>NC_140586.1:451743280-452343280 GCF_964204655.1 Triturus cristatus | reverse complement strand
GTATGTGAATGGCTGTATGGGTGTGTGAGTGGGTGTGTGAGTGGTTTTCTGGGTCTCTGAATGGGTGTGTGAGTGGCTGCATGGATGTGTGAGTGGCTGTGTGAGTGGTTGTATGGGTGTGCAAGTGGGTGTGTGAGGGAGTGTGCGAGTGGGTGTATTTTTTTAATTAGGATCTGATTCGCAGATCCACACATGCCAAAAAAATGATTTCAGGCAATTTCTTGCCCATGAGAGCTTCCTCACAGACCCCTCCATCTGTCCCATGGGATCAGGATGCCTCTGTCCTGACCCCTTATATCCTTTTTAGATTTTAATACCCCCTGGAAGCATGTCCCGATTCACAAAATGGCAGCCACAACTTTTCTTTCATGCTGGGGCCAGCCTATCACAGAATTGCTTTTGGCGCATGGACCAGGGGATCCACTACAGTGTATCGATGTCTCTAGGTATACCTAAATATTTTTTCTTAACTAACTCCAAAACTACTGAACAGATTTACAACAAATTACAAAAAGCACTCTTTTCTGGACCATGATCTAGCTTTCTTCCCAAATTGGGGGCATATCAACAAGCAGGCGATAAAAAATTATCGCCGCTTTTGCGGCCGTTTTCGGCCGAAAAGCGGCGATAATTTTATCGCCTAATCAGCAAGGTCACGCTAACGCGTGAAACCTTGCTTTAGCGTCAGGATTCCTAACGCCCACTTTGCATCTCTAATGAGATGCAAAGTGGGCATTCCTGACCTGGCATGACAGGAGAAATGTCGCTAAGCGACATTTCTCCTATCAGCAAGCCTAACGCTATGAAGCATAGAGTCAGGAAAAGGAGCGATAACCCCTGTTATCGCTACATTCCTTACGCCTGCTTCAGGACTGACTTAGCCATGCTATCCTGTGGAAGGTGGATATCATGGCTAGGTTTGTAAGTCCCTATCAACTAGCTAACATGATATTATCGCTGGGTTTCCAGCGATAATCTCACGTTAGCCAGTTAGCGCTAGGATTTTTATCGCTGATGAGATAAGCATTGCTAATAGCACGCTATCTCAGCGATAAAAATCACGGCGCTAGCAGGCGATAATTATCCGAGCGCTAATCCTGTCACCCTGCCCCTGCCCCTGTCACCAGGCAGGTCGCTCCCCTCACCGCCGCACAGCCCCTGGGAGAATCGCGCTCCGCTGCTCCAGCCGCTTGCCAGGTGATCACTGTGCCCCGCACTGGTGTGTCCCTGACTGTGTGTCCCTGACTGCTGTTCGATTGTACTTTGTGCCTTCTCCCTTTTTTTCCTTCTGTATCCCCTCCTTACCGCCCTTACTTGTACCCCTGTGTCCTTCTTTTTTGCCTTCTGTACCCTGTGTGTCCCTGACTGCTGTTCGATTGTACTTTGTGCCTTCTCCCTTTTTTTTCCTTCTGTACCCCTCCTTATCGCCCTTGCCTGTACCCCTGTGTCCCTCATTTTCGCCTTCTGTACCCTTGTGCCACCCCCCTCCCCTCGCCTCTGTTTTTCCCGCCGTTTTTTTCACCTCCGTTGGCCCGCGACCCCGCCCCCCTCGACCCCATTGGCCACCCCGCTCCCACCTCCCAGCTCCTCCTCCCTCCCTCTGCCCTCTTATGGAGGCTGCGCAGCGGCCGCGCAGCGGGCGTGCGCAGCGGGTGCGCCTAAGGCTAGCCCGTCTGCACCTGGACCGCGCCCAGTGCCAGGACCCCTGGCCCCCGCCAATGCCAGCCCACACGACGGACCTACGACGCCGCAACCCTCAACGCACTCAACACCGGCCAGAACCCCACCTGCTGCCGGGCCGCCCCGAAACGCTTCCACGGACCCTTCACTTGCACAACCTGCAAGTTCACCTGCCTCCGAACATACACCGCGCCAACCAAGCCAAACCCCAGCAACAACCACCTCCAGTGCATCCCGCTCAACACCCGCTCCGTCCACAGACACGACGTCGAACTCTGGAACCTCCTGGACACAACCTCATCAGACATCGCCTTCCTCACTGAAACATGGATGAACGCCTCCTCAGCCCCCGACATCGCCATCGCCATCCCGCATGGATACAATATCATCAGGAGGGACCGCGTCAACCAGACCGGAGGAGGCATCGCCATCGTCCACAAGAACACCATCCGCATCACGACCGACGCCGACGACAACTACGCCACCGCCGAACACCTCCACTTCCAGATTCACACCGACCCAAAGACGACCCTCAGAGGCACCCTCGTCTACAGACCCCCGGGACCACGCACACAATTTAGCGAAGACTTCACGGACTTCATCAGCCCACACGCCCTCCCCTCCACCGACTACATCCTACTAGGGGACCTCAACTTCCACTTGGAGAACAACAAGGACCGCAACACCGTCACCCTGCTGGACAACCTCGCCAACCTCGGACTCAAGCAACTGGTCAATACCCCCACCCACTATGCCGGCCACACGCTTGACCCCGT
Source organism: Triturus cristatus (assembly GCF_964204655.1). Classification (NCBI taxonomy): domain Eukaryota; kingdom Metazoa; phylum Chordata; class Amphibia; order Caudata; family Salamandridae; genus Triturus; species Triturus cristatus. The sequence continues at coordinate 452,340,824 of NC_140586.1, read as the reverse complement.
CTTCTCATCCAGCAAGCACGTCACCTTCAACCACTCCACCGGACTTCACTGGACCGACCACAGATGCGTCCACTTCAGCTTCAGAAAAGCCACAACCCACCACCACCCGCAACAGGCCCCTCACAGAAGCTGGAGCAAGATTACCACCGACCAGCTCACCACCGCCCTCAGCCAGAACGCCCCTGCCAGCACACCGGACCCCAACGTTGCAGCCCGCAACCTCACGCAGTGGCTGACCGCCTGCGCCGAAGACCTCGCACCACTAAAGAACCCTCCCAGCAAACCCAGAAGCAAGAAGGCCCCCTGGTTCACCAGCGAACTCAAGGACTCCAAGAAGACCTGCCGCACCCTCGAGAAAGCCTGGCTCCTCGACCAGACCACCGACAACATGAACACCCTCAAACACGCCACCCGCAAGCACCACCAGCTCATCCGCACCACCAAGAAGAAATCTCTGAAGGATCGACTGGACAACAACGCTCACGACAGCAAGGAACTCTTCAGCATCGTCAAGGAGTTCTCCAACCCCAGCACCGGCAACAACGACATCACCCCCTCACAAGATCTCTGCGACTCCCTCGCCTCGTTTTTCCACCGCAAGATTGCCGACATCCACAACAGCTTCGGCACACCACCCTCGCAACCAAGCGCCCAACCAACGCCCCCCACCGCCACTCTCCGCACCTGGACCACAGTGACCACCGAAGACACAGCCCACACGATGAATACCATCCACTCCGGATCTCTGACTGACCCCTGCCCCCATCACGTCTTCAACAAAGCCGCCTCCACCATCGCACCCCATCTTCGAGACGTCATCAACACCTCCTTCAACACCGCCACCTACCCGGAGAGCTGGAAGCATGCCGAGCTCAACGCCCTACTGAAGAAACCAACAGCAGACCCTACGGATCTCAAGAACTTCCGCCCCATCTCGCTCCTCCCTTTTCCGGCCAAAGTCATCGAGAAGATCGCCAACAGACAGCTTGCTGCCTTCCTCGAGACGAATGGATCCCTCGACCCCTCGCAGTCCGGTTTCAGAGCCAACCACAGCACCGAGACCGCCCTCATCGCAGCCACCGACGACATCCGAGCCCTGCTCGACAACGGGGAAACTGCGGCACTCATCCTCCTGGACCTCTCCGCAGCGTTCGACACTGTCTGCCACCGCACCCTTGTTCAACGCCTCAGCAACACCGGCATCCAGGAGAAGGCACTGAAGTGGATCATCTCGTTCCTCGCCGGAAGAACACAGAGAGTCCGCCTCCCCCCGTTTCGATCGGAGGCCACCGAAGTCATCTGCGGCATCCCGCAAGGATCATCACTCAGCCCCACCCTCTTCAACGTCTACATGAGACCCCTCGCTATCATCGCTCGCCAACACAACCTCAACATCATCTCTTACGCCGACGACACCCAGCTGATCCTCTCCCTCACCAGAGACCCCGACACTGCCAGAACCAACCCCCACGAAGGGATGAAAGACGTCGCCGAGTGGATGAAGAACAGCCGCCTGAAACTGAACTCAGACAAGACGGAAGTCCTTATCCTGGGACCATCACCCTCCGCCTGGGATGACTCCTGGTGGCCCCCAGCCCTGGACACCGCCCCCAAGCTGACAGACCACGCACGCAACCTGGGCTTCATCCTGGATTCCTCCCTCTCGATGACCAGACAAGTCAACGCTGTCTCCTCTTCATGCTTCCACACCCTCCGCATGCTCCGCAAGATCTTCCGATGGATCCCGACCGAAACCAGGAAGACGGTCACCCAGGCCCTCGTCACCAGCCGACTGGACTACGGTAACACCCTCTACGCTGGAACAACAGCCAAGCTACAGAAAAGACTCCAACGCATCCAGAACGCCTCCGCCCGACTCATCCTGGACATCCCCCGATGCAGCCACATCTCCAGCCACCTGAAGGACCTGCACTGGCTCCCCGTCAACAAGAGGATCACCTTCAGGCTCCTCACCCACGCACACAAGTCTCTTCACGACCTGGGCCCCAAGTACCTCAACGACCGCCTCACCTTCCACACGCCCACCCGCCAGCTACGGTCTGCCAGCCTCGCCCTCGCCGCCGTACCACGCATCCGAAGGGCCACCGCCGGAGGCAGATCCTTCTCCGTCCTGGCGGCCAAGACATGGAACTCCCTCCCCATCCACCTTCGGTTCACCCAAGACCACCTCGCCTTCAGGAGACAACTCAAGACCTGGCTGTTCGAGCAGTAGCAGTCCCCTCCCCCTAGCGCCTTGAGACCCTTCCGGGTGAGTAGCGCGCTTTACAAATGTTTTTGATTGATTGATTGATAAGTGCGCTCAGCGATAATTATCGCCGGTTGTTGTTGATATGCCCCTTGGTGTTATTACGATCAATGGTTCGGGCTGTAGTAGCGTCTAAAATCCCTATGGAAAATTACATTGGGAAAACACATTTTGGATCCCCGCTTGAAATATCACCCTAAATCTTTCCGGACAGCAGCTGAAATAAGTGGCAAACTAGTTTTGAAAATGTCATACCGATTCATCAAACGGCACCAAAGTTATTAGCAGAACAAAATATGATTTTCCCATGACAGCTAGGTCCTAACTATAACTTCCTACTGGCGTATAGCAGTAGGTAAAATATATATATTCACTACAAAAAACAAAGGTTACAGGGGCGTTATAGTTAGGCTCAGACTTCATTCATACAAAACCATTGAAGATCAGCAGTTATAGCTACCTGAGCTGCCTATACTTTACACACCCCCACAATGCACTGCGTATCACCTCACACATTACATCACTCATGACTTGGTCAGTGACATCACTGATGTCATCATTGATGGCATCTCAAATGACATCACTGATGACATCATCCAGTGAGTGAAAGTGTTTTGTAAATGTTTCTGAGACTCAAAGATATATAGTAAGCTACTATATAAGTTAAATTACTATTATTTCAAAACTAGTAATGAGTGATACTGTTTCTAACATATGTCATCTAGTGGGTGTGTGACTGTCTATATCAGTATAGGAGTGGGTGTCTGAGTGCTGTATGTGTGTGAGTGGGAATGTGAATGATGTATAGGTGAATAAGGGGGATGTGTGAGTAGCTGCATGGGTGAGTGAATGACTGTGTGAGTGTCTGTAATGGTGATTGAGTGTGATTGGCTCTATGGGTGAGTGAATGACTGCTTTAGTGGCTATATGGGTAGGGTAGTATGTGAGTGGCTGTTTTGGTGGCTGAGTGGCTGTGTGAGTGGTTCTATGGATGGGTGAGTGGGTGTGGTAGTGGCTGTATGGTTAAGTAAGTGGCTGTCTGAATGGATGCATGGGTAAGTTAGTGTGTGACTGGCTGTTTTGCACAGTAAGCATCTATTTGGCTGGCTGTATAGGTGAGTGAGTGGTCGTATGACTGCTTGTATGGATGTATTAATGGGTATGTTAGTACTTAACTGAATTAGTGCATGGATGTGTGACTAGCTATATGGGTCCTGAGAGGCAGTCTGTGTAGCTATATGGGTGAGTGAGTGCTAGTGGGAGTAGCTGTATGGGAGAATAAGTAGTTGTGAGAGTGGCTGTTTTAGTGAGTGAGTGGCTTTATGAGTGGCTCTATGGGTGGATGCATGCTAGTGGGAGTAGCTGTATGGGTGAGTGAGTGTGTGTGTGAGTGGCTGTATTGATGGGTTATTGGGTGTATACCTGGCTGTATGGGTGGGTCAGTTAGATGTGTTAGTGACTGTATGAGTGAGTGGGTGTGTGTGTGTGAGCCATTGAATGGGTTTGTGAATGGGTATGTGAGTGGCTGTGTGGGTGGGGGACTAGATGTATGAGAGGTTTATGGGGATGTGTGTGGGTGAGTGAGTGGTTCTGTGAATTATGTCATCAGTGATGTCATGAGTGATGTTGCTGATGATGTCATGAGTGATGTAATATGTAAGGTCATAAGCAGTGCATTGCGGAGATGTAATTATAGTTAGCTCATGTAAATATAACTGCTGAATTTCAATGCTTGAGGGTGGAAATCCTGAAAATCCTGTAGCAATAGAGTGAGATAAGGCATTGCCAGCATTATTAGGAATACCAGGCACCTGTCTAGCTTGAAATGAAATGAAATGGATGATGTGTTGATGGTGCTTCGCCACTTTTATTAAGAATACCAGGCACATGCTTAGCTTGAAATGAAATGTTAGCTTTCAAGCACAATAGGACCAAATGTTTGAGCAATGTCAAAACACATTTTCATGAAGCCCCCTGCCTGTTAATAGCCTCCACTACCGCCATATTGTCTGACCAAAAGATCACACTTCTATCTCTGAGTGCCTCCACCTAAATGCAAAAAACACACAATTGATGGACGGAATGCAGAACAAATCTAAACATTCACCCCCAGTCCAAAGATCTGGGTTAAATCCATCATTCTTTTGCTCACCATGCCACCCCAATTTAGACCTGGCCTCATGCAAACCAGTCTTGACCCTGTGCCTCATGGGAACAGTCCAGCCCAAACTGCCAATCCAGGTCCTCCCTGGACCGTAAACAAGCATCCTAGGACCGGTTTCGGGGTTTCACCCCTCTTCAGCCAGGATAGCTTGATTCCAGTGGCACCGTGAGCCCAGGACCCACGTCTGGGCATACCTAGCGCACTTACGGCGAGAAAGCAGAAGAAACACAATTGATGGACGGAATGCAAAACAAATCTAAACATTCACCCCCAGTCCAGAGATCTGGGTTAAATCCATCAGGGTCAAGACTAATTTGCATATGGCTGGGTCCAAACTGGAACGGCATGGTAAGCAAAAAAACGATGGATTTAGACCCAGATCTCTGTACTGGGGTGAATGTATGACATTGTTCTGCATTCTGTCCATCAATAGTTCTTTTTACATTTGTCACCCCGAGTGGGACGGGTATGCTCAGACGTGAGTCCCATGCTCTCCATGCCACTGGACTCAAGCTATCCTGGCTGAAGAGGGGTGAAACCCCGAAACCGGTCCTAGGATGCTTGTTTCTGGTCCAGGGAGGACCTGACTTGGCAGTTTGGGCTGGACTGTTCCCATGAGGCACAGGGTCAAGACTGATTTGCATATGGCTTGGTCCAAACTGGAATGGCATGGTGAGCAAAAAAACAATGGATTTAGGCCCAGATCTCTGTACTGGGGTGAATGTATGACATTGTTCTGCATTCTGTCCAACAATAGTTCTTTTTGCATTTGTCACCCCGAGTGGGACGGGTATGCTCAGACATGAGTCCCGTGCTCTCCATGCCACTGGACTCAAGCTATCCTGGCTGAAGAGGGGTGAAACCCCGAAACCGGTCCTAGGATGCTTGTTTCCGGTCCAGGGAGGGCCTGGCTTGGCAGATCGGGCTGGACTGTTCCCATGAGGCACAGGGTCAACACTGATTTGCATATGGCTGGGTACAAACTGGAATGGCACGGTGAGCAAAAAAAGATGGATTTAGGCCCAGATCTCTGTACTGGGATGAATGTATGACATTGTTCTGCATTCTGTCCATCAATAGTTCTTTTTGCATTTGTCACCCCGAGTGGGACGGGTATGCTCAGACTTGAGTCCCGTGCTCTCCATGTCACTGGAATCAAGCTATCCTGGCTGAATAGGGGTGAAACCCCGAAACCGGTCCTAGGATGCTTGTTTCCGGTCCAGGGAGTACCTGGCTTGGCAGTTCGGGCTAGACTGTTCCTATTAGGCACAGGGTCAAAACTGATTTGCATATGGCTGGGTCCAAACGGGAATGGCATGGTGAGCAAAAAAACAATGGATTTAGGCCCAGATCTCTGTACTGGGGTGAATGTATGACATTGTTCTGCATTCTGTCTATCAATAGTTCTTTTTGCATTTGTCACCCCGAGTGGGACGGGTATGCTCAGACGTGAGTCCAGTACTCTCCATGCCACTGGAATAAAGCTATGCTGGCTGAAGAGGGGTGAAACCCCGAAACCGGTCCTGGGATGCTTGTTTCTGGTCCAGGTTGGACCTGGCTTGGCAGTTCGGGCTGGACTGTTACTATGAGGCACAGGGTCAAGACGGATTTGCATATGGCTGGGTCCAAACGGGAATGGCATTGTGAGCAAAAAAACGATGGATTTAGGCCCAGATCTCTGTACTGGGGTGAATGTATGACATTGTTCTACATTCTGTCCATCAATAGTTCTTTTTGCATCCAGCCAAATGGTCACAGCCACAATGATAGAGAACCACTCGAGAAAGGTGACATTGCTAGTGATGCCGCTGTCCTGCTACGCAACCTGCCATTCTCCCCTATACCATTCAGAGCCCAATATGGCTCCAAAACCAACACTGCCCATTGTGCCTGTAAAGAGGCCTAGGGCGCAGCTGGGAATCGGGTGTGAAGGCCATATAACAGAGCCATTAAACTGCTGCAGGAAGGCGCACCATATCCTCAAGTCTTCCTTAACTTCTCAAACAGAAGGGGGATGGGAGCACACTGCCTCACCTCCCAGCACAGTTCACCTCTTAGCATTGTGGTAAAGGCAGTTCACAGTGATTGCTTACTTGAATATTAGTTGTAGTGGTTCAGCAGAGTTGGTACAGGTTGGTGCTGTAAATATTTAGACACATGGAATGTGAGGCAGTGTGCTCCCAACCCCATTCTGTCTTCCTTAACTTCACTAGATAGCCGGGCATGTTGGTGTTTTTCTCTGAGGCTGGCTTTTGACCCAGCAATAGACCAAGAAAAGGGGGGAGCTATGGGAATGATCCATAAAGCGAAATTCAGTTGGCCAGCTAACACCTGAGCTGATGGAGTGTCACTTTCTGGAAGACAACACTGTGTCAATGGTCTGCCTGAAGGCCTGAACCTTCTCAAAAAGGAGACAGCATTCTCTGGCCACGGTGTCAATTTCAATACCCAGGAATGTAATACTTGTGGAGGGACCTACCGTCTTTTCAGGCGCTATGGGAACCCCTAGCTCCTGGGAGAGGGAGATCAATGCATCCAGTGCCCCTGAGCAGACATCAGAGTCATGAGCCCCCAGGACCAGAAAATCATCCAAGTAGTGAATTACATCTCTGTGGCCTGTGTGTAAAGTGACTATCCATTGTAAGCTGAACTGTTCAGAATAAGTGCAGGACATGCTACACCCCATTGGCATACACTTATCATGGTAGTAAGAGCCCCCAAATTCTTTGCCAGCCAGACCCCCAGCCTAGTTTGTGCAGTTTTGCTATACTCTGGTCAATTGATGCATAAAGCACTGAGCATAACTGCAGGTCAATGGCTTCATTCACTGAAAAACCTTTGGGAGCCGAGAGGTTGTGGATCAACCTGAACTGCCCTGGATCCTTTTTTGGGAACACCCCCAACATGGAACACACAAAGGGCCATATTATCAAGATCAGCGTTCAAATTATCGCTGCTTTAATGGCAGGAAACTGACGCTAAAGCGGCGATAATGGGCTTGATAATATGCCCTTGTGAATTCCCATAGAATCCCATGTTCACACCAGAACATGGCCTTCTATGGGAATTCACAAGGGCATATTATCAAGCCCATTATCACCGCTTTAGCGGCAGTTTCCTGCTGCTAAAGCGGCGATAATTTTAACGCTGATCTTGATAATATGGCCCAAAGTTCTCAAAGGGAGGGGCAGAAAAGGGGTCGGCTATTCTGTCCAAGGCACTTTCCTTTCTTATTTTGTTGTACACAACCTCATGATGCGTGCCGAATGACAGTAATTTGTTGCAGTGTGGGATGGGAGTCATAGAGAGTGCAGGGATCCTAAAACCTAAAGAAAACCCCATATATAGCATCTTATCTGTGTCTTTGCTCAAGTACAATTTCAGACATGGAATCAGCCTAATAATCTGGACCGCAACTCACAACAAGCTGGAAGATTTTGCTCCCTCTTTCCCTTTATCCCTTGACTTCTTGTTGCATGTGCATTCTGGATGGGAAGGGGGGCTGCAAAAGGAGCAACTGTGCTTTATATTTACAGGATCCAGCTGGATGTGTGTAGACTTTCCTAACATGAGCCCTTCCTCTCGCCTGTCTGTTGCTGATGAAAAATCGGCTTTAAGGAATCTTGCTCTTCACACTGTTGAGCCATGCATTGACCTCTGTCTGGTAAACATGGTGTGCTTTCAATATCTTGTTAGAGTAAAATATCATAAAGGTCACGACTTCAGGTTTTCTCTTTACCATCACTGACATGTATACTTTGAACCTCAAAAAAATGTGTTATTGTGTCCTCAACCTTAGCGTTCTTATGCTTGGATGAGGTGTCCTTACTCTCCTCATCCTTTTGGTCGCATTCCCTCCTATTTACTCTTATCAAAGAGAATATATCTACAAATTCCCCTTTCCATATTTTCTTTTTAACGTCCAGTGGGATGTGGGAAGCCAACTTCCCAGGTCTAGATAACAAAGCGTCTTGCCTCCCCGCAGAGCTAGGTGCTGAACCCACCTTCTCCCCACCCAGGTCGGTCTTCTTCTCTGAGTCTGCCCTAGGAGGTTCCTTAGCCCATAACGTCTTTGCTTCGGCCAATACTTTATCCTGGGCACCCCCAGTCCCACCAAACGTGCCAACCCAACGGCTTCTACTTGTTTTTTAAGATCTTCAATCGCTTCCATAATGTCATTGGATGGGGCCCAGGGGGTAGTTAGCTTGGGAGAAGGAGTAACCCCAACCACTGGTGTGTTCAGCTTGGAGAATAACTGAGCTACTGATAGCAGAGCCTGTGGGATAACATCACATAAGTCTGTTGGATGTCCCTGTGGAGAAGGGGTCTTGAGCCCATGGGCAGGAGTCCCACTGACTGGCAGGGAGGTGGAAGGCTGTGGAGCTAATAAGGGAGCTGTTAAGGGTGCTCACCGCAAATTGCTTCAGGCCCTGGAGACAGGGCTAATAGTGCCTGTCTAATGCTATCTAAGGCCACATAAGCCCCTTGGGACTCTGCTAGTGTGGGTGAGTTATTTTTGGGGCTGTTTGCTGCTTGTTGGGGGGCTGCAGGACTAGGCTACGGTTGAGTGGTAGAACTGAACAATGTTGCTGTGGCCTCAGTTGGGGATGGCGGGTGAGTCGCCGTCAGTGGGACAGGTGCTATAGGGGCCTCAGAAGTACCTAGGGGTGTGGTGAGTTCCATCTTGCCCTCTTTGCCAGCAGGAGCACGCGTTGTTTTTAAGACCCTGCGCTGCATCGGTGGGAATGCTGCCCATGGGGGGACATGGGACCTCCATGGACGTTCTTCCCCTGAGGAAAACTTCTTGCCGCTCTGACTCTGACCATGAACTATCAGACCCCCCCATTGCCCAGCTTTGCCAGCACTAAGTTCAATAATTGTGCAAGCTTCCTTTTGCCCACCTGGCCTCTTTTAAGCTGAGTCGCCATGACACGTAAGGCTCAAGGTTAATAACAGAATTCCAGGGAATGAAAAAATGTCAAAATACCGTTACCAGGGTACAACCCAACACCTACAAAGATGCAACCACTGAAATATGCCAGATATCCTGTAGGGAGAATGTGAAACAGAGGTACATGTACAGACACAACTGTGCATAAGAAGGAATGCCAAAAGACAAGAGCTGGGATGTTTAACATAAAGTATGTGCGGCCCTCAAACATATATTTCCCACCGCTTTGTCCCCTGCACTTACCTGATGTCCACCTGGTCCGCATTCCTGGCCCCCGAGGCTGGACATCTCTGAAGGCAACATGAGGGCTGGTACAGGTCAGTCATGCCGGGCCAGGGAAGTGGGGCAGGGCAGGCAAGGGCAAATTCTCTCAATTGTGTAGATGCGGTAGCCCCAATTGGGAGAGTATTCGGATGATGAAGAAGGGATTAAAACTGAGATGGCCTAAACCACACGGATGCGGATAATTAAAGACTCTGACTATATGACCCAGATGAAGAAGGGGTTAAAACTGAGATGACCTGAACCACAAAGATGCTGTCAATTAAAGGGAGTCCAGCGATGTGACCCGGGGCCTGGGCACTCGATCGGTTTTGGGCGGCGCAGGGGGCACGAGACAGAGAAAGGGCCAAAACAGTGCCCCGTCTGTGCCCCTGGAGCCCGCTGCTGGACATGAAGAGGAGATCCATGAAATGCAGGCAGCATGGGAAAGCTGAGGCACTGCTAGGAAAATGCTTCCAGTCCACATGCTGCCGCTGCGATGACCAGCTCCAAAAAGAGGCCAAGGGCTACGGGCAGGCAATCTTTATACCACTTGACCATCGCGGCTGCAATGGTTGGAAGCGATATGACACTCCCATGACACAGCACACTTCCTGTCACCCCACCCCATCTCTCATGAGGTGAGGTGACAGAAAACTGGCACAGGCTGAAACCACCATTGCCCGGCACGTCACTGGATCGGGAAGGGGCCCGGGCCAGAGAGGCCTCGGGTCCTATGCGCCCGCCCCCGTCCAAAAGCATCAGTGCTTCTTCACTACAATGCTTTGAAGCCCTGTTGAGTTACGATTATGCACTGTCCGGGGCAATGCTGCAAAGAGTGGCCATGTGGAGTGTGAGGAACAAAATGTTTAATTTCACTGCCATGTCCTATTTTTCAAACAAGGTCTATGCCTCAATAGGAGCAATACATGAAATACAGAAATTGAGACATTAAGTTGACTGGAAGTTAAATCAGATCTAACCAATACCACCCAACAGTACATTTGTGGGTTTTTTTTAATGCAGAGAATTTCATTGGTTTACATTGCTTTTTCACAAAGACCCAAGACATTCAATGCTTCAAGAATATCCACTGAATACAAATTTACATATGTTGAATATTATAAATATGTAATCATTTCCTTAATACAGAAAATATTTCAAAGTGACATACAATTGTTTGTTTTGCTGCCCATCGGCTGTGGCAGGACTCCAGAGCCCACAATCCAGTTCTGAGGAGAAGGTGCAGCACTCACACTACAAAGTACACAGGACACTCCCAAAGGACGGAACACATAAAGGACACACCAGGGCTCTGCCTGGTCCAAGACCAGGCCAAGACAGTCCTATCTGTGCCTATCAGAGCCTGAAGGAGGTTGGTTTGGGCCAGCCGTTTTGGCTCTATATTTTGAGCATCTTCGCAGAGCCTGAGTGTGGCTGGCAATGGGTAAGAGGTTAACAAGCATATTAGTCAGTAGGGAAGGCATTGCATCATTGTCAATTGCTAATTTTCTGATTTGTAATTTTCGATGCCACCGGGTGATTAATAATGTAATTGTATCTGTGGAGGAAACATGGTGTGCTTTTCACCATACAACTCAACGACATATATTAGATTCCAATGCTCTATCAACTGGTCCTATGTCACCTCTACTAACTCAAGAAACAATGTAATTAAAACGTAATTAATACCATCCAGAAGCAATCATTGTGTCTCTAAAGACCCTATGAGAATTACTTCAGATGCCACCCTTGTGGCCACAAGCTTGCCACCAGCAAAAAGAAGAAGTAACCTTGTGTAACACACCAAAAGCCAAAAACACCATCTAATATGACTATATCACATTCCAGTCATCCCTGCTATTTGGGATGATTTAAAATATTTGCAACAGCAGCTGTATGTTCAATCATTTGGCTGCATCAAAGTTTTGGAAGACATCAATGAACATATGTGAATCTGTGTTTGAGAAATTAAATGTTATTGAGTCTAGAGTGACAACATTTCTAGAATCTTTTAAGTGTTTGACTAAGGCCCGGTCTAAGGATATACCTAATCACATACAGTGTGCCTATGGTTAGATATGAATATAGAGCTGCCAGTAGGATTTAACTGTGATTACATTAATCCATGTGCTGGTCTTCAAAGGAAGTAGTGGTTTGTGATCTGGTAGGCCATGTATTTGATAAACTAACTTTGACGTGAAAAGATGAAAACTCTGCTCCAGCTCCTATATCTTCATTGTTAGCTCTTCAGTAACATTGGTCTCTCTACAATTACTTCCCAAGGCCACTTGATTTGTCATTGTGCTTAAGGATGCCAATCCTCTATGTATTACTCAAAAATAGGACTGTCATGAATTAAAAAGCAAAGTCACTAATTGGATGGCTATACGAGTGGGTGTCAGTCAACAATTGCATAGCAGGATTATTCTAGTCAAAGGGGGTTCATGGATGGCAAACAGGCTTAAGACCTAAACTGGTGATGGTGAGGTGGTAGGTTTTAGAGATGTTTTGGGCATACAATTAATTAAATAGTTTATATTGTGTTAAGGGTGTCTACAATAAAATCATGGTGGATTCCATTGGTTATTTTTATAGACAACCTGATTGATCCAAACCAAGGTATACTACATCTAAACTAGGGATGTTTTAAACACTCAGGGCCCGCTTCACAGAACTAATCTGAGACAAAATCCTAAACCTAATACTTTTGATATTCACAGAATACACTTACTAAATTGGTTAAACTTACTACTTTTGGTTAAAGTTACTATTTTTGGTTAAATTTACTACTTTTGGTTAAGATTACTACTTTTGGAATTCACAGAAGGCATTTAGTAGCAGTAAACTAACTTTACTGCTACTAAATGCCTTCAGTGAATACCAAAAGTAGTAGGTTTAACCAAAAGAAGTAACTTTAACCAAAAGTAGTTAGTAAGTGCATTCTGTGAATACCAAAACTAGTAAGTGCCTTCTGTGAATACCAAAAGTAGTAAGTTTAGGATTTTGTCTCAGATTAATTCTGTGAATCGGGCCCTCAACCTTTATTTAATATACCCACTTCCAGTTCTTTTGAACCACTCACTTCACTAGATGAGAATGATTGACTATTTTACAGTAAAACTTAAAAGCATTCTTCTTTCCAATAGGATTTACTTCCCCTTCTGCTGAATATTACCAGTTCCATATGTTTTAGCAGTACACACTGTCTAGGGGTGAATCAAACTTTGTGCAGAACTGTTAAGCTTGTTTCTTTGAAGACAGCAGGGATTGGCACTAAATTAGACAGTCTAGATTGGCTTAAATATGTGAAGCAATTTGTTGTTTCTTTTGTGTTCAAGAGAGTTGGGTCCGAAATAGTTTTCAAGTAGATGGTTATAACTCATTTCAGACACCGGCTATTGCGTCTAGGACAGGCAGGGTCAAAGGTACAATAACAACTTTTGTCTCAGGTGAGTGAAGGGTAGGTAGTATGTTTTCTTCTGTCTCTGAGTTCTATCCATTATTGCATATTCATTCTGGTGGACCTTTACAATATCTTGGTGATGATTTTTCATTTAAGGAAGGGATAAAGTAACCCCTGCCATACATTATAAGGATATTGCAAGTCACCTGGGAGTTCCATAACCATATAGAGGAACGAGGCCATCCATAACCTTATAACCTCGAAGTTCCATAACCTTATAAAGGAACTCGGCCTTCAGCCTTGTTCCTATATATGGGTGTGGACTCCAATGTGATTTGCAATATCCTTATCATGTACGGCAGGGGGTCGTTAATCCTATGTAATACATGGTCACATATCACCTTTACCTCAAATCATTTAAAACCTTGGTACATAGTTCTTTCAAATAAAAGACAGTCTGTTTGCAAACATGAAGAATAAAAATAGGACCTCAGTGCAAAATTAAACACATCTAAACCTGTTAGATATTTCTTATATTTATTTCACAAAAATACTAGAAACAGTTCAATACAAGAAGGTTTTTTTTTTAAAGCTGTACTTCAGAATGATTCTAACTTTTCTATAATTATCTATGGAATGCAAAAAATAATCATGTTCTTTTTGCTAGTCACTGTAAGCTAGGAAAATAGAGCTGAAGAAAGAAATGCAATCTTCATTTTTCTTGCTTTAAACTGTGGCCTGACCTTCCTTTCATCTTGGCTGCTGGCTCTGGAAGCAGTCATTGTGACGTCAGATGTTGACTGCCAAAACTTACTACAGTTGAGTTTTTACATGAATTAGAACCAGGTGTTTATACAGGGTTTGTAGAATCCCATTTAAGTTAATCATACTTTTGGTGACCAGTAGATTGATATTATTAATTCCCTCGAAAGTGATGTGAGTAAATACATATCTGAAGAACTGACTAGCTTTTTCATTATTTGGGCTGATAATTTCATTGAACATTTATTTAAACTTAATGCTACTGCATATTGTGGAGTTTCTAGTGCTAGTGGGGAGGATCAATGATATTTCACTCCTGATCCCTATGGTGAGGCAATTAGTCGTTTTTTACTTAATTATAATCTTGTCTTTTCATTAGGCATCTTCCCTCTTTTGTGTCCCTTGGCATCTACATTTACTGGATGCGGGGCCTACAGCACCATTGATTATATTCTATTTCCAGAGGCTCTTTCTTCTTTTATATCTGACTTTTTGTTTGCCCTGAATTGCACTACAGACCATAATCCACTGAAAGTGAGCAATAGTGTTGGACAAGGCTGTAATATTCTAACTGAGGAGACTCCTGATGGTGGTTTAGGCAGAAATAATGGGGTGTGGATAAAGTGGTCAATGGTGAATCACACTCTTCTACTATTGACTACAAATGCAATGGCATGTCGCATGTGCTTAGACGAGAACGCAGATGAAATAATATCTTGATATCTTTTGATTCACTTTGCTGTTCTCTTTAATCCGTGTTAACAACTTCTGTTGGACCTTTAGGGCAAAGCATGTAAGAGGTGTTGATTAAGTTTATTCCCTTGCCCAGGGTAAAGTCAACACTGCCTAAATAAAGTCACCCAGAATATCAATGCAAGTTTATAAATGTAGATACCGATACAAGAAGGTTTTGCGGCAAGAAAGAACCGTATCATGATGGAAGCTTGGGAGTCACTAATTGTAGCAGGTGCAACCCACCAGAGCAGTGCCTTTTGGAAGGTTACAAAGTCTTTATTTTTGAATGATTATGCCTCCCTCTAGTGTGGAAGCCTTGTTAGCCACATGGGTAGATTACTTCATTAAACTTTACTTGCCACTTCAGTTAGAATGTTGTCCTCATACACTTTGCCTGGCTGTAATTAATACTGTAATGAACACATATAGAATTAGGAAGATACTGCAGTTTATTACTTTTATCTACTTATGACTTCTGGGTTGCTTTATGTATTTTAATCTATATGCAGTGAATTTATGTATGTTGATAACATATATAATAATTCTGTTGTGATTTGCTTGTTTTGCTTTTATGCTTTTAACAAGCCAAATAAAGTATTGATTGATTGACTGATTGACTGACAATTGATTTGCACTTCTCCTGGACCAATGATAGACATGCCTACAGTTGTGGCTAGGGTTTGGCTAAGGGCCTTATTACAAAATTGGCGGTCTTCCAATTGGACCGCCACTGCGGCGGTCCCAGGAAGACTGCCAAGGCCATGGTGAGCACGCCTGCCGGATTATGAGTGAAATCCAGGGTGGGCGGTACTGCAGTGGTCTCATGGTGGCAGCTATGTTAGGCTCACAGGAAAGCTTAACCAGCACACCACGGCTGTGAGAGTGCCTGGAGCATGCTCTGACACAGCGTGGCATGCACCATGTTATGCATGCCACACTATACAGGAACGAGGGTGCATTTCCCGGGGCCACAACATGTGCCCGCTGCATTAACTCCTAGCCCCATAATCAGCTGTGGCCCTATCAGGAACCCCCTTCCCTGCATGTCAGCCACCCATTTTATGCGTAGTGAAAAGAGTGGTGTATATGCTTGGCAGTGCTGGCAATGGCACCGCCAGCATATTCCGGCAGTTGTCAGACTGCCACCACAGTGGGATCCTTGATCCAGGTGGAGGGGACGGTCTTGTGGTGGTCTCACCACCAAACTCATACTAGGGCAGATGGGTGGTGGTGGTCAGACCGCCACCGTGATTACAGAGGTCCCAGGACCACCGTACTCGTAATAAGGCCCTAAGTCTCTGTTCACACCCAGAGGGTTGGAATGGAAATGTCTTGCTTAAGAATAACCCATTAGGTATATTATTTAGAACAGGAGTATGCAATATACAACCTTGGGGGCCAAATCCAACCTATGGGCTCACTCTTTAATTCTTTTACAAATGAGCCATTCAACATAAAGCAATAATGGAGCAAATCAGCTTTTCGCCCTTCTTATAGTTTGTGTAATCCAGAATAAAGCAAACAATTTTTGAAGATGGAATCTGACCAGAATGAGCAACATTATTTAAAAGTTGTGCAAAGGGGTCAAAATAAACAAATTGATTTCACACATCTTTTACACTGTATACCTTTGCTCATCTTTCAAAATGATACTCAAATTAAAGCAACAGTCCCTTTGCTCTACCTTTTCCTATTATGCAAATGTGATGATGCTACATGGATTGGAGAGAGTTCTGCAAAACCTCTGCTTGCTCAGTTGCTTAAAATGGAATCAGGACAAGTTGTAAAGAATTTGCTTAATTTTTCGCCCCGTTGAGATTTTACTTAATGAAGCCACAACATTTTCCAAACCAATCCCTGCCCCATAGACAAAGTAACTTGACAGAGTTTTATTTATAATAGATAAAGTCCATTGTACTGGCCTTACATATTCTTTGAGCTCATACAATACAATACAATGGCCATGTTCTTTATTGTCACAACAAGTGGTAGAAGTATTGTCATAATAAACACACTGAATACATATGATCTAATAGCCAGTTAATAGCATTTTTCAGCATTCTATTTTATTGTATGGCCTGTGATGATTCATGCAGCATTACCTATTTTGTGCTGTGGAACTTTCTGCTATTTCCTTTTGTTCACTAATGATGAAGCAAAGTTTTATTTCTGCCACTTGTCTGAGGAGGTCTTTCTTTCCGTGTGGAAACATCCTAATTTTTGTATGGAGAAATGTGGTACTAAGTACTTTTTTAAGCGGCAATGTGGTAGTAGTTGCTTTTTGACCTCCACTTCTTGCACATCAGGCTCTTGACAGACTCTCACATCTGTGGTTTCTGCATTGATCGGCGAGGGAAATATATTTTTTCAGACTGTACTCACTGAGGGAGTGACTTAGAGTAGGGTAGTAAGGGATGTAAAAACCCAAAGAGGATCCTTTGGATCATGGTGTCAACATTAGCGTAAAAATTAAATTTGTGAGCTGTTCCAGTTGATTTTTTTAGTTGATTTATGTTTTTGCAGCGTATATAAGGCAAAGTGAATGCACATATATATTTTTAATATACATTATTGCTGCATTTCTAAGTTTTCAACCAAAATATCAAGTTGGAACTATCATCTTATGATAATTTAGTTTAATTTATTTCGTCATAACTAAAATACTTTGAATATTGCAAGTAAGAAATATGTTTATAGTATTGTATCTAATATTGTAGTTAAAAATATTGCTGTATATAACCTAGAGGAATGGTACATCATTTATTTCTATATTATTGTAATATTTAAAATGTTATATTTATTACATGTATTTTTTTGTTTATATTATGAAATACTTTAGGAGCATGATATTGCATTTATAGTGGTATGCGGTCTGTAGTTTTTAAATACGTTCTCATTGTTTTTATAAATCTAAATGTTAACATTTATTGCAATTTGTTGAATTTATTTGCTTAAATTATTATTAAAAAATGTTTTTGTAGTGTGTGAAGGTAGAATTTAATATGTAGTATTTGCCTTCTTTATTAATTAAGGATATAGGGATTAGTGGGGAATGTATTATAATGTATATATTATTTTTGGGTTAACTGTTTTTAATAAGCAATTGTTTTAGATAATGTTATTTCAAAATATATGAAATGTATTTTTTGTATTACCTGTTTTGATATTTATCCATATTTTTCTAAAGGATTTTTTTTAAAATTGAAATTAGGTTGTATTTTTGTTTTAAAATTCTAGAATTGTTATTTTTTTCAGGTATGTGACTAAAATACAATCTTTATTATGTGGTATTCTTCTAATTTCTGTAATGTTTATTTTTTATTTATTTGTAAATTTAGATGTATTAAAGTATATAAGCATTTCACTTAATTTTCAGTTTATGTGACTAATGTTAGCTGTCATGTTGACATTTTTATTTTGAAATGATTTCAAAAGTATACGTTATTGTAAAATGATTTAATTTTATACTTATGACGTTTTTAACTAAGTATATTTTTATACAAATTGTAACCAACCATTTTAGAATTATCAATATTTATTTGTAAATTATAATTTGATTTAATTCAATTATTTATTTTGTAGATTTACATTGTTTTCTATCAATATATATGTATATATTTTAAAAGTTAAATTGTTTGATCATTATAATTTATTTTGAAGTGGGAATACCAAATTTAATCCCTTCAAAGTCCAACTTATACATTGGAGCCAGAATAGTTCATTTAGACCTCTCAAAGGCCAATGTAAAGTAGATTGGAGTAGGAATAGTAAATCTTTAGCTCTCAAAGTCCAACACTTTCCCTAATGTAGCTTCGATAGGTGTGGGAATAGTAAATCTGCAGTGCTCAAAGTTTAACCCTTTCCCCAGTGTAGCATAGATACGAGTGGGAATAGAAAATCTACCCCCTCAAACTTCAATGTTTGCCCCGATGTACAATTTACTATTTATGTATTTATTTATTCTTATTTAATTTGGTAATTTTAACTTTTCAATATGACTAGCTCTTGTTCATAGTAAAATAGACATATTTTCGACTGATTATTAAAAACGGTTCTAACAATATTTATAAATGAATTAGTTTGATTTTTTTTCTATATTTGGATTTTTTAGAGTAGTGTTCTATGGATTGTAGGTATGGTAGGCCTGATTGTTACCTAATAGTTGGACATATAGGGGGTGAATATGATGTTGGATGTAAAGCGGAAATGTGGCCGACTGACATCAGGTCGGAAGTCCCGACCGCCTAATCACAATGTGACCGAACCCTGTTCGGTCGCATACTCCCATTCCTCTATGGAAGCTCGTGCTACGGCCATAAATTGGCCCTAACACAAGCTCTCCATCATGGAAAGCCTGCCAGAGACCGAGTATCGTAATCCCAAGGGCGGAAAGGACACACTTTGGGATTACGGGCCGGCCTCCGACTGGCCGTCGGAAGGCAGCTGTAATGGCCGGTAGGTTTAATTTCCGACCGCCGGCATCATAATGCGGCGGTCGAAAATTAAACCGAGATGTGGCCCAGGAAGGCTCCAACCAACAGTCGGAGCCTTTCCGGGCCGCATCATAATCTGTCACATAGTATCTTGCGCATTCTTTGCCTTGTTTTGATACTTTATAATTGTTTACAGTTTTTTCTATTCTGACTTCTTGGTAGCTTTGTTCCTTTTATTAGAATTGAGAGAGTGTAGGGTGGCTTTGTGTAAATTTTCCTTGGAAGAAGTTGTGCTACTTCTCCACAATGTTATATGTTTTTGCTTGTTGTACCATGGTGCTGTCATATACATTCCACTATGGCATGTCATATTTGCGTTGGCATCTATGTCCGGAACGGTGCAGTCTGCCAACCCAAGTATCTTCAAAATAGTCCATTAGAGAACTTAGGGGCTCATTAGGATGGCGGGCGGACCTGAGTCCGCCCTTCATCCCTGCAGTGTGTGAACCGGCCACCAGATATGCAGCGGTCGCGCACCACAAATTTGGATGCAACCGCTACCATGGCAGTCGCATCTGCAATTTAACATTGTCAGCAGCACCCGCCGCAATGTTCAAATCGATGTAAAATAGCATTTCACTGTACCACATGGCAGGCACCACACAGTGCCTGCCACTTGGTGCTGGGAAATGTAGGGGGGTACCATAGGTACCCCCCAAGTGCACCCACCTCCCCCAGACACAATGGGGACCCAATCCCCACCAGCCTTTCCATGGCGACATCACCGCCATGGAAAGGCCTTTTATTTGCCACATCCTAATATGGCGGACGGTGCCTGCTAGTCACCGCCACCATATTAGTGGCCCTGCTCCACCCGCCAGGCAATCGTTACGATTGCCACTGACGGAAAAGCGGCAGACATACTTTCTGTCCGTCGAGATACCCACCGCCGTCCTAATATAGCGGTGGGTAAATCTCATTGTGATGGCGGAATGATCGCCACTGCCGGCCCAGCAGTGGTAATCGTTCCGCCATCGTAATGAGCCCCAAAGTTTGTCTTTGTGTCGGAAGTAGTAAGGTGATTCTATTAGAAGGTTGTAGAGTTTTGCTACTTTATTTACTGAGACCCATGCTAGGGCAATCATACATTTTAGAATTATACGCTTTTAAATTATACATTATTTATTTGTTCCAATAACTATATTTTTAAGCAGCATCATTATTAAATATGAATTCGATTTTTAAAAATGTATACTTACAGATTCAAATCTTGTTGAGGTATTCTTTTTTCTTTGAGATTATGGCCCAGGTGCTTGATTTTTTTTGTTGACAAAATTATATTTGCTAGTGTTAGATGTTTGAAATTTATGTGTGGTTTTATTTAGGCTTTATTTAATTTTACTTCAGTTTTTAAACTATAGCGAGTTTTGGTTTGCTATACACTAAGGGCATCATTAGGTTGGCGGGCGGACAAATTCTGACGTAATAAGGGACCGCCCGCCATAAGTGGGTGATTAGCATGTGCTTGCCACACTGGTGGGCGCATCCTGCATTTTTAACACTGCGGCAGGTGGTGCTTTCAGCATCACCCGCCGCAATGCCAAAAATGCATGTTATGCATATGCATGCACAACGTGGCAGGCACCGCGCGCTGCCTGCCATGTTGTGCATGCACATGCAGGGGGTACCATAGGTACCCCCCATGTGCCCTCCCCACCCCCCAACATTCTGGGGGCCCGCAACGGGCCCCCAACTTCAAAATCGGCATGCCTTTCCGTGGCGGCAACGCCACCACGGAAAGGCTGCCTCCCTCTTGTATCCTGATATGGATGGCGGTGTCTAGCAGACACCGCCACCATATTAAACACTTTTCCGCCCGGTACACTCGTTGACCGGGCGGAAAAGCGGCGGAAAAGCGGCGGACGGCCTTCCCGTCCACCGCGGTACCCCTGCCATTCTAATATGGCGGGGGCGGACGGGGAAGGATGTAGGGTGGATCGCAACCGCCATGCGGGCGCTGGAGTTCCGCCCTACATCCTAATGGACCCCTGAGTTACATTTACTTTGTTTTCAAAATGTGTTTGCCAAGTTTGGGCTTTTGAAATAATGCTTGTTTTGATATTGTTTTCTCGATATTCCGTCATAGAACTGCATTTCTATGCATTTTGCTTTCAGCACTAAGCCTGACAACAGCTTAACAGGTTTTACCCTAATTTGCAGAATGGTTACTGTTGAAATGTAAATCAGCAAAAACTGAAAAATGGAAATTGCATGGCTTCTTTTTTGGTTGATGTGGAAACCTATAAATAGCCAAGTGACAAAAACACCAAAAATATAAGGATACATCTAAAAGTAACAAAAAGTAATAAATAAATGTAATGGTATAAAGGAAGTAAAATTATTCCAATGCAAATATTACTGGAATATGGGGCACAAGACCGTACCTCCTCAGCTGAACCACAAAGCAAGAGAAAGAAGACTGTCGATACATAGCTGAGGCAACTATATGTGTAAGAAACAAACAAATATTCCTAACCACTTTAATATTGAGTCTCTGAAAAAGTCATGTGGGACCCAAATGACACAAAAGAAGAAATGAAAAACACTCACCGTAAATCACATGGAAAGAAATCCAAACATATCTTGAAAGTTTTATAAGTGACTAGGAAAAACCAATGAGCCTGGGATTGATGTATTCGCACATGCAATATTTGCAAATTACAGTAATTCTCAATGAAGGGCGACAGGACCTAAAGCGGAGGGAAGAGGTGTGTCTTAATTGCCTTACAGAATGCCAGGTAATTGTTCAGGCTACTGGATATATACTGGAAGAGAGTTCCAGAGTTTGGCTGCCAGTATGCGAAAAGAGTGCCCACCAGCAAGCACCATTCTCACCCTAGGAACCACCGCCAGATGTTGACCCATAGAACGAAGTTGGCGGGTGGGAGTGTAAGGTAAAAGCAAGTTGGCCAAGATGCTAGGAGAGGGGGAGTTCAAAATTTTAAAAGCAATGCAAAGGGACTTGAACTCCACACATCTGGCCACCGGCAACCAATGTAGTCAGCGGATGGCACTAGAGGTAGAGCAAGTTCTGGGGAGGCCGAGAAGAGTTCTAGCCGCCACATTCTGGACCCTCTGCAATCTCAGATTCTCTGATTTATTAGTCCCCAAGTAGAGCGAGCTAGCGTAATCCAATCTAGACAGGATGGAGGCTTGGATGATAACCTGCCGAATGGATGGCTCAAAATACCCTAGCAGTGGTTTGAGCCCCCACAGTATTCCAAAGCAGGTCTCTGCCACTTTCTTAGTTTAGACCTGGAAGCTGAGGGCCGAGTCCACCCAGTCACACACATTTTTTACCACCTGTTTGGGGGTGGGAGCACAGCCCGGGGTTGTAGGCCACCAGCGCTACCAACTGTGTATCATCAGCATACGATACTACTGTCAGCCCTCTGCTCCTAGCCACAACTGCTAACGGTTGGACGTACAGGTTAAATAGCGTGGGGCTCAGTGCTGAGCCCTGTGGCACCTCTTGTTTAATGGTGTGAGTCAGGGAGGCGAAAGGGGGGCCATCACCTGGAAGGTCCTCTCAGAGAGAAAGGAGGCAAACCAATCCAGGGCAGAGCCCACAATACTCGCCTCCTCCAACCATTGCCGCAAAATCTGGTGGGAGACCGTATCAAATGCGTCACTAAGATCTAATAAAATCAGTGCCGAAGTGCATCCCGCATTCAGTGTGACCCTCAGATGTTCGGTCACCGCTAGGAGGGCAGACTCCGTGCTGTGACCCAGACGAAAACCATTCTGAGTAGGGTCTAAGATGCTGTTATCTTCCAAGAAGTCTGTCAAGATGGAATTAACATAGGTGTCAGCAATCTTGGATACCCGTGGCAGGAGAGATATGGGGCGGAAATTCTCTGGTTTGGATGTATCCAGGGAATTTTTTTTAACAGGGGGGCCACCCTTGCTTGCTTCCAAGTCCTAGGGACAACTGCCATAGACAGGGACATATTAATCACCAGCCCAAAGAAGTAAGGAGCACAGGTAAAGATTTCATAAATTGCTCCGGCTTACGGGGATCAGTGGGAGAGCCTGATTTGACCTTACTGCATAGCATGCGCAACTCATCCTGGGAAATTGACGGGAAGGCAGCAAGAGTGTGTGTGGTGAGAGGACTAGAAACAGAGACAGAACACAGAGCAGCTTGAGGAAAAGAGTTATAGATGTTCTCCACTTTCTTAACAAAGAAGGTGGCGAGAGCCTCACATTGCTCAGCCGATGACATTAAAGACACTGTGGATAACCCCGCTCGTTTGAGATCTTTAAGTATCGAAAAAAGACTTTTAGCGGGGTTCCTGCTACTCCTGATCTCATCCGCAAAGTGAGCTGCCCGCTTTGACTGGATGGCTCTGTGATAGTTCTTGATAGCTGCTTTATAGCACCCCTTCAAGATCGGATCATAATCATGTCTCCACACCCTCTCCAACCTTTTGCATGCTTTACGCATACTGGCAAGCTTGTCATTGTACCAAGGACTAGACTTGGCATTGCGGCACTTGGACCACTCGGCAGGGATAAGCGAGTCCAGTGGCCGGAGAATCCAGTCCCACAGTGCTTTATCAGCAGCGTCCGGGTCATCCGGCTTGCTAAGGGTATTTGTGGAAAGAAGGGCATGAAATTGTTCAGTGTTTAGTTTATGCCACGGGCGCCTAAAAGAGGATTTCTGAAACACCCTCCGAGCGGGCTCTACCCCTATCAGTGTCATAGGTGTTAAATAAAAGGTCAGACCAACACGCCGGAACAGGAGTGTTAACTGTAAGGGAGCGAAGATTAGAAAAGACTGGGTCCAGCAGATGACCAGCACAATGGGTGGGGCCTTGAACCAGTTGAATCATCTGACACGCCTCAAGGTTAGCCAAAAAATTAACAGAGTCCGAGTCCTGAGGGCTGTCTAAATGCAGATTCAGATCCCCAATGATGCTAAAATTGACTGCTCTCATTACCAACGAACTAACTGTATCTGTGAGTGCTATCCTGAACTCTTTAGAAGGTCCTGGTGGATGATAAACCAATTGCCTAGACAAGGTGTAGCTAGCGTTAAAGGAAATCCCAAAACGTACGCACTCACAGCCAACCAGAGCCATTTTGGCAAAGGTGCAGGTGTAACAAGATTTGACAACAACTGCAATACCGCCCCCCCAGACTCTCAATTAAGAGTCATAATACTGAAACCGTGGGGAAGCGCCAGACCTGGCTTAGCCACCGTGTCAGCTGACAGTCAAGTCTCCATTAGAAAAAGAACATCGGGGGATTTATCCTGCAGCAGATCCCAAACATCATAAAAATGCTTCGCTAGAGAGCGACAGTTAAGACTGAAAATGTTATTACTATGCCCGGGAGGGGAGGGTGAAATAGGAAGCAGGGTGGTGGCCCAGAATTAAAGCCACAATTTTTACAACAAAAAGGGCCCTCAGGCAGCATGTCTGGAGGATCACCACAAGGTTTCACTACCTTCCTAATAGCCAGAAGGTCGTCACAAAAATAGATGGGATTACCTCTGGCCAAACCGACAGCATGTCTGGCGTCTGGCGGCGGCCAGGCACGGATGGGCGTTGACGGGCTTGCCTTAGGATATACCTGTCACAAGAACATTTTAAGATCTCACCCATCCTTAGAAAAAGTCAGAAGCCTCCTGGAAAGGAAATGCTTTTTCCTGTGATCACAGGGGGATCATCTATTCTAGCTGTGAAACTACAAAAACCTATCCATCACTAATTTTTCTTGGAAACTGCACGTACAGGGATTAAAACAAAAAACGAATTCGAAAACTGCACCTAGCCAAG
Organism: Triturus cristatus; assembly: GCF_964204655.1. Taxonomy (NCBI): domain Eukaryota; kingdom Metazoa; phylum Chordata; class Amphibia; order Caudata; family Salamandridae; genus Triturus; species Triturus cristatus. The sequence goes on along the minus strand of NC_140586.1, from coordinate 452,316,003 downwards.
CTGAATATTGCTTCTGGAAGTGTCAGAACCTGTTTGGCAGTCCCAAGGAAATCAGGGGTTACTGGGTCTCAACCATGGGGGTTGAATGCATTTACCACAAATGTCACAGGGCCTGAGCTACTATGCCCACTGTAGGAGAGTAGGATCTGCACTTGTGTTGCCCCCACTTTTTTTCTGATGTATACACTGGTTTCTGGCTATAGTCTGGCTGGGTCCCTGCTAATCAGGGCCCCAGTCTACCTGATCTCTATAAACAACTTGATGTGCATTCTAGATGCACTAGTGATTGGATACTGTGGTACCTTGTGAGCCCCTAGTATATGGTACCTTAGGTACCTAGGGCATTGGTACTTCACAGGCCTACCAGGGGCTGCAGCATGTATTATGCCACCCCTGGCAAGCATTCTCAATCTGACACCACAGGCCTGCTACTGCAGCCTGTGTGAGGTAGTGTTAGCACTCCTCACTGAGGTATAGGTTTCTATATCTCACCATACACACACATATGAACCTATCAGTCACCCCTATGGTAGGCCCTATCAATCCCAAGGGCAGGGTGCGTGGTTTACTATGTGAGGGGGTGCTTCTGCCTGAGCAGGACCCCTCTGCAGCTGGCAGAGTCTATTCTCTGCTGCTGTTTGTGGATGCGGTTAAACCATATACTCTTAAGTGCATTATAACCTCCCGGTTAATGCTAACTTTGGAATGACTGTATCAAAACATGTCGTGTTTGGTGTCAAACGTTTTGGAATCATACCCCCACACCAGTAACTGGTGTGGGAGTATGATCCCACCCTACTAGAGGGGACGACATGTACCCACTGTACCAAACGGTAGAAATCTTCTAGAGCCCTGGCATCACAAAATGGATGCCACCAGCACAGACACCGGGCTGCCCTCCTGCTGCTGACCGAAACTCGCAGTGGAGGGAGCTCAACAAAGGGTTTCCTGTCACAGGGAGGTGTCACAACCTTCCAGACAGGATTTAGTGTATTGGAGCTGGGTGGGTGCACTCTTAGAGTGCCTTTGAAGTCCTGCACTGGGGGAGCAGTAGGCTCCTCTGTGCATATGCCAGCTCAAACCGGTTCAGGGGCCTCTGCCCCTGTCCTGGCGCGAAACTGGACAAAGGGAAGTGGGTGTAACCACCCCTACCCTGGCCCTCCTAGAGGAGTGGCCATAGAGCTAGTCCCTCCCATCTTTACAGTATAAGATACCAAATATTGCCAATGCAATTCAGATTACACCTGGACGACGCTCTACGAAGAAGAATCCGGTCCCTTCAACGTTCTACTACCTTTAGAAGACCGAAGGATCTCCCTTGGAGCCAAGGAGTGGCTCCCCTGCTTTGCAGGCACCTTAAGGACTGAACAACGGTTGCAAACTTTACCGCTCCCGCCGGAGCCCGAAGTCCCTGCGTCCCCTGAAGTCAATTTCCTGACCTCTCTACGGCCATTTTGAGTCCCCAGCGAAGCTGTGGCGTCTGGACCCCACGAGCGATGAGGAACGACAATACCAGGGAACTGTGCACTGATTTCGAGTGCAAGCCCTGAACGACAAACTACAATCCTGTGCTTTGGACCACTTAATGTCCAAGTCCCGAGCAGGTACTGAACCAAAGATCAGCGGCCTACCCCGTCCTGAGTGACCGTGGGCTGTTGCTGAAGTTTTCCTGCAAAGGCATCTTTGCGGTTGCTTGCCTGTTGGCTAGTAGCCCTCCTGAAGACATCCTTGACTATTCCAAGGGTTGGCCTGGTTGCTCTGGGCCTACCCTCACTTACCCTTGCTGGGTAAGTCCCTCGGACCTTGCTGGTCTGAGCCATCCACCATCTTCATTTTACCCAAGACTTGCAGTTGCCAAGGGTTGTTGGCTCCAATCTGAGTGCCGACACCGCCAACAGCTGCAGACGTTGTGGGACCCTCCAACTCCAGCTGCTGATTGTCATCGATCCCTCCTGGACGACGTGGGCGAAGAGACAAAAACACCATCAGCAACAAAAGCGACGCGACAGTTGTGGTCATCTATCCTGAAGACCACCGGTCACTGGCAAGTGACTCTGAACTCTGTCCCCTCAATTTCCAGGTCGCCTGCAACTCCAATCCATCATTGGAACCGAACGGACACCTCTCTCGACGACACAAGCAGCAAGAACACCTCGATTCCCATTGAGATCAGCATCGCCACCCGACACCAAAGGACACCTGTGCACCCGGACTCCCTGGGTGAGGTAACTCTGGCATTACGGTGCCCAAGTGTGCATTGGCTATCGAAATACTTACCCTGTAAGTTGTGTGCTTGTTGTCCACTCAGAAGTGCCCTAGAACTTTAAAATACAAATCGCAACATTTTTGCATTGAAGTCTATGAGAAACTCGCGTGCGTGTTTAGACACTGCACGCGCCTCCTGTGGGCTAGTTACTTACCTGAACACACTACATCAGTGAAGCCCCAGCGATTCCCAAGGCCCTAGGCCTCTTCATTTTGCTTGTCGAATTTGTTATACCATTTACTTAGTATATGGTTTGGTACGCCCCTAGGGCTACAGTGATTTATGTGCTTAATTTATTGAGAAATGTTGACCTTTTGAATGTTTACCTGGGACTAATCTCACAAAGAGATTAGTAGAGTATATTTAGTAATAAATACATATATATTTCATATATATACCTGTGTGGTGTCCTTTCATTTGGTAATTCAAGAGATTATAAGGTAAAACAAGCTGCTTTACATTCCTCAGAGACTTAGCCTGAAGGCTGCTCTCCACAGCTACCACTAGGATAGCTTTCTTTTAAAAGGTTGTCTTTAAACCTATCTGCCAAGAGTCGAATTGGACTGGTGCAAGGTGGCCACTAGAACTAGTGACCAGCATATGCCAGGCCAACTTCTCACATTGGTGGGCAGCGTGTGGGATTACAGCTTGCCATTGTTTTACCAGAAAATCTCAATTTGAATTACTAACTGAAAACCACTTAAGGTACTCAAGGTACATATAAAGTTAAGCTAGTATCAATAAGTTCTACTGAACTTAGAGCTGTGTGTAAAGGGATAAGCACACCCTTGCTACAGCTCAAGCTAGGTTTAGTAGGCCACAACTAGTGTAGGTAGTACAACACTGCACAACACTAGTATGCCTCACCAGGATGGAGCCAGTGGGTCCATCCCAGCTCAGTACAAAGACCTGGCCTACACTGACCTGAAGGCCTTATGCTTTGAAAGAGGACTGAGGGTGGGCAGGAGTCCCTCATCACAGCACCTGATAGATCTGCTAGTAGCAGATGACCTGAAACAAGCTCTAGGAGCAAGTGGGTCTGGATCAGGGGGTGGGTCAAACATAGTCTCTGGGTCTGATGATGAAAATCAAGATGACCTGGAGTCTGTGATTGAAGGGCCAGACTCAGAAGAGTCTGAAAGGAACAGAGGAATTCTCCTTAAGAGAACTGACAGAGTGGGAGAGAGGCCTAGGTCCCTCTCAAGGGAATCTGACCATTCATACCACTCTGGAAGAGAATCTGTCCCACAGAAGAACTCCAACTTTCCCAGGGAGACCTCTTCTGAGAGAAGGTACAAGTTGCTACAGTATGAGGAAGCTAGGCTTGCTCTCAGAGCCAAGCAACTGGCCTTAGATAGGGAAGCCTTCGAGCTCCAAAGAGCTTCAAAGAAGGAGGGGTTAGATGCCCCTGATGGCAGCAACAGTGTCCCTAGAAACAGAGATTATACTCCTGACCATAGGAACCTGTCCAAGGTTGTTCCTCTCTACCAGAGTGGGGATGATATCCACAAATGGATAACTGCTATGGAGAGGGCCTGTAAAGTTCATCAGGTCCCCCAGAAACAGTGGGCAGCAATCTTGTGGCTCTCCTTTTCAGATAAAGGTAGAGACAAGCTCCTCACTGTTAGAGAAGAGGATGCTAATGACTATGAAGCCCTGAAGAGTGTTTTGATAGATGGGTTTGGCTTAACCACTGAACAGTACAGGTTGAAGTTCAGGGATACCCAGAAAACACAGACTCAGGATTGGACTGACTTTGTTGATTGTGCAACCAAGGCTCTAGAGGGTTGGCTGGTTGGTAGTAGAGTAACTGACTTTAAGGGATTGTATAATCTTATAATGAGAGAACAGATCCTTAATAATTGCCAGAACCAGTTGTTGCATCAGTACCTGGTGGACTCTGATCTGACCTCTCCCCAAGAATTGGGAAAGAAGGCAGACAAATGGGTCAGAACCAGGGTGAAGCAGAAAAACCAGAACCAGGGCGGTGACACTAAGAAGCAAGATCCTAAAGGCTCAGAGAAAGGTGGGGATAAGTCTAAAGACCAGAAGTCTTCACAAGGGCCCCAAAAATCTGCATCTGGTGGGGAGTCACAATCTAACAAGAAAAAAGGCCAAAAGAATCCCTGGTGCAACTACTGTAAACAGAAGGGGCACTGGACTTCTGATTGTACCAAGTCCAAAGACCAATCCACCACCACTTCAGCCCCTAAGGCACCTGTTCCCCCTAGTACAGCCAGTGGTGGAGGTAATGCACAGAATAAGGGTGTAGTAGGGTTGACCCTGGGTTCTGATGTGGACTCTGGCCTAGTCAGAGTACCAACACAGGCATTGCTTGTTTGTGAGGGAGACCTTGATATGTCATTCCTAGTGAGCCCCAGTAACCTGGGCAAATACAAACAGCAGCCTATTATAAATGGCAAACAGGCTTTGGCATTTAGGGACACAGGTGCTAGTGTCACCATGGTGGCAGAGGACCTAGTGGATCCTACACAGATCATCCTGGGGGAAATGTACCAGGTAACCAATGCTAGCAACACCAGGACCAACCATAGCCTGGCAGTTGTTAATTTCTCCTGGGGAGGGGTAACTGGCCTTAAAAAGGTTGTAGTCAGTGCAGACCTCCCTGTCGAATGTCTGTTGGGCAATGATCTGGAGACTTCAGCCTGGTCTGAAGTAGAATTATGGACTCATGCTGAGATGTTGGGCATACCTGCAGAGGTATTTGCTGTGACCAGGTCACAAGCCAAAATGCATAAAACTGAACCAGCTCTGGATCCTGAAACTATGGACCAGGTGCTACCCAAGAGGAGGAGCAGTAGGGTTAAGGCTGGGCCTTCCCCTCTGTCTCAGATCACAGATTCCCCTCCAGAGGGAGGAGAAGCAGAGCCTGAAGAAGGAACTGCCCCAGAGGGACTTGAGCCTGGACAGGTTGAGTTCTTGGGGGCAGGGGGCCCTTCCAGGGAAGATCTGAGCAAAGAGCAACAGTGCTGCCCCACTCTTGAACCCCTCAGACAGCAAGCTGCTGCTGAGGCTGCTGGGAGTGCTAGTGGGTCCCATAAGATTTATTGGGATGAGGGGCTCCTTTATTCTGAGGCTAGGGAACCAACTCCTGGCGCCACCAGGAGGCTGGTGATTCCTCAGAAGTTTAGGGGGTTCCTCTTGACCCTAGCACATGATATCCCATTGGCAGGTCACTTGGGCCAAAACAAGACCTGGGACAGGCTTGTTCCACATTTTCATTGGCCACACATGTCTGAAGATACAAAGGAGTTTTGTCGCTCCTGTGTCACTTGTCAAGCCAGTGGCAAGACAGGTGGCACCACAAAGGCCCCCCTGATACCACTACCTGTGGTGGGGGTCCCCTTTGAAAGGGTAGGGATTGATATAGTCGGTCCCCTTGACCCTCCAACAGCATCTGGGCACAGATTCATACTGGTGATAGTGGACCATGCCACCAGGTATCCAGAAGCTATTCCCCTCAGGACTACTACAGCCCCTGTGGTAGCCAGAGCCCTCATTGGAGTATTCTCCAGAGTGGGCTTTCCTAAGGAGGTTATCTCTGACAGAGGGTCCAACTTTATGTCAGGATACTTGACTGCAATGTGGAAGGAGTGTGGTGTAAACTACAAATTCACCACTCACTATCACCCACAATGCAATGGGTTAGTTGAGAGATTCAACAAAACCCTGAAAGGAATGATTAAGGGCCTCCCAGAAAAGCTTAGGTGAAAATGGGACCTTTTACTTCCTTGCCTTCTATTTGCATACAGGGAGGTTCCTCAGAAGGGGGTTGGCTACAGCCCCTTTGAACTTCTGTTTGGGCACCCTGTGAGAGGACCATTATGTCTAGTGAAGGAGGGATGGGAGTTACCTCTCAAACCTCCCAAACAGGATGTAGTGGACTATGTACTTGGTCTCCGCTCCAGGATGGCTGAGTACATGAAGAAGGCCACAAAAAACCTTGAGGCAAGCCAAGAACTACAAAAAGCTTGGCATGACCAAAAGGCTGTACTGACTGTTTACCAGCCAGGCCAGAAAGTGTGGGTGTTGGAGCCAGTGGCCCCAGCAGCTCTCCAGGACAAATGGAGTGGCCCCCATACAATTGTTGAAAAGAAGGGAGAGGTCACCTACCTGGTAGACCTTGGTACTCCCAGGAGCCCTCTTAGAGTGCTCCATGTCAACAGACTTAAAGCATATGTGGACAGGGCTGACATGAGCTTGCTCATGGCAACTGATGAGGACCAGGAGGAGGAGAGTGACCCTCTCCCTGACCTCCTCTCTCAGAACCCTGATGATGGGTCAGTGGATGGCGTTGCTTTGGCAGGCAGCCTCACTGAACATCAACAAACTGAATGTAGACAAGTGCTACAGCAGTTTAGACATATGTTCAGCCTGACCCCAAGTCAGACTTCCTGGTGCACCCATGAGGTGGACACTGGAGACAGTCTGCCTGTAAAGAGTAAAATCTACAGGCAACCTGACCATGTCAGGGACTGTATCAGGACTGAAGTCCAGAAAATGTTGGAGCTAGGTGTTATTGAGCCCTCAGATAGCCCTTGGGCTAGCCCGGTAGTCCTCGTCCCAAAACCTCACACCCAGGGCGGTAAGAAAGAGATGAGGTTTTGTGTTGACTACAGAGGCCTCAATGCAGTCACAAGGACTGATGCCTACCCAATACCAAGGGCAGATGAACTAATAGATACTTTGGCCTCAGCCAAGTATCTAAGTACATTTGACCTTACAGCAGGCTATTGGCAAATCAAGTTAGCTGATGAAGTCAAGGCCAAAACTGCATTTTCGACCCCTGGTGGGCACTATCACTTTGTGGTAATGCCCTTTGGTTTGAAGAATGCACCTGCCACATTCCAGAGGTTGGTGAATAAAGTTCTGACTGGTATGGAAACTTACTGCTCAGTATATCTAGATGATATTGCTGTCTTTAGTTCTACCTGGCAGGATCACCTGGTCCACCTCAAGAATGTACTGGAGGCCCTGCAGAAAGCAGGCCTCACTATCAAGGCCACTAAGTGCCAGATAGGGCAGAGTCAGGTTGTGTACCTGGGCCACCTTGTAGGTGGGGGCCAGGTTCAACCATTGCAGAGCAAGATCCAGACCATAAAGGATTGGGTAGCTCCAACCACCCAGACACAGGTGAGAGCCTTCTTGGGCCTGACTGGGTACTATAGGAGGTTTGTTAAGGGATATGGATCTATAGTGACCCCCTTAAATGACCTAACCTCCAAGAAAATGCCAAAAAAGGTTTAGTGGACAGCTAGCTGTCAAAAGGCCTTTGATGACCTCAAGCAGGCAATGTGCACTGCCCCCATCTTACAGAGTCCAGATTACAAAAAGAAGTTCATTGTTCAAACAGATGCTTCAGAGCTGGGTGTGGGAGCTGTACTGTCTCAACTTAATGATGAAGGTCAAGACCAGCCAGTAGCTTTCATAAGCAGAAGGCTGACCCCTAGAGAGAAACATTGGTCAGCTATTGAGAGGGAGGCCTTTGCTGTGGTTTGGGCCCTGAAGAAGTTGAGGCCATACTTGTTTGGCACTCACTTCATTGTTCAGACTGACCATAAGCCCCTCCTATGGCTCAAACAGATGAAAGGTGAAAATCCTAAACTGCTCAGGTGGTCCATTTCCCTACAGGGGATGGACTATACAGTGGAACATAGACCTGGGACCCAACATGCCAATGCAGATGGGCTCTCGAGGTATTTCCACTTAGAACATGAATACTCAACTGGTCAAGGTTAGTTTAATGTCCCTGCGTTTGGGGGGGGGGGGGTTGTGTAGGAGAGTAGGATCTGCACTTGTGTTGCCCCCACTTTTTTTCTGATGTATACACTGGTTTCTGGCTATAGTCTGGCTGGGTCCCTGCTAATCAGGGCCCCAGTCTACCTGATCTCTCTAAACAACTTGATGTGCATACTAGATGCACTAGTGATTGGATACTGTGGTACCTTGTGAGCCCCTAGTATATGGTACCTTAGGTACCTAGGGCATTGGTACTTCACAGGCCTACCAGGGGCTGCAGCATGTATTATGCCACCCCTGGGAAGCATTCTCAATCTGACACCACAGGCCTGCTACTGCAGCCTGTGTGAGGTAGTGTTAGCACTCCTCACTGAGGTATAGATTTCTATATCTCACCATACACACACATATGAACCTATCAGTGACCCCTATGGTAGGCCCTATCAATCCCAAGGGAGGGCAGGGTGCGTGGTTTACTATGTGAGGGGGTGCTTCTGCCTGAGCAGGACCCCTCTGCAGCTGGCAGAGTCTATTCTCTGCTGCTGTTTGTGGATGCGGTTAAACCATATACTCTTAAGTGCATTATAACCTCCCGGTTAATGCTAACTTTGGAATGACTGCATCAAAACATGTCGTGTTTGGTGTCAAACGTTTTGGAATCATACCCCCACACCAGTAACTGGTGTGGGAGTATGATCCCACCCTACTAGAGGGGACGACATGTACCCACTGTACCAAACGGTAGAAATCTTCTAGAGCCCTGGCATCACAAAATGGATGCCACCAGCACAGACACCGGGCTGCCCTCCTGCTGCTGACCGAAACTCGCAGTGGAGGGAGCTCAACAAAGGGTTTCCTGTCACAGGGAGGTGTCACAACCTTCCAGACAGGATTTAGTGTATTGGAGCTGGGTGGGTGCACTCTTAGAGTGCCTTTGAAGTCCTGCACTGGGGGAGCAGTAGGCTCCTCTGTGCATATGCCAGCTCAAACCGGTTCAGGGGCCTCTGCCCCTGTCCTGGCGCAAAACTGGACAAAGGGAAGTGGGTGTAACCACCCCTACCCTGGCCCTCCTAGAGGAGTGGCCATAGAGCTAGTCCCTCCCATCTTTACAGTATAAGATACCAAATATTGCCAATGCAATTCAGATTACACCTGGACGACGCTCTACGAAGAAGAATCCGGTCCCTTCAACGTTCTACTACCTTTAGAAGACCGAAGGATCTCCCTTGGAGCCAAGGAGTGGCTCCCCTGCTTTGCAGGCACCTTAAGGACTGAACAACGGTTGCAAACTTTACCGCTCCCGCCGGAGCCCGAAGTCCCTGCGTCCCCTGAAGTCAATTTCCTGATCTCTCTATGGCCATTTTGAGTCCCCAGCGAAGCTGTGGCGTCTGGACCCCACGAGCGACGAGGAATGACAATACCAGGGAACCGTGCACTGATTTCGAGTGCAAGCCCTGAACGACAAACTACAAACCTGTGCTTTGGACCACTTAATGTCCAAGTCCCGAGCAGGTTCTGAACCAAAGATCAGCGGCCTACCCCGTCCCGAGTGACCGTGGGCTGTTGCTGAAGTTTTCCTGCAAAGGCGTCTTTGCGGTTGCTTGCCCGTTGGCTAGTAGCCCTCCTGAAGACATCCTCGACTATTCCAAGGGTTGGCCTGGTTGCTCTGGGCCTACTCTCACTTACCCTTGCTGGGTAAGTCCCTCGGACCTTGCTGGTCTGAGCCATCCACCATCTTCATTTTACCCGAGACTTGCAGTTGCCAAGGGTTGTTGGCTCAAATCCGAGTGCCGACACCGCCAACAGCTGCAGACGTCGTGGGACCCTCCAACTCCAGCTGCTGATCGTCATCGATCCCTCCTGGACGACATGGGCAAAGAGACAAAAACACTATCAGCGACGAAAGCGACGCGACAGTTGTGGTCATCTATCCTGAAGGCCACCGGTCACTGGCAAGTGACTCTGAACTCTGTCCCCTCAATTTCCAGGTCGCCTGCAACTCCAATCCATCGTTGGAACCGAACGGACACCTCTCTCGACGACACAAGCAGCAAGAACACCTCGATTCCCATTGAGATCAGCATCGCCACCCGACACCAAAGGACACCTGTGCACCCGGACTCCCTGGGTGAGGTAACTCTGGCATTACGGTGCCCAAGTGTGCATTGGCTATCGAAATACTTACCCTGTAAGTTGTGTGCTTGTTGTCCACTCAGAAGTGCCCTAGAACTTTAAAATACAAATCGCGACATTTTTGCATTGAAGTCTATGAGAAACTCGCGTGCGTGTTTAGACACTGCACGCGCCTCCTGTGGGCTAGTTACTTACCTGAACACACTACAGCAGTGAAGCCCCAGCGATTCCCAAGGCCCTAGGCCTCTTCATTTTGCTTGTCGAATTTGTTATACCATTTACTTAGTATATGGTTTGGTACGCCCCTAGGGCTACAGTGATTTATGTGCTTAATTTATTGAGAAATGTTGACCTTTTGAATGTTTACCTGGGACTAATCTCACAAAGAGATTAGTAGAGTATATTTAGTAATAAATACATATATATTTCATATATATACCTGTGTGGTGTCCTTTCATTTGGTAATTCAAGAGATTATAAGGTAAAACAAGCTGCTTTACATTCCTCAGAGACTTAGCCTGAAGGCTGCTCTCCACAGCTACCACTAGGATAGCTTTCTTTTAAAAGGTTGTCTTTAAACCTATCTGCCAAGAGTCGAATTGGACTGGTGCAAGGTGGCCACTAGAACTAGTGACCAGCATATGCCAGGCCAACTTCTCACACCCACTGAGCATAGTCTTGTGTTAATGAGGCAAACAGAACTAAGCTTACTCAGGGTGGCAGTATGGGGTTAGGTACTAAGAATTCAACTTTGAACACCATAGTCCATAATAATGTATGACCTCCCCAGTAATATTGCCTATAAAAATAAATAAATAATAAATAGTTTTTTAATATATTGATTCTGCAATATGGCACAAAAAGATTAGGTTCAACATCAACAAGAGGGATTGAGGAGAAAATGGAACACCGTATTGTCTCTAGCCAGAACCTAATCAAACAGGACAAGGTACCTAATCAAAATTGGAATGATAGGAGATAGCTGGTTATGTACCCATGCTAGGACAACCCATTAGGTTTATAAAGGACCCCCCCTCCCATGGATGTATCATGGCATGCTCGTCATTGGGTCCCATTCCCAGAATAATGAGGGTTTGAGGTAATTTGGGATTTTTTCTTGTCCATCACTGCCAGGAGACACCTGGCAGTGAAGGATAGGAAATAAGGTATTAGAGCATCTTCCCTAAATAGGACAGATGATGTAATGCCCCTTCTCTGTTGGGAAATCACAGGAAGTATTCTATTGACTGAACCAAGGGGGGCCTTGTCCACGGAATACTAAGGGTCCACCGATCACTCAATAAGGTGGATGGACCCAGGTTTTGTCGGGGAGGTTACTCAGCTGTGTTTGCGGTGGAATACCCTGTCCACCAAGCTCTAAACCGGACTCTTAATGCTCCAGACATCAGTGTTATCTGACATCCATCTTGTTGTCATGATGGGGCAATCGTGCAGGGTAGCCCTTCTATTAGACGAATCACAGTTGTTGGACAGGCCACACGAAGGGCTTGCTCCCTCCCCGCATGACAGGGCCCAAGCCCCGGCCCGCCAGGCGTGACCCACGAGAATCACCCGCACCCCGTCTCCCGACGGAACTCCTGCCCTCGGACCTCCATGTATCACGGGCCCAAGCCACCACCGGCTCCCTCGGCCGGGTCAAGCCGCCATCTTGGGCCCTGCGCCGCGAGGCCGCGTGGCCTCCCCTCGACCCTAACCCTGGGCCTGGCCGGCCCCGACATCCCGGCACCACCATCCACCCAGGAGGTGAGCGGACCACTTGGCAGGTCAATGGGAGAACGAAGCGCCAAGGACTCTCCCCCGCCAGGTGACGATCGCCTCCAGCTCCCCCAGGCACCGGCTCCACCCTCCCGCTGGGTGTCTGGACACCTTCATCCCGGACCCTCCGACCTCCAAGTGCGAGGGTCCGGACATCAAAGGGCACCTGCCCTATAACTGGGGCAGCTCCGGAGCAGGAAGGCAGTTGTATCCTGGAGTCGAGAGACACCGAGAGAACTCAGCCTTGACGGACTACTGGCGCTGCCGTAGCCCTATCTTGTGAACTATCGTCCTGCCTGCTGGCGCTGCCGCGGCCTTCTGCAACATCCATCCTCGTCAGGACCTGCTGGCGCTGCCGCGGCCCGTTGTAACGACCACCTTCACCGGGACCTGCTGGCGCTGCCGCGGACCGTACCTCGACCATCTTCACTGGGACCTGCTGGCGCTGCCGCGGACCGTGTATCGACCATCTTCACCGGGACCTGCTGGCGCTGCCGCGGCCCGTACCAGCTAGACCACCAAGCTCGAGGATTGTGAGCTACCCACCATACCATCTCAACTACCAGACTGGTAACCAGACTGTCCCGCTACCCCCTTTTCCCATCTTGAGAGACTTGAATCGAGGGGACCCCTGAGTCCAGACCTCCTTGTACCTTGTTATCGTACCTTACGAAGTGCTTATAAAGAACGCTAACTCATCTCCTTGTGTGGTATCTGTCTGTGGGGGGGAAGTTATTTGTCTGTACGATCGCTGGAGACGGCTCTCCCCGGAGACCTCTCCCCTTGTCCTCGGCCGACCCTCCCGGTCCGTCTAACATTGGTGGCCAGCGGCGCGATCCGAATCAACGCGTAATCGTACAGAGAGTAGCTCACCCCACGACAAAACCACGATGTCAGCCAAAGATAGCGGTTCCACTGAAAAGTTCCAAATGGATAAGTTGGAAGAATATAGCCACCGCGAACTTAAACAATTCTGCATGGAACTAGGCATTGCTACCACCGGCCTGAGTACCAAAGATGATTTGAAGCGCGCCCTTGAGTCGTGGGCAGAAACTGGGATCGCCGGATCCTCCGACCAAAACAGTGTCGCACCAGAGGGGAACGCCACGGCTCCCGAGGAGCGGGGAACGGGCCTCTCGCAGGAAGAGATCCAGGAAAGAGAAAGGACCAGATTACACGAGTTGGAAATGGCACGACTCAAGATGGACGGTGAACTAAAGTTGGCTGAGCAGAAACTAAATCTAGAGCACCTGCGGCTCCGAGAGGAACGAGAAGAAAAACAGAGACAGAGAGAGCTTGAGGAAAAAAGAATAACACTCGAACACGAGCGCAAACTGGCGGAAATAGAACTTCGGAAACAGAATAAAGAACCGGGGTTGCCTGAGCGACCGCACACCCCAGGGGCAACCGAGAAAAAAGTCCACATCCCCAAGGATGTTGTCCGAGAGTATGTCCGAGAAGACGACATACAGCAGTGGTTCAAAGCCTACGAGATCGCCATGACCTCCCACCGGATCGACCGGAGTGATTGGGGAGCCGGACTATGGGGGAGGTTCGTCAACGAAGGTCGCGATGCCCTGTTGCAGCTCCCAGATCACCAAATGACGTCCTACGACCACATGAAGGCTGCCCTCCTCACCCGCTACGGTCTCACACCCGAGATGTACCGCCAGAGGTTCAGTGATTGCACCCGGATCCCGGGTACAACTTGGGTGGAGTACGTAAACTATTTCAGCCGAGCCTTCGAGGGTTGGATCAAGGGGAGCCATGTAACGACCTACGAACAACTCTTTAACCTTATGGTATGGGAACACCTGTCGAACAACTGTTTCGTCGAGCTCAGGCAGCACCTCCTCGACAGTAAATTGACTGACCCCCGGCAGCTCGCCGCTGAAGCTGACCGATGGGAAAACACCCGAGTGGGCCGGAGAGGACCACACGAGCAGAACCGAAGCAACCAAGGCCAGCACCGTCCTCGGGGAGGAGGAGGAGGCCAGGGGCGAGGGAGAGACACCCTCCCGGCAACACCCGTGGCCAGCACCCCGCCCCCGGCCGGCCGGGGAAACCCCCCGATGCGTCCAGGGTTCCGAGCCAATGTCACATGCCACCGATGCCAGCGAGTCGGCCATTACGCCAATGACCCGAGCTGCCCGCAGAACCAAACGCCCAAGCCCCGCCAGGTAGCTGCCGCCGCCCTGGGGGAAGAACGACTATCAGAGGAACAGGAAGAGTATGAGCCGGCCCAGCAAGAGTGGGAACCGGCCGCCATGGTTCTAGCGTGCCTAGGGGGAAAAGACATAGTCCCGCGGGCTCCCCTACCCGCCAACACCAGGAAATACGGTCAGTGGGTGACCATTAATGGGCATCGGGCCGAGGCCTTACGTGACACAGGCGCCAGTGTGACGGCCATCCGCTGTCACCTGGTGAAACCCGAGCAGATCCTGCCGAACATTCTCTGCCCCGTCCGCTCAGCCGACAATTCCGAAAGTCTGTGTCAAATGGCCTGCGTCCCCTTCGAATGGGGAGGGCTCTCCGGCCTGTTGAAAGTGACGGTCCGGGATGATGCCCCCGTGGACTGCCTCCTGGGGAATGACCTGGAGAGTTCCCCGTGGGCCACCGTCGAGAGAAGAGAGCACCTGGGGATGCTGGGCCTCCCGGACTGGGCCTGCGTAACCACCCGGTCCATGGCCGCCCGTGCCGTCCCCCGACCAGAATAACCGGAACGGCCGGCACCTCCGCCCCCGGTCGCCCCAGTAGAAGACAACGGCGAGGCCAACCCCCCGGGACCAATGACCGAAGGGGACGCGCAACCCCAGGACTTCCCCGGCCTGGCTCAGTGGCGTCAAGAAGGGGGGCCCACCCAAGAACAGTTCCGCCAGGAGCAAAAGACCTGCCCCTCCCTCAAGGGACTCCGCCAACAAGCCAGCGCCCAGAGCGCAGGGGACTCCACCGGAACTCACTGGGTCTACTGGGAGAACGACCTGCTATACAGCGAACAGAGAATCGCAGAGCTAGGGGCAAGTCGAGTACTGGTGGTACCTCTCCGCTTCAGAGACTTCCTGCTCAACCTGGCCCACGATGTCCCCCTGGCTGGACACCTGGGCCAAGGCAAGACTTACAGTCGCCTAGTGACCCACTTTTTCTGGCCGAAGATGCGGAACGACGTCCTGAACCACTGCCGGTCCTGCCCCACGTGCCAGGCCAGCGGGAAGAGTGGCCGTAAGCTGAAAGCCCCTCTACAGCCCTTCCCAGTGGTCACCACCCCGTTCGAGAGGGTAGGAATAGACATTGTGGGGCCCCTGGACCACCGCACGGCACAAGGACATAGGTTCATCCTGGTACTGGTGGATCACGCCACCCGCTACCCCGATGCGGTGCCTCTACGAACTGTAACAGCTCCGGTGGTTGGCCGGGCCCTAATGGGGATCTTCTCCCGGGTGGGCTTCCCCCGGGAAGTCGTCAGCGACCGAGGCACGAACTTCATCTCAAAATACATGAAGTCCCTCTGGCAACAGTGCGGGGTCACCTACCGATTCACGACCCCCTATCACCCCCAAGGGAACGGACTAGTGGAGCGATTCAACCGCACTCTCAAGGGGATGATTGGGGAATTGGAAGAGCCCCTCCGTCGCCAGTGGGATGTACTACTCCCGTGCCTCCTCTTCGCCTACCGAGAAGTTCCCCAGAAGTCCCTCGGCTTTAGCCCTTTCGAACTCCTGTACGGGCACCCTGTGCGAGGGCCCCTCAGCCTAGTCAAAGAAGGTTGGGAGATGGCCCCCCTAAAGACCCCTCCAGACGTCTTCAAGTACCTCCTGGCCCTACGCAATCAGACCCGGCGCTTCAGGGAGATGGCCAAGGCGAACCTCGAGGCCAGCCAGGAAGACATGAAGAGGTGGTATGATCACAATGCCTCCTCCATCGAGTTCGAACCTGGTCAACAAGTGTGGGTGATGTCCCCCACCGAACCATGTGCCTTGCAAGATAAGTGGACGGGGCCCTTCAAGGTGGTCGAGCGCAAAAGCCCCGTCACTTACCTCATCGACATAGGGACCCCCCGGAACCCCCTTCGGGTCCTCCACACCAACAGACTCAAACCACACTTTGTGCGCTCAGAACTCAGCCTCCTGATGGCTACGGACAGTGGGGCAGAGGAGGACTCCGAACCCCTCCCGGATCTCCTGAAGACTCAGGAGAACGACGGTTCCGTGGACGGGGTCCGGCTCTCCGATGCCCTCACCCCAGAGCAACGCCAGGGCTGCCGGGACCTCCTGCTGCGGTTCGCTTCACTGTTTTCCCTCACTCCCGGGGTCACCCCTTGGCGCTTGCACGACGTGGACACCGGGGACAGTCCCCCTATCCGACACCGGGCCTACCGCGTACCAGATCGGGTACGGGCCTGCATACAAGAGGAAGTGGCCAAAATGCTCACGATCGGGGTCATCGAGCCCTCGGACAGTCCCTGGGCCAGCCCGGTTGTACTGGTCCCCAAAGCCGCTGCCCCCGGCACCACACCTGAACTGAGATTCTGCGTCGACTACCGGGGCTTGAACGCTGTCACCCGAACCGACGCTCATCCTATCCCCCGAGCGGATGAATTGATCGACCGGCTGGGGGCCGCCCGCTACCTCAGTATCTTCGACCTAACAGCGGGCTACTGGCAGATCGGTCTCACACCCCAGGCTCAGGAACGGTCCGCCTTCTCTACCCCCGATGGCCACTACCACTTCAAGGTCATGCCCTTCGGCATGAAGAACGCCCCCGCTACATTTCAACGTCTTGTGAACCAGGTCTTGGCGGGGCTCGAAGAGTTCAGCGCTGCCTACCTGGACGATATCGCTGTATACAGCCGCCACTGGTCCGACCACCTCCGCCACCTCCAGGAGGTCCTACAGGCCCTCCAGCGGGCCGGCCGCACGATTAAGGCCGGCAAATGCCAAATTGGCCAAGGGTCCGTGACCTACCTGGGGCACCAGGTGGGAAGCGGGCTGGTGGCCCCACTGCAACTTAAAATTGCTGCCATCCAGTCCTGGCAGCCCCCCGTCACCCAGACCGAAGTCCGAGCTTTCTTGGGGCTCACCGGCTACTACCGGCGGTTCGTGAGGGACTACGGCAGCATTGTGGGGCCCCTCACGGGTCTCACGTCCAAGAACCAACCGAAGCAGATTAACTGGACCCCCGATTGTCAAGCGGCCTTCGAAAGGCTGAAGGCCGCCCTGTGCACCGCCCCTGTGCTCCAGGCCCCCGATTACAGTCGGGAATTCGTGGTACAGACAGACGCCTCCGACCATGGCATCGGGGCGGTTCTTTCCCAAGTGAACCCCGAGGGTCACGACCAGCCGGTGGCCTTCATCAGCCGACGTCTCCTGGCCCGAGAACAGCGCTGGAGCACAATCGAGAGGGAGGCCTTCGCAGTGGTGTGGGCCCTCAAGAAGCTCCGGCCCTATCTCTTCGGTACCCACTTCCGGGTACAAACCGACCATAGACCCCTGCAGTGGCTGATGCAGATGCGGGGGGAGAACCCAAAACTATTGCGCTGGTCCATCTCCCTGCAGGGAATGGACTTCACCGTGGAGCACCGACCGGGCCAAGACCACGCCAACGCAGATGGCCTGTCACGCTTCTTCCGCCTCGACGAGGAGAGTCCCCAAGAAGATGGGTGACTCTCCCCGCCTTCAGCTGGGGGGGACGCATGTTGGACAGGCCACACGAAGGGCTTGCTCCCTCCCCGCATGACAGGGCCCAAGCCCCGGCTCGCCAGGCGTGACCCACGAGAATCACCCGCACCCCGTCTCCCGACGGAACTCCTGCCCTCGGACCTCCATGTATCACGGGCCCAAGCCACCACCGGCTCCCTCGGCCGGGTCAAGCCGCCATCTTGGGCCCTGCGCCGCGAGGCCGCGTGGCCTCCCCCCGACCCTAACCCTGGGCCTGGCCGGCCCCGACATCCCGGCACCACCATCCACCCAGGAGGTGAGCGGACCACTTGGCAGGTCAATGGGAGAACGAAGCGCCAAGGACTCTCCCCCGCCAGGTGACGATCGCCTCCAGCTCCCCCAGGCACCGGCTCCACCCTCCCGCTGGGTGTCTGGACACCTTCATCCCGGACCCTCCGACCTCCAAGTGCGAGGGTCCGGACATCAAAGGGCACCTGCCCTATAACTGGGGCAGCTCCGGAGCAGGAAGGCAGTTGTATCCTGGAGTCGAGAGACACCGAGAGAACTCAGCCTTGACGGACTACTGGCGCTGCCGTAGCCCTATCTTGTGAACTATCGTCCTGCCTGCTGGCGCTGCCGCGGCCTTCTGCAACATCCATCCTCGTCAGGACCTGCTGGCGCTGCCGCGGCCCGTTGTAACGACCACCTTCACCGGGACCTGCTGGCGCTGCCGCGGACCGTACCTCGACCATCTTCACTGGGACCTGCTGGCGCTGCCGCGGACCGTGTATCGACCATCTTCACCGGGACCTGCTGGCGCTGCCGCGGCCCGTACCAGCTAGACCACCAAGCTCGAGGATTGTGAGCTACCCACCATACCATCTCAACTACCAGACTGGTAACCAGACTGTCCCGCTACCCCCTTTTCCCATCTTGAGAGACTTGAATCGAGGGGACCCCTGAGTCCAGACCTCCTTGTACCTTGTTATCGTACCTTACGAAGTGCTTATAAAGAACGCTAACTCATCTCCTTGTGTGGTATCTGTCTGTGGGGGGGAAGTTATTTGTCTGTACGATCGCTGGAGACGGCTCTCCCCGGAGACCTCTCCCCTTGTCCTCGGCCGACCCTCCCGGTCCGTCTAACAACAGTCACCTGAAAATTGCATTCCTTTGTCCACATGAGCTGTTGTAGAAGGTGTGTGCTCATGCATTTGGCCTTTTTGACATCTCTGCCAGCAAGGAGTTCTGTTTGCAGACTATTATGGTTTCTTTTGATCTGGCTGAGTGTTCATTTTGAAGTTACCGGTTTACAACTACTCACTGAATAAACTATGCCACTCATGACAGAATTGCTTCATTTTCATTTGACGTTTAATCTTGTGGACAGGGGTATGCAGTGAGGGAACGTCAAGAAAGGTAAGAGTTGAAAATAAGGCCGTTTTGACAGTGGAAGTATACTTTGGTATCAGAAACCTGCTGACAGAACTGTTTAAAAACTAACAGGATATGTATGAAGCAGCCATGTTCAGTGCTGGCCAAGCTGTTAAATTTCTCCCCCATGTCATCACTCCTCCACCACCAGAAACTATTCTACAATGTTCCAAAATTGAGAATAATGCTTATTATCCTGGAATTGTGAGGACAACTCTGTTCACCTGTAATAGACAAGAAATGTTGATTAACAAGTTCTGTGTGCACAACTTTGTTTTTGCAGGGACCATGGCTCCAGATCAACAGGAATGAGAAGAGTTTCTTACTGGCATGTATTGACCTACCAAAAAACTCAGGGCCTTATTTATGAAGGCTTGCAGAACATTTACACTGCCGTTGCGTCACTTTTTGTGACGCAGCAGCGGTGTAAATAATTCACCACGTTGCGCCCTATTTACAAAGTGACGCATCTAGGCAGATGGTTGTTCCCAGCAGCGTAAAGTCTCCGACTTGTCCTCTCGTGCGATAAAACATCTTGTCTGGTCAGAGCGCCTGGATACCCGTAGGGTTACAGTTTTTGTTTTCTCTCTGCGCTATATAAATCCTTATATTATTATTGTTATTATTATGTGTCACTCTGTAAACCTCTGCGCTACATTATACCTGCGTCAGGTATAATGTATACAGGGTGGGCGTGCCATCGCAAAAACACCTCATAGAAGTGGCACAGGGAAATCTCTCAGATTTCACTGCGTCACTTCTAGGACGCCACTGCATCATTACCTTATGCCTGTCTCATGGCACGCGTTAGGGTGACGCAGTGCAATGTGATTAGGCCTCCCCCATGCATTGCTGGAGCATCATGCTTATGGCACAACTCCAGCAATGTGTGAGTTTTGTGCCAACAGATACGTCAGGATTCCTGATGCATCTGTCTTTCCTTGTGACAAGGAGCGCAGTACAATAAATGTGGCGCATCCATCATGTCTCTAGTAGGGTACACTGAAAAGTATTGCATCGCTGCGTTCGCGCTGTGATTCAACACTTTTCATAGATGAGGCCCTCAATAGTTTTCACATATCTCAGGATTATTCTAACTAGAGGTGCACAATGACCTTTAATTTTCCATGATATGAAATAAGCAATGTCTCTTGATTGGAGCCAGTTTTAAGAAATTTGTGTTTGCAGTGCAAGCATATGCAGTCCCATTGCGTAATGCAAGTCGATATACCACATAATAAAATATATCATTCTTTTTTATCTTGATATTATGAGTTATACTATCCAAACTGTGACCCATAAGAGATCCTGTACTGTTCATACCACGGTCCGAAGCAACTTTCACATTTATAAATTTGTCCTTTACTATATCTCTTAGGATTAGGGATGAACCTTGGAATGCCTCTTGGGCAAGAATGATAGGTACAGGTAGCCCAAAACCCTGCCAGGTTTACATTATTACCTCTTACTATGAAGTGGCATAGCTAGCCCTTTGGGCGCCCCCGGCAGTCTCAGCGTTTGCCACCCCGCAGCTGCAGCAGTGAAAAGCGGGGGTTTGCTGGTGGCTATTTTCTCCTTTTACCGCCCCCTCGCGACCAAAGCATTGAGGAGCGGGGGGCTGTTGCCACCCCGAGATGGCAGGTGGTAGCAGGGGGAGGCCACTGCCCCCAAAACACGTGCCGGCAGGGATGGACCACCCCCCAGCTATGCCACTGCTACTATGTGAGTGAGTTCTCTAAGTCTATTCAGTGTATATAAATGTATCTTGTGTTAATATCCCAAAAATAGGACAATAATGAAGCCTTACTGCTGCTAGGTTGGACATCCCTGCTCCTTAGGGCCGGCTTGTGACATGGGCAAGCTGGGGCGCTGATATTCACAGGGGTGCGTTGAGATCTGTCCCCGGTGTCCCAAAGTATATTAGGTTTTTTTGTGAAATGGGAGAAGGGAGCCAAATTTGACTACGTCCAAGCTGCTATCTGAGTAAATGCCGGCCATGCTACTCCAACATGTCACTGATGTAGAGTTTGAACAAGGTTTGGCAGAGGTTTCACATTTTTTAATCTCCTGTCTTACCCAATAATCTTTATTTGCATGTCTTTTATCTTATTGATACAGCTGAAGGACTTTATTTTATTAAGTCCCTCAGCGTAGTCCAGCCAGCTTTAATTTAACATATAGCTTTGGAAAGTCTGTGAAATAAGAAATCATGGTTCCCATTTATTTTTCATAGATTTACTGATCAGAATTTGTACAGGGAAGATACTCTCTGTGGTCCCGTGTACTTGTAGTATTTGCCCCTGTCTCCTACACAAGTGGTTACTTCTTGTTAGAGGATGGAACATCTTTCGAATTATGAGACTGCACAAAGTTTGCACATTACATTACCCACACACACTTTCCTGTATGTTCTGGTGTCAAGACCATTCCTATCGTATGTGAACCAATGCTGTGTATAGTGCTGAATATTTGTAATGACTTTTTAGATTACTAAACACCATGTGGACACATTTATTTACGTATTACATCTTAAACAAGGTTTCTTTGATTTTACAGTTTGAGGGATACTTTACATAATAAATACCACCTGCCAGGGCAGGCTGCATGTTTTACTGCCAGTCGTTAAACCTGGATGAAGAGGGATTAGAGAAACAAATCTCTTGGATTCTGGGCAGCTGTAAAATGGGGGCTTTACCCATTCCCTGACAGGCGTTGTGTTTTCTGTGCAGTAAACTCATATCATTCCTTTTTGCTGGGCAGAAGGGTGGCAATATGGCATTCTGGATGGTCTTAGCTTGGGCAGTTTCCCTCTCCAATGTCAACACCTTAATGACACTGTAATGGCCGAATTTCTCACCGTACCAGTTGTATGTGACAATATCATTGTCAAAAATATCATTTGACATAAATATTGTGTTCTAAATATCGTTTACAAAAATATTTTCCCACAATGAGGCAACATTTTTTAAACAAGATTTAAGATGCAAATTAATTGACAGGCAACATATAGTTTGCAACATTCTGCCACCCTACCCAGCACGCCATCAGAGACAAAGTGGTGGCTGAATAAGCATGGACAGGTTCAATACAAATTTGGTCTTTTTGACAGAAAATCCAGCTGCTTCGTCTACAACTCTATCATAACAATCACCCCTGCCTATCTGCTTTTCTTTACGGAAGAAATATGTGAATGACACACCAACGGACAATTGAGGAAGGAGGCTGGCGATTTTGTGGCTACTTCATTTTCCTCATAATCATTGATTTGCAACGTTTGCCACATAATCCATGATCTGCTGCACAATCTCGAGATTTTAGCAAAACAAATTTTGGCTCTAGATCAAATGGATCAAAGATTACTAAAAACTGTGCCGATACATGCTGCTGCGCAGTGGAAAACCATGTTACAAAGGTTAACTGGTCCCCTTTATGTTGCGTACTGCTTTATTTGGGTGTTAAACTGGTAGTAATGTGGTAAATCCTTTGCCCAGACAGTGTTAACTTTTGCAAAATTACATAGTAAGGAAGTAATTCCAGCTGAAAATGTACCACAATACCCCGCATAATTTGCCTTTTCTTGATACATAATTTAGTCAACCCTGCCACATAATTCGGTCCTCCCCTGCCACATAATTCTATTGGCCCTGATTATATGTGTATATAGCTTTTTGGTCAAATTAAAAGGCCATTGATAGCGCCATATTTAACAAGCATTGTCAAAGCCATTAGGTTTTTCCTTTTGCACCTTTTGGTTTTGCCAATGCTGTTTGAGGGCAGAGTGTGGGTTACGTGGTGGAAGGCAAACAAGGGAGGGTTCAACATGGATAGGAGAGAGAAGAAGCACATGAAGGAGAGATCCAAATGGGCACAGGGCACGGGACTTTGAAGGAGGAGCACATAAGGTAGAGAGAATTGCGGGGCAGGGGGGGTTGTTTTCTAGAGGGGAAGAAGCAGAGGAGGGAGATAGCACTAAGGAACACTGAGGAGAAGGGTTTGCGAGGGGACGCATGGAACACAGAGGAGTGACGGGAGAGAGAGCCTCAAGGAATGCAGTGGAGCTTGTTAGGGAGAACATACATGAGGAAGGACTTAGCGAGGAACATGGAGCTGGGATTTGTGTTAATTGTGAAAGAAACACAGAGTGCTGGGGCGGACGTATTTTCAGGGGGAGAGGACCAACAAGGGAGAGAGCAACATGGAGCATGGATATGTTTTCCAGGGATCGAGAAGCACATGAGGGAGAGAGCAATACAGACCATTGGGGAAGGGAGTTTCTGTGGAAGGAGAATCACACCATGGAGCATGTGGAAACACACAAGGGAGAGAGCAACATGGAGTGCAGCAGCAGGAAGCACATGAGGGAAAGAGCAACATGGAGTATGGGTGCTGGGTGTTTTTGGAAAAGTAAAACAAGATGAAGAGAGCCTCAAAAAAGTAAAGTACAATTAATGTCAGTTCCCTGTTGACTGGGACCTAACTGCAGTAGAGCAGAGGTGGATGCACCGAGCAAGACATCTTGGTTATTTTTTTACCTTCTGACTTATTTTCTGGAGGTCAAAGTCATCCAGGGGCACAAAAGCCAAGGCTGAAATCGCCAAGGATCACTTGTAGCTATGTCCATAGAGATCGACATTCTGCTGAAGCCATTGGTTTTAATTCCTAAGGCTCTGAAAAGCAGGATTTTAGGAGCCACCAAGATCACTTTGTCTATGGGATAAATTTGCTACTTTCTCTGGCCAAAGCTTTTACAATAAAACGTTGTCACCTTTTTGGGTTCCATAATCTGCCAGAGGGGCAAGGCAGGTAGCTGTAGCTGAGGAGGACTCCACAAGGCCTGAAACCTTAGCTGCAAGATCCTGCTAAACCCATTTAAGCACAATAAGATGCCTGCCGTTGGTTGTACCCACCTTCTGCAAGCCTCTTCACCTTGTCCCAGTTCTTCGAGGGTTGGAAACATGTCAGACTTTTATCCAACTACGTTAAAGCTTTTTGGGGTAATTCTTGCAGCAACCAAGTAATTCATGCAGGCAGTCACCAGACCCCTGTGATGATATCAGCCCTCCTGGAGTTGAGTTCTTTGCTTTTGTGTTCTTGGTGCAGTCAAAGAGGCAGTCAGCTACCTGAAACTTGGCGAGCTGTTACAGTCCCTTTGGGCCAGCAATAATCTCCTTTCTTCCAACAGGGTCTACTTCTTCATATATATATATATATTGCCAGATTTGGGAATGTTCTGAAGAGGTGGTAGTGATTTGCCCTTCTTATCCTGTGCAGTTCACAGTGATTGGGTCATTTTTCCGACCAGTCCTGTTTATTTTTGTTTTATTGCCCTATACACAATTTCTTTTGTAGTACTTCCTCTGTGCTTTACTATGAACATTTCTAAAAGCCCTAAGTCCAAAATGGCAACCCTTCTTCCCTCATAAGGAGCCCTGCATCTTTTTCTAAACTGCTCTATTATTTAGATGAGGTCTCTTCCCTCTGGCAGGGGCAAAACCTGTTTTTGCACTGCTGGGACTGGAGCCAGAGAGTCTGAGAGGGCCCTGGGACTGAACCAGAAGAGGCCCTGTTTGGCAAAAGAGGTAGTACAACAGTTCCCCTTCATTCTGCCAATTGCTCCTGCCCCCTCTTGGATAGCTAATGCCAAATAAGTGGACAACAACCCTGCATTTTTTGGTCGAAGTGTCAAAGCATTGTCCCCTGGAAAACAGAGACATTAACTTTAGCCAAGAATGTGTGCATATGGCCTCGGGAGATGAGGCACATGGCAAAATTGATGCTGGGCCAGTTTTAAAAAAAACATTCTTGTAAAGTTGTTTTTCCAATAATGTTATTGAAAATCTACTTTCATAATGAAATTGCCTTTTTAAAAATCAGTGAAAAATATCTTTGAATCATTTTGCTAGCAGTTTCCCAAGCAAAGACTTGAATTCATGATTTTGATTATACCTTGTCCTGTCCATGGAGAATCTAGATGAATCTAAACAATAAAATCCGCTTTTGGATCTTTAGTCACTGACCAACACACTATTAAGCGCCAAACAATGTTGGCTTATGAAACACACTTTATGAGTGGCTTTTTAACGTATGGCATAGGCTTCCTACATGGAAAAGGCAATATTTCTTTTCATGCATCACTGCAGTTCTTTTAAATTGTATACTAGCCAAAGGACATTAGTGTTTCTGGCAGCTATATATTTTTGTCATATATCTTGGTGCTGCAAATACACACTGCAGCCAAATATAGTGGTTAACTTCCATACCACTGGATGCAAGTTCTGTGCCAACTTTCATTGACAGTATTGAAGAGTTAAATATGCACATAGAGCAAAATAAATTTTGCAGCACCATTTTGGAGATAGAAGCAATGCAGTGTGAATGTTATTGATAGTGTCCTAAAACCAGTCAAAATAATGTCCAGAACAAGACAAAAAAATCAGTGGGGGTAGTGAAATATGAAACTCATACAAGCATTGTGGATGGAGCAGCAGGGAAGGGGCAACAAATATTATCTTAATCACGTCAGGAGTAGTGGGCAGGCCCTAATTAATTTGAATCAATCTGTACTTGGTCGATACTCCACAGCAAGCATCGGAAATGAAGTTTCGGCTGGACTAGCAAATTAACACGGCTGCAAAGAAGAGTCATGCTGAAGCAAACAAATGGTAAGCCGTGGGCATGCTCCAAGCCCTTTTGCAAGCAATATTGTTTTGCAAGCAAGATGCATGCACTAGCGCATGCTCCTGCAGGCTTGACCCTAAAAATCAAGGATGAACACGCAGAAAAGTCATTCTGCTACACTGGGTATATTGGCACTTTAGCCAAGAACTAGAAACTATATCATTTTACTACCCCTCTTAGGCTTCATTTGCATCTCTTCGAATGGATGAAACTGGAGACTGGATCTGCAAAGAACTTAAATGATTATATGTGCTATATACATGTGATAGATGGATGATTGTGTCTTTGAATCATATTAATTAGACAATAATGTACATGTTTAAAGTAAGCACAATCGAGGTGATGAAAAAAGATAGCCCAATAAAATGAAATGCTACAAGGTGCCCACACCCCATCGCACAATGTATACTCTTCCTCTTATGAATAGGCCAAAACAGCGAATTGTGTCCAATGGCACTCCAACCATAATCAATATATTATATGTATGCTAGAGTCTATATACCTTCCTGACCAAATGGCTTCCTTCTGAGTTACTTCAACCTCAGTGGAGTCACTATCTAAATGAACATCAGGATCACCAGCGCCTTCATCGTGGGTCTGAAACACTAGATTGCCATGGAATCTCCATTTCCTCCTTCCGCAAACAGAATGTTGGAAGGATCTTCTTCTTTCCTTTGTGTGTCACAGGCTTCCCAGCTCAAAATGAGACCTACTACTCTGATTGTAGATATTACTGCAATTCTACATAACATCTCTGGCCTTGAAGATAGCTTGGAAAATGACCTTACAAACCGCAACTTTCTGAATGAGAGGAAAGGGACAGTGATCTCAGGTATCATCATGTTTACGTTGAGACATAAATGACTAATTAGGTACATGCTTGGTGACCAACTTTATATGAAAACATGTTTTCATCAATAAACATGCATATGCTGGATGCATAGTCATTGAGTACTTACTGCATTTCAGAGCACTACACGACTTTTAGCAATGTAGATGTTTCAAGATAGACATCTGTCCCTTCAACCCACTACGATTTGAGAATCTGATTGTCAGGGGTGTTACTCCACTCATTCATTCATAATTAACTTTAAGATGCTTTTAAGCACACCTTCCACTGCCCCTGCAGAAGTACAGTAAGACTTCTTCAGAATTTAATTATTCACATATTATCATTTCAAATGATATTAGATGCAGACTTAAGAAATCCATCCTGTGTGAATACCCAGAGGTTTGATGATTGACTATACTTTCCACATGTAGAACTAAAATACTGTTTCTAACCAGGGACTTTGACGGCAATTACGCAACCTTTTCAAACTTACTCAATTTATCAAACAGGCAGAAAATGCTTGTGCAACTGATGCTATTTACCCAGCAGAAGCAATTACAGAAGTCGGAGTTTACTCTAGGCCTCTACTAGTACTGTGGATACACAAACCAGAAATGGTGATGACTGAGGATGCATACTGTCCCGTCTACCCAGCTGCCATTCCACAAGTTAATTTTTCCAGAATGCATCAATCAACTTTGATGCAAGGATGTTATGTCTATTCTTCTCTGCTACCAATCTATGACAATTCAAGACAAAACCACCTCAGGCCCATGTTTTAGCGCTGTACTGAAGAATAACTGATCAGAGATTCAAAGTCAAGGATTATGCACAGTTTCCTGAATGTAGCTCAGTATTAACCACACTCCTGCATGCCAGGCACAATTGCCCAAAACAAATTTAGTTTATATTTAACTAACACATTGCCAATAAGATACTGGATCACACAATACAAATTGTATTTAAGTTATTTATTTCCAAATGCTGCAGACAAGTTATTTCTTTCTAAATGCTGAAGCCAACAAATGTTTCGTCCGGTTAGAGTTTTTGAAGACTTGGTATAAGAAGCAAAAATAAATTGTAAAGTAGTGGTGGTCCTCAATGAAATCATCAATGATAATGACTAATGAGTTAGTTAATAGCAGTCTCCTAGTAGTGGTTGGGTGTGCAATGGCATCCTGGGATGGATATTGGTAATCCTCATCCCAAAATGGTATCTTGAAGGCTTAAATTTGTTGTCTGTAGAGATATCACAGATATTAGTAACGGTAATCGATGTAGCCCTGCTTGTCAAATCCATCCAAGGACAGGACGGCTGTAGCATTTGCAAAGAAATACCTTGGCTGTAGCATTTGGAAAGAAATGACCAATAGGTCTTGCCTATGTGAGAGCTATTGGCCTTGGCAATGTGTTTTAGCCATTATGTACACCAGTGTGACTGCCGTTCTGTTGGGATAGAGTGATATGGAGTAGATTGGGGTGGAGTGGGATAGATTGGCATAAAGTGGAGTGGGGTAGAGTGGCTTTGAATGGCGTGGGGTGGACTGGGGTAGAT
The DNA here is from genome assembly GCF_964204655.1 of Triturus cristatus. Taxonomy (NCBI): domain Eukaryota; kingdom Metazoa; phylum Chordata; class Amphibia; order Caudata; family Salamandridae; genus Triturus; species Triturus cristatus. Next base: position 452,287,918 of record NC_140586.1, on the reverse strand, counting down.
TGGAGTGGGGGAGTGGGGTAGATTGGGGAAGATTCGAGTGAATTGGGTTAGACTGGATTGAGGTAGATTGTAGTGGAGTGGTTTGGGGTAGATTGGAGTGGAGTGAGGTAGACTGGGTTAGAGTGGGGTAGATTGAAGTGGGGTTGATTGTAGTGGGGTATATTATTGTGAGAGATAGATTGGGGTGGGATGGGTAAATTAGGGAGGGGCAGATTGGAGTGGGGTGGATTTGAATAGAGTGTGGTAGATTTGAGTTAAGTGCGGTAGATTGGGTGGAGTGGAGTTGGGTAGATTGGGGAGAAGAATGAGGTATATTGTAATGAGGTAGAGTAGGGTGGGGTACATTGGAGTGGAGTGGGCTAGATTGGAGTGGAGTGGGGTAGATTGGAGTGAGGTAGAGTGGGGTAAGTGGAGTGGAGTGGCATGTTATGTCGTGGAGTTAGTGGTGTTGATTGGAGCAGTGTGGAGTATAGTGGCATGGCATGTGGTAGAGTCTCTTAGAGTGGAGGGGCATATAGTTGAGTGGCATGTGGTAGAGTGGAGTGGGATATTGTAGAATGGAGTGGCATGGCATAGTGTGGAAGGGCATAGAGTGGAGTGGTGTAAAGTGGAGTACACATTTTCAATTTAAATGACCATTACATTTGCAACAACATTCGGTTTAACTGCCCTCAAATGATAATGTGTGCAAATGACATCACCTACTGCATTGATGTGTTTTGATTGTATTCAATATTTGTTTCCACCACACTTCAGAATTACAAAAAAATGTGCTTCATTTGGACTAACTCTAATATAGTGATATAGTCTAAAACATCAGCACAGTTATTTTTGTATGTGCTAGGGAAAACAAACATCCTACTCCCTCTCCTCTTACATGGATATTCAGCAGGATTGTGACATAAATTCTTTCACTTTGAAGTCAGAGAAAGAAAAGTAAACACCAAGCACCCTCGGAAGTGAGAGCTTGATATTTGACCAGTCTATGAATGCACAGCATATGACAAGATAAAAACAAACAATTTACAGGCCTGTTTACAGAAAGCAGGTTTGTGGAAGAATACAGTAAAAAAATGTTTGGGCAACCGAAGGGACAAACTCAAGGTGGACAGCCTAAGGCAAATAAAACCAGCAAATAGAAAGCCAGAACACGTGAGTTACAAACTACAAAGCCAATGGTACACAATGGGGGGAATGCATTCCTAGGTCAGCATTCTGAATGTCCCCAAGATGTCTTTAGCAAGCCAGACAGCTGGACTGTCTGGTAGTCTTCTACCTATAAAAGGGCTCACATGGGAAGATGCTTAATTATGGACTCCTCTGTCTCAAATTTTTATTGTGTGTTCCAGAATCTTATTGGATATCTAATAGACAGCCAAAACCTCACAGTGAAAACTGGGGTCACACCCATTACGTGTCAGGGTCTAAGTTTGTAGTAGTACTGTTTCAAAATACAATTACCTTTTTCCATACTGTAAACCGTTAACAATTGCTTTCTGGCTATGTGCAAAAAATTGTAATACCACTGCTACCTTTTTTGGAATTGTTAATAAATTCCTATTCAGTAGTCAAACACTTGGAAATTTGCAAACATGATAGAGGAGGAGTAATGCATTTTTTAAGGGGTGACAGAGATCTGGCTCTCATCAGATTAAGTCTCCTCATGGGATACTGTTCTTCCACTACCTTTTAAAAATCCTGACAGGAATAGCCCAATATGGAGAGGTGGCGGACTGATGATTATGTCACCATTAACATGCTATTAACTCACAGTTTGAAGTTATGCATAATTTGAACACATTAGAGTGTATATCATAATCTAACAATCCATCATTCATCAAGTTAATTTCAGACTTGGCCTTCCCAACTCATTTTGTTACAGAGAATCCAGCTCCTGAGTAATTTCAGCCTTTTAGTAGCCCCACCAACAACTAAACAAGCTCCAAATGTTGTTGAAAGTGTACAGTCTGTGGGTATTTTCCCAAATGATCTCTTCCTGCAGACATTTGGAAGGTAGCACACTGGATCTGGTTCTCACTTGCAGAATCATCAACTTAGTGTTAACCTTAAACACAAAAAACACTCTCTGATTTTCCTCATCCCAAATTACCACTCCCTGATCTTATTTCATCTCAAATTCTGAATGGAAAACTCAAGAACAACACCTTCTCACATTACCACCACAAACCATTTCAGACATAGTTGGTGGTATATATGCCACAAAATAGTCCCCATTGGTGATAAAACCCCTTTTCTGTAGACACCAATCTAGTTGTCCTCCTGAACCTCTGAATTATACATTTTCCAGGACCATTCTAGCTTGACTCCTTCGAGAAGGATGCCAAAAAAGATTAACTTGGATGTGTGCAACATGAGATGATTGAGTCAGAAAATATACAATGGGGAATGAAATTCTAATCTGCAGCTGGCAAATAATTCTGTATAGCCCATAAAGTGAGTATCATAGAGCAATCCAAAGGCAAGAGATGGCTTATATTGAGAAATTAATTAATCAGATGTCAAATTAAACCAAGGATCTTTTTTTAATTTTCCACGAATGAACTGAGCTAGGGGCACAAATGAGGCTTCTATCAGCTCATTTCAATGCAGACCGCTTTCTCCACTTCGCAACAATAAGGTCCTCATTTAGAGCAATGAAGGAAAGTCATATTCTCGATGAATTGACACATGTCTCTTTCTATACCATTTGAAAACCATGCTGCCAATGGTAGTGCTGCTGGTAGCTCTGCTGTCAGGTACATCCCTACAGCAGACCTAAAACTGCTGGAAATGGTATCAGAGGACCAACACTATTTACAGCAAGCTCGCTGATACCCTTTACACTGACCTTCTTCGAGTCTAGCCCTGCCATAGAAACCACAGCAGTACCACACAGAAAATGGAGAGAGCAACACCACTGGAGGGAAAAAGGGCACCAACACGGCAGCCAACTCTTGATTCTGTGGGCCTACAACTGCTAGTGCAGTGAAGGCATGCCTCTGGCACAACTAGTGTAGAATAGGCAATGCCTCCACTGTGGTGGTGGTGGGTGATGCCCTGCCTTCACCACACTCGCCAAACCATGAAGTTCAGTCCTGTCGAAATGGGTTTGTGGAAAATCTTTTTAATTATGGAGGTATATACCTAATTTTTCAGCAAACTTCTCCAAATTTCCAAAAGCCATAGTTGTTGCATGCCATTCTAAAAGAAGCTCATTAAATATTTCCATACTTCAAGATCTGGTACAATAACCGGGAGAATTATTTCACTAACTAAGCAATTCTTTTATGTGGCTAGTTGTAAATTGTGTGATACTCCCTCAACCCTGCTTTTACGGGTGAATGGGCGAATTAGCTTTTCATCTATCCACCCTGCAGGCAGCTTACTGTCTTCCACCCTACCACCAATGTCCCTGCATTCCACTATATGGCCTATTCAGTCCTGGTTCCAAATTCGCTGCAAAAAAAACAAAAATCGTGTACCACACCTCACAGATCAAAGGGAGTGAAGACGGCTTCAAAAGTTTTAGCCATTCAAACGCATTTTGTTGCCACCAAGTATTTTATCGTTAATAAAGTTTTAATGGCCATGTACTAGTATTTATTGCAGAATCATAAGATCATATCCAATACTTACAGATGTGCTAAAAGCCTATATTAATGTGCTAATGCCAGAATCAAATCAATCTTTCGCTTTTATTTGTCTGGCCTGCAACTTGTTTGCTGCGTATGACACACCGTAGTTATTTTGGTGTAGCTTATTGTGTGACCCTGTTAAGAGGTTGCATATTTTTTGTTTGTTTTTGAGAGCCAATAGAATGAAAATAACTTTGAACCATTGATTGATTGTACTTATGTATTCTTTTTGCATTGTGCATCCAAACAGGGCTTAAGGGACTCTTCATTACAGCTTTCTGGACAACAACATTAATCAAACCCAGACACAAATAGCGGCCTTAATGACAGAGGGGTGAAGAAAGGACACATCTATTATGTATATGTATTTATGGATGTATTCATTTTAAAGTTCAGTTGAGCTGCTGCTTGAACCAAGCCGGTTCAGGCATCTGAGTGCTCTACCTGTATGTAGAATCAGGCAACAAGCCACATGCATTTACACAATTTAGTTTCATCTCAAAATGTGAGCACAGCCAGCAAGGTTCAATACAATTACATAATGAGGTTTCCTATCTACTTACTGATGGAGGGGGTGTGAAGGGGAAACTGTCTATTGCTACCTGCTTTTGCGCTTGATGAAAAGGAAAGCCGTGGATTTTCCTTCTAGACCAAGGGTACACACAAACATCTTCCCAGGGGCCTCAAAGTGTAGTCTGTGTTGTACCTGAGGGCCGCAGTGATGCCAGCAGGGTGAGAGATGGTCTTCACTAGCAAGGGGGAAGGTGGGCATAGGAGAAGGGAAGCATGTATATGGTGTGGCCATAGTTATTTTGAGGGTTTTATTCCATACTGCTCTCCAAATTAAGCTCCCTAGTCTCTAAAAGAGTCATTGATTTGTCAATACTGTGTTATGCCGTATCTGTGCCGTTATCCCTCTACTGCATCTTGGGGTAAGCCTTCTCTGTCTGCTAATGCTACCTTGAAATTGTCAATTGTAAAAAGGCAGCAACTTGATTATTGAATTGGAATGAAAGAGATTTGCACAATGGGAAACCAGAGAATTTAGGATCAATCCCGGCTTCCCCACTTGACCAAATTGTGTAATCCTAGGCAATTGTTATAGTTCACTTTGCCTCCTTTTTCTTCATCATCACATATAAGAGCACTTTGAAATACACAAGTTCTGAATGGGTGCTGTACAAAACCTTTCCTTGTGATTGATTCAATAAACTATAATGTTGTTCATGTATAATAACAACCCAATATATGTATTAGCAATGGGAATTAGCCTCAAAGGGCATAGGGATAGTGTAGCTTTAAATAATGCTCCTTAATGCACTGATGTACTAAGTTGAAATCAGCATGTTAAGGAAATACATTTTTATGTATTTTGAATAAAATGTTATATTTGTGCACATTTGATGCTAAATAGCTTAAAAGTAAATGTGTTGCTAATGTCAGTGGTGCAGGACACATTTGCTTCTTTTCTTTAACTTGATATAGCTGTAAATACAGCGTAACCATTTATTTAACGTCATGTAATTGCATCAGCCCAGTGCTGTCCTTCAGGAGGCATGTGAAGGTCAAGAGGGCGCTTGTGAAGGTCAGGAGAGCCTCAAGCGGGCCCCGGGCTGTACTTTGAGTATCACTTCTGTAGACTAAAGAAATGGAGTCCAGGGGCGAAATTGCTGACCTTGGAATCCATAAACCTGGGTTCTAAACCCAGGTTTAGCTTGCAAAGTAATAATGGTGTATTTCTGGGTAAATTGCATTATTTATTGTGCCTAAAATTGTAAATATGTGTAATGGAAATAGAAATTGGGTAATATAAAAAAAACATATCTGGTAGTCTAAATTGTATGTTTCGTCTCTTTCGTTGCCAATCTCATAACATCCTGTTTTTTCTGCGATCACAAATGCACATATACTAAAGGGATCAATGAACAGCACCTCCTATTCCAGATTTTCCCGCTGAAAATAAAAAGGCTCCTGGTAAAGCACTGCAAGGCTCCTTTTCACTAGATCTATGCTATAAAATGCAACTTAAAAGATATATATATGTAAAGACTGGCATCAACTTAGGGCACATAGGCGCTTCTGTGTTTAGGGTCCCAACTTTTGACAGAGAGCTCTTTGCTTCTAACTTTCTGCATTTCTATGTTTCTATACACCTACGTCTACTGCAGCGGGCGCTTATACCATTAAACGTTAAAGGGTTCTTTGTAGGATGGCTTTGAAGAATAAACAGGTTATCTTGAAGATGGGTTGTGCGTAACTAGGAGCCAGTGTGGAGACACTAGTACTGGGGTGTTGTGTTTTTTTGCAACAGATGACTGAGATCAGGCAGGTTACTTTGAACTACTGTGTGTTTTGGACTTTCAAGGAGAACCATCAGTCATATCTTCGTTCAGTCGACCCGACAGCCCATATATTTTTAGGCAAGTGAAGCTAACAGATCGACCATCCTTATTGTTCATCACAAGGTACAGCACGGCTTTCTATGCATTATCTAGGGTGAAAGCCAAACACATTTATTCACCCATATGTTGCCTTACACCATTTTTAGACAGTGCATGCACTATATTTTGTGAGACATATTGTCAGCTCACAGAGCCCGCTTATAGCTTACTATTTGTTGCCTTTATGGTCACTCTCATGTGCTTGCTTCTTCTTCATTGCTTTGTGTGGGCTTTACTTCCTCTACTTGCGTTTGTCCCTTCCAAGAGCATTGAGGTATTACTTGTGCCCTTACACTGCCTACTTTCTCTGGTACTACTGTTTTCTTTTTGGTGAATCACTCCACGGAGTGCACGTGGTTTCCAGCTCTCTCTTTTGTGTACTTCTTTACCCTGCACAGCTTTGCTTTCTCTTGCCCATGTGTGGCATCCGCTCCCACAGAAATATGCAGTCACAGGTTTAATTTTTCTTATTTTTTCTAATTTATCCATGATGGACAGCACCAGGGATGGTGTAGAGCAGCACTAAAAACCACTGACAAAGCCAATAGGTCCCAACAGTGAGACCAACTGGCTTTGCCAACACTTGTTTTAGTTGAGAAGAGACGTATTTTAACATTTTGTAAGCTGGGGTTGACAGGTTAAGAACGCAGAGACAATGAATGAGATTGTAGGAGTAAAAGAGCCTCATTTAAAGCAGAACAATTCATTAAAGCATTTTGAACTTTTGTGATAGATTCGAGTAGGTAAATTCCAGCTTTTTCCCTGGGAAGAGAATCATGAAAAGGAGGGTGGTTGTTCTACAATCTATACTGTGCGTAGGAATTGTTGGCCTTCTTCATTTAATTGGTATTTCAGGAACGTTGCTTTACCAAAGATGCCAAGGCTTTTAGAAGTAGATGCATTTCAGTTTCTGCATTTGTTTTGGAGTATTTCAGAGTGATTATTTCAACTTGGAACACAGGTGTCGAAAGCAATGTTCTGGGGTTGAAAGGTTCGACGTGTCTCATGATTAAGCGGTAAGTGAGAGAGGGAAAGAAGCAGGGTGGATTAACAACTCACAGTCTAAGAACGGCTCAGTGCAAGATGTATTCCTTGGAAAGGGACAAAATGCAGTGACACGCAGTGAAGTTAGCCCATTGCTGAGGAGGTCTGACCCACTGCAACATGTCCCATGCTGTAGTGGGCAGAAGAGACATCTCACTGAAACAACAACAGACCAGTGGATGAAGAGGGCTGGATAAAAGCCCTAATAAGAAAGTATGGGGCATATTAACAAGCCGGGGGATAAAATTATCGCCACTTTAGCGGCAGAAAACTGCCGCTAAAACGGCGATAATGGGCTTGATAATATGCTCTATGGAATTCCAATTGAAGCCCATGTTAGATGTGAAGGACGTCTAGCATGGGCTTCAATTGGAATTCCATAGAGCATATTATCAAGCCCATCATCGCCGTTTTAGCGGCAATTTTCTGCCGCTAAAGCGGCGATAATTTTATCTCCTGGCTTGTTAATATGCCCCTATATTCTTTATATAATTTAAGAGAAATGAAAAGGTCTTGGATAACATCAGACCTATAAAAAAGAATATTGCAATACATTTTTAAGAAAGGTCAGGTGCTGGGCGATGATGTTCATATTCTGGGTGCAGTGAGCCACACCAACACACTGAACCACTGCAACTGAAGTAATTGTGATTGCATTTATATAGCGCTTACTACCCTTGACGAGAGGTCAAAGCGTTTTTCGGCAAGTAGAATGCTGCTCCAGAATCCAAAGAGGATTAGTAGTGAATTAGTATAGGGAAATATGAAATTAATTTGAGCGTTGGACATGTTAGTTATTTGGATTAAAAAAGGATAGTGGTGGGATAGAAGGGGGAAGGGTTTGTATGTATTTAGTGCTTGCTATCAATGATGAAGTGTTGAAGCGCTTTTCGGCGAGTGGCAGCTACTCCAGAACGCAAACAGGATTAGTGGGGAATTAGTACAGGGAAATATGAGATTTATTTGAGCGGGGCGAATGTGAATCTGTTCGTTGGATTGAAAAGGACGGTGGAGGGATAGAAGAGGGAAGGGTTTGTATGTATTTAGTGCTTGCTATCAATGATGAAGTGTTGAAGCGCTTTTCGTCGAGTAGCACGCTACTCCAGAACGCAAACAGGATTAGTGGGGAATTAGTACAGGGAAATATGAGATTTATTTGAGCGGGGCGAATGTGAATCTGTTCGTTGGATTGAAAAGGACGGTGGAGGGATAGAAGTTAGAAGGTCTTGAAAGGGTGATTTTTTTTTTTATCTCAGCAGGAGATGGTTTGAGATGAGTAATGGGGATGTGGGGGGTGTACCATTTTAGGCTAAGTCACTGTACACTGTCAGAGAGCCTACACACACGATCAGAGAGAAAAGTATTCAGAAATGAACTGAATTTGCTTTTACATTTGCAGAAGAGTTTCACTGCAAAACCTATTTTCAAAAATAAAAAAGGCACGCTCGATAAGTCAGTTAGTACCAGCTTCAATCTCTACACTGCCCCCACCCTCACCCCCTGACAGCAGGACAAGATAGCCATCAGCAGCGAGATCAGAGAGGAGGGGTCATCATCCTCGCAGAGCTGAGTTTCTAAAAGAAAACAAAGGTCGAGATTCTTATCGAGAATAACGCCTCTAACCTGAAAGGAATGTCTGACAACAGAGTGCGTGGCTTAATTCAGAACAGCGCCCCGGGGAGGGAGCAGGGCTGCTTCACAAACCTGATGAGATAAAGGAATAACATCTTTCCTCGGTTATCAGAGTGTGTTACGTTGAGTACCGGTACTGCGAGAAGTCACCTTGAAGCCACGCAGGACTTTTTAATACAGTACCCATAGTGCCTCGTTAGACTTCTAGTCCTATAGAGAGGAGGCGCGCGCGAATCAAGCAAGACAAGGTCTGTGTGGGGAGGATGGGGGCGAGGTAAATCTATTTGTGGATTTAAGCCACGGCAGGGGGTGTCTTTGTCCTGCTACCGTGATTTAATGAGTATAAAAAAAAGGCCCGGGGACGGAGGGGCATTCCTTTGTGAAACAGCAATGGCGCAGTCGGAATTGGAGCGCCAGTGCCCTGAGAGAAGTCGCCAGGCCCGGGGCAGGGCTCGCCCCCGGGGAGTCCAGGAAAGGTGGGGGCCCGGTCCTGTGAAAATACCTGGTCTCTGTCAAACAACGTCTGTCATTAAAGGGCCCTAGAGTCCGGGTAATTGGTGAAGTAAAGTGAGCCCTGAGACGAAGTATTGGAGCCTGAAAGGAAGTTATCTGAAAGCCAAGCGCATGCAAGGAGTGGGTCAGAAGCATGTTTACTTGGAATGCCCCTAATGGCACCTAGAAGGGAGGCTGCTGCCACAGACGCAGCAACCCTCGAGATGGCCGCACGAGACACGATGACAGAGCGACTCCAAAATGTTCTTAGACAAACACCGCTTCATACTAGTGGCGATTACATCAGGGTCCCCAGCAGTGATTGGCGCCAGCTGTGAGGTGCCTTACAACAGCTAAATCGTGTGGCACGCTCTCTTGTATACAGCCATTCAAAAATGAGCAAATATAGCATGCAATATTCATAATATGTTAAATTATTATACCGAGAAATCTCACACGTTGCAAAATCCACACAACGTCACAATTTCCAATCAGGGTTTGCACACTGTACATTTGATGTACATGTAATGTAGTGGCGCAATTACTCCATGTGTTATTAGGCATGCGTCTTTCCACACAGCTTTAAATGTTGTGCGAAGGCTCAACATAAAGTAACAGGAATACGTCAGGTACAAATTTAATACACAATGCTTATTAGCGGTCCATGTAAATTCCTTAATTTTCGGAAAAAAATATTCTCCAAATAAAGACTGTTATTGTATGCCAAATTGTAAAAGAAACCTGTTTTGTAGAACTTCTTCGATCAGGTAACATTTCATGTTTTCATGGCATGCTGGTGAGAGCAAATCGCTACCTTGGGAACTTTCCTATCTACCACCTACATTTACACTGCTGAGCCAGTTTCATATTAATAGCCCCCCCCCGCAGTGCCTGGGGCCTGAGCTCCAGGGGCCCCCCTCCAGCAGTGTGCATGGGACCCTGGTGTGATTGGGTAGGGTGCGTGGAGGGGGGGGGGCATGTACTTTGCAGGGAGACCCCCTCAAGTTTCTTTATGCCACTGTGCTGAGCTTCAGGCACTTTTGCGCCACCGGAACCTCACTTTTTTGACGTCCCAGTGGTGCAATGTGCCACTGGCAAATTTATAAGGCCACGTTGATGAATACAAGCCCCAGCTAGGCCCGCAAGAGACAAGGGTTCGCTCTTCTGTAACGAAATCTATAAGGAAGTTGGCACGGAAACTGCAAAGTACAAAAACAATGTTTATTAACCCTTAAGGGTGGTCCTACAATCCACACAACACTCTTCAGTATTGCAAGGAGTAGCACACAGAACTTGCGTACACAGTCCCCTTTTATACACAACAGAGGGGCTCATGAGTGGGTGGATAGTACATGAAGTCGAAGAACATTACCATTTAGGGTCATTCTCGATTCTAAATCAATACATGGGCGGAGCTAACACACTCCCTGAGCCCGCGAAAACACATGGTCAAGCAAAGCTAATTATAACAGATGTGGTCAAGTCTGGGCATGCGCCAGATGGACAAGAGGGAGCTATTTATAACTGTTGCTAGGCAGATTACAAGAGCAACTAACACAGAGGTCGGACTCTCCTCGTGGTGAACACGTGGCAGCATGTCAATACAAAATGGAGTCCGGACTTCGGCCAACATATGAGGAAAACACGATAAAAGGGAAACACTAATGTTTTCAGTAAATGCTTAATCACATTCTGCCTTAATTTACGACAGACGACCCTTTCAGCATTTACTGAAGACATCTGGCTTCCAAGAATAATCATCGTATATGTCAATTATCATCATTCCTTTAACCTCTTTAGCTAGACCCTTCTGGCGGGCAACTTCGGCAATAGCTTTCTTATCTGGAATGCAGAATGAAATGCATACAGAACAACATAATGGTCCACATTGAATACACACACAGAGAAAGAACAGAATTGCTATAATAATGCAGAGACCAGTTAGGACCTTCCATCCCCAGGCGGTAATTAACGCCCAAAACCATCCAGAAAAGGACCAAGTGCCGTTTTCTGTATGGATCTCAGCTGCAATTTTATGCAGTTTATTGATGGCATTATAAACTGATGGCGTATGATCAGGGATAAACACACAACAGCTACTTCCAATAATTTTACATGCTCCTCCTCTGTCAGCTAGCATAACGTCTAATACCATACGATTCTGTAATGCAACAATTCTAGTAACTTGCAATTCCTCCGTAAGATTCCCAAGAGCAGCAGCAGTCTGATTTGTCACAGCTTCTACCACTCTCGTCAATCTTCGGATCTTCCTACTGTTCAGGGCAGCTCCAACAAAGAAAAACAGTCCTAAGTTAAAATCAATATACTGCTGCAGACTGGTATCAGTCTGATCTACATCGTCAATTGATAAAGTACGTTTATACCTATTTACAGTCACATTATTCAATAATTTCAGATCCTTATGATAAGATGCGGGAGCTAGGAATACAGGAGGTAATAAGAATGATACATAGCATACCCCGGACCACCCTGCCGGCAAACGGTAATAACCTTTATTTCCACATACAAAATAGGTATTATGAGATGCTAGAAAGGTGCTGTTATTCAGTCCGTCGATATTCAGAACAGTTAAACAATCACTGACACCAACAGGGATGAAACCCACACTCTGGACACACAGGTCCGCTTGGGCTTGTGCCACTTGGATCACGAACTTGTCCTTCCCCATAGTGTCTCTAGTGTTCGTGAAGATATAGGGAATGGATTCATTGTCTGGTCGGTACTCTTCCCATTCCCAAATTGTTCCATTCGCTTGTGGATATCCATTCTTATCCTGATGGCATTCTTTATTAAGTCTGAAAAGCAATCGTCCCACTGTCGGTTTTCGAGTAGCAAACAACAGAGTGTACCATGCTCTACAAGAGCCGTTATGAGAGAAAGGAAGTGGTATGAATGGCGTACCTCCTTTCTTCTGATGGGCTGGCATCATCCCACATATCCAACAGTTCGTAGCATTTGTAGCAACGTGGGTGTGATGCAGCATCTGAATGAAAGTGTTATTCAAATAGGATTGTCGATGCTTCAACTCTTGATATGGCAATGTGTAAAAGTAGTGCTCCGCAGGCACTGGAGTCGTCAACACAAGTGTCTCTCGGGCTGGAGTTGCCTCCTCCACAAACCATGTGGTTATACCAACGATAGCTACTGTTAGCATGAACCCCAACGCACAAAAAATCTTCTTCTTCTCCATGTCAAAGGAAACAATACCCTAATATCTTCCTGAAACTAAAAGTCTGTCAGAACTCTTCCCCTTGGGCAGCGGTTGATTTCTTCACCAACGGGCCAAGACGGGTGTCGCTACACTAATGCAGGGCTGATCCCCCCCCCTTGCCTCAGCGGCTCTCCGTTTCACTAACCCAAGGGCCGTCCTGACAGTATGTCCCAGTACTGAAGATCTCACTTCCTTGGTCGCAGATGATATCGCCTTCCTCCAGAAGTCGTGTGGTCCGAAAAGAGCTCCTCAGTGTCGTTTGGCCTCGCAACACGGCCTGTCTCTGCTGCTAGGACTTCTCGTTGATCGGTCAGCACGGCAGACTCCACCAATCCGGGCGGTACCTTTCGACAGTGCAAGGAATGGATCCAATTCTTCCTGTTCGAGACTCGCACTGCCGTCCTCGTCGCCAGAAGGACTTGCTCAGGTCCGATCCATCTCGGCTCCAAACTGTTCGATCTATCGAAGACCTTTATCATCACATGGTCTCCGGGCCGGAGACCATGTCCTTCGCCAGTAGACCGATCAGGGAGCGCCTCTCGGACCTGTTGATGAATAGAAACCAAGTTATCCGTTAACTGTGCCAGATAATCACCCATCATCACACAAGGTACATCATACACAGCCTTAGGCCTTGGTGGACCCCAAATGTTCATTGGTCGTCCAAATACAATCTCATAGGGCGTAAGGCCGGTTCGAGAGTGTGGCACCGACCTAATTGACAATAACGCCAGTGGCAAGGCGTCTGGCCAAGTCAAAGATGTTGAAGCTTGAATTTTGGCGATCTTAAGCTTCAGTGTACCATTATACTTCTCGACTAGTCCTGCAGACTGAGGGTGGAACACGGCATGGAACTTCTGAGTGATGCCTAGGCCCTTCAAAACATACTTTATAACATCCGCTACAAAGTGAGGGCCATTATCACTCCACAGAAGTCTACAGACGCCGTATCGGGGGAAAAACTCTTTCAGCAATAGCTTCGCTGTAGTCATTGCAGTATTGTCTTTCGCAGGGTACGCCTCAACCCACTTACTGAAGGCGCAAACCACTACTAGAACATACTTCAAATTGTTACAGCGCTCAAGCTGGATGTAATCCATCTGCAGAACCTCAAAGGGTGCAGTGGGTGTCGCAAATCCTCCTGCTGGAGTTCGAGTGCCTTTCCCTGGGTTATACCTCAGGCAGATCATACAGGTCTGCACCACCCTCTTTGCTGTGCTAGCAATCTCTGGATGCTCCCAGACTTGGGTAAGCAATTTCACAATTGCGGAAGCTCCAACATGTGCTAGCCCATGTGCCATCTGAACCATAGGTTGTACAAAGGCCGTGGGTAATTTCCATCTATCCATCTGCTTATTTCTCCAGCAACCCTCGTCATCCAGTTCTCCTTCGCTAACCCATTGTTCCCGCTCTTTGTCAGAAGCGGTCTTTTGTATTTCTCGCACTTGCTCCTTCGCATCATGCCATCTCTCCACCTGTGACTTCACTACATACATGGCAGTAGTGCCGGGCTGCATCGCAGTCTCCCGTGCTACTCGATCTGCTAACGCATTCCCTTCTCCAATCTTATCAACCACTTTCCTATGGGCGCTACACTTAACAATGGCGATTTTCTTTGGGTATGTCAATGCAGTTAAAAGGTTATGAACTAACTCCCCATGCATTATCTGTACCCCATGTGACGTTAGAAACCCTCTCTCCTTCCAGAGTAGGCCGAAATCGTGCGCTACTCCGAAGGCATAGCGGCTGTCTGTGTAAACATTCACACACAATCCTGTACTGAGCTCACACGCTCGTGTTAACGCTATCAGTTCCGCCGCTTGAGCTGATTTCTGTGGTATGCGTGCTGTCTCCACTATCGTCTGTAACGTGGTAATTGCATACGCTGCTGAAGTCGTACCATCTGGTAGCTTCAGGCATGATCCATCCACCCACAACTCTCCATCTACATCTGAAAAGGGCGTATCCTGGAGATCAATACGACCCTTTGTTTGTTCCTCAGTCACAAGAATACAATCATGCGCTTTCTGTGCCTCAGGCTGGGTCTCGGGGTATGGCAACAATGTGGCCGGGTTTAATGTCACGCACCTTTTCAACGTAATATGAGGAGCCAAAAGCGTCAACTCATATCCCGTTAAACGGGCACTAGTCAAATGCTGCGTCTTTGTTTGGTTAAGCAGGGCATCAACAGCGTGGGGAACTAACACCAACAGTTTATGGGACAATACAATTCCTTCACTCTGCCGTATTGACACAGCTGTCGCCGCAACCGAGCGAAAACACCCTGGCAATGCTCGGGCGACAGGATCAAGCACAGCCGAAAAGTATGCACACGGGCGCTGCTTGTCGCCGTGCATCTGCACTAAAACTGATAATGCACATCCATCTTTTTCATGCACATACAACGAAAAGGGTTTTGCATAATCAGGGGTCCCTAACACTGGTGCTGAACAAAGGGCCTGTCTTAGTTGCTGAAAAGCAGCGTCACACTCATCTGACCAGGGGATCGGGATGGGCGTGTCTTTTGTCAAGAGCGCTAGTAATGGCTTAGCTATGTGTGAAAACCCCAATATCCACTGTCTACAAAAAGAAACAAGACCCAAAAATGCACGCACGCCCTTCTGCGTGGATGGCCTCGGTGTGTCCAAAATTACTTGGATACGATCTGGTGTGAGTGCACGCCCCTCCTTAGACAAAAGGTGACCCAAATAAGTCACCTTTGGTCTACAGAATTGCAATTTCTTCCTAGAGACCTTGTGATTGTGGGATGCTAAAAAGGAAAGTAAGGCTATCGTGCTTTTCTCGCACAACTCCAGGGTGTCAGCCGCCAACAGGATGTCATCGACATATTGAATGAGGGCGACCCCCTCGAGTAAGGCAAAGGAGTCCAACTGTCGCTTCAAAGCCTGACTGTAAATACTAGGGCTTTCTGTATAACCTTGGGGAATTCTACAAAAACGATAAGATCTATTGTTTAATGTGAACCCAAAAAGAAATCGGCTATCAGGGTGAATGGGAATAGAAAAGAAGGCATTTTTCAAATCAATCACTGAGAACACGGTCGCCGTAGGCGGGACCAGGGTGAGCAACGTCGTGATATCGGAAACCACCGGGTACTGAGGTATCACGATCTTGTTCACCTCCCTCAAATCAATTATGAACCGATAAACTTTTGCATCCGTGTCCTTTTTCAGAATAGGGAGAATCGGACTGTTACAGATATTATAGGGGACTTCTTCCACTACCCCCACTGCGATCAAGTCTTGCACAATCTGTATGAGAGCTTCCTCGCCCTCCTGGGAAATACGATACTGGGGGAGGCGTGGTAGTACCGCCCCCTCCTGGACACTAATGTGGACCGGAGGAATCACCATTTGTCCCACATCCGTGTCCGACGTTGCCCATAAAGTTTGGGGGAGGGTAGCCAACAACGCATCCTCTGAGATCGGACACATCCGCCCAGATCGGGGGTAGTTGTCATTTAAAATCACCCTCACACCCTCAGGGGAACAGCGAATTGTAGCCCTAAAATGCTTTAACATATCAAGGCCCATAATGTTATCCGGTGTGTACGGAGCAAGCAGAAACGGACAAGGCGCAGAAAAACAATCAACTTTAAATGCAAGGGGCTGTGAAAGAGGGCTTCGGGAAAGTGTACCGTCAAACCCTACCGATGTAACTATTGAGCCGGATGGGGGAGCCCCCGGAACCAAGTACCTAGACAATGCACTACGTGTCGCTCCTGTATCCACTAGGAACTGATCAGTAGAACCTAAAACCTCAGCCGATACATAAGGACCCGTCTGATCGACCGGCACCTCAACTGATTCGGACCCCCATCCTACGCATTCCTATGCATGCTGAGAATCGTGATATCCCAATCGATCGCTGTCCGATACATGATACTGGTGCTGGCGATCGAAAACATTGGAGCTATCTCGGTGCTGTCCGGCAGTATCGAAACGGGCATTATCGTTGGAATTCCCTCTAAAGTTCGAGAAGCCCCCTCTACCTCTCTGGCCACCCGGAGTGTGCCCCTGCCGCGAAGCGCGCAACGCTGGGCACTCCCTGGCCCAATGGCCCAACTGCTTACAGTACGCACATTGGTTCTTATTCAAATCAGGTCGGCCCGAAGGGGGACCATAAAATCCGCTCCTTCCCCTATTGTTATTACCCCGGCGGGGCGGGCCATATACTTGTGCTAACATAACTTTCGTTTTGAGATCTTTCGACTTCTTCTCCTCCTGGCCCTTCGCCTCGTGCTCCTGACGCTCATAATACTGGGCGATGGTCAGAAGGGCCGTCGGTGTCGCGGAGGACCAAGAACTCTCACTCGCTTTTAACCGGGCCGCAACTGCCGGCAGCAGATTAGCCACATATTTGTCCGCAAAAAGGTGGCGGCCTGTGTCGTTGGTGAGCGACTGGCCACTAAAATCATGGAACGTTTCTTCAAAGCGCGTGAAAAAATCTGCCACTGACTCATCAACTTTCTGCTTACATGCCGCCAACATATTCCAGTCAATCTTCTTGGGGGGGATTATTGTTTTTAATTTAGCCACGATAGCAGCAGGGAGATCTAGAATATTCCGGGGAGGTTTCTGTGCGGGCTTCCGCTCCCTATCCTCATCCTCAAGGTCAGACCACCGGGCCTTAAAAGCAACTATATCATCCACCTTTCGGACAGATCGCCACGTGTCCGGTGGTAGAATAAGGCCAAAGAACAGATCTATATCCGCTAAGGTCATAATGCAAGAATTCAAGGCCCCCTCGACTTCTTCATAGAAGGCCGCTGGATTCTTGCGGGGGTCAGGCAATGCATTCTTTAACGCCATAACATCGGCTCTATGCCATGGAGTATAAACCCAATTATACACGAAATATCCCTTAGCATCGACGGAGTTGATGTCGGAGCTAGTCCCCGCTCCCTTAGGAGGAACATACAAAGGCGCCGCCTCTCGCATTGGTTTAGCATGCACTATGTCATCCTTATCTGACTGGGAGGCGGATGGGTGGCCCTCTGCTGCAACCGAATCCGACTGCTTCTCCGTTTCCGCTCGTTGGCGTGCTTTCTCTCGAAGGGCCAGTACCTCGTCCCGCAAGGCGAACAGCCGCCGAGCCGCCTCAGGAGCCTTAGAGGGAGAAAAAGCACCGTTACGTATTGCTCTGGCATCCGAAGACACTTCGTCAGGCTCAAAAACATGAGAATATTTTCGGAAAGCATTAATCACTTCATCCGCGAAATGACCCAGAAAATACACTTTATCTCTCTCCTGCCATGGCCCCCAAATTTGAAATAAGTCCTCCTGGGATACCTTGCCTTTCAGCGCACGGAAGGAAATTTGCCGAAGCTCAGCCATTTGCTCGGCTGGTAACATGGACCGCGTGTCTACCTTACCCGAAGCCGGGTCAGAATCTTGCGTCCGCGGAGCACATGCGCCAACATAAGGGGGTGGAGAGCGATCTAGTAAATAAAAATCGTCATCAGGATTATTAAGGACAGGATAAAGTGGCTGGCGAACAACATATTGACCCGAAACTTGCAGCCTACGCTCTTTCTCTTGTCTATCCGTCTGTTCTTTGTCCTCCCGACGCTTTGCTTCTTGTGCTCGCACATGATCATTCTTTCGTTGCTCTTTATCAAACAGCGCTTTCTCACGTTTCTCTCGCTCACGCACTTCCTTCACCCATAACCGCACACACTCAAACATATCCTGACGAGCACGTCGCTTACACATACACTGTTCCACATACTCAATCTTACGCATATCAAACGATCCATACAAAGGCCATCGCAACTCAGGATCCTTCTTGGTATATTTCCTCCACAATGTGCTGTACATTATGGAAGAAAGACCATGCTTCACGTACATATCCCTATTAGGAGTCCCCTCTGGGGGAGCTGGAGCAGATTCCTCGAGGTTCAACCGGTTACCCAGACAGCAGCACCACTTACGGAGTGCGCTAAAAGCAGGCATGTTAGGAATAATGCAAAATATGCAGTATTATCAAGAAAAATGGCACTTAATCGTTGCGCCGTTCCAAGTTTACACAGCTCCGGAGAAATTTCTCCACATTACCTGCCTATATGTGTTGCAACGCATATATGTTCACAAAGACAAATTCAAAATATGACTAGTCACCATCAATCAAACTCAAATAGCCAGATCAGGCTTCAAAACTCGGAGCAAGTACCGTACAACGGTTCTTACCAATCAAGAGTCCAGGTTCCAACTGCCAAGCTCCACAATCGCCCAAACGGCTCTCACGGCAGGACCGACAGAAGAGGTCTCAGTCGATGACCGGCGCCACCCAGATGGTCAGCTCGGAAGGGAAGGAAGAAAAACCTCGGGATGCCAAGGCTAAGACGCCGCTGGCAGTGATCACGTCCCCGGCCAAACTCCTCACCTTCGTCGCGACCAGTCCTTCGAGCATCCGAGTCGCCGATGAGCCCCACGTGACGGGCGCCAATTGATGAATACAAGCCCCAGCTAGGCCCGCAAGAGACAAGGGTTCGCTCTTCTGTAACGAAATCTATAAGGAAGTTGGCACGGAAACTGCAAAGTACAAAAACAATGTTTATTAACCCTTAAGGGTGGTCCTACAATCCACACAACACTCTTCAGTATTGCAAGGAGTAGCACACAGAACTTGCGTACACAGTCCCCTTTTATACACAACAGAGGGGCTCATGAGTGGGTGGATAGTACATGAAGTCGAAGAACATTACCATTTAGGGTCATTCTCGATTCTAAATCAATACATGGGCGGAGCTAACACACTCCCTGAGCCCGCGAAAACACATGGTCAAGCAAAGCTAATTATAACAGATGTGGTCAAGTCTGGGCATGCGCCAGATGGACAAGAGGGAGCTATTTATAACTGTTGCTAGGCAGATTACAAGAGCAACTAACACAGAGGTCGGACTCTCCTCGTGGTGAACACGTGGCAGCATGTCAATACAAAATGGAGTCCGGACTTCGGCCAACATATGAGGAAAACACGATAAAAGGGAAACACTAATGTTTTCAGTAAATGCTTAATCACATTCTGCCTTAATTTACGACAACGTAAAGTCACGATACGAGGCTTTTCATGGCCTTATAAATATGTGCCCCTTTCGCACAGAAAAATGCTTGAAAGGGGCGTTCCATGGGTGTTGCTGGAGGGGGTGCCAGCAACATCCAAGTCTTTTTAACACTGCCCCAGATTTATGAGAAATTGTAAGTCTGAGGCAGTGCCAAAAACCTACGTCTCCCCAGGGGAGGAGAAAGGAAGGCACAACGATGAGAAATATCTTTATTTCTCCTTGTGTTTCCTCTTTCTATGTGTAATGTATTCTGCAGCACGCATAAAAAAAGAGGAAAATACAACGCAGTCACCCTAGCACCATAGTGCAAAGCCTCCTGCATTGGCGCACGGCAGCCCATTGTGCGCTGGCACAGGGGAAAAGGACAGGAATGAGCTGTATCAAATAGATACTGCACATTCCTGCCCTTTTCTTTTGAAGTAGGGCAGCGCACCAGCAAGGCCTGCTGCGCTGTGCCACGGCAAAAAACCCATAAATGAGGCCCTCAGCGTTTTGAAAGTTTCTAGTTGTCAAGTTTTTTGTTTGCTTATGTGTGACACTATCAAATACTTTGTACACGAGTACTGGTCTGAAATTCAAGGAAGTGTGATATATTTTGGAATAAATTTGGCTTCTGAGAGAAAATACTGCTACGCTTACAGCAACCAATTAAACAACACCAAATAACTTATTGTCCAGTCAGTGCTTTCACTTACAAAAAATAAAAGTACTTATTTATGCATTCAATTCTATAAATTTGTTTATAAATATATACATAGTAGCAGGTGGAAATACCTATGGTGATACCCTCCTAACAGCTCACACCCATAGAAAGCCCTGAGCCCAAATACCATGAGACAACACACATATGCTATGCACAATAGAATGGGGTATGGTTATCAAAAGACAACTCTACTGGCTTAGCCAGCATATCACCAGATTAATAAAGGCAGAAATATGTCATGATAAACCAATGTAACACAATTTAAAACATTAAGGGTGGTATACTCTTACAGTGACATTCAAGAATACCTGTAATGTGTATGGGGAGAGTTGTGTTTTGCTCCTTGCTTCAGCCACCAGAAGTGGTTCCCTCTGGCCTTCTGGCCTCTAACGTTTACTATTCTTGGGGAGCCTGATTTACTCCTCAAAAAGGATCTATTTGCTGCCTGGGTGCTTGACCTTACTCCTGGGGCCTTTATCAGCAGCACCCTTAGTGCCCAAGGCATAGTGCTCTCCCTGCCAGGGCGCTAAGATTTCTAAGGGCCCCATTTCCAGGGTCCCCTGAGCAGGTCCATTCGGTGTAGGGGGTACAGCAGCACTAGCCCTGAAGATAAAAAGTCCCAGTGCCTGTATACAAATGGAAATCAGAAGTCCTTGAGTCCATCTTTGGAGTGGGGTCAGGTGTCTTCTCTCCTCCAACTGGGCATTCCTCCGGAATTATTTCCCCCAGGTCCATACTGTTTTCAAAGGTCTGTTCCTAAAACGTGATGGATGGAATGCTTGAATTAAACTCAGACACTCATAACTACTTGGGACGGCTTCCTAGTCCATTGTTATTTTGCACACCATGCCACTTCAGTTTCGTTCCTGCCATAGGGAAATCACTGTTGACCCTGCTCCGGTTGGAATGGTCCAGCACAAATTGCCAGGTCAGGTTCTCCTTGAACTGGAATCCAAACCACTCACAACCAGTTTTTCACTTATTCCTTTCATCACTTTTGTGCATACTTCAGTGTGTCTACCTAAGTAGGACTGGTATGCCCAGACGTGGGCCTGTGTACACTGTGCCACTGGAACCAAGCTGTACCTGCCTGATGAGCCCTATTAAGGGCGAAAGTGGTCTTGGGTTGTTCATGACCTAATTTATCGACTGTTTTGGCTAGAGCATTGTCAACTATCAATTTATGTTTCCTCTTAGAGCCTCACTAACTTCAAGTTGTTTTCACACATGTTGGTAGCAAGTTCACTCTGCCAAGAAACTTAAGGCACACCTCTTCAATGAGGAGCAATCAGGCAGAAACATATCTTGGTTCACATGCGTTCCCCAGCAGATGATATCTGTTCTTCCAATCATGGCTGGACTGCTTCTATTGGGGCAGTGTCTGGAACGATTTACATGCATGGTCACCTATGCAAGGGTGTAGGTGAGATAGAGATGATGCAAGCAAAAGGGCTAAGAAAGGGAAATGAATTTCTAGTGGTAGAGGTGTTGGCTCAGACATTTTCATAAAACAATTTGTGTTTGGGTCAGTGATGAAACACAAACATGAATATAACAATTAAGCACTTGTGTAGCGCCAATGATTCTTCCTGGAGTAAGTATGTCTTTACAAATATCTTGCAAGAAGTCATCATTATCCAGTTCCTCTTGAGATGTTAGGAGACTCAGTGTACAGCCTGCCCCTTGAAAGGGACTCATGAGGGCGAGGGACGCCTTCAGTGCATGCGTATCATGTCCATGCAGATGAGATACGCCTGCATCTGTGACTTCTCAACATAAAGGACACAGTGATGTTCATGGTCAGGAGGCTTTCAGAGAAGAGTAGTGGGACTGCCCTCTCCCACTTATATGCTCGGCTTCAACAGACATTGTAGCTGAGTGGGACTATGATCATTTTCAAATGTGTGCAGGTGTCGGTCCGTGGGTCCTTCCTGACCCATGTTCCAGCCAAATCTAGCTCCTTGCTATTACCCTGGTGGGGGAGTATTTGGTGCTATGGAGAAGTAGCGCCTCTCAAAACCGATGTTTGGCTTCTGCAGATTGCTCCTTTCATCCCTTTCAGCCAGAGCTGCAAAATGCCCTCTATTACCAGTGAAAACCGATGCAATTTAAGCACAAATTACAAAGTATATTGTATTGCAGTGACATTTGTCTGGTGCTTTCCTATAACTGACAAGGTAGAGAGATGAAAATTGCAGCGTAGGCGAACAACAGTGCAATATCCATAGGGAAAAGTAGGTTCAAAGGTGCAATCAAAGGAAGGGGATTTGTCTGCTTCTTATTAACCCCCATTAGTTTGTTCATTCTATTAAGCCTTCTGACTCTAAAAGTAGTTCATGTTTTCCTGTCTCTTTACTTTTTTTTATCTTGATTGTTATTTTGCATTCGTGTAGCACACAATCTGCCATTAGTAAAGCAAGGTAGTGAATTTCCATGTCTGGGGGTGATACATATACTGCCTTCTGCTGTACCTTTTATAACATACCTTAAAAGTTGATTAGGAAAATGAGAATTGGACGAGTTTATTAAATACCGAAATGCTGTTCAGACACCCCAGTCAGATAAAAAAGTGCTGCTTTATGTATTTTCAATATGTGGAGCAATTTGACTTTCCTGATGAGCTTACACAGAAGGCACATTATGTTTACTGCCTTCACTGAGGATGTGGAAAGGCTTTTAATTTGCTAATATGCATGTGCTGGAATGATTTTATTGTCAGACGCTGTAGAACTGGCAGTGCTGTTTCTTTTCTTCTGTTTTTTAATAGCTGATGAAAATGAAATTATTGCCACTGCATAATGGTAGCAGAACATAGAGAAAAACAATATGTGCATGTTTTATTCCAGGAGAGCACTTTTCTAATTTTTCCACAAACCTCCTGCATTTTCTTTCGCAAAAGTATATGTTCTTAATGAGGCCACATTCAATTGTCAGCTAGATCCATTTACCGTCCGTATGTCGATGCAGGTCACAACTTTTTTTTTGCTCCTGTCTTTTGAATAAT
This sequence comes from Triturus cristatus, assembly GCF_964204655.1. Taxonomy (NCBI): domain Eukaryota; kingdom Metazoa; phylum Chordata; class Amphibia; order Caudata; family Salamandridae; genus Triturus; species Triturus cristatus. The sequence goes on along the minus strand of NC_140586.1, from coordinate 452,264,648 downwards.
TTCTCCTTTACCCTTTTTCTAATTTTGTTTCTGAATGTGAGTCCAATAGCTCCAGCGGCAAAGAAAATTGTACATGCCCAATATTACTGCACAAATAAAAAAAGTAAACATATTTTTATTGAAGAGAAAGATGCCCTAGCACAAACATCTTGAGATACATCTAAAGACACCGCAGTATTGGATAAAATCTAACACTGAGTACACTGAATGATCATTGATGAAAGAGCATCAGACCTCAGTGTAAATGATTCATCTTCTCCTTCGAAAAAAATGACAGAAAGTAAAACCATTTTTTAGTTGGTATTTGCTCTAGTAAAAGGTATCACATCTTTTTGATTTTTTTTTTTAGAGTTTTATATAGCGGGAACTAGACCCGAGACATCGGGTATTAGAGCGCTTTACATAGCACGAGTTTCGTTACAGAAGGACACATTCATTTTTGTTAGGCATGGGGAGATTACGTGATTTGCCCAGAATCACAGGATGTTGAGCGTTGTTGCCAAGACTCGAACGCAGTTCCCCATATTCAAGGTCGACCGCTCTAGCCGTAGAGCTACATCCTCTTCCCCACCTCGTTGCACAAAGTTATGGACCTATGTTTTCACCAGTGGTGGGTTGGCTGAGGTAATCACCCCATACCTCTGTGACTCGTAATCAGCACTTTGTGGTCCTTCCAAGGAGTCCAAGCAGGGGCACAACTAGACCCAAACTTTGGGAGTGGGGTGTTAAGGTTTTGAATGGTGAGGGCGGAGCCATCATCAAAAACACAACCCAATTATTCCTAAAGGCTCCCTTCACTGTTAAAAGATGGACTTTAATACTCATTGGGCGAGCATGTTCCAGTTTCAAAGATACATTGGAAAATGATGTCTTCTGAAACACACAGGTCGCAGTTGAATGGATATTAAAACATCTATCCCAAGGTATCTGTCATAAATTCCTGTTCACACCGAATAAACTTTATGACCAGTGGTGCAGGTAAGGCACATTATTTTCGTTTACTTTCGTTTTTCCTTCCTTTGCCCTATACCATCTCACTAGAGCCATTTTACTCACTTTTCCCACAACCTTCCCCTGCCAGCTTTTCCTTTCCTCATTCTACATGAAACTCCATTCAACTTTCCCGTGACCTTCTCCCACATCACTTCGCTTCCTAAAGTTACTGCTTTCTTATCCTACATTCTTTCTTCACAAAAACCCCCAAGACATTGGATACCTGCAGCTCTGGGACATTTGCAATTTATTTATTCAAAATTTCCTGGAGCAGCAAATCTTTCGGGTGGACTCCAGGTGTGTACTGCATCTATAATACCCCACAAAGTGAGTTATTTGGCCAAACTAACTGGAGGAGGTGAATCTGTCCAGATTGTCTCAATGCCGGCCAGCAGCACTTAGCTCAGAGCTGCATATCTGTCTTGATGATGCTCAGGAATCATGACGCCTCCTACCAGCTGTCAGTTCAGAGATGCATTGCTCTATGGCTGGGGGCCTGGGGGGGGGGTGTGGGGGGGGCTAACGACCCACAAAGTCCTTGCTAGCAGTCTGCTCAGGGCTGCATGGGCCTGTGACTGGGGGCTTAGAGCCAATGGTGCTTCCTGCCAGAAATCTACTCAGAACTGCATTGCTCTCTGGCTGGGTACTCAGGGCCTAGTGTGAACACTGGAAACATCCATTTCAGAGCTACATTGCTGTATGGCTGGGCACACAGAGCAAAGGATGCCAAATGAATGCAACACCAAACGGGTTAAAATGGCTTGTGTTTCAGTACTTTGGATAGATTTTCATTTTATATGTTCACATAGACATGACGTGCATATTCGTATGATCTTATATGTTTATGATATTACAGAATGATTTAAATTTGTATGATATTTGTAGAAGTCACATTCACTCTTGAACTTGTCTCTTAGTGCTACTGACAGATGAAGGATGTTAATTGTTGTCCAACTGAATTATTTCAATGTATTGATCTCGGAAGGATGAAAGCCTTAGTGGACGTTTCAGTGTTACATGTGACATATGGTATCAAACACCAATTCCTAGAGTGGATGCATTAACTCGCTGAGCCACCAGAGCTAGCTGTTGTGGCTTCGATGTATTTTAAACTTCAGCTCTATTGAGTTTTATGTAAATAACATTGATATTATTGCTTTCGTTTTCCAACACTATAGAGTACAAACAGTCTGTTGTGAACTCACTCATAGCTTTTTTAGAAATGTTCTTTTAGAAAGATGGAGGGCTAAGATGTACATGCTGGGATTCTTCAGACCCACACTCTGTAGATTACACATAGCTCACTATACTATCTTGCGAAATACACACTTGGGCCAGATTTATTAACACTCTGCGCTGGGGCAAAGTCATCATAAGTGACACAAACTAGTAAAAATGTTGATTTGTTATTTACTTTCCAGCCTGAATCTTGTAAGCCATGGAAAGTTGCATAAAGGTAACAAAAAGTAGTGTTTTCTTGCTGATTTGCATTACTTCGCATCATGGAGGCGTCCTATGTTTGGTACAGGATTGTTCCCATGTTACCACTCATGTTTTTCGATGGAAGGCCTGTGTACTAAAATTGGCAAACACAAAGAAATGATGGAAGGAGCGCTGAATCTTTTCAGAAACCCACTCCCAGTCACAGATCTGGGTTGAATCCATCATCGTTCTTTAGCTCACTTCGCCACCCTAGTTCAAACCCAGCCATATACAAATCAGTTTTGACCCTGTTCCTCATGGGAACAGTTCAGTCCGCACTGCCAAGCCTGGTCTTCCCTGGACCGGAAACAAGCATCCTGGAACCAGTTTCGGGGTAACACCCCTCATCAACCAGGCTAGCTTGAATCCAGAGGCAAATTGAGTTAGAGACCGACTTCTGGGCATACCCTGCCAACTTAGGGTGAACAAACCAAACACAAGGAGATGATGGACGAAGCGCTGAAACTTTTCAGACACCCACCCCTAGTCACAGATCTGGGTTGAATCTATCATCATTCTTTAGCTCACTTCGCCACCCCATTTCAGACCCAGCCATATGCAAATCAGTCTTGATCCTGTTCCTCATGGGAACAATCCAGCCCGAACTGCCAACCGACGTCTTGTCTGGACCTGAAACAAGCCTTCTGGGACCGGTTTTGGGGTAACAGGCCTCATCAGCCAGGCTAGCTTGAATCCAGTGGCAAAGTGAGCAAGCGACCCACGTCTGGGCATACCCTGCCAACTTAGGGCGAACAAACCAAACACAAGGAGATGATGGACGAAATGCTGAAACTTTTCAGACACCCACCCCCTGCCACACATCTGGGTTAAATCCATCATCGTTCTTTAGCTCACTTCATCTCCCCAGTTCAGACCCAGCCATATGCAAATCAGTCTTCACCTTGTTCCTCGTGGGAACAGTCCAGCCCGAAATGCCAAGCCAGGTCTTCCTTGCTCACTTTGCCACTGGATTTAAGCTAGCCTGGCTGAAGAGGGATGTTACCCTGAAACAGGTCCCAGGAGGATTGTTTCTGGTCCAGGGAAGACTTGGCTTGGCAGTTCGGCCTGGACTGTTCCAATGAGGGACAGGGTCAAGACTGATTTGCAAATGGCTGGGTCTGAACTGGGGTGGCGAAGTGAGCTAAAGAACGATGATGGGTTCAACCCAGATCTGTGACTGGGGGTGAGTGTCTGAAAAGTTTCAGCACTCCATCCATCATCTCCTTCTGTTTGCTTTGTTCACCATAAGTTGGCAGGGTATGCCCAGACGTGGGTCCCTTGCTCACTTTGCCACTGGATTCAAACTAGCCTGGCTGATGAGGGGTGCTACCCCAAAACCGGTCCCAAGGATGCTTATTTCTTTTCCAGTGAAAACTTGGCTTGACAGTTTGGGCTGGAGTGTTCCCATGAGTGACAGAGTGAAGACTGATTTGCATATGGCTGGGTCTGAACTGGGGTGGTGAAGTGAGCTAAAGAATGATGATTGACTCAACCCAGATCTGTGACTGGGGGTGAGTGTCTGTAAAGTCCACCATCTCCTTGTGTTTACTAAAATTGGTAGACAAAGTTTTGTGGCAAAAGTTTTTCCTCCTTGACTCAGGTGCAAAGTAGGAATTTTATGTTTTATTTTCTCCAAACTTTGCATGTCTACTGCATTGCACTATTATATCAAACAACAATGTCTCAATGTGGGTTTCATTGTAAGGAACACATATGGAAAACAAAAATAAATATAAAATTTGTTTAAGGAGTAAATCAACGTGGGGAGAGACACAGGGAGACAGAAATGGGTTGAAGTATTTGTATTTGGAATGCTTAAAACATGTTGGACATATTAAACATCATATGTACAAGTCACATGGATAAGAAGCACTGCGTAAAATTACTGGAAATGTAACCAATAAAATACTATGCACAAGTGCTCGTGAGAGTTGTGACGGCGCAAGTGACAAATAAAGTGATATATACAGCGGTGAAACAGGGCGCAATAGGGAATACAGTGGTACAATAAGTCTTGTAAAATTAGGGCATCCGAACAATCAATGCTGAAAAATTACGAAGAACAATAAATCGTATGCCCGTGACATGAGGGCGCCAAAAATAACGCTGTTGGAGTCAAAAAATCACAAAACCGGTCCCAAGGATCTTTTCCAGTGAAAACTTGGCTTGGCAGTTTGGGCTGGAGTGTTCCCATGAGTGACAGAGTGAAGACTGATTTGCATATGGCTGGGTCTGAACTGGGGTGGCGAAGTGAGCTAAAGAATGATGATTGATTCAACCCAGATCTGTGACTGGGGGTGAGTGTCTGTAAAGTCCATCATCTCCTTGTGTTTACTAAAATTGGTAGACAAAGCTTTGTGGCAAAAGTTTTTCCTCCTTGACTCAGGTGCAAAGTAGGAATTTGATGTTTTATTTTCTCCAAACTTTGCATGTCTACTGCATTGCACAGCACACATCCTATGTGGTGAACATTTAAAAGTTATTCTAAGCAGAATGATGAGTGAAAACACTATCAATGAGAGCCTACACACACCTTTCTGTGCACTGCAATGCAAAGGTGTGTGCATGATGCACAGCAGTCCAACTGTGTGCTAGCGCAGGAGAAGAGAGAAGCAGCTCTATATCTGTGTAGATATGGCTTATGCTGCTTTCTTCCTTTCATGCAATGAAGTACAGCATCTTTGGTTGCTGCAATGCATTGGGTGCGATAATAGTAAGTTTGCCCCACAGATATCATCGGCATGAAAATGACAGAATAAACATGATGCCAAATTGCAATATTTCAATGCTCATATTATGAACTGCTCCAAGGCACTAAGAAAGTAAATGAAAGCCCTACCAACATTTTTGTTCTACTTTCATAGATTTTTGTTTCTATTTTGAAAGGCAAAATCATTCTGAGATTGCTAGTCTTATACGTGTCTTGCACTGGTAGTTACATTGTGACAGAGTGAATATCTCTGGTTCTTGTTGTCTTCGTGTGCAGGGCACCCCTGATCCCCATTTGACCTGTCCCCTGCTGTTGGATGGTTACCTTGCAAGGACATAGATCAAGCTAAGAGAGCTGGGCTACGGTGACATATTAAACTCAACCTCATCAAACTCTTAATGGCTTTCAGAGGGCCAGTGGAATATTTAAAATGAGGCTAAACTCCAGGCTAGCAGTCCCATCCCAGGGGAGGCTAAAGCCGTCTTAGCCAAGTGGTCGTTGTGCCCCTAGATACAAGTTTTGTTATGTTATGTTATGTTAGCCCGATTTGTGAAGCCCACAGCTACTCAGCAGAGTGTCCCAGCACTAAGGCTAGGAGAAACAGACCAGAGTACCTAGGTTGACTGCATAAAAAGCCAGGTCTTCAGTTTCCTCTTGAAGGCAGCGAGATTGCTGACCATGCAGAGGTCTTTTGGGAGTTTATTCCAGGTGAGCGGCCCAATGTAAGAGAAAGATCTCCTGCCTACTCTGAGTCGGTTGATCCAGGGCACACTTGTCAGGCGAGCAGAGGAGGAACACAGAGTACGCACTGGGATGTATTTGTTAATCCTCTCTCTGACATATATCGCACCTACGTCGTTCAAGGCCTTGTGTATTAAAACCATGACCTTAAAAACAATCCTCTTTTTTAAGGTATTTTGAATCAAGTGATCAAAACACCTTGAAAAAAACAGAATTGATAAGTATTCTTAAAAAGTAGTGACTCAAGAGGGACACTGCTTTGATGTGGGAAGTCTTCCTTATACAGCTGTGCTTCACTTTTATGTGGGGCTTGTTTTTTAATCCTGCTCCAGCCCTGTGTCTTATAAATTGGTGCCCAAATGCAATTGTTACACACCACCGTACTTCCAGCTAGTAGTTAAGCTTTGTGCAGTTTCCTTCGCAATTCACTATCTGATCCTTCATGAAAATATAACGTAAGGAAGAATACCCCAGGTCAATTTAATCTCTCACCCTGCCTACTTAGATGGCCTTTTGATTTTTGATTTTATTATTCAGGATGCAGGGAGCATGTATGTAATAACAGCCATGTCATGGTCAGCCAATCACAACAATCAAGTCTATGGACCCAAGTCTGGTTTTGCAAACCCACAATGGACATCCAGACGCAGCCTGGGTCGTCTGCAGGTGTCCAACCAAAGCTCCGCAGGGCCTTTGGATGGAATCAGGCACCCTCCATGACTTTTCTGAATGTGGGTATGTAAAGACTTGTGACAAAAAGTTCCCTCCCCCAATGAGGCATCCTTGATTTTTTAAATCTGGGTCAATTTACAAAGGTGAACCCAGGTTTCAGGACTCTCTGCAGACTAACCACCAAGGTAGCTCTGTCTTTCAACCCTTTCACGCCAAACAATACATTTTGTAACACTAATTAACTACTGAATGAATTTACACCAAACCAAAGAAGCGCGCTTCCCTAAATAAAATTCTAGTTTCACGGCAAGGCTGGTGTAATTTCATCCAAGGTTGTATTTTTGTAGCGGTGAGCAGAGATTCCCATATGAGAGTTACAACAGGAAACAATGAATTTTTTGACCACTCCTTTATCCCCCACTTGATGGATCTGCATGAAGCTTGGCATGCCAAACTGAACCGTAAACATTTTGGGGAAAGTTTTTTTCATATTCGTCAAATGGTGTCAAAGTTATTTCCACAACAAAAGCACACCTTTGCTTTTCAAAGGAAACTCTGACCTAACCATAGCTACAGAGTTGCTAGTGCCATTTTTGTGATATATATTCTGATGATATCATAACTCATTAGACTGAATGGCTTGTAATAGTCACGAAAACTCAGATATTGGACTATACCATATTAACCAAGGTATATTTGATATATTTGATCTATTCTCTGTTTTTTTACAGGAGTTAATTTGAAAAGGGTGTTTTTTTCCAAACAGGGAAATGTTTATTGAAAATAGTATATGAAAAATTGCACTATTATGTTCCATTGTTTGAAGGAAAACAGACAGAAGAAAACTTAATTATGTAGAATACTGCAGAAAACACTCTTTGTGTTATTGAAAATACATTCTGTCTGTATAAGAGAGACATTGTTGAAGGTGTTCTTTTCAAGTTGCAGCTATAAATGAGCACTGCTTTTAATTAGAATGTTTACATTTTGTTAATCTTTTATGAGCAAATAAAAAAAAGTAAAGGACAATGCAGAGGCCAGTGCAATTATCCAAATCTGTGGCCACAGTGTTTACTGCATATTGATGCATTTATTGCACTTGCGACATAATTTGTTGTGCAATTAGCAGATTCCAGCATAAAAATGTGTTTGTAGCTCAAATGATGGCAAGGATTGTGTAGCATCATGCTACATAATTTGCTTTTCTCGTTGCATAATTTAGACAACCATATTGCATGTTGTCGTGTCCGTCCTCATCAGTCTGATTTCTATTATAAAATATATACCAGCTTGGTGTCAGGACATATAGGCCTCATCCTTAAAGTAAACCATCTTCAATAGTTGAAAAGAAAAGTTTTTAGGCAATTTTACGGAAGTGTTTTTAGGTTTCGCCTACGCAGCGTGCATGCGCTACATAGGAGGACCTTTAGCCGTCCTTCTGGTCATTTTCAAGCACACGCTCGTGCTTGTGGCGGCATCCACCTTGCGGGAGCGCGCAGGGGCATGCCACAAGCACAAGTGCAGTGCTTGAAAATGAGCAGACTGCGTGTGCCCGCACAACTCCCGGGCTTGTTTAGGTCATGCCTGGGCAGGCATGCTGTTACTGGGTATGTACTTTAAAAGCACCGCCATGTTTTGAATTGGCTTCTTCTTACTGCCTCAGGTTATTTTCTGAACTTTAAGCGTATTACTTTTTAGATTTTCCTGCCATGAAACCTTGTGGTTGCTTCAGTTTTTGGGGCTTCCACGCAGCTCTTAATCTTTCCATGCCCTAGCCCACACCGCCCCCACCACGGTACATGCGAGTCCCCAACATCCCTTCGAGGTCCGACCACGTTTACAAGATTGATTTGGCTGGGCTGTCCTTCTACTCTGTCACCACCATACACTCCCATTTCACAAGACATTACACCGCACCCATTGAATTTGTGTCCTCTTTTCATTTCATCTGAGACATCCTTTTATGTGAGACCTTCATGTCCCCGTTCTTTCATCGTACCCTGTTTATCAGATGTTCTATTTGTTCACGTATTTCTACTTGTTCATCTTCCAGGCGGTATCCAAATTATGTCTAGTCTCTACTTCCCACCTTCATCCACAATTCTTTCCACCCCCCACCCCTGTTTCTCCTCAGCTCCTTCCTCATCTTCGCGTCCTTCCTCCCTCTAGCTTTCCTCTAGGTAGCCCCTGCTTCACAATACAACTAACGGAAAAGGCACAAAACTGATCGTACCGGAGAGCGCAATTGCAAGATGAAAGTTACCTTTCAGGGAGGGAGGCGGTGTCAAGGGAGCTGAGACACAGGGGAGGTGGCGCAGAAAGCGTCAGGAGTTATACTCGGGTGGATGAGTCATCCAGGATAAAAAGGAGTCCAAACAACGATGAGCCTGGCAAGACATGTATTAAGAAATCAAGAGTGCTTCTCCCACACCTCAAGAAAGCACTTACGTGGTGCAATTTTAAACCAATAGGTATAATAATAAGAAAAAAAACTACAAGTCCCAGAATGCAAAACGCTTATTAATTAACAGGTCAAATGCCTAAATAAAGGTCTCAACACAGATTATTTATTTGGATATTCTGGTCAGCCTTGCACATCTCCTTGCGCTTACTTCAAAGCACTGACCATTACCATGGTCCTTTTGTACTGCAAGCAGGGGTGTGTTACACCCCCCTGATAAATGTATTATTTAATAAATAGTTGGGTGCAGGAATTTTCAGTCGGGCCTAGTAAGGTGCAATTCAGATTTCATCTGGGATGTTTAAATACTCATGAGCACACTCTGGACTCTGTTTTGAAGGTCTTAAAACATGGTTATTTTCAGGTTACAGGGTGACTCAATGGCTGGCAGTGCACAAGCACTAACATGGGTTACTAGGTTACTCAATGGCGGGCACTGCACATGCACTAATATGGGGTACTGGGACTCCTTGGTTGACACTGCAGTGCACTAATATGCGTTACTGTGGGAGTCCATCTTTGGCACAGAACATGCACTATTTTGGGTTGCTGCTAACTCCATGGTTTTCACTGTACTATTTTGGGTTACTGGATGACTCTGTTGTTGGCACTGCACGTGCACTATTTTGGGTTACTGATGACTCCATAGTTGGCACTGCACATGCACTATTTCCGTTTACTGGGTGACCCCATGTCACCAAGGAAGCAGCGCTCCAACTCTGGCTTTTGAATTACAAATCTGTTCTCTCGTTTGCCGTAAGTTCAATTTGATTTACTGAAGTCAACCAGGACTACATCTCCCAGAATGCATTTGTTGTAAGACTAAACCCCAGGAGTGGCACACTGCACTCTTTATGACATTCAGTTGTGTGGTGACTTTAGCAAGCAGTGGAAGAGTAAAGGTAGGACAGGCCTAGGCGTGACCAGATCAGACTGTCTGCCGTCTTTTCACTTAAAGGAGCAGGTCTCTGCTTCATTTGTCCTACACCTTGTCAGGAGTAGTAAGCACTATATAAATGCAATTTAAAGCAGATGTTTAATCAGTGTGACAAACTCACCCTAAACTATGTCAGTAAAGTATGCGGTCACCAGTAGAAATAGACCTGCTGAGGTAATGGGCACTAGGCGAAAAATGAGAGACTAGTTGTATCAAAGGGTTGCATCATGGAATTTGTGCATCACAGGGAGAGTCAACAGCAGGGCCTGCGTTCACGTCACTTTCAGCCTGTCGTTATTTCACAGCATATCATATAGTCTGTCCATTTGAAACTGTTCCGTTTTAAGTTATGCTCTTTTTACTTTTTTCTTTCCCCTAACTTCTTTCTTCCTTCTTGCCATTTCATACTTGCTTTCTTACATCTTTCCTTCTCTTACATTTTTTAATTCTTTTTTCTACCACTTTTCTCTACCTTTTTCCTTATCTCATTCTCGTTCCTTCCTTCTTTCTCTTTCCTTCTTTCTCTTTCCTTCTTCTCTTTCCTTCTTTCATTCCTCCATTCTTTCCCCTTCCCTATTTCTTTCATTTACTCATTTCCTTCACTCTTTCTTACACTTTTCCCTTGCCTTCTGTTTCCATCTCTCATGCTTTGTTTCTCTTTCCTCATTCTTTCTCTTTTGCATCCTTTTTGCACATTCTTTCATTCATTCTTTCTCTATCTTTTTTTCTTTTGTTTTTCTCATTCCTTATTGCTCTGTTTCCTTTTCTTTCTTTCTTGCCTTCTTTCTTTCCTGTCTTCTTTCTTTCTTTCCTGTATTCTTTCGTTCTTTAAGGCAAGAGGTTTGCAGCCAATGCCAGACAGACAGACTTTTTTAGGACTGTGTTAGCCAAAAACGTTTGATTTTACTAAAATTATGAGTAGGAAGTAGTTGCCCACAGGGGTTTCAGCTAGACTTCAACCATTAATCTGTAGCTGCACAATTGCAACTACAACCCTAAGGACTTTGCCTTAGTTAAACAAGAATTAGCATAGCCAATAGGTCTCGCCTTTGGGACGTTATAAGTGTTTAGCCATGCAACAGTTGATGTTGTTGCACCAAGGATAGTGTGCTGGTTAACTAAACACTTATAAGGTCCCACAGGTGAGACCTATTGGCTATGCTTGCTTGTGATGATCATTTTGTGTGGTGATCATTTTGTATGTTATGCGATTGGTTTGTAGTAGATGAGGGTTAGTAGACAGGGATTTTCTCCAGGTCACTTAATCATTTCAGCATTTTTTATTTCACTACAATGTGAAAGATCAGTTTTTTACAGTTTAGTTGCATAACAGGAGCAAAACCATTCAATGTTAAAACAGGGAGCTTGACAGGACTGGTTTGATCTGCTTGGATCTGTACGGATGTCTCAATAGTATTGACACCTGGGTGATTGCAGCTAATTCAGAAAATGTCATCTGAGATAGTATTTGGTCATTTCCACCATAGTTATTTCTCAGTTACCCACTTTATCTTTGGGGTATTGATGAACTGAGTGGGGTGAAAAAAGAATGGAAAGGAGGAAGACCCCAGAGAAAATGAATATGTATGTTTCAAATAATTAGAAGAATGGTGTACCTCAATGAGATTTTAGCCACAGGAGGAAACAAATAATGTGGCCATTTTAAGGCAGATTCTAGGTGAATTTCAACCGTCAAGTGTCTATGATTTAGGAGCCCCTTATTTCAGGTCATTGAAGGCAAAAAGTTGTATGGTATATTTACAAGGATTCACTGAGGATTTATTGAATTCTGTAATGGGTAGATGTGCTGTTCCTACCTCATTGTGAATGTTATCCTACTTCTAATAAAGCACAGGTCACATACTTCTGTGCTTGAATATAAAATGCAAACAAATAGTGCCATGCAACAAATTGCAAATCAAAAGAGTGGAAGTTTAATACTAACTTTTTCTGACTTAAATCTAATAAGTAGAAGCCCTCAGTATCACGGGCTTCTTGTAACAAAATAGCTCATATGAAACATAATAAAAACTGTTAGCATGTTTCAGCCTCTAGTCTAATTTCATTTACATAATTAATCAGGAAAGAATTAATCAGAACAACACGAATATGAGAATCAAAGCACTAGAGTCGTGGACTATAACAGTATTTCCTAGCATTCTGTGACCTGTGACTTGAACATTAATACACTCAAATATGTGTGATGTGTATATGAACTATGATGCAGAAAAAATGACCTACATTTTGGCAAAGCCTATTCGACTCGATCTAGATGAAAGAATTGTATGAAACCTAATATATGGTATAAATGAGGTGTATTGTGTTAATGTTTGGAGGAATACTATAGCCTTATAGCCCGCCGTAGCGGGCTATACCGGCTGTTAATGGCCCGCTGCAGCGTTAAAGGCCCGAACCGAAGGCGAGGGACTTTAACAACAGCAGCGGGCCATTAACAGCGGTATAGCCCTGCTACGAAGGGCTATAAGGCTATTAGAACATTCTGCCACTAGAGGGCAGAATGTTCTACCAAAACAAAGCCCTTCAGGGAGCGCGAGGGGATTGAAATCCCCTCAGGCTCCCTGAAGTCTTTGTTCACAGCCAGAGCTGTGAACAAAGACACATTGGAATGTTGGTGCTCCGGGCTTATACCGGCCAGTATTAGCCCGGAGCACTCCATTGTCTTCAATGGAGCTGCCAACGTTCCAATGTTCTAATTTTCAATGCTTGAGGACATGCAATAGGTGAAGCTAATAACATGCTTGGTCTCCATCTTGCTAAATAACTATAAGCTTAATTATTATTAGTGCACCTCGAATTATGTAGCAAATACAAATCTGGTCTCTTTCTCATATGTGGAAAATTGAATTGCACTGAAATCCGAACAGTAATTAGACAGAAATAGACTCTTTCTTTTTACCTGTCATTTGGGTATTATCAGCAGTAAAGTGACTGCTGCAGATGTTATTCAGAAGGATAGACCACAGAAGAAAGGAGTTTAGTCATGAAAAGCTGTACAAGAAAAATTAAATTACTAGAAAGAGTAATCAATAAAGTTAATCCTTGGTAGAAAAACCTAGAGCAGAAGCAAGCCTATTTCCAGAAGTCTAAGAAAATATTTGAAGATAACAGTAAGGAAATGCCTCTTATTACATGATAACCTCAAAGCTGTGGACAGATGCTGCTGGTTTTTCAACTCTGAGAGTGCACTGAGGCCTACTAATCAGACCTCTGTGCCATTGTTCTAACCCATTACAAAAAGGTATGTTGAATTGACTATCCCCAATTGTCATAAGCTGACTTACTTATAAGACCCTAGTATGTGGTACTGAGGGTACCCAGGTCATGTAAGTTGGAGCGTCCACCCAGGGTTGCAGCACTAAATATTCCACCCTTTGTGTGATAAAGTGCAAAATGGCTCTTTCCCGGCCTGCCACTGCAGCCTGGAAGAGAAGTGGAAATCTGCTAGTTCAACTTTGCCATTTTAACCAATGGAGAAGGCCCCACTTCCCTTAACCATATATGTAAGTCTTCCCTAAGGAAGGCCTATAGAGCCCTAACGCAGTGTGACCAACTGACTTCTCAGTCCAGCTAAACCCTGACTGGGACAACAAAAATGTATACTTCAAGGTGTCAGATTAATCGTGGCATTCAACTGCTCAAGTTGAATTTAATGTCACTTTTAAGGAAAGGCAACTTTTAGAAAGTTGCCACTCTGTTGCCCTGTTCGTTCAATAGCCTCGCACAGTTGCTGGCCATCAGACAGCCTTCTACCCTCCTCAAGAGTCACTTGAATGACTCCCAGGCTTAGGAACAATAGAGGTCTGCCACAGAAGGCGGTGTTAACTTGCCATTGCGGGAAGCCATACAGTGTGCTGGTCCAATAGGCAAGCTTTAAAGGGGGAAACCACCTTTGGTGTGTAAATGGTGATCACTCTCATATAGGGCTGATCTGTTGCCTGGGGGTGAATATTTGCATTGTTCAGCATTCCTTCCATCATCTGTTCTTTTTGCTTTTGCCAGCCTAAGTGGGAAGGGCATGCCCAGACGAGGGTCTCTTGCTCACTGCGCCACAGGAATCAAGCTAACCTAGCTGATGAGGAGTGATATCCCAAAACTGGTCCCAGGATGCTTGTTTCCGGTCCAGGGAGGACCTAGCTTTGCATTTCGGGCTGGACTGTTCCCATAAGGAGCAGGGTCAAAACTGATTTGCATATGACTGAGTCTATACTGGAGTGGTGGGCAAAAAACAATGGATTAAACCCAGATCTGTTGACTGGAGGTGAATGTTTGCATTGTTCATCATTCCGTCCATCATCTGTTCTTTTTGATTTGGCTCTGCCCCTTTCTTCAGGTAGACAGGCTGGCGGTGGGAACAAAGAGGGAAAACTAGTGGCCAAACTGGTTTCCCATGGGTGTGTAGCCCACCCGTAGCCACACTTCTAGGGTGGGCTACCACGCTCCTAACATCCAAGGAAGGGTTCAGACATCTTGAGAGTGGACAGAATAGTGCACTCTGGGTTTGCTAGATGCCGCACATTGCTGGAAGTCGCCACAGGACAGCAGGGATCCTGGTAGCCCAGTGGCTAGTGACTGCACCACCCCTATGGCACTTTCTCAGCATACATAAGGTACCCATGCACACTGAACCTCGGATCATGACAAAACTGGAAAAAGGACCTAAGAAAGACTGTCCTACTGGCCCCTGGACCTGGCAAGAGAGGCTGCACCAACTGCTGGACTGCCCCTGCCACACCTTGAGCTAACTAAGAGATGACATGTGCTGGTGGCTCCTGGCTTGTGGAAAAGTTACTTCAGAGTCCCAGACCAAAGACGCAACTCAACAGATAGTTGGCTGACCTCTGGAAACAGCACCAGGGCCATCAAAGCTGAAGTACCCCATTCCAGCAAGTCAGTAGCCACATTCTGTGAATCACCAATGAACCCTGCCGGGCAACTTAAGAGATCAATCTTCAACAGCCAAAAGTTGCACCCAAGTCTGATGGACACGGGGGTGTCATGTAAGATCACATTGGTCACTAAAGACCAGCCTTCATCAAAGGATACTGCTGGTGCCGATGTGTCAGAGACTGGTAGCCCAGCCACTGCTGGCCTTCTAGTGGCTCAAAGACGACTTCAAGGGACACCAACCCCTGTGACAAAAGTCGCTCCACCTTACCCAGTGACTTAAGAATAACTGCAAGGACACCCCATCGACTGCACACCACCCATAGCATTTTTCAGCACCATGCATCCCTAGTATCAGGACCACTCCACTGAAGTCATGGCAGTCGTGATGTAAAGTGTGGAACTGGACTTAAGACTGCTTTGGTGACCAGGTAACTGTCTAAATACTCCTTATTGGCCCCTCTGACCATCTTTCCGTCTGGATTGTTTACACCTCTCGGACCGCAGTAGCCAAATACAACTCTTTCAAACTTTTCTAAAGTTTCTAAACTTAATGGTTACCAATGCTTGTTTGCCTTTTGGACTAAAAAAAACTGAGCATTATGTTTTACTTAAAAATCAATATCTCCGGAACCCTCCAGTGGATTCTGCCCTTTATAATCTTTTTTTATAAATTGTTGGAGGGTTTCTTTTGTGTTGTGTGACTTTCTTATTCTGTTTTTGGTGCTTCTAAATGCTTTACACTAGTTTCTTTGTTGAAGCCTATCTGCTCAAAGTCAAAGCTGCCCAGGGTTGAGCTAAATGTTTTACAAATGATCCTGACCAGACTCAAGACAGTTTTTTAAGTCTATTACACGGTATGGTCACACACCCATACTACATAATACACCACAATCCTCACAATGACTTTATATTCATCTTATGAAACAAACTCCTCTAAGTTAAGTGTGTGATTTGTATCATGTAATTTCAGGCATATAAAACCTAGCAATTAGTCATGTTGTTTTAAGACATTTTCACTGTAATGTTTGTGTTGATGTTGATCATTGGACTAAATGACATGGCAAATTCCTTTTTCATAGTGTCATGAATTTATTTAAAAAATGCATATCATATGTAATCTTAAGAAGAAACATGGAAATTCATAGGTAGATTTATTAAAAACAAAACTAGTGCAATGCTGCATAGCAACCATAGTTGAGGTGCTGTATTATACTAGGGGCAGTGATCCACACACAACTATATTTACTAAACATGGCCTGCTGCTTATTTACTTCCTTGTGATGTTAAGCTATTAGATAAAGCCTTATAGGAAGTCAACACCCTTGGGAGAACTGGTAATACACCAGATAGAACCCCCTATGGAGTGCAACACAGAAGTGAGAGAGACACTGGTAAGTTGTAAGTAAATAATAGATAATTCTAGTTGAGTGGTGATAGTGAATCATTTTGTTAACCCACCCAGATTTAAATTATTGAGATGGTCACTGTAGAACCCAGAGGCCCTCAAGTCATGCCTGACCCTGCCCCCCAAGACCCCATGAGTCAATGACAAACACAAATACACTTGTGCATTGGGAAGAAAACAGGCCATGTTTATTAAACAAAACTTCATCCAAAACAAGATATTGAATTTTTAAATAACTTCGAAATATTAACATAGACATCCTTACAATCATAAAATATATCATTTTTACAATTTTTTAACACCAACATTGTAACCAAAATGTGTTCATGTTTACAAGAAGACAGTTAAGACATCTAGAAATGAAGTTGTATTTTGCTACTCCAGCACTAAGGGGCAGATGCATCAACAAACCAATGTGCGATTTCCTAATTGCGAATCCTTGCGATTCGCAATTAGAAAATCGCAAAACGGAATGCATGAAAGTGTGTTTACCACTTTCTGCGATTCCTAGGGGATCACTAATGACCTACCTCATGAATATTAATGAGGTAGGTCGCAATTTGCGACTCCCTAGGAATCGCAAAAATCACCGAGATGGTGACCTGCTGGGTTCAGCCGACCACCATGCCCGTCGTTGCTTTTAAAGAAAGCAATCTTTTTTTTGTAAAGCATCCCGTTTTCCTCAAAGGAAAACGGGATGCTTTACAAAAGAGAAAATGAAAACTTTTCCTTTCATTTTCTAAGAGTGGGCAGTAGTCCCTGGGACCACTGCCTGCTCTTAGAAAATGCATTTACAGACATTCACAAAGGGGAAGGGGTCCCATTTGCGAATTGGTTATCACCTACTTGAAGTAGGTGGTAAAATGTGAATGTTTTGCGACCACATTTCGGTCGGAAAACATTTATGCATACCGATGCGATTTGGTTCTTAGGAAGGGACACCCTAAACACACCCCTGCCTAATAACGAATCGTAAACCCATTTAGCGATTTGTTACCGAATCGCAAAATAGGATTTGCTGCATCAGAAGAGGATTTTTTTGCATTCGCAAATGCCCGATTCTGCGAATCGGCCATTTGCGAAGGCAATAAATGCTTGATGCATCTGGCCCCTAAGGAACCAGTCAGTCTGCGCCCCAGGGAAAACCACACAGGTGTAACCCACCTGCATCCTTGAAAGGTGGTCCCCAGCCATCTGATCCTTGCCCTCAACCCTAAGGGGCCCACCCCTCCAACACCAGGCCATCCACAAAGCGTGTAGGGTGTAACCAGAGGCAGCAGCCCCATGTGCTAGATTGTCTAACTGTGTGCCCATGCCCCAAGCCAGTGTAAACATTCTCTCTGGGGTTCAGCCCTTTGTCTCTTCCCTCAGTGCTGCCCTAGGGAGTGCATTGGAGGACCCCCTTGCTGTTGTACTGCACTCTTGGTGTTCACCATACTGCCACAAGGGTGACCAGGGCCCAGCAGTCCTTCGCCCTCCCCACCAAAAATTAAGTCCTGGACGAAGGCCCAAATTTCATCTATACACAGGTTCGTCCCCAATTCAAACAGTGAACACCATCCTGGTGGAACATATGATCCCCCCTGAGCAATTTGTGGGGTATAATCCAAAGCCAGCCCTGCCCTGGGTACGGCTTGGCCATTTTGGCATTTAGGTGCCAGACTGAAATATTCAACACCCTTGACCTTACTCCTGGACACCACTTATGTTGCGGCACCATATGTGACCACGCCATCCATGCTCTGGGAAAAGTGCTACCTAACTAGGCTAATTCTGACAACAAAGCATCCCTGACAACCCGCGTCTCAGCTCCACCATATTGTTACCTCCTATATGTAAGAGAACTAAGTCTGGGCACTGCAGTACCCCGTGGCACATGGAGTCTTCCACCAGTTAGTGAATTTGTGCAATCTGAAGGCCCTCACCACATTCCAATAAAAGGAGACACTATCCAAGCCTGCCGGCTTCAACTTAAGATGCTGCTGCAAATGGTAAGAAGGCCTTCGCACAAACGAGTGACCCAGCACCCAAACGACCTTGGAAGACGTACTACTGAAAAAGAGAGAAAACCAGAATGAGAAAAAAGGGGGAAGACACAGTAGGTAAACTTATAAACAAATATTCCGAGCCACTCAGGACATACGTAATGCTTAAAACAAGTTGAGGCCCATCGACCAAAATGTTTAACCTCGCCTGCAGAAAACCCGCCCCAGCTACGAAGGTCGCAGCTCCTATTCTGAATGAGTGCGATGAGTAACCAACTGTGCCTATCCCTAAGCTGCAAATGGTACTCCAAAATACAGCTGTAAACTGATGTTTCAACAAGCAATCCCTATTGGTATGGACAAACAATGCAGGGGTTTGAACCTGGGGTCGGATGGAAATGCATGCCCCCATGAGCATCACCGAGCATACTCTCGAACCCTCTACTACTGCTATGCTGTCTGACCAGAAAACCACGATCTTTTCCGAAAAATGTCAGACCAGATGGTGGCTGCCACAAAGAAGGGAAAAATGCTCCAAAAAGTTACATTCCTGGTCAACCTGCAATCATGCCATTCGGCCGGCTAATCGTCCCTGCACCATTGCTGCCCAAGGAAGGCCCCAAAACCGATACTACTAGATGCATCAGTAAACAGGCTTATAGTCACACTGGTTACTGGGAGGGGGGTTGGCCAAACCACAGCTTCATTAAATTCTGGGAGGAATTTCCCCCAGATCCTCAAATTCTCCTTTACCTCAGCCGGTAGCCTTGTGTGATGATGTTTTTGTGCTAACCTGGTCATTGCCCTAGCTATAGACCTGGAAAAGGGGCGGCCCTTTGGGATTATCTGTTAAAGCAAAGTAAAGTCACCACACAAGCACCTGGAGCTGATGCAGAGTTACCTTTCTCGTCTCTAATGCAGAATCAACGGCTTAAATAAAGGCCCGCACCTTGTCGGGTGGCAACTAAACTGTTCAAAGTAGTTTCAAGGAATTGCGCAGCCCATTGGCATGCATTTGTCGAAGATATATCGCCCACTAAATTGAAAACGAAGCAGGTGGTAGTCATCCGGATGAACTGGTAAGAGACGAAAAGCTGACTCAATATCAGTTTTTGCTAAATAGGCCCCTGGTCCCAGAGCACGCAGCTTAGCCAATGCTGTGTCAAAGGACTAGTATGTCACGGAGCAAAGTGCAGGTTATGTGGCATCATTGACCGAGCAACCCTTGGGTACTGAGAGATTAAGAATCATGCGGAACTGAGCAGGATCGTTTCCTGGAACGACCCCGAAAGGGGGCAAACACAGTCAGGAAATGAGGGGGGTTTGGAAAGGACATGCAATCTGACCTAAAGAACGTTCTTTCTCTAACTTCTGCGCTACCACTGTCGGATGTGTGTGCTCTAACAGCAGGTTAGTGCAATGGAAAACGGGGGATGCACTCAGGACCGGAATAGGAAAGCCTGCTGTAAAACCATGATACAACAACTGTGCCACCTTTCTGTTAGTGTACAAATTGAGCCAATATAGCAATCACTTGATAACCACTGGAGTAGGCAAGATCTTATCAGTTATCTGGCTTCAGGTCCTTTCCCTTTTCTTTAGATTTTTTGGTGCGCTTGACTTCGGGATGAGAGGGGTGCCCGCAGAAGGAGCATGAATGCTTAAATTTGCAAGATCCAGCTGGCTGTGTGCACAGATTTCTATTAAATGCCTAGCAGAAACCGTTTTTGGCACCCGACCCCCATTGTGTACGAAAAGGCTGCTTAACTATGTGCCTCTTCCCACTTTCTAACCACACATTAACCTTGTAACCACCCAATCTTGGGCTCCTTTACCTTGGCCCACCTAAAATTTCTTTCCCTCTTTCTTTCACCTCGCCTTTGTATCTCCTGGGCCTAATCAGGGAGAATATATCTACAAACTCGCCTTTCCATATTTTTCTTTCAGCTCTGCCATTATGTCGAAACGCTAGCTTCCCTGGCCTGGAGAGTAATGTGTGCTGCCCACCTAACAACCTCCCCCTGGAGCCAGAGTCTTTGCCATCTCCCTGGGCCCATTACCTGGCGTAGTAGCAAAAGGATACTAGCATTGCAATGGTATACTCTGGCATGAGCCCTGAGCGGCCGAATCCGCCTCTCGCCGGCGGATTTGCCAAGGATTCCACCTATTTTCACAAGTCCACCACTGCCACTAAAAAGTTGGGCAACAGGCCCCATGGAGCCACAAGACTGTTAGATCCTTGATTTCCTGCCTTCAGCACAGCTAATTGGGATAAGAATGAAGCTAATGATGCAAGCACTTCTGCCGTTAAGTAGCTATGAGAACCTGATCCTCCCCCTGAGCCAGTTAGCGCTACTTCTGGGGTTGGCAGAGTCTGAGAGTCGTGCACTGTCTCCCCTGCCGCAATGCATTGAGAGCTATTAAGTGATGCATGAGATAGCAAACCAGAGGACACAGTACTCAAGTAACCACCCAACACCCGGAAAGCAAGGGCGGATGACCCCCCAAACTCTCCTGGTGGAGTACTTGTTATTTGCACAGAGTGTAACTGTAATGATTATTTAATGTCAGCTAATACTGCAAGAACCTCACTTGTACCTTGTGGTGTCTATTGCATACCCAAGGGTGCAGAAGGGGGAACTGGTGGAGCAACTGTAGAGGCAGCGTCTGGCCTGGAAACCCCCACTATAGCAACAGACTGCACACCTCCTGCTTTAGGGAGCCTTGGGGTAACTTCACCACTTGTTTGCTTCCCAGAGCCACGTTGATCTGGCTGTCACTTTACTCTCCTCTTAACCGGATAAAACACTGCTGGGGGGGGGGGACAACATTAGAGCAATGAGGGTGTTCGCCCTCACTTCCCAGAGATTGGCTTGGGGTCAGAATCAGATGCCATGATACCAGAGTCTCCCCCTGCTTAGACAACACAAGCTTTAATAGTTGAGCCAGCTCAGGATCACTCCCTTTCCTTTTCCCACTCTACCATCTTTGGCAGACATAGCACTAATAGGCAATTATTTAAATGTGGAATCAGGTAGTCTCACCACCCCCCTTTCAAGGGCAAAATTGATTCACACCCTTTACAATGAAACTCCAAACAAACGGCACTACCGTCGCTCCCTACCCCTATTACCGCAGGGTGAAACTCCCCCACTTTACCATCCAAATTAGGTCAGGAGGAAATTGTATGAAATGAGCTTGCACCTCTGATGTGCAAAATTCCATTATCTTAGACTTAGGAGATCAGTACCTAATCCGATAGGCTGCTGGGACAATTACTTTACATTGAAAGCAGATGAGCCCTATCCCAAACCCAGGCTAAAAAAGGAGATACATTCCTGCCTTATGTAGACTGAATGTGATGTTCTTCACAGCAAAAGGCCCAGATGCAACATGTCCAGTGGGCAACAAATAACCCATGCTTGACATTGGCCTTCTTAGGTAAAATGGTTTAACCAGTTAGCCCGTAGAATATTAGTTTAAGAAATTGATTCCCAGGGCGGCACTATTACTGTGGGAAACCGATGCTTCCTTGAAGTCACAGGCGATCTCCATTCCAGATACTCACCACCTCAAACCCAGTTTAACCTCTGAAACCGGGTAAGATCGGTCCACTCACAGGAAGTCTCCCATCCAAACACTAACCCAGCCCAAACTTGGCTAACTGATTACCTATAATCTTGTAAAGAAAGCCCTCACTAGAAGATGTTCAAGCTGCTAATACGATAAGGCTCTTGACCCAAATAAGTAATTGATTAATTACCCAATGGCACAACGATCGATATACTGGACTTCCTGCCCCACGCAGATATTTTCGCATCTGGCGCCGCCACCGAGCTCCTCACTTGGGCTGGGGAGTAAAACGTTCCTGCAGCGGTGCACGTGTGGCTCCGATGCCTCCTGCCCTCAAGAAAAAGATCAAAAATAAGAAGAGGGAATGAGAGAGAGAGAAAGACAACGATGACCGGCCGATCTGGAATCCTCACCGCCAACTCCTTCTTCTCCAGACTTCTATCTGGTCCCGCCGCTGTGCATGTAAAAAGGCTGGGGCCCGGGCCGCAGCGCCCCAAATAGGCCCCAACCCCACAGCGGGCGGGGAGCAAGAGTTGCTCAACACTCCTGCACCACCATCACCAACCTGCAGAAGTCCGAGGCCCTTCTGGGAAGTTCGATGACCTTCCCCTTTTTGTTCCCCTCAGGCCATAGAGTCCGGGACGTCCCTCGGGAATGGGAATGGAGATGGCCCTCGTGGACCCCGGGTCCTAATGCCGCGCGATGGTAAGTCATTGCACTTGCTCACAGTCAGCTAAAGTGTAGCCTAGAACACCAGTATGAGTGGATAATGGGTTCACTGATGATAGACAGTGAAACAGATGAGATGACAGAGATTCAGACAGAAGTGCATGGGTTCTGGCTCTCGTCTCTTTCCAGGCTGTAACAGGCCCAAACAGGGAATTTGACCTAGGTAGTCACCGTCAACCTCTCCACTCTTTACTTGGATGCATGGGATGGACACCTACTCTTGACACACTGGGAGGAAAGGTTATTAAGGCTGGATCACGAAGAGGCACAGCAACCATCTAGAGATGGTGTGGCCTGCGTAAGAAAGCCCTAATGTATGGCTGGGGGAGGAGTACAAGCAAGCCATGGACAGAGGGAAACAGACTTTACAACGCGGCTGCAAGCCCGTGTTCCATTTCATCGCAAGCTGAACACCACTTGCCTTAACCCCACATATAGCTGAACCATGCATATGTGTTGTTAAGGCAGTCAGCGTTGTAGCTGCTGGCTGGTGTGGAGAGGAACTGGAAAGGAGGACCTGCGTGAAGGATGGAGACGTGACGAGGTATATTTTAAGAGAGGGCGCTAGTTTTAGGGCTCAGTGCAGGAAGGAGGGAGGTAGGTTTTTAAGTGAGGGTGCGATTTTAGGGCTCAGGGTTGGGGGCTGAGGTCGGGGTAGGTATTAAGATAGGGGGAAGAGTTTTAGGAATCAAGGTGGGGGGCGGAAGGGGCACTTTTAAGGGCAGGGGGCAGTTTTTAGGGCTCAGGGCAAGGGGGGGTTCGGGGTGGGTTTTAAGTAGGGGGCAGAGTTTTAGGGCCTAGGGCAGGGGTGAAGCGGCAGTTTTCAGGGCAAGGTGGCAATTTTTAGGGCATGAGGAGTCAATATAGTTTAAGGTTTAAGGGGTGGGGTGGTTTTAGGGACCAGGATTTTAGGACTCATGGTGGAGGGAAAGCAACGTGAACTTTACTACACAACCCTTTACCAAACATGCCTTTACTACAAAATTACATGGTAAAGGCATGCATGGTAAAGGCATGAGTGTTAAAGGAATGAATTGTAGAGAGACATTTGTGGTTTATGGTGTGTGGTAAAGACACTCGTGGTTCAACCATGTGTGCCTCTGTCATACAACTATGGACAGATGCTACTGTGAGCATGCCTTACAAAGTGCATACATATTGCAATACAGTTTATCCCTACTGGCATCAAAGACTAAGGGCCTCCTAGAAAGATGTGAGAGCTGTCCCATCTCGATATCCAGTGCCATACAGGTGTTTGGGGGTGGTGCATAGCCCTCATAACAGAATTGCCCATTTCAGTAAACCTGCTCAAGATGGTGCATCCAGCAAGATAGAGGCCTTGGCAGAGGTGGTGGAAGCAGCATTACTGGGTTAAGAACATGTGATGCATTGCAATTTAGTTAAAAAAAAAAGATGTGCACACTTCACTTCTGCATCAGGGCACATTTGTCCCATATTGATGAAACAGTGGCAGGTTTTTACATCTAGGGTCAGATTTACAAGAAACAGATGCATCTGTACAGATGCGTCAGTTTCACTGCGCCTCCATCCGAAACCCTTGCGCCACCATGGATGCGCTGTATTTACAATACTGCGCACCATGGCGCAAGGATTGACAGATGTGTCAGAAATTCAGAAGCATCTTGTTGGCGCAAGAGTCACATATTGCTGGAGTCATGTCGCAAGCACAGCGCAACTCCAGCAAGGCATAGGGACGCCTATTCCCAATGCACTGCGTCACTCCTTTTGCCTGCTCCAAGCAGGTGTTGGGTTTTGACGCAGTGTCATCCAAGAAGTGACGTAGTGAGATCTTGTAGATTTCACTGCGTCACTTCTACGAGGCTTTCCTGCGCGGGAATGCCCATCCTGCATACATTATACCTGATGCAAATATAAAGTGGCGCAGGGCTTTACAAGATGACGCATCTCCATAGATGCGTCACATTGTAAATGGGCCGCAACGTGGTGCATTGTTTATGCCACTGCTGGGTCACAAACAGTGATGCAACGGCGGCACAAAAGTGTTGCAAGGGACTTGTAAATGTGTCCCTACTATACAAGGTTTCTCCTTTGGTATTATCAGGGCCTCACATTTCGCTTATGAGACACATGCTTTGCTTTAAATTAAGTCAGTCGAGATCGGGGGTTTGCATTTTCTAGTATGAAAAGATTTGATTTCTCTTTGCCACGCTAAGAGTGCCAAGGTTTCTGGGAATTCTGTTTTAGCTTTTTTCAACAATGGCATTTCTAGTATCAGGTGAAAGTTACTCACGTTATTTTGACTCAGAAGGCGACAGTACAATTATAATGAAGGTGATTTAGGTGAATTTACTTACAGGTGATGTAGAGAGCTATATATATTCCGCCTTTCTTTTATCCAGGGAACGTCTGCCACAATAGAGAACATTTTCATATTTTCTACTTCTGATGCTTACCTGACTGTGGCATGTGAGACCCATTTGAGAGGGACTGCAGCATATTTGGAGAAGTCTGCCAGATTAGCATTTCCCCCACTAATGTTTGGATGCGAACCACAGAATGCACAATTTGGTTGGAATCTGTATTGTGGAAGGCAGGCTTGATTTTCTTGAGAATGTGGTGCTTGTGATTATCTGTTTGAGCAAATTCAGCTACCTGCACATGCATTTTGAGGTTACCAATGTCCATAATAGCAATTTGCATTATATGATATTCTAATCTAGGGTTGGGAGGAATAGTTTGCCAAAAAGCGAACGGTGCAAAATCCAGCTCTTTTTTCAGTTTTCGTGTGGAATGAAATTGTGGAAAAATCCCCCCTACATCCTCTCCATGGGGAGCAAGAAACATTTGTCATATTTCTTACCAAAGTACTATAAAAGCCGGACCACAAATAAAGGTCAAGGGAGGTGTGAGCTGTCCAGAGATATTCTAATTGGCTACCATCAGCAAAACAGATTGGTCGTGACAAATGTACACTTTCAGCAAATGACAATAAAGCTGTATGATAGTCTTGTTCTAATTGGTTCACAGCCAACAAGAATGGTCCATGCACAAACTATCTACAAAACATATGGTATGTTTATTTCAGAGTATTAGGTAGACCACCTCAAAATTACAAGAAGTAGGTTGTAATCCTTTTTACCCCGCAAGCGAATACTGATCCAGGTGAATTTGCGGTTTTGCTACACAATTAATGTTTGCATAAAATGAAAAAAATACATTATTTTACTCAGGACTGCTGTCAAAAAACTTTTATTCATTTATTTTATTTATAAAGCGAACATGACCCTAGTGGGTATCAGAGCGCTTTACAGGAAGGGAGGTGCAATAATCTTCCAGCCTGCTTTTCTTGAAATTAGATTTATTTGAATTCAGCACGGAAAAATATATCCATCCATCAGTGGCTCCAGATGCAACTGAAGCACAGATGGAATCTACAAACCAAAACTTTAGGAAGAACATGGAGCACGGTACAATGATATACAAAGCTCTGCCCGCATGCCATGCAAACTCAGGCTGTAAGATCATTATTGTTAAAGTAACAGTACACCTAAAATGTACAGAATGTAACACATCCCCCTCATTAAATAAAGCAATAAACAAGAAAAAGAAAAAACTAAAGTAACAAAACTTTGCAGAAGAAAGATGCTCGAAAGCTATAATGAGGATGCATAGTACGAAACAAAATCATCCAATTTTGGGGGAAATTGTCTCAACCGATTAGAGACTTTTACTCTTGAAGCCAAAGTATTATTTCCACATTCACTATGAGCAATGTCAGATTGCACAACAAGGTGCTCATTACTGAGATTCTTCTCTTCATTGTTAACCTCATGTACTTTCCCAAAGTAATTTTTAGGAAATTTAGCAACCCTTCGTATATTCTATACTTTCCCATCTTGAGAGATAACGCTATTGTTAAAAACTTTCTTAATCTGTATGGCTTTTCAAACTTGCTTTTACCCTTATTGACCAATCCAGGTTTCGAAATCCTGACCCAATCACCAACTTTAAATGAAGGTATCTTTGTCCTCCACTTGTTATCAAACCATAACTTAGTTTTGTCCTGCTTGTTTTTTACTCTCAAAGCAGTGTCTTGTAAGCACTCTATCTCAAAACAATCCTTCCTGCACTTTTCTGTGAACCACCAGGGACAAACGCTGGAAGCCGGATCTCTTCCTTTCAACAATTTAAATGGACTAATTTCCGTCGTTGTATGTGGAGTGATACGATATAACCATAACCTTTCTCTCAACGCACTCAACCACCCACTTCCTTGCTTAATTGCTTCTACCACAAAGCCTTTCAAAACATGATGAAAGCGCTCAACTTGTCCATTTTCATGTGGTTCATACAATGATGTAAAAATATGTTTAATACCACAATTGTTCAAGAAAACGTTAATCTCTGATGACATCAATTGCATGCCATTATCTGTGACTAAAGTGGAAGGACATCCTTCACGTGCAAGCACTTCTTTAAAAAAACTTATGATAGCACAAGTGGTTGCCTGCGATACAAATTTCACCTCTGGACTCTTGGAGTGATAGTCAACTAAGACAAATGCAAAGCGAGAATTTTCTGGCAAAATATTAAAAGGCCATGAGATGTCAAAAGCGATTTCTTGCCAAGGTTCCTTAGGCCATTCTACCATTTTTAGTGGGGGAATATTCACCTTCAACATTTTTTCACCAGAAACACATACCTCACACTCCCTGACTGTGCGATCAATAAATCTATCCATTCAGGCCACCAGAAATATTTTCTAATCAACCGTTTCATGGCTGAAATTCCTGGATGGGTTCTGTGAGCAATTTTAAGAATCACATCTTGCATACCTTTTCGGAGGAATACATTTTCCACCTTAAAAGAGTAAATTACCTTCTATCTCTAGTTCATCTGCCACATTAAATATTGGTAACAATTCAGACCTAATGTCATTCTTTCCTGGCCATTCTTCCATCACAAATTGTTCATGTCTTCCCAATCATCATCCTTGGGTTCACATTCTTCCCACATACTTTCAGTAATCTAGTTGAACTGCACTGGTACAACATCATTGATATTGACCACCAGATCACACTCTGACTATACTCACTTCATTGTGACAACATGGTAAGCGTGATAGAAAATCTGCAGGGACATTTTTCTTTCCAGGTAAATATTCTGTTTTGAAATTATATTCTTGGACCTTTGATGCTAAACTGGCAAACCTTGCTGTAGAATTCCAACCTCCACCAGAAGACAGAATATTAACTAAAGGCTTTTGATCTGTCATCAAAATGAATTTGCTGCCACACACATAGATGCGATAATGTTCAATAGCCCATACACACGCAAGTAACTCTCTCTCAATAACCGCAAACTTGCGTTCTGTTTCAATGAGTGTTCTTGATGCAAATGCTACATTCCACTCCTCTTTACACTTTTCTGTGACAACACACGTCCTATACTGTACAAACTGTCATCAACAGTAATAATGCCTTCTTTCCTCATACAAAATGGTTTTAAAGTAGGTGCACTAACAATCTCTAATTTGATATCATCAAAGGCTTTCTGTTGTTCACTTGACTATTCATAAGGAATATTTTGTCTTAATAATTTTCTCAAAGGCTCCATCTTTGTTGCAACATTCTCCACACATTTGCTGTAATATTCACACATACCTGCAAAAGATAATAATTGATCCTTATTGGATGGAACTGGAGCTTAAAGTATAGCATCCACATTAGATTTTTTGGGAATAACTCCATCACCAGACAAAGTGTGGCCTAAATATTCAACGGATTTTCTGTACAACTTGCATTTATGTGCTTTAAGGATGAGACCATGTTTTTCCAACCTCTTGCAAACCTCATTTAAATGTTTTTCATGTTCTGTTTCATCTTTTGAGAAACTCAATATATCATCTTGAAAACATTTTACGTATTGATCAATATCTCTGAAAATCTGAAACATTACCCTTTGAAAAACGGACGCGGCTGACGCCAACCCGAAAGACATTCTTGTGTATTGGTAAAGACTCTGAGGTGAAATGAATGCTGTAAGTTTTTTTGAATCTTCCGTCAATTCTTGTTCATCAGAAAAGATTTTTCTTCTTTTTGAAGGAAGCGTTAGATGCGATTAGGCGAAAGTCTGGTGGTAGAGAGTTCCATATCTAAGGAGCGGCACACGAGAAAGCTCTGTATCCTGTTTCCTTTTTATAGAAACATTTTGGTTTTAGCTGCAGGGTATCCATGCTTGGCGATGGTCTGCAACCACCTGATTTTTCTATTATTTGAGCCAAATATCTGAGGGTTTTGAAATATAGGGCTTTATGCGTCATGTATGCTATCTTTAGTTAAATTCTTGCCTCATAAGGTAGCCAGTACAGGAATTTTAGAGCTGGGGAAATGTGCTTGTTTCTTTTTGTTCCGAAAACAAGTCTGGCAGCCACATTAAGGGAGGCTCTTAGAGGGGCCAATTTGTATCTAGGTAGGCAGCATAGTGTGGCACTACCGTAGTCCAGTCCGAGCAACACAAGAGCTTGAACTGCATGCTTTGGGTCCTCCTTAGAGAGGTAAGGTTTAAGTTTCCGTAGAATGCTCATCTGATAACTCGCTCCTTTGGTGACTGTGCTGATGTGATCCTGCGTATTCAAGTGTTTGTCTAATGTAATTCCCAAGGATCTAGCAGAGTCAATGATGTGAGGAAAACAGTTTAGTGCTGTAAGATGTTTCATCCAGAGATCGATTTTGGGAAACTTGTTTGGAGGCGAGATGAGCAAGAATTCTGTTTTGGAGGCATTGAGCTTGAGGTGATTGTCGGTGAGCCAAAGATGTGTGTTTTGTAGAGTAGAGTTAAGGGATATGATGACATCTGGGGAGGAGATTTTGAGATATAATTGCATGTCATCTGCATACGTGTGATTATGAATGTTAGCAGATTTTAAGGAGTTTGCTGGAGGTTCCATGAATAGATTGAAGAGAATAGGTGAGAGGGAGTATCCCTGTGAAACACCCAGAGTGACCGTGGAAGGCTTAGAAAGGTATTGGTTAATCTTGACTCTTTAGGATCTGTTGTGGAGGAATGAAGTAAACCATTGCAATACGACCCCTGATAAGCCCATCCTTCGTTCAAGTAGGGTCAATAGACTATCATGTTTAACAGTGTCAAAGGCAGAAAAGAAGTCAAGTTGTATCAGAAAGCATGATTCATTTAGATCCAGCATTTTTAATATGTCATCCACCACATGCTCGAGTGCTGATTCAGGGCTGTGACCTTGATGAAAGCCTGATTGGTGTTGGTCAATGAGTTGGAAATTGTCTATGTGGTTACAGAGTTGGGTCTGGACACATTTTTCCACGAGGTTCGCCAGGGTGGGGATGTTTGAGATAGGTAGGTAGTTGTTGAGATCTAAGCAATCTGCATTAGGTTTTTTTAAGGTGGGGATTAACTGTCCTACTTTTCGACAGTCAGGGATGGTGCCTTGACGTAGCAATGCATTTAAAATCTTTGACCATAAGGGGAGAATAATTGCTTTGATCTCTTTGAAGGTAGTCGGAGGTAGAGGGTCAATGAAGTGATTAGAAGGGTTTAAATGTGATAGTGTGGCAGGAGGCGTTGTTTTTGAGCACCTGCCTAGATGTATCGTTCGATTCACCAGGCTGGTGGGTGGGGGGGGAAGATGACTGAGGTCACCAGGAGTAGTTCCTTTGCTGATTGAAGTTCATTCTTGATATTTTTTTCCAGGAGTAAGGAGGCCAACTCTTCGCAATTTGGGAGAGTGATGGCTTCATTGTCAATCGGGTTTGATACATTACGGTATTGTTGCTTGCTGATTTTGAATAGTTTTTTGGGTCGGTATCTGGCTTGGTCAAGCTGAGATCTAAAAAAGATAGCTTTCACATTTCTTATCCTTGTGTTGTATGTGTTCCTCACTGATCTTAGGCATTTTAGGAGCTCCAAGGAGGGACACAATCCCCAAGCTCTTTCTGCTGATCTGAGATTACGTCTTTCAGAGTTCAAGTTGGTATCGAACCAGGGTTTGGAGACTTTAGTCGATATATTCTTTTGTTGAAGGGGGGGGCGAACAAATCAAAGACTTCCAACATGAAGGTGATGTAGAATTCTGTGAGGTCATAGAAATCATACATGTTGGTTTCAGGAGTCATGGTGTTGTTACAGTGTTTGAAAAAATCATTTGTGCTTATTTCCCAAAGATTTATTTTCCATTGTCGTGTTTACTTCGCTTGCGCTCTCTTCGGAGTCACACTTAAATTGATGAGGAAGGTGATGCAGCAATGGCCAGTCCAGTCACAGTGGCTAATGAACTCCAACATGATGTTGTCCATCTTTGAAATGGTAAGATCCAAAGTCTCTGCCTTGTTATGAGTTGGACTGCCACAGATTTGGGTCAACTCATAGTCTGATATAAAAGACTTCAGGCTATTTACTGCCTGGTCATTTGGGTCATTCCAGTGGAGGATAAAATCTCCAAGGAAAATCTGGGATACTTGAGTGTTATCGTTGGTTGTGATGACCTCCATGATTTGTTCGATGAACGGCAAATTATCACCAGGATGGTGGTAGAAGGGATATAGTTCAAAACTAGGTTTATTATTGCTAGTTATGTTGATGCATAGATATTTTCACGTGCAGGCAAGTCAATTGATTCATCCTGAGATACAGAGAGTGTATTGCGGTAGATGAAGGCCATTCCTCCACCAGATTTCTTTGGTCTATCTAGTCGAATGATCCTGTGACAAGGGGGAAAAGTAGGTCTATAATAGGGTGAAATGATCTGTTTAATCAAGTTTCCGTAAGGATATCAATATCAAATTTATGTGTGAGGAAGAAGTCATAAATATCGGCCGCATGTTAATTTGCCGATCTGCACATGAGGAGCATACATTTCGGGTGACTATTGGTGTGAAGTGAATCTTCCCGTGATAAGTTAAAGCTCTTGAGGTTATCCTTGTTTACCGCTCTCTGTTTGTAGATATGTTCCCTGAAGGGGTTAGCCTGGATGGTTTGGATTTGATTCGGTCAGCTGTAGTGGCATCTTTCTTGGGGGGGTAAGTGAGGAGGAGGTCGTTACTATCATTATCCGATAGATCTTTACTCAATCTCATCGGTGGGGAAGAGGCGTTGGGGAAGGGTATTGTTTCCAAACCAGGATTGGGAGTGTGGGGGACATGGGACGGTAGCGTATCTGTTTGAGGGTTATTCCGAGTCATCAAGGCAATATTGGGTCTATAATTAAACCATAGCTCCGAGGTGATGGATGTGAGTCTCTCTAGAGCTTCTTTGAGATGGAACAAGCTATAAGAGATCTCATTAAATCGCATCTCCCAATAGGTATTTTTACAGGTAGTTATGGGATGAGAGGCATGATCCAAGTGGGAAGGGTTGCCACATGAGGGTTCCAGGTGAGGAGAGTGGCCATATGAGAGGCACAGCTGAGAGGGGAGGCTATTGATAATTGCATGGGGTACTTGTGGGTCAGGGTGGTTTTGATGAGGGCCTGGCTGAGTATTAATTGATGCTGAGAGACGGGGCAGAGTAGGGCTGAATAAGGGGTGGTGAAGCGACCAGGTGGGCCTTGGGTTAGATAGACGTGGGGATCTAGGTTTGGCTAAATGTTTTTTTTGCTACAGAGGGGGCTTTGCTGAAAGAGAGAGCTCATTTGAAGGAAAGGGTCAGGTGATGGAGGAGTATATGCTTGCCCTAGTAGTGGCAGTGGGAGCCAATGCGATCATTTGTCGTGGAATGATTCTCTGGCCCTGTTGGAGATGAGAGCTCTAGAAGGGATATAATATCAGAGATGGTGGAGCAATAATCCCTGATGACTGAAGGTGAGCTGCATGAGGGTGGAGTAGATATGGG
This sequence comes from Triturus cristatus, assembly GCF_964204655.1. Classification (NCBI taxonomy): domain Eukaryota; kingdom Metazoa; phylum Chordata; class Amphibia; order Caudata; family Salamandridae; genus Triturus; species Triturus cristatus. The sequence goes on along the minus strand of NC_140586.1, from coordinate 452,232,206 downwards.
AGTTAGAGGGGGTGAGATTGCTTCGTTGAGGTCACTAGGGGGATTTTGGGAGGTAAGATGGATCTTATTGTTCACCATCTTCTTGAGGATAGGAAAAATCGTGTCCACTACTGTCAGTTTTTCGTTTGAGGATTGTATTAGAATGTTCCTGTTGTTGTTTATAGATATGGTAACATCAGCCCTGCAGAAGGGCGAAGGAGAGATAGATAGTCTAAGACCATGGGGTGTTTTCCTGGTGTAGGTAATTCGCAGCATGGAGTATAATATATTCCTCCATATAGTTCACCGTTTTGCATAAAAAATGAGGTCATTGGTTAGAGTTCCCCTGCTAGAGCAAAAGTATGGGTCTGAGATAAGTGTTTAAGGGTAAGTTTTGAGTAACCGGTGTTTAAGTCTTTTTGCTGCATTTTTGCAGAGATTAGGGGGTATTTTATATTGTAGGCATTGAGACCCATAGGTTCTAATTTTGGGTCCATTATTTAACGAACAAAGGTACCACCGTGAGGAGTATAGGACCAAGTAGGGGGATTCTACCAGATCTCTAAACCCATAGGGTGGAGAAAGGTAAAGACAGTTGTAATGAATAGGTACTTTATGATTCTCAGTAGTCTGTAATGAGACTGTTGGAGAGTAATGCACCTTTCTGAATGGAAGTCCCCACAGAGGTGCCAGGGTTAGTCCTGAAGAGATTCTAAAGATGTAGATATTGAATTTAAAAAAAACACAGGTTTGGTTCACATTGGAAAATTGGGTTAGTGGGTGCTATAGGGTCAGGAAAGAATTGTCTTTTTGTGAGGCTCAGGTTTCCATCTTCTGTTTGTTTCCTTTGACCTAGGTAAGATTCTGTCAATGATCTATTTGAAATTGAAGTCCCCTTTTTCTTTTCTATCAATGAGGCTGGGATTTCAGTATCCTGTATAAGGAGAACCTTAGGTCAGAGAAAGAGGGCAAGTTTCAAAATGGAGGCCAAGCCCCTGCTAGGCAATTCCTCCCTAGGGCCAAGGACTTCAGTCCCAGCAGAGCATTATCAGCCCACACTGTACTACTCATGGACAGCGCAGCAGCACCAATGTGGGCGGGGCCGAAATCGCTGTCGCAAGGGGTCTGGCATGAAGGGCTCCGCAGGAGACGTTGGCCGGCATCCACTGCTGTACTTCCTCAATTGGTCGCAGCGCTGTGGCAGGAGGAAGCTGGTGGTGTGGAAACTCAGGACCAGAGCCCAAGGCAAGAGGGGAGGCATTCACCAGAGTGTAGTCAATAGCCCCAACAGGGTACATTCACCCGCTCTCCTGTCACTCCTATTGACCATTCTGTTATCTGGATGCACTTAGGGGAGTCAAGCTGTGCCGGTCACTCCCCCATAAGTTTTTCACTGGGAGTGGGCACCGCTCCCAGGACCCTTCCAGTGCCAGACCTCCCGTCATGGGTTTCACTGGGCACTTCTCCGGGCATTTATTGTGCCCATCACAGTCGCAGGCAGCTATCAGCTGATCAAACCCTTTGGGCACCGCACCCTGGCCGCGAGGTGCCCTCTTGCCGCCTCCCTCCATCCGTACTGATGGCTAGTGGTTTGAATGGATAAACAAAATGGCTATGGGCTAATATGGGCGCTCTTATTCAGAAATATAGTCCCTATCATTGCCTATTGAAACTGTTACATACTCAACTTTAATGTGCAAAGAGATCTTTCTCCAAATTGAGTCTTTCACTTGGGTATTACTGAATCTATAAGAAAGTGTGAAATGTTATTGATGGAAGTGGGTTAGTTTAGGAAGTATTTATTGTAAAGCTCCTTGAGAAAGGGGAATGTAAAAAGTCCACAAAACGTGTTGGCAGTTGAATCTTCTTTAAAAGGTTTCCTTTTATGAGTGGGTTAAATATAAATATGTCAAGATAATCTTCAAATGTGCATTTAAAGAAAAAGCAAGGTGATCTTCACAGACTGTGGAAAAACAAAAAGAAGAAAAATAATGATTTGGGGTAATATTTAGTAAAAACAAAACTAGTGCAACTCTGTGCAGCAACCAAAGTTGTTGTGCAGTATTGTACTAGGGGGAGTGACTAACACAAGCCTTATTTACTAAGTATGGCCTGCTGCTGTTCTACTGCGTTGTGCCGGTGCACAAACAGGCTGCATAGCTGCACGCAAGGTGTATACATGATTTCTAGCATAGGTTTTGCACTCTTCCATTACAAAATACTATGCTTACACAAACGTTATAACATTTTACATATTGGATGTGTACTGCAAAGTGCAGCACACATGCAATGTGTGAAATGTTGAGAGAAATAAATATATTTCTCCTATTTAACACCTGTCTGAATAAAGCGCTATTTTTTGACAGGTTTAACAATTTTTGCAGATCTATCTTCGTATAAAAATCCATGGGGATAGAAATAGAAAGCCAAATTACCAACCATGGAACACCCGCTTGACGCTAAATAGCACAAGGCAGCAAACACGTGTTTTGCACTGGAAAGTAAATATGTATCAATGCTTTGCACCACTTTAAATTAATTTGCGGCGGCACAAAGTTTTGACGAATCTGTCCTTACTCTTACAGACTCTAAATGAAATAAAAACAATTATATCACATACTCAAACAATATGATTCACCTAATTTTTGACAATCTTCTATTCTCTTTAAAAAACCTTGCAGCATTGTGAATTGAAAATCAATAAAAAACTTTGAACCACAAAATTATTTCTCATGAGGTAAATTTGGGGCAATTAGTGCCATTCTGCTCTACTACATGAGGTTTGGGATTCCCTCAAGGTTAGTGTGAGAGGTTTTGTGATTACCAATTCTGTAATTGTACAAAACAAAATAAACACTCGGAACCACAGGGCGAGGTGGAGGGCCTGAGCAAAACACTATTCAAAGTTGTGTATTTCTCAAAAAAGCTTTAAGCCTGTGTCTGTGGCTCCCAGATTCTTTGGTGCTTGCTGCAATGCGAGTTTGCTTGCTGTGCTTATTGTTTTTCTATAAACTCATTCCCATACGAATGTCTCGCTTCTCTAGCTAGTCATAAGGGAATTCAAAACTTTGGAGCGGTCAAAACACAGGAAAAACATTTTTTTTTTAAATCTATTTAGTATTCAACAATTGGTGCCTTGAAAAGCTTCATAGCATGGAACGACTTTGCAAATATTTTTCCAGACACAAGAACTTCAAGGAACCAGTTCATAAATAAATGACAGCATATGCTAAATACACCATAGATTTCAACTGTCTGACTAGGCAGGCAGTCCCATAACTAAACAGAGATTAAATATTTAGAAAACTGTAATTTTGTGTTAGCATTTAATGCATTTCACACTCGTCTGCTTATGCCATGTTGAAATCATTATGGGAAAACACCAAGACAGCTGAGGCGAGCGCTGCATTCCTCGGCTCTCTGCTGGCTTCCAGCAGGGGATTGTGCGGCAGCATCGACGGCTTTAGGCCTTCACCACAATGCGCTGTGACAGTAAGGAGCCCCACCCTAGCTTTCTCTGAAGAACAAGCTCCGACAGGTTTTTTTTTCATTTACCGATGCGTCTGCTGGCAAGTATGTCATGTAAGTTCTTCAAAGAAAAGGAAGAACGAATAGAAGATGGCTCCTTCTCTTTATTTGCACTTCAGCACAAATATTTACCCAGCCCTGAGAATTTGTTATTTCTCTCTTGTTTTGTTTTCAAAAAAACTTTGGTTGCTAGGTTTTTTTATGGATCCCTTGCTGCTGTTTTTATTGCATGTTGAATGGGCTGACCTGATTTATTTTGTATGAAAAGTGCATTTGCTTAATGATCTAAACACACTACCTTTCATTAAAAAAAAGTTTAATACGTACAGTTTTTGCTGTTAACTGTTTTATTTTTTTACATGGAAATAAAGGGGCCTATTTATAAGCCCTTTGCGCTTCTAGTGCGTCACTTTTTTTGATGCACCGGCGGTTCAGTGTGCCTGCCCATATTTACAAGGCCATTTAAAGCCACCCTGCGTGGTGTTTTATGGCCTTGTAAACATGGCCCCCTTTCACGCGTTACTCTGCGTAAAAGGGGCGTTCCATGGGTGCTGCTGTGGGTGTTCCCACACAACATCCATGGAGCCTGATGCATTCCCAGATTGACAAGGTTTTGTAAACCTAGGTATGCATCACATTCTTATGCCTCCCCACGGGTGGCATAGGGGAGGCGCAACGAGGAGAAATACCTTTATTTCTCTTTGTTCCTCCTTTTTCTATGTGTGCATGCAGGACACATAGAAAGAGGAAACCCCCTCTTCTGAATGCTTTCGTGCAGGAAGATGCCTCTCCCTGCACAGAAACAATCACCCCTACAACACAAACACCCTTGCACTATGACTTAAGGGTGCCTGTATTGGTGCATGGCATCCCATCGTGCACCAGTGATGGGGAAAAGGACAGGAATGAGCCGTATCTTGTAGATATGGTGCATTCCTGCCCTTTTTTTTTATACGTGGCAGTGCAGCAGGAAGGCTTGCTGCGCTGCTGTGCGTCAAAATATTGTAAATGAGGCACCAGGTGTTGTTTACACGCATTCTGTAGCACAAGCAAATGCACTCTATAGATAGAAGAGCTGAAAAAGGAAGTTGTGGCTTATATTGTCCACCCATCTTAAGCAGACTCATGTCTGATCTTCACTCCAAGAATCATAGATGCAGCTCCATTGCTTAAAGTCTCAACTTCCTAAGCCTTTAAAATGACAATGGAACGATGGCCGCGTGAAAGTTTCCTTTCTCCACTGCTGCAAAGGCCTATCTCATATAGGGGGAGATTTGCAAAGGAACAGATAACACTGGTTAGCGCAGGGGTCGGAAGTATGGGCTGGGTTGGGCTGAGTTTACTGTGGAGTAATTACTGGTGTGGTAAAGTTCGCAATCCTACAATTTTCCCCAGGTGCATATTGACAGGTCAACCATACCATCATATACCAGGTGAAAAGTCCCAGTAAATACAAGGAATGCGTTTTTGGTGCAGAAAGCATGAAATCCTTCTGAAATGCCCCACTTTGAAGGGCTAATCTTGTAATGGGTGATAATTATTGTACTTGTCCCTAACCCCTTCCCCGGGCACTTATCAACAAGGTCATAATATGTAGTACACTATATATTACTACACTATATAACTATATATATATTCACTGAAAAAACCATAGGTTTCACACATGTTATAGTTAGCTGGACATTTTACTGATAAAAAAACATTGAAATTCCCCCGTTATAGTTAGTGCAGGCAACTATAACTCACGCGACCGCAATCCTCTGCTGATGACATATGTGTCTTTATGAAAAAAAAATATTTGTAATATATGTATAGCTAAAATTTAATGGAAGAAGACATGGGCAAATAAGTGTCTAAATACAGTATTAGCATCAGCAGAGGATTGCGGTCGCGTGAGTTATAGTTGCCTGCACTAACTATAACGGGGGAATTTCAATGGTTTTTTATCAGTAAAATGTCCAGCTAACTATAACATGTGTGAAACCTATGGTTTTTTCAGTGAATTTGCAAGGTTTTTTAAATGCTAATTCCTAACTATAACGTGTGTGAAACCTATGGTTTTTTCAGTGAATTTGTACGGTTTTATAAATGCTAAGTTACTTTACGCCATTCGTGGCGTGCGCTCCCACTTAACGCAGTTCGTTCCATGCTCCGCGCGCCCACTTTACACAGTTAGTGCCGTGCACGCACAGTGGGCACGCGGTGCGCTACGTGCACCGCGTGCCCACGTTACGCTGGATGGGCCATGTACGCACGATGAGCTTCGCGCACCGTGCGCACATGTGGGACATATTATGCGCTTCGTTGTGAAAGGTAATCTTTTAAATTTTTAAAACATTTATATTTGCCATGCGCAAATGGGCCATGTACGCACGATGAGCTTCGGGCACCATTTGCACATGGGGTGTGGAGAGTGTGGCTAATTTTTTTTTTAATTAATTTTTACCGTACGCGTAAGCGTAATCGGCGATTTTTCGAAAAAAAATAAAATTGACTTTTTGGCCTTGGGGGTTCTTTGGGGACCCCTTCATCATGGCTAGATGGTTAGGAGCTGTCTAAACAGCCCCTTTACATGTTTTTTGCCTTTGTTTTTCCTCCCCCCCTCAGAGTGCGAGAGAGAAAATGGCGGACGCCGCTTCCTGGTTTCGACCGATTCGAATGTTTACTAAGATCTAACAGCCAATCAGAATCGCGCTCGCGCACGTCACCGTACGCGTACGGTAAGCTTACCGTAAGCGCACGGTAAGCGCACCGTAAGCTGCCACAGATATATATATTGATTTAAATGCTATTTTCTCAGGAACTACGGAACAGATTTACACCAGACCTACAAAAGGCACTTCCTTGACCAGAGGACTACCTCTCTCCCAAATTTCAAGTAACTCTGTTCAGCCGTTCGGGCTGTAGCTGTGTCTAAAGGTCCTATGGAAAAATGCATGGGAAAAACGCGTTTTGGGACCACCCTTTTTTCTCAGCCCCCGCTTGACGAATCCCCCCGAGACTTTCAGGGTAGGAGCGGAGCGTAGCGCCGCACCTATTTTGAAATTTTCGCGAGGATTCGTCGACCGGCGCCAAAGTTATTCCAAATAGAATGTTGCGGTTTTCCTATGGAAACAGGGTCCTAACTATAACTACCTACTGGCGACCCCCAGTAGGTAATTAGATAGATAGATAGATAGATAGATAGATAGATAGATAGATAGATAGATAGATAGATAGATAGATAGATAGATAGATAGATAGATAGATAGATAGATAGATAGATAGATAGATAGATAGATAGATAGATAGATAGATAGATAGATAGATAGATAGATAGATAGATAGATAGATAGATAGATAGATACTTTAGGTATTTTGTTCTTTTAATTCTGAATCAGTGCTATAAGTTGCAGTTCAGAGCCTTAAGCCCCCATTCCAATATGGCTCGGAAATACAGCACTGGTAATCACTCAACCAGAAAACTGTGAGTAATGCGGTATTACCACATCATGTGTAATTCCTAACTCCAATTCTGGCTAATTCAGGAATTCCTTAGTCCTCAGATTGTGCCCTTTCATGAGTTTGTGATAGGCAAGTAGTTTGCTTGACTTTCATTAGTATCTCCCTCCGAGGCAAGCTCTCACCCACTCCTACCTTCCTCAAAAAATCTGGCAGTCAGAATATTTGGGTTAAAAACAGTTTCAAATGCTAGTCACTGCTGAAAAGCATGCACTGTGCAAATTAGCAGGTTTTTCGAGGTGAAAACCCAATTGCCAGGACTTCACATTGCAGTGCGATTTGCAGATGTCTCTGCCACTTACAACGTTAACAGTGTGTATCCTTGTGCAACGTAAGAAAGAGGAAGCAACAAAGATGTGATTTAGAGGGAAATGTATCAGTTCTTTTTGCCAGCTCACCTCGACTCAAAGCATTGATAAGGCTATGACAGTGGTCTTCAAACTTTGTTATGCCAAGCACCCCCCCCCTGAGCAAAAGGTTTGGGGGTCGGGCCCCCCCTCAAACATGTGAAAGGGCAGATCGAGACAAGGGTAAGAAGGCTAACTAAATCGTCAGTATATTGGGATTTCCACTGGGCAAAAGCCCAATCCAGGTTCTCTAACCAAAGCCCCATTCAGATCTTCTCTGCAAAGCACAATCCTGATCTGTACTTACAACGCCTTATACTGAAATCCCTGGAAATTCGCACCAGGACCATAGCTGCTATGTTTTCTGAATGCTTATGTGTCGCATTTCCATGGTTTCAGTGTGCTTAGGAGTGAAATTCAATTACCAAATGTGCGACACTTAAAGTAAGACTTTTCCATGAACAAAAACAAGCAATGAAGTGAATGGAAAGAGCTAGATTTAAAAGAATTGCACCCTCTTAAGCAATGAGAAGCATTAAAAAGTTCTAGAAACTGTTAAAAAAATCTGCAATGGAAGGTCACTAACCTACTACCCTTTAATGACCCGACCATAGCAACAAATTGAGTGGCTAATGCATTTTAGTGCTGTGATGTGGACACCAGCACTGAAATGCTTTAGTCTAACCACCCATGCGTGGTACTTTACAGGGCAACCAGACTCATTCTCCAGAGTTCTCAACAAGACATCCTCTAGAAAGCCCACTATGGACCTCCTCTGCAAAGGCATACCTCGACTTACTCTGAAAAGCACCACACAGATCCCACATGTAAAAGCAGTACTCGGGCCCCTTTCTAGAAAGCACAATTCAGACATCCTTTACCATGCCACACGCAGAACCCACTTTGTAGGAAGTCATTCAGTACCCCTTTTCATAGCACCCCAAACCTGCTAAAAACCCCAATCTAAAACTCCTCTTCAAATACCTATCCAAAATACTTCTGCAAACTACCCAAGTGTGTCTTTTTTTAAAACACAACCAGCCCCCATCTTCTGACTCCCATCCAGACAGTAGAAATTGCAAAGTGCACAATGCTCAGTTTCCCTGTCCACTCTTCGCTACTTACGAGTTTTCAAGGCTGCTCCTGCCCTTCCTTACACGAATCCAAGCCATTCTCAGCACAAGCCCATCTGCCTTTAAAAATAAGGTCAACAATGCACAATGACGTAAGCAGGCTACAAAATGTTCTAATCAAAACCACTAGTGAGTGCTTTCTGGGGCCTCTGTTTGCCACTGGGGGGATGTGGACCGCCCCCCCCCCTTGAGAAGACTCCACACCACACCAGGGGGGCACACCCCACAGTTTGAAGACCACTGTGCCCCTATCAGTCAGTGAACATTCCCACAGCGCAATCTGGGGAAAGGTCTTCCACTCTATACATGGTGCCAGTGAGAAGCAGATGGCGTAGAGAGCGTCCCATGTACCACTGCATGCACCCCTCAAATGCCCTTTCACAACGTGCCACCTAATGGCACTTCTTTGATTCGGAGGTGGGAGTCTTCTGTTTCTTGCAAGCCCCCATCCTCCTTTCACATCTGGTTCTAAGGATGTCCGGAACAAATTCTGAGTCTTGTAGACTGAGGAAGCAAGATTTATGTGAGTCCTCGTAGTCACACACTTTGGGCTATACCAGACTGGTACACCTGGCACAAAGCAAAGTACCAACTGCATCTGACAGACATGGTCAGTGATGCATCTGTCTCTCTATAGCTAAATAATGCATTTTTTTTTAGCAGTTAGCACTCCCATGCTGTGGAATTTTGACTAGAATGCATATTTTGCTGTAAAGGTTTTAGATCTGAAAATGTACTTTCCATGTCTAATTTTTTTTTTAAAGACGTTAAACCGGCCATAACAATATTCTTTTTGAAAAGCACTGCATGTGGCTTCAGTTCGCCAATAATTTTAACGACAAGGTGAATAGTGTAAAGCACAATTTTCCAAGTCAACATTTTCATGCAGCTAATCTGTACCCGCGAATATTTTAAGTGGTTCTGAAGTGTACGAAAAATAATCAACTAGTTCTCGAGCATGGAATGGTATGTTTTTAACCTGCAACAAAAAAACATAAATTAGACCCCCACCTGTTCAGCTGCAGCTTTGAATGCAGTGCCGAGAGGCGGAGAGGCAGTCGCTAGGAGAGGAAGAGTAGAAGTGGCGGAATCTTGAGTGACAGCTGATGTGCACACGTCACTCATAACCAGCAGTGACATGAGCTCTCTGACTGTGTGACTGACACGGATTCTGCGCATTGTCAACATACCAGCACATTCAATTAGCTTTTTTTTTGCTTTTTCCTGCCCATTATCTTGCCGACTTGGAAACCCGTGAGGGCTTTGTATCCGTTTCATTATCTCCTAAACCATGAACTGCACTGGAATTCACATAAAAGTGCTGCCAAGTAGAAGGGGGTCTGCGGCTCCGCCAGCCTGCCCGCATAATCCAATCTCCCCCTATACAGTTGGCATGGCAGTTGGCAAACTCGAGCAGCGGGGTCTGCCTTTGTTCGGGAAAAGTATGAATTTAAGCCTCCAAAATGAGCAGAGAGGATTCGTCGCATGGGATGTTTACTCTTGCTGAGTGTACATGGGAAGTTTAGCAGGAGGCGTTATTAAACAGTTTCTGAAATTAGCCAAGAAACCCAATTATCCCGGTTTAGCCGCGGGAAGGGGCAGGCAGGCCTCGCAGAAAGGCATATTTGAATTTCCTTTATAGTGTATCGGTGGGAGGCCATTGCCGTTTTAATGCCTACTTATTAACCCATGCAACACATTGGTGAAGGGGTTTGTAATGTTAAACAGGCTTTTTTTTTGTTTCAATAAGGCAACCATTTTTATATGTATTTTATTCTAAATTGTCTTCCTTCCGCAAATGTATGGCATATCAATGAGCTTTAATTTGCAAGTAGCGCTTTCAAATGGAACTGTGACTGAAAACATAGTTCGTAAACTACAGATTAGAAATTAAGCTAAAAACATATTTAATTTAGTTTGCTGTTCGTGATTTCTATATTTATGTTTGGAATGCGTACAGATGATTAAAAATATCAGTAACTAAAAAAGCATTCATTGTAAAGAGCAAGAAATGTACTCAAATGTTAATAAGCATTAATCGTGCTGTTACAGGAAGGAGATGTGGGCGGGAGTGTAAATTGCTTACCTTGGAGCACGCAGAGCAGTTCTATTCCTGGCTTTGGCACATGACCAAAATTGTGTGATAGGGATCAAATCACTTCATCTGCCTGTGCCGTATTTGCAACTATGTGCAATTTAGGGTTGTAAATATATGGGATCTATAAACCAACAGTGGCTCGTCACATTCTCTTCCCTATCCCAACAGTAATTCATAAAACCTAGCCATTTATGTGCAGCCCGCCATGTACAGGTAAAATACAGTGGGGTGCGGGGTTGTCTTTCCAGTGCTGTGCTCTGCCTTAGAGGTAGATCTCTACACATGAAAAGAAAAAACATCTTTTTTAAGGGTCTGCATGTACCAGAGTCAAACCATTTTTGACATCTTCAGAGTCCTCTGAGATGCTGCAAACTCCCTCAGCAATGGAATTCCAAACATAGATAGCTCAGATAAAGCTTCTGCATAGTGCATCGAGGATCTACGCAGTGTGGTACTCTAAAGTCAAGGTGAGTCGTCTTCTAAGAGGCCTTCTGATTATCAGATGTGTATGAAAGCATGAATGCTCCCATGCTTGTATAAAATGACCACCACATTCATCTAGCTATACCCCACTTCCCTGCTCACTGTGGTTCCCATGGCAAACATCTTTCTTTGCCTTCATCCTTACAGCGAGCACTCTCAAACTTATACTTTCCTTTGTGAATCATAGGCTTTAAATATATTGTTACATTTCTGCCAGTGACTTTGCCTCTAACTTCATTTTCAAAATAACATCTGGATTTTGTCTACTGTATCAATCAATCAATCAATCAATCAATCAATCAATCAATCAGGGATTTATAAAGCGCGCTACTCACCCGTGAGGGTCTCAAGGCGCTGTATCTTGCCAAAGAGCCCGACCCCGGCTAAGTCCTCTGTAGTGATCAAATCCACGCATGTAGGTGTGGTATAGAGAGGTTTAATCAGGATAGTGATAAGTTCACAAGAAGACTGAATCAGGGCCAGATCAAGTCCCAATAAGGACCTCACCAGGAGCAGCCATCATGCTGCTCAGCCCAGCCAACTGTGTGTATTTGACTACCAACATTCCATGTTATGTCATTACAGCACGATTCCATTGGCAGTGCAAGAATAACATTAGAGTCAAGATACAACATATCCCCTTTTCTTCTATATATAAAAAAAACACTGAGAGAACAAAATAGACAAATGAGGATGAGGAGAAACAAAGGAAACAGAGGAAATAAGAAACATGAAACCATTGAAAGAAAAGAACAACAGAAAGGGATGAGAGAAGCAAAGAAGAGAGGCAAACAAAGACATAAGAACCATCCTCCCTTCTGTACACAAAACCAAAGGAACAAAAAAAATCATCAGAGAAGAGGAGAAAAGGAACCACGAACAACTGCCCCAAAACATACCTACTGGCCAGAACAGGAATGTAAGAAGGCAGGAGAGGAATGAACCAACAAAACTATGGACTATAGGATGTGGAAAACACAGAGAAAGAAAACATGGCAGAAAAGCAGAGGAAAGCTCAGAATCCACACGAGGCACCAGGAGAAAACATCACAAAAGGAATAGAAATGACGAAAGAAAACAAGGAAGATGAGGAAAAGTAAAAGGATAATCCTCACCCAAGTCAAACACCATCATCAATACATAATAACAAAAGGGATTAAAGCAGTAACAGATGGGACTAAGACCCATAGAAACCATAGTCCTTGTAATTTTGACATTGTGACAACTAAGAGAGGTTGAGCAATGTCAACAAACAGATATGTGTAGGAACCCATATAATAATGCGAAAGGGACTGAAATCCTCACATAGCACCCAGGAGAAAGACAGAACATATTTGTGTACATGTGAGATGTGTACAAATGTACAATGAACAGATGGGAGTAAGACCCTATGCGATTCCCATGTAGGGAAACTAAAAGCATGCATGAGACAGTAAGAAAACAATGGACTCTTCACCATTATAGCATGTACCTACATGGTGTATACCTAGGGCCCATGAACAAATCTGAAAAAGAAAATAGAAAACATGCGTGAGCCCACAAAGGAAATTAAGAGATATACTAATCAGTACAAATACCGGTGAGCGACTACTCACCTGAGCTAGAAAGAAACAAATACACTTGCGTAGTGGAACGAAATGTAACGACGCCTGGCAGTAAAACACAAGCTGAAAGGAGTAAACAACACATGCAAGTACAAGTTAGAAAAAACAAAATCCCCTGACATACGCACTAGAAAAGCGCACAAACACTGTAATCGCAAACACTGCAGATGGGGAATCAGAGCTTTAGACTGTAAATTAAAACACTATATGCACAAACACATGGTGAACAAATTTTACAGAGGCACAATTCCACGTAGAATGTAAAAGGAAGCATCAGTTGAAGTCCCCAACTGCGCTCAGGCTTCCGCTTCCGAAAGTTCTTCAATTGTGCTCCAGCACTTCCGACGACAACATAGAGGTTGGAATAAAAGTACATGAACTAGAACTTGAAAACAAAGGAAGCAAGAGAAAGGACGTTACGTAGAACACAACGGTGCTCCTGTCAACTGGCACCCTTCGAATAACTTTATCGAAAAAGTCATATTTGACATGTGCGTGGTTGGCAAAGCGAGATGCGGTTGGCAAGAAAACAATATTGAGCAGTGGACACAACAAGGCTCGCTCCGTGTTGCCAAACAAAAAATGGCGGCACACAAGAGATGACATGTCCACTGGCTAACGGTTGCAGACGTGCTCCAACAGGTTGATAAGCAGCATAAACACCGTGTAGACGGGGGGGGGGGGGGCAAGGCACAGAGGAGCCATGAGGACATCATAAAGGTGCCGCGAGGAATGCAGAGTCATAAAGGAGCCACAGAGCCACTGCAAGTATGGAGGGTGCATGCTGTGGAGGGATCGTGCGATTTTTGAAAAGCAGTGATTCAACTGCCAAGTCACAGCGCCAACCCCCTGAAGCATTGCAAAAATAAAAAAAAACACGCCCCTAATCACGAGTTAAGGCAGAGTCTCAGTCTAACATCAGCCTCCCAAAGGGAACCCTTTTCCTAACACCTGTATACTTCCCATGGTGAGAAAGCCTTACCTGGTTCCTGCTCTACGGTACAACTATAATGAGTCCTGCATCCTGCTTCTGGCATGATCTGAGGCTGGTGAAAGGAAAGCATTTCCACCCTGGGAAAAATGATTAGCCCTAAGACAAGCATACCAGGGCCCATCACATCTCTCAATGTCAACCATCAAATCAAAATCTTCCTGTCTCAAAAACCCTCAAAGCCGTCTGAGGTTAGTTAGATGACATAAATGGCAGTTGCTCTTTCTTCGAATCCAGACAGAAAGTTAGATTTCAGTGAAAGAGTGATTGACTGACGGCAAAGTGGGTGGAGCAAGCAACAAACGCTGTGATCATTGTTCCTTCGTAAATGGCTGCACAGCATGGAGGTGTCAGTCGTAGGGGAGACACTTCTTCATGAACAGTGTATGTTCTGATAAAATAAATATCTTCAAAATAAAAGTGTAAGTCTAAGCATTGCACCTAACTGACATTTTGACCTAGGTTCCTGTACCATACACAAACCCCCCTAACAGTGTTATTTTCGAATTTATGATAAATACTTTAATAACATATAAACCATTAAAAAAGGATACAATCAGTATTGAACCTCTGTAAGTCATGGAGGCAGAATAAGCATTCTTTATGTCCCCCTCCTGCCTCTAGCCTAAGTCTAATGTGCTTAGTTGGCAACTAATCCATGAATGTGTGGAGGATTAGTAGGGGGACGTTTTCACTAAGTTTAGTATAGTAAAGGTGATGGCGTTTACTTGATTTATGATCGCAGGAATACTACTAAACAACATTATTCTTTGAGCTAAAGAGCAGGATCTTGATCTATTGACCACTAAAGCATAAAATATTCAACATCAACCATTGTTGGGCACTTTTCAACCAGTTGCCACTTCGTGAGTATCTTCGCTTTCATCAAACGTGTTGGGAATCTGGCTGTCTTAAGCAAGCACCTAATAACTATTCAGATATGACTCCCAGATTTAGTCAAGTTAGACCATAAAAATATTAAATAGCAGGGAAATGGTCTGAGGTTCCAAAACTAGGAGATAGGACCTTGGCCTCCTATGCTTCATCTAATCCACTCTCGGTCACTGTTCTGACAATCCCTACCTCTACTGATCCAAATGTTTAAACAGCACCATAGACTAAAACTAGTCACATTACCAAAGAAGAGCTTAGTCTGGTTAAGATGAATATTGTTTGTTTACTTGAAACCCACATATACTATAAACAGCTCACATTACTGAAGCAGTTAGAGGATGCGTTAATTGAATGCACTAGAATACAAATACATGTAAGAGGTGTCAGAGTAATGATCCACAGAAACATTTTCAATAAAGTCGGGCATTATGCATTGCGTCAAGTCCTAATTGATGCACGTATTAATAAATGCAATGTGTGGTCTGAATTCAGAAGACTCAGGTATTTATGAATTTTTGGCCTTGGTGTTAACTAATTAGTAGGGAACTATCATAGTCACATGAGTTTTTAACTGCATGCTAGAATAGAAAATTGATTCCTTGAATCAAAGGACTGCAACTATAATGTTGAAGGTCTCTGTTGCTTTACTAAAATTGATTCAGGTGCATAGACTAATAGATCTACGAAGAGTTTTAAGTGGATCTGTGTACAATTCTTCTTCTTCTGTGCTTTGGATAGACAAGGTGTTAATATCACATATATGGTTGGCTGGACCCCAAATAGAGATAGGTCCAATGATCACATCCATTCATATCTCACTGTTTGTTTGATTAGCATGTAAAAAGTGCGAAGTAGTTAACAAAAGATGGACTTTTGATCGGTCATTAATTATGGATGTAGGTGAATAATATATGAAAACATATAGATTAATTTTTTGTGATAAATATTAATTGTGTTTGCCTACATGTGGTTTGGGATTTCTTGATGGCCGGTGCAAAGGGTTTTGTGATTATCTAAACCTGCATATCACAAAGGGAAAACACATACAGAGAACCAGAATATAAATAAATCACTTAGGATACTTGCAATTGCAACTGCAGCAGCAATCAGAGATCGAAGGACGGATGAAAGGGAAATATATTTGCAAATGATGGCTATGCATGTATGGATTCGCATTACCTCAGAAAGAAAGTAGCTGCTACTTCTCTGGTGCATAAATGCATAGTAATCGAATATGATTAATATTTTGGGAAAATCCTTGTCTATCAAACCAAGGAAAGAGACAATATGCACAGAGTAGAGATATTTTACAGAATTTCACCAATTTTGTCATGAGTTATATACCGAAGACTTTATTAGCAGTAGCGGTTGGAGTCAGGGCTGAGTTGTGGGGTGGGGGGAAGGAGGGACGAACGACAACAATAAAAAAAAATGTACCTGCCGCATCGCCACTCTTCTGCTCCTCACCAGCATAAGCTCCCAGAATCACCTGTGACCAGTCCTGACGCTGCTCCCAGCAGCATGACCTTAGTGTCAGGATTGGCCGAGCGCCCTTGATTTGTGCTCACAGAGAGACTGGAAGCCTGTGCCAGCTGTTTCCAACCCAGCAACAAAGCTAGGGTTAGAGACAGCTTCAGTGCGAATGTTGGTTCGGTCATCCTAAAACGGCCAACCAAACCCACCCGCACACTGGCAACAGTGCCCACCACTCCCCCTCCATGACTGCCCCTGTGATGTACCCGCTCCCAAGACTCACCCGGGTGAGAAAATAAAATGATAATACATTGTATTATCGTTTGATTTTTTGATTTTTGCTGCTGCTGAAGGGGCTAGCCCCGCTGTTTATTAGCACTGATGGAGGGGTAAAGCAGTACTTATCGTAAGACTGCCTCATCTTAATGATGATCATAAACTCAATTATTCAGAGTATTGAGTATGGTATTGGAAATCAAAGATCTTGGGATAACATTCATATTGTGGTATTTCCAAAGAAAGGCAAACCACCGGATGGCTGTGGGTTATATCGGTCCATTTAACGTATCAACTTGGATGCCAAAATCTACTAAAAAAAATCAGAGAGCATGATTTGCAAATGTTATAGATCAGATACATGGGACAGCAACATGGGTTCGTACCAGGCTGGGATACACATGCTCATATAAAAAATTCTATAACTTTATTTAATGCAGCTAAATTTCTAGCCAATCAGTTTTGTATGATATCACTGAATGCCAAAAAGGCATTTAATGGTATGTCTTGACGCTTTTTTGGACAGTCATGACTAAAATGGGATTCAGTAATAAGATCATTTGGCGCATTAATGTGTTATATAAAAGCCCAACAGCCCATATTGTTGTAATGGGACACACCTCAGGATATGTTTATATAAGTCAGGGTAGAAGTCAGGGATGTCCTGTCTCCCCTTTTTTATTTGCGTTGAATCTGGAATCGTGTGTATGCGCTATACTCTGTAACCTGTCAATCTGTCTGGTTCCAATTAATGATATAGAAGTTAAGTTGTCAGTTTATGCGGGTGACATTGCAGTTTACTCGACTAACGCAAGGCTGCAATTTGTATAATAAAAATGGAAACTTAAATGTTTGGTTACATGTCTAGGTAAAGATTAAATGGAAAAAAAAGCAAATTAATTAAAATATGCAGCTGGTTACTACCAGATAGCTAATGGGGCAACCTACAAGAGAGCTAGTTGCTCCATGTGTACATAAAGCACAATATCACTAATATGAGACATTGGCATCAACTGCCTCTGAGATTAGTAGGATGAAGCAACCTGATTAAAATGAATAGTCTTCCAAAATGTCGACATTTGTTTTGATCAATTTGTCTTTATTTCACTAATACTTTTTTCCTTGCATTGACTTTGCTGTTAATAGTTTTCTTTGGGGTTATCGAAAGCCAGGACGGGTTGCACAATATATTAAACTTACCTCAGGTCGAGGTGAGTAGGCATTCCCAGATTTCAAGCTTTACTATCTTGCATTTACGTGTCAGTGCATTTGGTACTTGTTAACTGCGAAATGCACTTGGAAAAATGTATTGTTGTATCAACTGGGGCTAAAAATCAAAAGTAGAGGACTTTTCCCTAAAATCAGGGATCCCAATCACCTTAAGAAAGTATGCATTAAGAGAGTTAATTGCACTCTAAATTTTTGGTCATAAATGTGTATATTGACTGGAATTGTGAGGATTAACAGGCACACTTTACCATGGGGGCGAAAAACGTCATTAGAATTTTTCCATATTGGTGGCACATAGTATGATGCTTGGTTCAGATCAAAGTGTGCCAAATTTCCTAAAGTAGACAATGTATGTTATAATTACCATAGCCTGTTTATGTATTGCCATAGAATGGATCAATCCTCAGTCTCCTCTTGTAGATCAATAGTGGAATTGTCTATGTTATTATTATAAAATTGGATCAACTATGTCTAGCAGAAACAATCAAGCAAATATGAAACATTTTAGAAGAATCTGGGCACCTCATGCATTTTTGCATTAGTGAAATGAGCTGTTTCTAACTAAAATGATAAAATTAGTACTGTTTGTATGCAACGTATATGATTACATTGACTTTTTAAAGAAATTGTGAACATAAATGCATTCATACTTTTGTGATAGCCGATCCTTAATCATGACTGTATTGAATGTAATTTTGTCTAACTTTGTGACCCTAATAAGAAAAAAGGAAAAAGAGCCATGCGACAACGTGGGAGTGGGAGTAAAGCAATGTAAGGGGGCTCGAAGACCATAAAAGGTAGGCTTGGCAAACTGGGACAAAATTGTGGTCATGCTTTGATAGGACCATAGGGAGGCACAACCAAGATACGGAAACATCATCGGTCAGTACCAGAAGTGCTGCATGAGCACAGCATAAAAGGAATGGCAAAAAAGGCACCGGAAGGGCTCACAGACCAATATCTATGTGACATTCACTCGCAGACGACAGAGAGAGAGAGAGAGAGAGAGAGAGACCATCACAAAGCAAAAGAAAAAACACCATAATTAATCAACACAAGCATTGGCATAGCCAATAGGTCTCGCTTTTGGGACCTTATAAGTATTTAGTTGTGCAGCACAATATCCTTGGTGCAACAACATCAACTGTTGCATGGCTAAACACTTATAAGGTCCCAAAGGCGAGACCTATTGGCTATGCCAATGCTTGTTGTTACGTGCAGTTTATAAGTTGCAGTCCTTCAAATACAGCACAGTGAGTTGCGAACCAGCATCACAGAACTGTACGCAGACTGCAGAAGGCATTGGTTTGGACCCTTATTGTTTTATTTCTCATTCTGTTGTTAATCTTAGGTTGATAATAAGGCTGCATTTGGGTGGTAATAAAGTATAATTAATACAGATAACCCCAACTACTAGGTTATGTTCTAAATCCTGGTTTTGTGTTCCTCCCGACAATGCACTTTTAACAATAAATGCCTCCCTGATGGATGATGCGTGACTCGTACCCCTTGTAACCCTCATTATCTCATGTAACATTTCATATATATGTTTGCACACTTGCATGATGTAATGTATTTGTATTAGGCATGTGTTACGTAAAGTGCATTGCTATGGGAAGCGCTATAAAAAGAAAATTATAAAAAATGCATTCAAAAGTTCAAATGAAATGGTTATTCGTGTAATTACTCAAACAAAGATACATCTGACATTCTTACAGTCCATGCATATCTCTTACGCACAGGGTTTGAACAAAGCCTTGCAAGATCTTGAGCACCTGGCGCCAGATCCTAGTTTCTCTTTAGCTCTTGAACAGATAACAAGCTGTGTGCCTTTGTTTCCCTCCATAGTAGAAGCACCTAGGTTTAAGGCTCTGATAGCTCCCAGCCAAGATAAAACTTAAACAAAAGGAGGGCTGATGGCCCTTTAAAGCAGGCTTTTGATTTGGGCCCACTGGTAGTGAAAATAAGAGCCCCTTCATATCCTCTAGAATGCTGCTCCGAATGGAAAGCAAACTACATATGGGTGCTGCTGAATGCGTCCCAGTCTTGGCAAATTACATGGTGACATATTTCACTGAGGCCAAACATTGCTGATGTGGCTGGATCCCCTCACTTCCTGCACCGATCCAGTCAGATGCTCCAGACAACTGTATATTTTCTTTAGATTTAAAGGGACACCTTCATGGTTGTTAAATCTGTGTATGATAAGCAGTCATCAAAATCTGTAAACAGTTTAAATTAAAGACACCAGCTAGCATGCCCAAGTACACATTAAAGAGCAGCAGTGACCGCGCAGGCCACTGTGCAGCACCACTGGTCGTGTGATGCTTGAATGTGCATGCCGTTTCTGATGGGAATGCTACTGTTTGAGAGGAAATCCTATCCAGTGATCGTTTCCAAAGTATCTGGTAATCTCCAGTTCCATGTGCTGCTAACAGGCCAAGCAAGAAGTGCTGCTTGTTGATCCTTACTGAGGCTAAGAGAAGTCTGTACACATGTCGGTCATTACAGACTTAATCCCATGCTCAAGTCTGAACCTCGTGGCTGGTACAAAAGGATGCCCCGGCCTCAAAAAACATGCAACTGTATGGCTACCTGCTTTCCAGGCCCATATCTGGAAAGACCACAAGTGGACAGAACACTCCCTGCTCCACTAATTTTAGAGAGGACACGCCATTCCCCTAAACCCAAGGCCAAGGGCGGTGGGAACGTGTCTCTTTCGTTGTAAACGTACCTTTAGTTACTAAAGACTTGTAGTATAAAATTGCTTCTGCTCCATCAATACAGCTTTTCCAACCTCTGGAAATGTGACCTCACAGGGTTTGATTTTTTTGTCTTGAGATAAGCGTTGGCGGTCTGGAATTGAATTTGTTTGGTCTCAGCTATTTCTCTATCAAGCATGAGGAGCAGCACATTCTGACAACATTTAACAGAGTGGAGAAAGAAGTGAACTGGGAAGTGCAAGATTTTTTATGTCTAACTTTGTTAGGTGTTTTTTTCGGCATGAGATAATTCTTAGTCTCCTGGAAGAACTTGCACACTGTAAGGTTTACTTGTCTCATCAGATGACAAAAAATTCATGAATGCGACTAATCAAAGTAATTGTGGAATTCATGAGGTAAAAAGAAATGCGGATGGGACGTGGAGACAAAAAGAATACCATCTGGCAGGGGTTTGTTGTAGGTGGATGAAGACAAGTTAGGGTACAGTTTCAATTAAGTAGGAAATGATTTCAGAGGTTCAATCATTTTGTATGTACAAGCATGTGAGTATGCATGACCATGATTACGTGTTTCTGAAATGATACAAGTGTCTTTATTAATTTGTTTTCTTTGCCGAATTGAAACAGATTGGTAAATTTTAAATAAGTGCTTAAAAGCTACTACCAGCAGCGGAGGAGAATTTGGGTGGAGAACCAATGGGGAGAGGCTGGAGGAGCGGAGCACTCAACAGAGAACATCACAGAGGAGAAGCACACTGGCAAGGGAGTGCAACAAGGAGCATGGAGAGGGAGAGAAGCACACAGGAGAAAGAGCAAAACAGAACACAAGGCAGAGGGAGAGGAATCCCAAATGAGAGATAACGCGGATAAGAGGCACACCAAGCAAAAAAACAAGACGCGTGGCCGCCAGACGCGCCCTGTGGTGGGGGAGGGAGAGGAGGAGGAACGTTGAAGGCGAGGAAGATGGAGAGGCGGAGGCAGAGCGAGACGCGCGCACTTGTGCGTGTAACCGCACGCTCTATGCCTCACTAAAAGCTGTGGCCAGGCTTATTGAAGCCCACTAACTAAAAGTCTCGCCAGTGCAGCGCATGCGCTGGCTCAGGCGAGACCTAAAAAACTAACTTGATTAAAAGGTGGCCTTTGTCTTTGAAGCACAGTGACCGGTGAACTGCAGACTGAATTTAAGGTTTAAAACTGCCAATGGTCATTAACCAAAGCAAAGAAGGGAACCACAAACTTAGCAATGGCAGACACCATCATATAATCTGCCACATATGCATTATGTCTGCATTGCAAATATTTTACCCATGTAACCCTGTTGCACAAGTTTGATCCCTAGGACTGTAAAGCTTTAGAGCCTTATATAGAATGTGGTGTATGCTGTCTGTTGTAGTTAGAATGCCATTGACTATAAAGCACTTGTAATACGGTGGACAAAACATTAACTATGATTCTGAAACACTACTCTGTCCTCTAAACTCTTAATAAGGTCCTCAAGTGCTTCATTAAGTCTTAAATCATTTAATAACCTTTATACAACATTGTTCAAAAATGTAAATCATCAATTGAAATTGATGTACTCGGGCAATTAGCAGTAAGTACATCTTGGAAGTTGTGTATACATGTATCTATATTGGAGGAGCCTGCCCTCTAAAATTAAGAACTTCAAGTAATTTTTTATTTTTTTGGCAAGCACAGTTTATTGAATTTTATACAACATAGTACATAACAATCATCGCCTCATAGTAAGGATAGTGTGTTGAATCATCTCTGCAAAAAGTAACACATGAGAATAATAAGAGGAGGAAACGAAAATCGTCACGCACCGAAACTTATAATTTACCACCACCTCCCCAGTCAAACCACACTCCCCACCCCAAGAGTTGAATCTATGCGCAGTATGGTAACATTCTACAGAGGTGCCCCACCATCTACAGAAAAAGAAATGGCATGTATGTAGGAGGAGAGGCTATAGAAGGACTAAAGTCGCAATAGCTGTCCCATGCGGTAAAGTGGCTACTCAATAGGAATGAAAGGTGTTATTGTTCTGGGTGTTCTGGTGATGCCAGAGGGGAAGTCAAGGGGGAAATCTCCTCTGGGGCCCTAAGGCTGCCCACCAATGACTCCCATGCTCGAGCTGCTTCCATAGTGCTGATGCCCCTACTGGCTTCCCTCAACTGGACGCGTCCATCACAGTTCGCCCATTTTCCATTTCTCTATGCCAAGTGGAAAACCAAGGACCCTGCGGTGACTTCCAATTTCAGGTGATCTCGCTTGGCCAGCACAAAAGCCAAATCTTCGAATCTACTGGTTTTCTTGTTTTTACAAGTGTGAGTAAACCACCCAAGTAGACAATGTCCCGGTATGCAAGGGATCTCCTCATCCACAAGTGTCGCAATCCTGTCAGTAACCTTCTCCCAAAATTCACCAACAGAAGGGCAGGCCCAAAGCACATGCATCAAGTTGCCACTTTGTTTGGCATATCTAGGGCAAAATCTTTCCCCTACATGAAAATGTCATTATATATGCTAAGGCACAAGGTATGCCCTATGGAGGACATAAAAGTTGATTAATTTGAATTGAGCATTACAGGGAACTTTGGGCTAGTATTTTCTCCCAAGCTTTCAGCGGCAAAACACCCATATCTTCTTCCCAGCTAAACCTTGATTTTTCTAGTAGACCAATAGCATCCTCCTCAATAGCCCTATAGAGGCAAGAGACATCCTTAACTGTGCCTTAGTAAATTGCCATATAATGGCATCAGTGATGTGTGAGAGGTTCGGCTGCTCACATGGACCAATTCTTCCAAAGGGTGATCGTGGCTGCCCCAAGGACAGTGGCTTTGTGGAAGACTGTCTTCATGCCCCTCCATGTGGCAACTCACGCAGCATTTCTAGGGGTAAATCTGGGGAATAAGGAACCTTAACATCCGTTTTCTGCAAGCAACGACGCCAGCATCTTAAAATTACTTGAAATTCTTGGGAGTCCTCCGTAACGGGCCGTTGCACCCGCAATACTGTTTTAGTAAGGTCTTCAAGCCTGGGAACAAATGGCTCAACCACCATATCTGGTGTCTGCTGGCATGCAAGCCACTGAACAAACCACTGTAATAGGGCTGCCAGATAATAAGACTTCGAGTCCGGGACCCCCAGGCCTCCCACTTCTGTTGGATGCCTCAATGCTACAAGTGCCACCCTCCTGTGTCCTGACCCCATATGAACTCTATAATCATAGAGTCCAATTTACGGAATATAGTTTGGGGGACCCCCAGTAGGAGCGTGACAAAGGAATGTAAAAGATGGGGTAGTTAAGAACATCAAGTAATGTTGCGTGCCATGTATTTGTCAATTGCATTTCTGTTTTACAGGAGAGGATTCCCTAATTGTATGAATTACACTGGAATCCAATTTAATTTAGTGGCTACACATTCCCTGCTCAATTAAAACGCCTCTGGCAAGGAGGTAGACTCCTTCACTCTATGATCAATCTCTCCCTACCCTACTCTCTCTCGCCAAGGCCCATGACTTGTACCTCGGACGCTTTCAGTACTGTGTTTGCCAGATAAATTCGGTTCCTAGATTGCAAATGACGTGTATTTCCAAAACCCCCAGAAATGTTGTGGTTAACTGAACTTCATGAATACTTTCAGGACAGCCCTTTTGTTCTTCTTCATCTCATCCGTATGTTCCTGGAAATGCCCCTTGCTCACAGACAATCAATTTTAAACCTGGCTGATTTCAACCTTTTAGTCAAACTGCTAATTGCTCTTTGTAATGACCTCCATTCCAGCCTCTGCTCGTGACCTGCCGTTTGTCGCGCAGCATATCACAGAGCATTCCTGCAGTCTCAGAAGGGGTGTTTTCTTTGGGTCACCGAAACAGTGTCATTGCCTCACAAAGGAAGTGACTACAATATTCCTTGCCATTGAGCATCCTTTCCCCATCATTAAGATATCAGTCTTAATCTGAGGCACTTCTCCACTGATGCCATCAAGCGAAAGGGTAAAAGGAGTCCAGCCAGGACACAGCCCTGCCCAGCCTTTAACCCCGCAGAGTCCTTCATTTGTTGGAAAGGAGTCTGAAATGTCACAATGAACAGAGATGAAACGTCCTTTCCGTTCTGTTTGTGTTCCTTAAACTGATAATATGTGCAGATCTCTTTCTTTCCAAGACGCAGAAAATGTGTTTATGGTAACAGGAGCAGAGCAGAGAGGAATGTTCCGTGATCTTTTAACAGATGGGCGTGGCCCCACCTCCTCTGCTCCGTCTCTTCTCACAGCGCCATTGTAGGTTAACGAGGGGCAGGTGCGATAAAGGGTTGATTAGTGCTCACAGGCCCCGAGAGAAGCCAATGAGGGCAGGAGAGGCGAGTGACGGCATCTTGGCATTGTTCCCATGGAAAGAGACAACTGCCAGTCGGCTGCACATTAATGGATGCACAAGACGCAAGCATGCATGCGTGTGCGGAAACTCGCGTCCTCGGAAGGGACTTCGAAAGTGCGCTTCTTTGTGAAAAAACACCATTTCTTCACATTTCTTTACATCTTTATGTAGGGTGAACTAGTCCAATCAGGCCTTAGAGCAGTTTAAAAAAAAAACAGGGCCTCAGCTGTCAGTGTGCAGCAAGAGCAGTGGCACCGGGACACGTTTTTATTTTTGGAAGGGTGAGTGGCCCACCCAATTCCGGCTGCCGAGTAACCAAGTCTCCCTTGCTCCAATAGTATTTCCAAAGCATTCTTACTCACCATTGTCTGCACAACCTAAGGTTACACGCTTAATTAAAATGCAATCTTATCCCAAAACAGGAGGCTTTCTTTCGCTTTTCAAGCTGCCCACTTTACTTACCTGAACTTCCGTGAATGCAAAATGATTTGCACCAATTAACGTGTTTTGTGTTGTCCCTTAAATCTTGTGTGACTATCTCTATTCCTGCGCCCAAACTTGTTTGAGATTTGCGCAAAACTCCCTTTTAATTTGAACCAACATGTTGTGTTTCCTTCACTGCTTGCAATGTAGCGTAAATCATGAAAGATTTTAGACACGAAACACAAACAATTTTTGCGAGTCTGATGAATCTCGAGTGATCTCAATGTGCTCAAATAGTGTTTGTAATGATGAAGACAGCAGCGTGAATATTTCGCCTGTAACTTCTCGCATTGCAGTACAATCAACAATGGAGCTTGGCGACGCCAACCTCGTCATTCAACTGGTTCCCTCTGAAGGTTTATTTACAGAACGAACCGAGAAGCACATTTCACATCTTTCAGTACAGAAGTCTGACAAGTGTTTTTGTTAAAAGAATGTGTGTATTAAATATATAACATTCATGATTCATATTGGACATACGTAATTCTTCCTTAAGGCAATAGAGAATGGCATCTACACGCGTAAAATATCATCTACTGGAGCCAGGTGCAATGTGAGTGAAGAAGTGATTCTTTGCTTTTTAAGTGTTCTACTTCCTTGCTTTGGCCAACCAAAATACATTTGCAGAGTTCATGAGCTGTGTGGACCACACACAGCGGAGGCACGAGTGAGTAAACACGGCACTACATCACGCAGCCACCACAGCCAACAGAAGTGTTAAAATAGAAGCTTATTTGCAAAGTAAACCAACAACAAATGGCTCCGGTCAAATGGAGGGCCACCGAGTACAGTGATCCGGTGCTCCTTGAGGGAAGGTAAATATCTGCTGCTGAGGAGAGCCAGTGATACTTTTTACCATGTTTAAGCTGACCTGCTTCATTTGTTTTTTTTCTTAGAAGTGCCAGAGTCTAAACAAACAACCAAAACCTTCACACATTCGCAAACCACTAGGGAAAAGAGATCCAAATACAATTTAGGATACAAAATTAAGAGATATAAAAAAAACTTTATTTTGATTATAGCATTATGATAATGACCAGTCCATATTTATAGTTTTGGTGTCCCTGTGGACAGTATATTACAGAGTAGCAGTAGCCACTCTGGGGCAGATTTATCAACAGGTTGCACAGCCACTGCGCTGTTACGGGTGCAAAAGGGTGAAGCATCTGCTAAAATTCATCGGGACATGCTAATCTACTGTACACTACTCCACTCTATGCCACCCCATTCTAGACCACTCTACTGTACGCTATCGCACTGGACGTCACTCCAGTCAATGCCACTCCACTGTATGCTAATCCAGTCTATGCCACTCTACTCTATGCTATTCCACTGTACGTAACTACATATACTCTGGTTTCGCCGATGCCTTTTAGGTAATTGACCCCCCACCCCTAAACACCCCTGACATTTGTTGAGACACAAACAAGTAATTTCTTTTTAGGGTAGGTGCCATAAAACTCCTGACCGTTTTTATTTACACACATATATATAAGACAAAACACATTTATCTTTATGAACAGTAGCCCACATTTGTACAGTTGGTTTACAGGAATGAATGCCTAGCCTTAACTAACACCAATACATTTGTTTGCTAACCATAACTAAATTTTTGTTCCTGTGCATCCTCATTATTCATTTTGTGGGTGAGGTTATAACTGGTCCATTGTTCTTTCCTCTTAACACCATGTGTCCAATCAAAGCTAGACATGGATGGGTCCCTCCTTATGGTAGGATCCCACCCACTGAACTTCTTTAACGTGTTACTCCTGTGGAAGGGCCCATCTGTCTGCTAGGATACCTCCCTCAGGCGCCCCCTACACCCATAATGTGTGTTCCCTAAGGGCCTGTGCAAGTGCACCTGTGCAGGTTATCAGAAAATGACCATGTGTCAAGGACTGCCCCCTACCCCCATGTCCCTGCAACCTCCTTTCAACTCGCTGCTGGCACCCATTGGAGAGTCCTGTGACACCCTTGTTGTTTTGGAGTAAAAGGAAAAGGATTATTTATATGGACTGGAACTGTCCCACCAATCATGACCTCATTCGCCACAGATTATCATAGTTCACATACTATCTACCCCCCCAAAAAATAGTGTGGGTCATCTATTAGCCATGCCACCAAATCCTCAAGAACATTTTGTTACCTTCCATAGGCGAGTGGACCCCATCCTTCAACAGCAACAACTGCTCACCCTTGATGCACCCTGGGGTATAGATGACCACCTAGCCAATTTACCCAACTCACCCATCCTATTGTGCACATGCTTTAGACTCGGAACGATCATTGGCCCTGCTCGCACAGTCTCAGGAGTGTTCTTCGTGGGCCATCCAACCTCCAGGACAACCAACACAAAGCAAGTCTGTCTTTCCAGTCACTGTTAAGTCACTGCCAGCAAGGAGCACAAAAAAAGAATCCCTGGGCGCGTATACACCAGGGGCAAAAGGTTTTCCACTGCAACCCCCAAAAAGGGATGGCCAATCGCAGTCCCCCTTGACCACCAGAAGTCAGGGGATATCGTGCCTCATTTGCACCTGCTGTGCAGCCACCTGCAGAGCAGAAAACCTTAGCATCTTACGTACAAAATGGTCAAACACCAGCACTTCTGTAGCCCCTTGCACTTCTGCGTTGACTGAAGGCATCAAGGTATCCAGTGGCTGACTCATACGTCCATCGCTGCCCACCTGCATAAACAGGAAAATACAAAAAAGGGGAAAGAGGAATTAGAGGCCAATGCCTACAACAGGGACAATCGCACATAGCACTTGTAGCAGTCCAATCTCCCTCTGCCAATTGATTTGCACCACCGATCCCACATGCCCCATCCCTGCTGCAGTGGTGGCAGCCCCTACTCTACAAGAATGCAAACCATACCCAAAGGGTCCAACCCTGATGTCCCCGGACAATGCTAAGCGCTCAACAGAACTGGAACTGAGAGGTGCCCCATCTTCATGCACCAATATACCCTCGAGATCGGTGGGCCACAATGCCTCCAAATTTCCCAGGGGACACCACTCATTAGCTAACACACAATGCCACAGGATGCAATTGCCCCTACCCATCTGATCGGTCTTTGAAATGGGTGGTGGTGGTTGCCAGGGACTAATTTGGCCACTGAATATTAGCACACCGTCAACACCCATTCATATTCTTCATGTTTATTGGCCCCTAGCTCACCTATCTCAAGAGTCCCATATAAATGTAAGGGCAATGGCTGCTCTAACAAGACGGACCTCCTCCTGTGATCTGCAAATGCCCCCCAAAGTGGGTATGAGAGTCGCTAGATTAACCTTGCCAACGGGGAGCCGAGGGACTGACTGCCCCCACCAAACACTGCCAACTGTTCCAACGCCCTCTGGACGAGGAAAGCTCCTGTCCCAATCCACGCACCCCCAGAGCTTTGCAAAGCAGTCATGTGCCACCTGGCATATGAAACTGTTTGCCCACACTTCTGTTAATTACTCCGTAAATGCCCTAACTGACCCAGGAGCAAAGCATTTCAGACATCCCCAAGTGCCCAAGCAACTTGCAGTATGTGCAGCAATTTCCCCTCATAGGCATCTCCCATCCAGGGCACTAGATGGCTGGCATGAGTTCTGGTAAACTGGGGCACAAAGCCATCGCAGTTGCTCAGGAAATGGTGTAGGGGCCACGAGATCTGGAGCTCCACTTTTCCAGGGTGGTGGTACCTTTAGGACTGCATCTTACGCCGAGATATAATTAGCCACTGAATTGATCAGTACAGGCACATGTTTTGATATAAAATCGACATTCAATGTTCACCACAGTATACACACTCTAACGGCCTAAGGACCAACTTGTACTTGGCTGCCCACTGATTAACGAATTCCTCCATAGGCATGTCGTCTGACCAGGATTATTACAGATTGGTTGCAGAAGGTACTCTGGCCATAACCATGAGGGCCACTCGGATGGAAAGAAGAGAGCAATCGAGGAGCTCAGACAGAGGCATGTGCAACTTCATTCTCCCTTGCAGACCAAGACAGGATCACGATTGAAGACTTCAAAGGAAATTACATCTCAAAACATAGGAGCCTGATTTATAAAAAAAAGCTAAGGGTAGTATTCGTAGGCCCTAGGTGATGACCTAGCTCTGAGGAGCCGTGGGGCACTTCACAGACTGTTTACCTCATGGGTTCTTGCAAACATTTTTCCAGGGGCCACCAAGTTTGGTTATGATGGGCCTGAGGGGCAGTAAGGTAGGTATAGAGCAAGGAAAGCATATACAACAAGTGCCGAATTGCATAATGTGAAACCAGAAGACCTGGGATTACTCCCAGCATCCCCACTTTACCAAACTGTGTTAATCTAGGCAATTGTTTCATTTCACTTTCCCTACATGTCCTCCAATATGACATATAACAGGAGCTCGAAATACATGACCTTCGGATGTGCCCTGTATATAACCTTCACCTGTGTTTGATTTTAATAAACTATAATGTTTTTCATACATAATAGGAACCCAGGCCAACTTAAGAGTGTACATAACAAATACCTGCCGCTTAGGTCACAATTGCTTATTTAGCTTGTTTTAATGCTAGTGCTGAGTCAAGTAAACACCAGCCCTGTGCTGCTTTTCAACCAGGGGCCACAAGCAAGGTTAGGCGGGCCGCATGCGGCCCCCGGGCCGTACTTTGAGGGTTCCTAATTCTATAGTTCATCAGCTTGCAAAATGGTCCAACAGCTTTGATAGGTTATGTGGGCTGTGTAAAGAAAGAATATTTACAGTAGTGAAACCAGCGCATCGAGGATCACAGAGACATTGAAAGCGTTTAATAAACGAATGAGAGAAAGCTGATGTAGTTAGGCAAACCATATTGTAGCTTATAGTACATCCAAATGGCTTTTAAGCATGTGAAGCACAGGGGCTTGCGACTAGAATATAATTGTGTCTATTGATTTTGGGGTACTTCTATGTACATTACCCTTCTTTGTCATGCTTGATAATAAATAAAATCTGCATTTTATGAACCTGTGATTCGTGATGGCAGAGTATCATTATGGTGCATGCAGGGCCCCTCTGGACTAGGAAGCGTACATATTGCCAATGTCACTCCATCAGTACCACTGTTTACAAACTAGGCTCCATTTTAGAGACTAGTCTAATGTCCTCCAGTGGTGTATCAAAGGAGTAACGGGCCCTAATATATGCGAGGAAGCTGTGCCTCTGTGTCCCTCGATTTAAAAGCAAACAAGAGTAGTATCTGGGAAGTAGAAGGCCTCACACACCATTGGAATCCTGTGGCATTGCCCCTGCTGCCCTACTGATGGCTACGCCACTGATGTTCTTGCTGCCAGAACCCTGTGTGATTGCCTCATTTCCATATCCTGATTCTGCACCTTCTAGAACTGCTAATAGGCCATTCCATTAATTCCACGCCCTTAAAGTAAAGAAGCATTTTTGACCTTGCTTCCCTATCTGTGGCAAGTGTCTGTGCGGTAAGCACAGGGGTGGCTCCTTCGCAATGGCGAAGGAGCTTTGCCCCACTGCTTTCAATCAGTGCACTGCAAAGGAACCATGAAATGATAATAAATTTGAGTTATTATCATGTTATGTTTCCTGTGGCTTTGAGGGTAGGCAGGTGGACAGGGCTGCTCTGCTCTCGGAGCAGGCAGGGGAGGAGTGGTTTGCCCACTTCTAAGTTAGCAATGACTGTATGGTCGGCCCTCTCGGACTGCCAAAACCAGTCATGCACACTTTCTCCATTCTCCATGCAGGCTGCATTACAGCCTGCATGGAGAAAATGATCAGGTCCCATTCCCTGGTTGAGCATCGAACCAAGATGCTCAAAACCAATCACAACGCTGCATTGCAGCATAGTGATTTGTCAGGTAAGTCTGGGTGCTCACCAATCACAACGTTGCATTGCAGCATTGCAATTGGTCAGGGGAACCTTTTTTGTGCTTCCTGTGCCGGAAAAAGCAGGAGCAGAGATGCGGGACTGGTGCAGAAAAGAACGTTTTTACAGTTTCCCCCAACCCCCTTGCAATACCCCATGCGCACCTGCACCCACCCCTCCACCCACAAACCATGCCAGTCACCACTGGGTAAGCATAGTTCCTAAAAATCTGACTGAACAGAGGCAGCAGCAATGTGTGAAGTATCCACTTCTCAACCTACACGCTGCTCCCATCCATCAGCTACAAGGGTGCTTGCGAATCACTTGCTAAAAGATAATTCTAGATGCAACTTTTGGGATCTATTAACTTTACAGCACATTTTCCCATCTTCTCGTGGTTTATGCAAAGAATGTCAGCACTGTTAAACACTATATTTATTTCCCTTGTCAGGTCAAGACTCCTCGACACTGTCGCAAAGGGAGTCATTGTTTTACATGTGATTTCATCAGTCTTCTGTGATCACGAGCTGGCTTTAGGAGTCTCCATCTCGCAGCAAAATCAAAGATGGGCATTTCTGGGCCAGATCTTGTTGGATTGCACCAGCGAGTGTGTCTGAAGGGGTTTGAAGGGCCCTCGAGGGGTTCCAGCACGGCCGGACTTGGAAGAGCAGCCAGCCCTGGCAATTCCACTCGACCGGGGGTTGTTGTGGAACTGAGAAGCTCTAGTTGCGAGCAGCGCTGATACATTTATTTTGTTACAGCGGGCAAATATTGCAGCACTGCTGCAAAACCAGTCCCTAGTGATGAAACCAGCCCCCACCCCTCCGGCCCACCGGAGAAACGCCCAGTGCCTGCTACAGCCAGTCCGGCCCTGGGTTCCAGGGTTAGGGGTGGCAGGTGAACTATCATGCTGATGGAACTTTAAGAGCTACAGTAGCTGGCCTAGGCGCAGACAGTGAGGTAGCCTCATATGTAGCCTGGAGACAGCCCAGAGGGTGAATGCACATACCGTAGCAATTTGTGTGCAGTCTCTCTGCAACGGAGTCAAATCAGGTTAGGGCTGATGCTGCGTTTCATCCAGCCCATGTTGATAGCAAGAGCACCATTAAGTTCTGTAATAACAGTTAATATTATTTAAAAGAGACAAACCTGTCTGTGTGTGTGTCGATTAGATCATGAAATCCCCAGAAGAAGGGTGGGTGTGGAATGTGTCAGGGAAAGGACAGACTCGTGGGTGTTTCTGGCAAAGGTTGAAATGCCAGCACTTCTGCTAGCGGTTTCTTACTGTTAAAGCTGTCAATAATTAGGTAAATGAGTTCTCGAATTTTACAGAAACTGGTTACAAAGTCAATATTCTAAAAGGATATTCATGAAAAATTCCAATATCTAAGGGGTGCCCTGTAAGCGTATACCTACAAGCACGAGACCGTGCCTGTGGCTGCTTGCTAATCTCGAGCTTTCTCTCACTGTTCGTTGCATACAACAGGGGCAGCCCTAAGACCTGAACCAGGGGCAAAGTAACACTAGAATCCAAACAAGGGTTCAGAATAACATAAAAAATAATTAAACCACCCAAAAAGGAAACTTATAAGAGAAAAAGAGAGAAGAGAAGAAAAAGCCCAAAATATCTGGGCACAGGGTACCCATGCACAAATTGTTTCATAGAACTAGAAAATTTAGAATTTATTTTTTATTATTACCAAAGTTAGACAATCGGAAACAATTGTAAGACAATAATGGTGCTCGTGGGTTTACACAGACAATAAAGAAAGTGCAAATAATACAATGTGTAATCATACAGAGTGGTTGAGGGGGAATATACAAGGGCAGGATTCAGAAAACACAGAAACAGCACACAGCAAAAATTGTGTCCTCTTCATTTAGGGCCACAATAGGGCGTCAACGGCGTTTCGACCAAAAATGAACTTACTAGGTCATCATCAGGACAAGACCATAAACTTAGGAGCGCCCAAGCAATTTTCAATAAAACATCTAAAACGCAGAATATGTACAGGGGTATCAGGAATGTTTAAAATTAACATAACTCCAATTGCTACTGAGGAAGTATTGTGCAAAAAAAGGCCATATATTGATGTGCAAAAGAAAAAGAAGATAGGCCGGACCAAAAGCCCCACAACCTAGACCTACAAAAAAAATCCGTTCAGAATAAGAAATAGTGTGTCAGAAGATAGACCACTTAAGACAAAATAGAAATATTCGGTCAAAGGTCCAGGTGCAACCTGAAAAAAAAGAAAGACAAATTGAGCACCCGAATAAAGAATCTACAACAGAGAAAGTGAAAACTTAATACACAGCAAGTATCAAACTTCACTTCACGAGGGTGAAGTCACCCCCTATCAATGCAAAAGGGGGGGCCCAATTGAACCACCCTGTCAGGCAGCTGTCAATCACCAAAATGAAAATTGATCAATAGAACCTACTAGATGATTAGTCCAGAAGCTAGTACAAATGCAAAATCGCATGGAGCAACAAAAGTCCGTACAGTTACAAATTCGTCAGAAGGATTAATACTGCAAGCTGAGAAAGAAAAAAATATTTTAAAAAATGGCAACAAAGTCACAAAATGGCTAGCTATCTCAACTAAATACTTACAGCCTCATAGATTTATGACAATTCAGGGGGCCAGAAATGAGGAAAGAGTCCGAAGGACATCAAAGAGTATTCAAGTAGACAGGGCCGGTTAGGCTGTTCTCCAATTACCAAAATCTGCAAAGTAAAACACAGTTCTAATGAGGAATTGCAGGGTAACCAGTGATGCTACCCTGAAAAAATAGACAAAACATACTATACCTACTTATGAAGATTGCATATGAATAATTAGACAACTAAGCTGGTGTTAGAGATCATGGTTGATGGGCTCAATTAGACTGAAAATGTCCAGAAACTAGTATCAGAAGGTGCAAAAACTGTCAATACAAATAATACCTTCTAACAATTGAACCTGAGGTTTACATAAACTTAAGGGGTTGTACCGAGTGTCCAAAAACACTCTGGCACTAGACTCAACTTGGATAAATGAGGGGGTGTAAGGGCAACAGCCTCATCAACAGGATGTTCATGCTACAATAATTATGCCAACAGAGTCTTTTGGGTATTGTGTTA
The DNA here is from genome assembly GCF_964204655.1 of Triturus cristatus. Taxonomy (NCBI): domain Eukaryota; kingdom Metazoa; phylum Chordata; class Amphibia; order Caudata; family Salamandridae; genus Triturus; species Triturus cristatus. Next base: position 452,198,098 of record NC_140586.1, on the reverse strand, counting down.
TGCCAATTAAGTACACATATAGCGCGTGTTATTTAGGCAAATTGAGCTATGATGAAAATCAGCCCCTCCAAAAAGTATAGTGGGATTCTCAGATCGCTGCTCTATGCAGTCAATCGCAAATATTGAAGAATTAGTGGGAAGGTACTTAAGTGGGAAGCACGACAAAAAGAACCAAAGTTATACTCATTGCCCCTCTTGGATTCGCCTGGTCCCACAAGCATGACGGCCAAAAGCTCCTCCGGAAAAAAAGTTGGAGGAAGTGAGACCTAACGAACGCTGAGAACTTATAGCGTCCAGTCTATAAGCATGGAAAGCGGACTAGCGGTCTCATAATGGCCATGGGCCGGATATGTGTCAGCCATTTTTAAACTGGCAATATTGACTAAGATTCCTGGGGAATCTCATGGCCGAATATGCCGGTCATATTAATTTGCACTTTCTGTATTGTCTGTGTAAACTCATGAGCACCATTATTGTCTTACGATTGTTTTTGATTGTCTAACTTTGGTATTAATAAAAAAATGTTTTCTAAATTTTCTAGTTCTATGAAACAGTTTGTACATGGGTATGCTGTGCCCAAATAATATTGGGCTTCTTCTTCTGTTCTCTCTTTTTCTCTTATAAGTTTCCTTTTTGGGTTGTTTCCTTTTTTGAATGTTATACTTGAGCCCTTGTTTGGATTCCAGTGTTCTCTCACTGCTCAGTATCTCAGATAATCCAATGCTAGGTCAACTGCACATAAAATATATATAATATATATATATATGTATATATACATATATTTATGTATATATACATATTACCTACTGGCGGTCGCCAGTAGGTAGTTATAGTTAGGACCCTCTTACCATAGGAAATCCGCAACATTCTATTTTGAATAACTTTGGCGCCGGTCGACGAATCCTCACGAATTTTTCAAAATAGGTGGGGCGCTACGCTCCACTCCTACCCTGAAAGTCTCGGGGGGATTCGTCAAGCGGGGGCTCAGATAAAAGGGGGGTCCCAAAACGCGTTTTTCCCATGCATTTTTCCATAGGACCTTTAGACACAGCTACAGCCCGAACGGCTGAACAGAATTACTTGAAATTTGGCAGAGAGGTAGTCCTCAGGTCAAGGAAGTGCCTTTTGTAGGTTTGGTGTAAATCTGTTCAGTAGATTCTGAGAAAATAGCCTTTAAATCAATATATATATCTGAGCCAGCTTACGGTGCGCTTATGGTGCGCTTACCGTACGCGTACGGTGATGTGCGCGAGCGCGATTCTGATTGGCTCTTAGATCTTAGTAAACATTCGAATCGGTCGAAACCAGGAAGCGGCGGCCGCCATTTTGTGTATTTCACTCAGAAAAAAAGGGTGATAACTTGAAAAGGGGGCAAGGAAGAGAGTTACAGACCCCCTAACATTTGTAAGGGGGTCAAAGAAGGACAGAAAAGTACAAAAAAAACATTTATTGATTTTAAAAAAAATCGCGGGGTACGCGTACGGTGAGCTTACCGTACGCGTACGGTAAAAAAAAAAAAAAAAAGAAATGAAATGCAGATTTAAGTGTTTAGATATTAGGGGGCTCTAAAAAGAGCCGTTGTGTTTATTAAGTGTTTTTTTATTGGTACCTACAAGTAAGTACCGATGCAGAGTCTAAGGTTCAAGAGGAAGACTCTGTTCCCTTCATCAGTGAAGTGTACACCATCTCCTCTATAAATGTCTTGCATGTCGTAACGCAAGTTGTTGTGGTAAATGGAACCCATACCATAGTCACGGAGGAAAGCAGAAACAGATTTGTTGACGTGCTTTCTTGCTTTGTCAATCTGTGGACAAAAATGATTGGACCAGTTCCATTTTTGCCTTTGGCATATGTTAGAAAACACAAAGGCAGTTTTAGGGAAAAGTGAAAACAGTTGTGCAAAGGTGTCCTTCATAAGCATTTCCAGACCTACCCCAGTCAAAGTGCCTAGGTCATTGCCACCACAGTGCACTATTATGAGGTCAGGGTGTTGGATTTGCATGAAGGATTTCACCAATGGCATCAATTGGTGCCACTTTAACCCTCTCTGACCAATCCATTTAATGTCTACATTTGGCAAAGCAAGGTCTCTCACCATATCTGTTTTCTCTGCATACTTTTCACTCCAGAAGACATAGCTGTGCCCTACAATCCACACTGTGAACATCTTCAAAGGAGAACTGGATGCACTCAGGAGGTGTAATTCAGTAGAATGGTAAAATGAAATGAAAGACAGTTTGGAAATGGAGGCATACATATTTTTTTTATAAAAAAAAGAACTGATTGGCTGTTTCATACCATTCTAGAATAAAAACTAGGCTGTATGTGTAAATTTATAGAAGCATGTTTTGTATTGGTACAGAAAAATGTGTTACCAAAGAACAGTACTATGGATTTGCTGTTAGGTTTGAAAAGTCAAGCACTCCTGCTCTTTGGAAATGAAACATTGTGTGGCGAACTTCTGACCTAACTCCACACAGCAGTGTTCCATGAGCTGTTGCTATGGTAGCAGGCAGAAGTCAAGTTGGGGGAAGGGTACTAGGCAGAAGTCAAGTTGGGGGAAGGGTACTTTTGGAAAAGGGTTGGTTTTCAACCAATAGAAATGTGTGATTACATTTGAAAAAAAGGGGGAAGCACTAAGATTTGAAATTAACATGTATATGTGTGGAAAAAGAGAGGGAAAGTTTGCCATTATCTGGTTCTGCTGAGAGGAGAGAGGTGTACAGAACAGAGATCCTGGCTCTGATAATCTGCTGTTTGAGTGCCACATTTCTTTTACAATTAACTAATTTTAAAGGTGAGTTTAGAGTTTGAGAGGGGATGTATATGGTAAATTAAGAAATGAATAATAGAATTGGAATTCCTTTTGTTGAAGTTGTGTTTATTATTTTCTGTTTTGGGAGAAATTTAAATGTGAGGAACATGTAAAATAATATGGACTATGTTTTCACGATAAATTAAGGTGTACTGGTAAAAATAAGGAATACTTTAAGTGTTTGAGGTTGCACTCAGTAATGCAAATACATTCAGCATCAGTAAGGCTGGTTGCCCTTGCTGGAGTGTAGTGAGTCACCCAGGTTACACATGTTGCTGGTCTCAGAAAGCTGTTTGGTATTGCTCTGGTGATTTTACATTTGCATTAGATGGAAAGGGGGAGGTATTTTTTTATGCAGAAGCAGACTCTTAGCACACAGCCAGCTGCTTATCCTGTGGAATCATGGATAGTATTCACAACCGAGTGGGGTTTGAGGTTTCAGTTAGTAATGCAAATACATTCAGCATCACTAAGGCTGGTTGCCCTTGCTGGAGTGTAGTCAGTCACCCAGGTTACACATGGTGCTGGTTTCAAAAAGCAGTTTGGACATGTGCTGTTTTCAGAATCTGAAAAGTGGATTCAAAATGTGTCAGTCTGTAAAAGTGTTTATCACTTGCCAAAAAAAAGAGTAGTAAGTGTGCTTTCAAATTGGCAAAGAAATTTCGTTTTGTGACTAATATGAAAACATGACTCTGTGTGCAAATAGGAATTACAGGCAGAGATTTATTGCGTATTGCTCTCGTGATTTTACATTTGCATTAGATGTAAAGGGGGAGCCATTTTTTTGTATGCAGAAGCAGACTCTTAGCACACAGCCAGCTGCTTATCCTGTGGAATCATTCATAGTATTCACAACCGAGTGGGGTTTGAGGTTTCAGTCAGTAATGCAAATACATTCAGCATCACTAAGGCTGGTTGCCCTTGCTGGAGTGTAGTCAGTCACCCAGGTTACACATGGTGCTGGTCTCAAAAAGCAGTTTGGACATGTGCTTTTATCAGAATCTGAAAAGTGGATTCATAATGTGTCAGTCTGTAAAAGTGTTTATCACTTGCCAAAAATAAGAGAAGTAAGTGTGCTTTCAAATTGGCAAAGAAATTTCGTTTTGTGGCTAATGTGAAAACATGACTCTGTGTGTAAATAGGAATTACAGGCAGAGATTTATTGCGTATTGCTCTGGTGATTTTACATTTGTATTAGATGGAAAGGGGGAGGTATTTTTTTATGCAGAAGCAGACTCTTAATACACAGCCAGCTGCTTATCCTGTGGAATCATGCATAGTATTCACAACCGAGTGGGGTTTGAGGTTTCAGTCAGTAATGCAAATACATTCAGCATCACTAAGGCTGGTTGCCCTTGCTGGAGTGTAGTCAGTCACCCAGGTTACACATGGTGCTGGTCTGAAAAAGCAGTTTGGACATGTGCTTTTTTAAGAATCAGAAAAGTGGATTCATAATGTGTCAGTCTGTAAAAGTGTTTATCACTTGCCAAAAAAAAGAGTAGTAAGTGTGCTTTCAAATTGGCAAAGAAATTTTGTTTTGTGACTAATGTGAAAACATGACTCTGTGTGTAAATAGGAATTACAGGCAGAGATTTATTGCGTATTGCTCTGGTGATTTTACATTTGCATTAGATGGAAAGGGGGAGCCATTTTTTTGTGCAGAAGCAGACTCTTAGCACACACCCAGCTGCTTATCCTGTGGAATCATGCACAGTATTCACAACCGAGTGGGGTTTGAGGTTTCAGTCAGTAATGCAAATACATTCAGCATCACTAAGGCTGGTTGCCCTTGCTGGAGTGTAGTCAGTCACCCAGGTTACACATGGTGCTGGTCTGAAAAAGCAGTTTGGACATGTGCTTTTATCAGAATCTGAAAAGTGGATTCATAATGTGTCAGTCTGTAAAAGTACTTATCACTTGCCAAAAAAAAGAGTAGTAAGTGTGCTTTCAAATTGGCAAAGAAATTTCGTTTTGTGACTAATGTGAAAACATGACTCTGTGTGTAAATAGGAATTACAGGCAGAGATTTATTGCGTATTGCTCTGGTGATTTTACATTTGCATTAGATGGAAAGGGGGAGCCATTTTTTTGTGCAGAAGCAGACTCTTAGCACACACCCAGCTGCTTATCCTGTGGAATCATGCACAGTATTCACAACCGAGTGGGGTTTGAGGTTTCAGTCAGTAATGCAAATACATTCAGCATCACTAAGGCTGGTTGCCCTTGCTGGAGTGTAGTCAGTCACCCAGGTTACACATGGTGCTGGTCTGAAAAAGCAGTTTTGGACATGTGCTTTTTTATGAATCTGAAAAGTGGATTCAAAATGTGTCAGTCTGTAAAAGTGTTTATCACTTGCCAAAAATAAGAGAAGTAAGTGTGCTTTCAAATTGGCAAAGAAATTTCGTTTTGTGACTAATGTGAAAACATGACTCTGTGTGTAAATAGGAATTACAGGCAGAGATTTATTGCGTATTGCTCTGGTGATTTTACATTTGTATTAGATGGAAAGGGGGAGGTATTTTTTTATGCAGAAGCAGACTCTTAGTACACAGCCAGCTGCTTATCCTGTGGAATCATGCATAGTATTCACAACCGAGTGGGGTTTGAGGTTTCAGTCAGTAATGCAAATACATTCAGCATCAGTAAGGCTGGTTGCCCTTGCTGGAGTGTAGTCAGTCACCCAGGTTACACATGTTGCTGGTCTCAGAAAGGTGTTTGGTATTGCTCTGGTGATTTTACATTTGCAATAGATGGAAAGGGGGAGCTATTTTTTTATGCAGAAGCAGACTCTTAGCACACACCCAGCTGCTTATCCTGTGGAATCATGCACAGTATTCACATCCGAGTTGGGTTTGAGGTTGCACTTAGTAATGCAAATATATTCAGCATCACTAACGCTGGTTGCCCTTGCTGGAGTGTAGTCAGTCACCCAGGTTACACATATTGCTGGTCAGAGAAAGCTGTTTGGTATTGCTCTGGTGATTTTACATTTGCATTAGATGGAAAGGGGGTGTTATTTTTTTATGCAGAAGCAGACTCTTAGCACACGACCAGCTGCTTATCCTGTGGAATCAAGCACAGTATTCACAACCGAGTGGGGTTTGAGGTTGCAGTCAGTAATGCAAATACATTCAGCATCACTAAGGCTGGTTGCCCTTGCTGGAGTGTAGTCAGTCACCCAGGTTACACATGTTGCTGGTCTGAAAATGTTGTTTGGACATGTGCTTTTTTAAGAATCTAAAAAGTGGATTCATAATGTGTCAGACTGTAAAAGTGTTTATCACTTGCCAAAAAAAAGAGTAGTAAGTGTGCTTTCAAATTGGCAAAGAAATTGCGAATTCTGACTAATATGTAAACATGACTCTGTGTGCAAAGAGGAATTACAGGCAGAGATTTATTGCGTATTGCTCTGGTGATTTTACATTTGCATTAGTTGGAAAGGGGGACCTATTTTTTTTGTGCAGAAGCAAACTCTTAGCACACACCAGCTGTTTATCCTGTGGAAACATGCACAGTATTCACAACCGAGTGGGGTTTGAGGTTTCAATCAGTAATGCAAATACATTCAGCATCACTAAGGCTGGTTGCCCTTGCTGGAGTGTAGTCAGTCACCCAGGTTACACATGTTGCTGGTCTGAAAAAGCTGTTTGGACATGTGCTGTTTTCAGAATCTGAAAAGTGGATTCAAAATGTGTCAGACTGTAAAAGTACTTATCACTTGCCAAAAAAGTAGTAGAAAGTATGCTTTGCAATTGGCAAAGAAATTTCGTTTTCTGCCTAATTTCAAAGCATGACTCTGTGTGCACACAGGAATTGTTTTTAGATATTTAATTTGTGAAGGTGTTATTGTGATTTTCATTTATAGGAAAGGGGTTTATAGTATTTTAAGATTTCAAAAGATCATAAAAAATGTAGTAATATATTTAAATAAAATAAAGGAATTTTTTTTTAGTTTTTTTCAGGTATTGCTGAAGAGCAGTGAACAAAATTTAAGATGCCTACAAAATCCAGACTAAAGAAAGACCACAAAAAAAACCTATATTTGAAGACAACTGGAGGACCTAAGTTAGTTGGAGATGCTCATGTTGGGAAAAAGAGAAAATCTTCTGGTAAGCAGACAAAAGATTTTTTAAAGAACATCTTCAAAAAAAGGAAAAATGTACAAAATGTCTGTACTGGAAAGAATGTTTTCAATAGAAAAAAACAGGAAAAAATTGAGAATTTAGTTAATGCAAATATACCTTCTGCAACAATAAAGATTAACTTAAACAGAAAAACAGCGTTTAAAGAGATACGTAGAAAAATGTTTCAGAGAAGAGTTATGTCCAATTTGATAAAGGATGTGAAGAAATATAAGAAAAAGGCAAAATATTACAAGAGAAAAAAAGAAATTGAAGCCATTGCAGCAAAGGCATTAGAATTAAAAAGGAAACTATTAATTTTAATTTTGAATAGGATGCGTACATTAGATAAAATGGTTAATGTACTGAAATCACAAAGCAAAAGGAAAAGAGTAGTGAACAGAACAAACTTTTGTAAAGTGTTTTTAGGAAAATGGATGCATAGTTCAAGTAGTGAACCTTTCTTTAATGAAGAGAGTTATTTTCAAAGTAATAGTTTGCTGCATGCAGTTGACACCAGAGGTCGTGCTTATGAAGTGAAAAATGGTTGCATAATGGAGAAGGAGATAATGGTTCCAAGAGATGAGGTACAAGTGATGGCGGATGAGGCTATGGGGAGACGTCCTAAAGCCCCAGTGTACACTTGGAATTGTAGTAGTATTTGCACTGTGCGTCAGGAATCTATTGATACATTTCGTGAGTTTCTAAGAGAATATAGTAAAAAAAGTGTAAAACAGAAGATTAAGGTGCTTCAAAGTCTAGATCCATGCAGAGTGAGAGAGAATACTGGTTTGCAGGGTCATTCTCTGGCTTGTCTATCTAGAAAAGTGTGTAATAGTGTTTTCCATCATTTTAGGATGCTGGCTGTTCATCATACTGAAATGAGAAAGTTTGTGAGACGGTTGTATTTTGCTAAAAGTCCAGCAATAAAGTTAGATGAATTGAATAGGGCTCTGTTCCGTGGATCGGTATCAGATGTAGAGAAGGTTGTTGATGAAATTCAGTTTTGTTACTTTGGTCCTGAACAAAACAGTGCAGAAAAGGACACAGTAAATGAGGAAGAAGTGGAAGAGAATGTAGAACTCTCTGTAAGTAAGACATTTAATGATCACATAACAAAATTTGCAATAATCTCTAATGAAAGACCAAATATTACTTGTATTTGTTGCCGCAGAACTCATTATAGAAAACAAACTAGGAATGTTGATCTCTACAGAAAGAGTGAAAATGAAGATAATTATAAGTGGAAGGATTTTGCCACATATATATTTCTTGAAAATTGTTTTGAATTGGGTGAAGATCAGCGTATTTGTAAATACTGTTACAACAAGTTAGAGGAAAATAGAATGCCGACCAGAGCTGTACATAATAATTTAGAATTGGATGCTATTCCTGCTGAACTTTCTGAATTAAATACATATGAGTCTATACTTATTCAATGTGTTCATCCGTTCCAGACCATAGTACGTATGGAGCCCAAAACTGGTAAATTACCTCCTTCAGATTTACTGAGAGGTTTAAAAGGTAGAGTGGTGTATTTGCCCTTGGATTTGAAAAAAAATATGGAAACTATTGATGCAGATACTTTGGAAACTGAACCATTAGTTATTCTGGTTAATGGTGTACCTACAAAGAATAAGAAGATTTGGCAGGAGCTGGTAGATGTACGGAAAGTACAAAGAGCAAATTTGTATTTGAAAAGGAATAACAAATGGTATGAATCAATTTATATAGAAGAAGAAGAAGAAGATTTACAAGAAGACACAGAAACACCAACTGGACAAATTGAAAAAGTGGACAAGTCAAAGGAAGAAGAAATTTATGAACATTTTAGCATACATCCTCTTCATTCAAAAGATGTTATGGGAGACAATATTGATCTGTTTCAGATGAAGAAAGCAAAAGGAACTCCCGTGAGTGTATGGGAGGAGAGCTTGGAAGCTCGATGTTTTTCCCAGCTGTTTCCTAAAGGAAAAGGAGGACGATACGATGAACGTCCAGAACAGATTCCAGCTTCTGAGTATCGGACTACAAGACTATATGCTGAAGATCCCAGATTTCGACAAAGTATTCCTTATTTGTTCCATCTTTTATTTGAAAGCGACTTGTCTGCACTATCTTATGCAGTAAATCACATTTTAAAAAGTGGAGTACATTTACAAAATGTGTCTGCTAAGGATTTTATGGAGAAAGTGCAGCACCGAGATGATCATTTGGAAACACAACTGATCAATCTGATGGCTTGTCAGCGTGGGACAAATGAATATTGGTACCGACGCCATGGTGAATTAAAATGCATGTTACGAAATTTAGGAACACCAACATGGTTCCTTACCCTAAGCTGTGCTGAGTACGCTTGGGATGATTTACTGGATTTTCTACGAGAGGCAAATTCAAACATTAAAAACATCGAATACAAGACAGCAGGAGAACTGTGCTCATTGGATCCGGTTAATGTTTGCAGATATTTCAATCATAGATTTGAGGCTATGATGTCCTTCATCTGCAATAAAAAAAATCCACCTCTAGGAGAAGTAGTGGATTTCTTTTGGAGAAAAGAGTACCAGGCAAGAGGTGCTCCTCGTATTCATATGCTGTTGTGGATCAAGGATGCCCCAAAGTTTGGAACAGATACTGATGAAGCAGTGTTATCTTACATTGAAGAATATGCAACATGTGCTATACCAAAAAGCACAGAAGAGAAAAAGTTAAAGGAGCAAGTTTTACGTTTCCAAAGTCATCGGTGTGGAAAATACTGTCGACGGAAATACAAGAGCAAAGATAAATACTACACTAAATGTCGATTTGGATTTCCTAGACCTGTTCTTTCAAATGGAAGAGTAAACAGTTTTATGTCATCTGTGAGACATACTATCACAAGAAAATCACCTAAGAATACCTACAACCTAAAAAGAAAAGAAGAATCAAAAAATATAAATGACTACAACCCAGTCATTTTATCCATGTGGAATGCTAACATGGATATACAGTATGTAGCTGACAATTCCATTGCTCTTGCTCGATATGTAACGTCTTACATTACTAAATCTGAAAAAACTGAATTGAAAGAAATGTGGGAAGAGATTTCTCACGAGAAGACTGTCAGTAAGAAGCTGTACAGTTTCAGTTTAAAGATGTTATCGCATCGAGAAATTGGATCCTACGAATGTTCAGATAGGTTATCTTCTGCAAGTCTCTACTCGAAATCAAGAAGAATAATTTGGGCAAGTTTAGGCCTTGCAGCAATGAGAAATCGGGTACTGAAATCTGTTGGAGAAATTGAATATTTGGCCGAGAATGACCCAGAAAGTACAGATATTTTGAAATCAAACATGTTGGACACATATTATCCCAAGAGAAGTCAACATCTGGAGAACATGTGTCTCTATGAAGTGCTGCAGAACTACATTTATTCACGGAAAGCCGCAGAAGACATCAAAAATGGAAAATATAAAGTCATTGGTGAAGAAGGATGTTTGGTGAAGCAAACAAAGGGAAGTTTGATAAATCACCGGAAGCTGAGTTGCGACACTACTGACAAAAAGGAATTTTACTACTTGGCTCTTTTACAGCTGTTTAAACCATGGCGTTCAGAGGATGAACTACTGGGAGAATTTCAAAGCTATGAAGATTCATTTAATGCTTGCAAAGACAGCATACAATGCAGTACATTCACAACTTATCTGCAAATGTTAAATGAAGAAATTGAACAGGAAACTACAATTGCAGCAGAAGTAGCTAGAGACAGTTCTCAGGACAGCCAAAGTTCAGGAACACTCAGTCAAGATCCCCTAGGACAACCAATCGTTGAAAATGAAGCATCAATAGCCATGAATGAAGTGGAAACGGCTATGAATCAAGCTCAAGAAGAATTTATAGACTTACAAAATTTGGAAAGACAACTGAACGAAGAGCAGCAACAAATTTATGAAGAGATCAGAAACAAAATTGATCACGGATTTCTACATGAAAAAAAAGAGTGCTCATGCACATCATTTCATCCAATCAGGATGTATGTAAGCGGACAAGCTGGAACTGGAAAAAGTTTCCTAATAAAAGTCATCAGAAGCTACCTACAGCAAAAAACGGATTCTACTTTGTCTTGTGTGGTTACTGCTCCAACTGGGTTAGCAGCATATAACATAAAAGGAATCACCTTACATCGTTTGCTAATGTTACCAGTGGAGCATGAGAACAAAATACAATACAACAAGCTAACTGGAGAAGCATGCTTGGAAGTTTCAAGAGTATTGAAGAAGATGCAAGTTCTCATTATTGATGAGGTGAGCATGGTATCAAACTTAATGCTTGCCTTTGTGCATTTAAGAATGCAGCAAATTCTAAGGACAGACTATGACGTGTTATTTGGTGGAAAACATGTCATAGTTTTTGGGGATCTTCTACAACTTACTCCAGTTAAAGGACAACCAGTGTTTAATACTGTGACACACGAAGACACAAAGAAGTCATTGGGAAGCATCGGTAATGCAAATATTTGGTCCTTCTTTGAGTACAAGGAACTTACTACTAATATGAGGCAAGCAAACGATGAAGAATATGGAAGTATTCTGAAAGATATCAGGATTGGACTACTCACAGAAGTTGGCAAAAAGCATTACAGAGTCGGCTGCTACATAATTTATTTCCAAAGGAAGAAATAGTTGCAGAGAAGATATACAAGAACATTGCAGAAAAGAAAAGTGTCATCTGCTTAATGCCAACTCTACGTGAATGCTCAATATTCAATGAGGAGCTTTTAAAATTGGAAAAGGAAGATATCAGGAAATTGGAAGCAGTGGACAAAATTGAGGATGGAAGAATTACTATCACATTAACAGGCACACTGAAAAATAAATTGGATTCACTAGAGAAGAACATTTCCAAAACAGCTGGATTAGAAAAAAATCTATATGTTTGCATGAACTGTAGAGTATTTTTAAGGAGAAATTTGGATGTTGAAAAAGGTTTAGTTAATGGAGCTATGGGAAGAGTTGTGGGTTTTATTAATTGTCAGAAAAAAGATGGAATTGAATGTTTAAAAATAAACTTTGATCAGATAGAAGAAGTTAAAGATATTTGTCGTTGTTCAGTTCGTTTCATGCTTGTGAAAGACTTATATGTACGTAGGAAGCAGTTTCCGTTTTCTCTAGCATATGCTGTAACTATTCACAAGTCTCAAGGATTGACTGTAGATTGTGCTTTTGTGAACATTGGTTCAACTGTGTTCAAAGAAGGTATGGCTTATGTAGCTTTGTCACGAGTGAAAACATTATCTGGTTTATTCATGATAGACTTTGATGACTCAAAAGTTAGTGCTGATACAAATTGTGTAAAGGAGTATAATAGATTAAGAAGAACCTATGCTCCTCATTTAGGTCAGTATCCTGTGTTGGAGTAATGTGTAGTTTCTCGTAAAAGGAGAAATGAGAATATCTGTAATGAAGATGTAGAGAGGAGGAAAAAAAAGAGGAGTGATGTAATTGCAAGCAAAAAGAAAAAGGAAAATGAAGAAGAGGTTGTAGGATGTCATTTTGAAAATAGCTCTGGTGTCAACTGCTACGCTAATGTAGTGCTGAATGTTGCATTTTATCTGGAAAGTGTGCAAGAGCAGATAATAGTAAATCAGGGAAAAAGATTCTGTTCTGAGTTGAGTCTCCTTTTTCAAAAGCTGAGTAATGATAAAACTCAAATAGAAAGTGCTACTGAAATTAGAAAACTTTTAGATGTATGTTCAGGACGAACACAGTTTTCTCAAAATGTACAGCAAGACGCACAGGAATTCTTGATGTTTTTTCTTCAGGTACTGGAAGAAGAAGGGGTTCCCATTGAAAATTTGTTTGGTCTCTCTTATAAATGGGAACATAGTTGTGAAAACTGTTACAATATATGTGGCTCTAATGTTGATTCTGAAAGGTTTATTTATTTAACATTGCCAGAAAGTAAAACAGTCACTTTTGCTAAATTAGTTAAAGATGCTAATCATACCATGGAATGCGGTGAGTGTAAATCTGAAATGTTTCCAACGTTAATTTTAAAGGAATACGGACAATATGTAATTTTAATGATGCAACGATGTAAAGCTGATGGTTCAAAATTAGATACTTTAATAAAGAAGTTTACAGGACAGCAATTATCAATTTCAGGAAAAACTTTTGTAACAGTTGCACTAATTTTCCATGAAGGACCTACTGTTACTTCTGGACATTACACAGTTTATCTTAAATGTGAAAAAGGCTGGACACTGTGTAATGATTCAAAATTGATTTTCAAGCAACGTTTGCCTTTTGATTTAGCAAATTCCTATCTAATCTTCCTGAAACCAAAATTTTAGAGAGACTTGGCAAGATCTGTACAAAACAATGTTACCATTTTATTGGATTACCATTGGAATTTTAAAAAAAAATGATTTTACAAATTATCATTTGGCCTAATGGAAAGGTAACCAATTGTAATGTGTACTTTTTAAATTTTTAATGAAACTTTGGAAAACCAAAAATTTAGACAAAATCGGTAACATCTGCACAATTTAAATTTTGGAATGTTATTGGATTGCCATTGGAAATTTATTCAAAAAAGATTTTTAAAATTACTATTTGGCCATGAGGAAAGGTAAACAATTGTATTGTGGACTTATTTAATTATTAATTAATCTTTCGGAAACCAAAATGTTACAGAGAATCGGTGAGATCTGTACAATTTAAATTTTGGAATTTTATTGGATTAACATTGGAAATTTAATCAAAAAAGAATTTTAAAATTACTATTTGGCCTAAAGGAAATGGAACCAGATGTATTGTGGAGTTATTTAAGATATAATATTTTTGGGATTATACTTCTGATACAAAATTGTCAGACGGTATTTTAAAGAAATAAGTATTGATATTAGATGATATTTTTTAAGAATATTATGCATTTCTATAATGTTATGTTTAAGCAAAAAGAGATTCTGGGCTTTTTTAAAACAATCTTTGAGATTGTTATTATTTTTTTGCCCGCTGTTAAATGATGAATGCAATTGCTTTCACAATTTATAGTGAAATGCAATGTATTCTGAAAACAGCAAAAAAAAGGCAAAAACTTTTTGGGGAAAATATGTAAATATGTGTACTGTATTATAAAATGTTTTATTAAATATTAATACTTTTTACTTTTTTTCAGATTGAGATAGAAATTTTTTGAAATCTTGAACCATTTTTAAAGCAATTAAAATTAAATTTAAATTAATAAATAATTTTTTAAGTGGGTATGGTAAGTCAAAAATTTCATGGTCCCTTTTTTCCACTTCTCCACAATCACATTTTCAGTTTTTCATTGTAGTCTCTCAAGGACCTTGTAATGTGATAATTGATTTTTAGTGTTTTAAAAAAAAAAAAAAAAAAAAATTACGCGTACGGTAAAAAAAAAAAAAAAGTTTCAAAAAATATATAAAAAAAAGTTGAAAGGTAAGGTTGGCTCTTAAAAGAGCCGTTGTGTTCATGCAGGGACAGAGGAAAGAAAGAGTGGGAATATTAGTCGTTACGACAAATGTGCTGATCTATTAAATTGTTCACTAGGGCAACACTGGTCTCCCTATGACAAATTAGATCATGACAAGTGGCGCACCGAACTAAAACCCTCGAAAACCGATGGTTGATTTCCAGAGGACGAGAAAAAGGAGATGCTCCCCCCACAGATGAAGGGCTCAGCTGACCTGCCGAAGATGGACTCGGCCCTGCAGATGATGGACCAGGCTGAGCTGCTGTGGATGTGCTTGGTTGACTTACTGAAGGGTTACCTTCAGTATGTCGAGCAAATGTCCTACCGTGTACATCTTGAAGGTGTCTCAACATGGTGTGATTCCCGAAGGAATACTTCTTGTTGGGATTCCCTCTTGAAAGTACACGGCCACAAAGCTTACAAGTCACTAAGGGTGCATTTACCTTTTTCTTGCCCTCTGGAAAAGAAAAATACTCCCATATGAAAGAGCTCTTTTGTTTCCTCCTTCTCTGCCTCAAGGTAGTGCTGCTAGCCTCACTCTCAGAAGAGTTCTGCTGTTCTGCCATCGTATCACAAAGACAACTCAGCTCCTTCTCCTAAGGGATCACAAGCAGAAATGAGGGGAATGGGTGTGGTGTAGGAGAGTTCTAGAACTGAAAGTAGTTTCAACCAATCAAAAGTTGTGTTTCATGATCACATGACCCACCGTGCGCGTACGTTACGCTTACGGAGCGCTTACGGAGCGCTTACAGTAAAGGTACGCATGCGCGTAAAAAAGACACGCGCACGCGCGCATGCGCAAAACAGGCACGCCCCTTCACTTCCACGTAACAAGCGCGTGCAGCGTACGCGTTACGCGCTGCGCGCGCGTGACGTACGTCTACGCAAATTGCGTAAATGAACGCAAACAGCGTAGAAATCTAACGTTATGAAAGCAAGACGTGCGCTTACCGTACGCGCACGTTAAAAAAAAAATAAAAAATAAAAAAAAGGGGAAAAAAAACCCAATATGTCATACTAATAAATTTTACCTGTTTAGTTTAAAAAAATGGTAAAAAAATAAATAAATTGTAGAATTTTTAAAATTTAACAATAGTCTATAAAAAAGGATAGAAAATTAAAATAAAAATATGTTAAAAAAATTGAAAAAAAAAAAAAAAAAAAAAAAATAAGAATTAGCATTTAAAAAACCTTGCAAATTCACTGAAAAAACCATGGGTTTCACACACGTTATAGTTAGGAATTAGCATTTAAAAAACCTTGCAAATTCACTGAAAAAACCATGGGTTTCACACACGTTATAGTTAGGAATTAGCATTTAAAAAACCTTAGAAATTCAATGAAAAAACCAAAGGTTTCACACATGTTATAGTTAGCTGGACATTTCACTCGTAAAAAACCAATGAAATTCCCCCGTTATAGTTAGTTCAGCTAACTATAACTCGCGCGCCCGCAATGCACTACTGATGACGTCACATATTACATCACTCATGACATGGTCACTGACATCACTCATGACATCACTGATGACATCTCAAATGACATCACTGATGACATCACTGATGACATCATCCTTGTGATAGAGTGGCAGACCTCCTCTTCCCCTAATATAACCTTTGATACACACATTCAAAAATAGAAACTAAAATTTTCAAAACAATGGACATACCAATATCAGTTACAACAACCTATTCAGTAATTCTAAGAACCACATACACATCCACTCATTCACCAACAGTCCTATACAGTCACTCATACATGCACTCACTCATCATATGTACTCATACACCTATACATCCTGTTACACAATGCCACTCATCCATAGAGTTACTCACACATACTCACTCGTGCTAATAAAGAAACAAACATACATTTATTAGCTTATACAGTTATACACACACCACCACACTTACTTCTACGGAAACTTACACATACTTAGTCTTATAAACAATCACTTATAGAAACACATACTTATTCATACAGGAACTCTTTCAATCTCTCACTCTCACATATACTCACTTATATACACCAATAGTCACATATACTAGTTTAATAGATATGTAGTTACTCATAAAGACACTATTGAGACAGTCATTCACTCACTAACACACCCATACACACACTCATCCACCCATACAGTCCTGCACACATGCTGTCTTCAACACATACAAAGAGTGAATCACTCATTCATGCACCTATGCACTACATAATACCCCCCACCGAACCATACAGACACTCAGACTGATACTTAAAAAAACAACTAATAACCTATATAGACACCCATGAAGCTACTCACCAACCCATGCAGCCACTTATACACAAAGTGAGAGACTGATACAGATATTTTCATATTTAAACATTACTCAGTAAGCCATGTATTCACTATGATACACTTAATCAGTCAGTTACACAAATTGTTTTTCAAAAACAAAGCATCCATTTAGACACTTATATACCCATTTATTCTTCCATTGACCTTGAGATATACATATATAAAACATATTTAATTTTCAGAAAAACACACATTCACTGGATGATGTCATCAGTGATGTCATCAGTGATGTCATTTGAGATGTCATCAGTGATGTCATGAGTGATGTCAGTGACCATGTCATGAGTGATGTAATATGTGACGTCATCAGTAGTGCATTGCGGGCGCGCGAGTTATAGTTAGCTGAACTAACTATAACGGGGGAATTTCATTGGTTTTTTACGAGTGAAATGTCCAGCTAACTATAGCATGTGTGAAACCTTTGGTTTTTTCATTGAATTTCTAAGGTTTTTTAAATGCTAATTCCTAACTATAACGTGTGTGAAACCCATGGTTTTTTCAGTGAATTTGCAAGGTTTTTTAAATGCTAATTCCTAACTATAACGTGTGTGAAACCCATGGTTTTTTCAGTGAATATATATATATTTACATATATATGTATATACATATACATATATTCACTGAAAAAACACATAGGTTTCAGGAACGTTATAGTTAGGCATTAGTATTTAAAAAACCTTAGAAATTCACTGAAAAAAAGTTAGGTTTCAAGGACGTTATAGTTAGGCTGACGTTTCACTCATACAAAACCAGAGAAATTTGGCTGTTGAGCTAACTATAACTCGTGCCCCCGCAATGCACTGCTGATGACGTCACATATTACATCACTCATGACATGGTCAGTGACATCACTGATGACATCACTGATGACATCTCAAATGACATCACTGTTGACATCATCCAAGTGATCCTCTGATGCACCTCCTTACACCCTAATATAACCTTTGATACACCAACTCTAAAATACAGACTACCAATCTCGAAACTATCGACAGACCAGTATCAGTTAGTACATACCCGCTCATTGATTCATACTTCTACACACACATCCACTCTCTGGTACTCTCTAACAGTCAAAACAGTTAAGATGAACCTAAGTAAGCATCACACTCAACACAAAGTGAACTCACCCGTCTCATCTGGAATGGTGAAAGACCACACGAAAGGTGGACTAGGCAAACCCGCTGTGCTGTCTTTATCCACTTGCTGCGTAATGTCCTGGACAGTCTCTTTATTTTTATGATTCTTCCGTCCCCGATTGTCAGCCTTCCCCTGAGCCCTGTTCAGAGAATGCACCTGCAGTGTCATCTTTGACAGACCGCAGTTCATTCCCATTATAATAGAAAAGAGACGCCTCCTACTTACTCTCTTCTACAATCACTGATATAAGCACACACTTTCAACTCACTCTCACATTAAGTCACTTATATACTCCAATACTCACATATACTGCCTTTCACATATGTAGTTACTTACACATATACCACTGAGACATCCATTCACTCATCAACACAGCTATATGAACACTCGCTCACCCATACACCCCCTAACAATCGCACTCATGAACCCATACACCCAGTAAATCATCCACTCACAATCCAAGCAAGGAGTCGCACACACCCTCCACACAGACATTCAGGCACCCATACAGGTAATCAGACAACCAATCATTAACCCATATAGACACTCATGTAGCTACTCCCAAACCATGCAGCCACTTACACAGCAACTGACAGACTGATATATATATATATATATATATATATATATATATATATATATATATATATATATATATATATATATATGTGTATGTATATATAATTATATATATATATATATATGTGAAGTAAGACGGGTTTTCCTGGGACCAGTCCCGCGTCAGGTGGAGCGTTAACCGGCAAAAGCCCTAAGCCGGAAGTGAATAATCCAAAAATTCCAACAAGTAATGGACGCTCTCTCGGGGGTCAAGTTGCTACACCAAGTTTAATTTCTTGTTAACCGCTACGCGTTTCGACACCAACAATGTGTCTTGATCACACGATAATACAGTTTCAAAGAAAGTGCTTAAATAAGTATTGAACATGGAAGAAGGACCAACAAATACACAGATGTGCAAAGTAAAGGTAGCGGCCATATTGTAAGAGGTTTGTTTACATAGATTCATGGATATAATAACTTAATATATCACATTGCGTCATAATTGTCAAATGCATCATGAACTCCATTTCAAAAATTATAAAGCACACGTGACTTATTTAAGCACTTTCTTTGAAACTGTATTATCGTGTGATCAAGACACATTGTTGGTGTCGAAACGCGTAGCGGTTAACAAGAAATTAAACTTGGTGTAGCAACTTGACCCCCGAGAGAGCGTCCATTACTTGTTGGAATTTTTGGATATATATATATATATATATATATATATTTATATATATATATTCACTGAAAAATACATAGGTTTCAATGGTGTTATAGTTAGCTGGACTTTTCACTCGTGCAAAACCATTGAAATTCCCCCGTTATAGTTAGTTCAGCTAACTATAACTTGCGCGCCCGCAATGCACTGCTGATGACGTCACATATTACATCACTCATGACATGGTCAGTGACATCACTCATGACATCACTGATGACATCTCAAATGACATCACTGATGACATCATCCAGTGAATGTGTGTTTTTCTGAAAATTACATATGTTTTATATATGTATATCTCTAGGTCGATGGAAGAATAAATGGGTATATAAGTGTCTAAATGGATGATTTGTTTTTGAAAAATTGATTGTATAACTGACTGATTAAGTGTATCTTAGTGAATACATGGCTTAGTGAGTAATGTTTAAATGTGTAAATATCTGTATCAGTCTCTCACTTTGTGTATAAGTGGCTGCATGGGTTGGTGAATAGCTACATGAGTGTCTATATAGGTTATTAGTTGGTTTTTTGAGTATCAGTATGAGTGTCTGAGTGTCTGTATGGTTCTGTGGGGGGTATTACGTAGGACATAGGTGCATGAATGAGTGACTCACTGTTTGTATGTGTTGAAGACAGCATGTGTGCAGGAGTGTATGGGTGGATGAGTGTGTGCATGGGTGTGTTAGTGAGTGAATGACTGTCTCAATAGTGTCTTTATGAGTAACTACATATGTTTTAAACTAGTATATGTGACTATTGGTGTATATAAGTGAGTATATGTGAGAGTGAGAGATTGAAAGAGTTCCAGTATGAATAAGTAAGTGTTTCTATAAGTGATTGTTTAAAAGACTAAGTATGTGTAAGTTTTTGTAGAAGTAAGTGTGGTGGTGTGTGTATAACTGTATATGCAAGTAAATGGATGTTTGATTCTTTATTAGCATGAGTGACTATGTGTGTGACTAACTCTATATATGAGTGGCGTTGTGTAACAGGATGTATAGGTGTGTGAGTACATATGATGAGTGAGTACATGTATGAGTGACTGTATAGGACTGTTGGTGAATGAGTGGATGTGTATGTGGATCTTAGAATTACTGAATAGGTTGTTGTAACTGGTATTGGTATGTCCATTGTTTTGAACATTGTAGTTTCTATTTTTGAATGTGTGTATCAAAGGTTATATTAGGGGAAGAGGAGGTCTGCCACTCTATCACAAGGATGATGTCATCAGTGATGTCATTAGTGATGTCATTTGAGATGTCATCAGTGATGTCATGAGTGATGTCACTGACCATGTCATGAGTGATGTAATATGTGACGTCATCAGCAGTGCATTACGGGCGCGCGAGTTATAGTTAGCTGAACTAACTATAACGGGGGAATTTCAATGGTTTTACACGAGTGAAAAGTCCAGCTAACTATAATGCCCCTGAAACCTATGTTTTTTTCAGTGAATTTCTAAGGTTTTTTAAATGCTAATTCCTAACTATAACGTGCCTGAAACCTATGGTTTTTTCAGTGAATTTCAAAGGTTTTTCAAATGCTAATTTCTAACTATGCCTACAGAGATAGGACATGTGAAGAAAGAAGAAAAAACGCACAGAAAGTAAAAAAAGAAATGCAGAAAGTAGCAACAGAAGTCCTCAAAGACGAAGAAAAGTGCAGGAAGAAGGATAACGTGCAGAAAGAACAAACAGAAGAGCAGAAAGAAGCCTTGTTGCAAAATCATCCTGTACCCTCAACTTTTTCAGACGGATACTGGTGGTCAATGAGTCTGACTAACCAGTCCTAGAGCCAGTGCTATGTTAAAAGACACTCAGAATATAGTGAAAACACCTACATACACTAGGGAACACTATGCGTTGGGGTCCCCCTGTGATCAGCATGACCTCCTCTGTAAGCCCCTACTATATAATAGGGCAGGGGATTAAAACTACCTCTTAAAACGCGCCACACAGGGCGTGTTTGCACACGTCACCTCGGGCCCGGTCCCCTCACTTACCCACTGTGTAAACACGCCCTGTGGCTGTTTTAAGTTGGAAGATTAAGTCCCCTTGAATCCTGAGTGTCCCTAGGGTCCAACTAGACCACTAGGAACCTCCAGTAAGTGCCACAGAGCTGCGTTGCAGAGAGATGTAAAAAGGGGCACGGCCTAGACCACCTCTCTGCAACGGAGCGGAGTGGTGCTTACTGAAAGCACCTGGTGGGCCAGTTGGCCCCCAGGGTCCCTCAGGATTGGAGGGGAATTATTTCCCCAACTTAAAATGCGCCACAGGGCTTGTTTGCACACGTTAACTTAGGCCCTGTTCCCTCCCTTCACCACTGTGTTAACACGCCCTGTGGCCGTTTTTAGTTGGGAGATTAAGTTCATTTGAATCCTGAGGGTCCCTAGGGTCCAACTAGCCCACTAGGTACCTCCAGTATGCGCCACAGAGCTGCGTTGCAGAGAGGTGTAAAAAGTGGCACGGCCTGGACCACCTCTCTGCAACGCAGCTCAGTGGCACTTACTGAAAGCACCTGGTGGGCTAGTTAGCCCCCAGGGGCCCTCAGGATTGAAGGGGAATTATTTCCCCAACTTAAAATGCGCCACAGGGCTTGTTTGCACGCGTTAACTCAGGCCCCGTCCCCTCCCTTCACCACTGTGTAAACACGCCCTGTGGCCGTTTTTAGTTGGGAGATTAAGTTATTTTGAATCCTGAGGGTCCCTAGGGTCCAACTAGCCCACTAGGTACCTCCAGTATGCGCCACAGAGCTGCGTTGCAGAGAGGTGTAAAAAGTGGCACGGCCTGGACCACCTCTCTGCAACGCAGCTCAATGGCGCTTACTGGAAGCACCTGGTGGGCTAGTTAGCCCCCAGGAGACATCAGGATTGAAGGGGAATTATTTCCCCAACTTAAAACGCGCCATAGGGCGTGTTTGCACACGTCACCTCAGGCCCCGTCCCCTTCCTTCCCCACTGTGTAAACATGCCCTGTGGCCGTTTTTTAAGTTGGGAGATTAAGTCCCCTTGAATCCTGAGGATCCCTAGGGGCAAAATAGCCCACTAGGTACGTCCAGTAAGCGCCATTGCAGGGAGGTGTAAAAAGGGGCACGGCCTGCACCACCTCTCTGCAACGCAGAGCAGTGGCACTTACTGGAAGCACCTGGTGGGCTAGTTGGCCCCCAGGGTCCCTCAGGATTGAAAGGGAATTATTTCCCCAACTTAAAATGCACCACAGGGCGTGTTTGCACACGTCACCTCAGGCCCCGTCCCCTCCCTTCACCACCGTGTAAACGCGCCATGTGGCCGTTCTAAGTTGAGTGATTAAGTCCCCTTGAATCCTAAGGGTCCCTAGGGTCAAACTAGCCCACTAGGTACCTCCAGTAAGCGCCACAGAGCTGCGTTGCGTAGAGGTGTAAAAAGGGGCATGGCCTCAGAACACCTGTCTGCAACGCAGCTTCCTGGCGCACACTGGAGATACCTGTTGGGCTAGTTGGCCCTCAGGGACCCTCAGTATTGAAGGGGAATTAATTCCCCAGCTTACAACTGGCCAGGGGGCGCGTTTGCAGAGTGCTGCAAGGAGGGTGTGTTGCCTCCAGCGCGATGCCGGTCTTTTATTTATTTAATTTTTTTAAGAAGGAGGGCTGTGCGGCCCCCCTTCTTTTTCTAATTTACTGGCCCTGGGGACCCCCTCCCCCAGGGCCTGCACCCTATTTTTTTTGTTGAAAAAAATTAATTTGGCCCTCCCAAGGCCTTAATCGGCCCCGGGGACCCCAACCCCCGGGTCATGGCCTTTTTTTTATTTAAATTCTTTAGGAGGGTGCTGCGTTGCCCCCCTCCTCAGGCCACTTATGGCTCCGGGGACCCCATCCCCCGGGGCCGGCCTTTGTTTTTTATTATTTTAAAAATATATATATTTATAGAAACACCTAGGACATGCTGGACAAACTGTATGGGCCCGATTCACAGAACTAACTTAAGACAAAATCCTAAACTTACTACCATTTTGGTATTCACAGAAGGCACTTACTCATTTTGGTATTCACAGAAGACACTTACTCACTTCGGTATTCACAGAAGTTAGGAGTCGTAACTTTAGGACTCCTAAATGCCTTCTGTGAATACCGAAAGTCTTAAAATTAGAATTTTCTCAGTTTAGGAGTCCTAAAGTTAGGACTCCTAACTTTACTACTACTAAACTGAGAAAAATCCTAATTTTAAGGCTTTCGGTATTCACAGAAGGCATTTAGGAGTCCTAAAGTTAGGAGTCCTAACTTTACTACTACTAAATTGAGAAAAATCCTAATTTTAAGACTTTCGGTATTCACAGAAGGCATTTAGGAGTCCTAAAGTTAGGACTCCTAACTTCTGTGAATACCGAAATGAGTAAGTGCCTTCTGTGAATACCAAAATGAGTAAGTGCTTTCTGTGAATACCAAAATGGTAGTAAGTTTAGGATTTTGTCTTAAGTTAGTTCTGTGAATCGGGCCCTGAGTACCTATCACCATGACGATTTGCCTGATATTCATTAAAAGGCGACTATGCATAGAATGAATCCACATGGAATGTATTTACACCGCTAGTGAAGCTCTGACGTGTCTGACGCCCTACCGTGCCTAATCCCGGCGCCCCCACCGGTGGGTACTCTCCAAGTAGACACCCTTGTCGTTTATTTATACAAACATGGGTAGCTATTGATGGGCACATTTAATATACACGCACACCAAGCCATTCAAAGGGGATTCGACAAAAATTCAACCAAACTATGCAAGAAACCCCCTTCACGGTTAATAAAAAACACATCCACCGCCGGATGTGTAATACTTTTTATTTTACTCTCTGGAAAGGAGACAAACCTCACTTGAGAGTCACAGCTTGCTCCTGGCTGAGCCCAATGCTGTGTTACACCAACCAGTGCCCGCCGATTGCCTCACACTTCTGTGTTGTATTCCACCAGCTAGTGCGTATGCTATGACACTCTCTAGCCCATGTGCACTGTAACACCACCCCGTGAATATGTCATGCCACACTTGCCTTCGCACGGGTTATATTGCCCCATCTAACGTGCCTTCCTCGATGTGTATGTTATAACGCACAGCGCTATGCCATACATATTACAATCTGGGATCCATATCTTTGTCACAGTGCATATGCAACGTTACACTCCCCAGCACATATTTTATATTACAACTTTAGAGACTAGTTATGTTACACAACACTGCCCTGTGCATATTACACTCCAAGGCGCATATCGCATAGCACGCGCTAGTGCCTGTGCTATCTCGCGCTCTCCAATGAATCTGTCATTGCGCACAATGTATTGCATATTATATTTCACGCCCGGTTCATCTTATATCACACTTTTTGGTGCATAGTTTATACCATATACTACATCTTGTTTTCATTTTCAATCGTGCTCTCAGGACTATGTTCTATATAACACTGCGTCCACCTACCCTTTTCACGGGCATTACATTTTGCGATGGGGGTGGAGGGTCAGTGGGTGTTTCTGCCAAGTGAGCCCGGAGTCACAGTCACAAACGTCCTCTTCTTCCTGAATAAAAGAAAGATTATGCTGCATACTTGTTCATATTTCAAGTAGTTCGCACAGACACAAATTTTAAAAACAATAAAGTTCCTAATACCCACCTTCTCTGAACAGTTAGCTTGCTGCCCCATCCACCTCCTCCCTATCCTCTGTTGTCTGAATCCATGGACTAGCCTCCTCCCTCCTGCCATGCATGGTCTGATGTGCTGCCACTGCCCTCCATTTAGCATGATGTCCCAGTCCAAACCTCCTGCCCTCCATTGCCCAATTCTATGGCCATCATTGACCTCCTGATTAGCCTCTTTGCTTAGCTTGCTGCCCCTATTCTCCTTCCCCCTGCCCTCCGATGTCTTTGTGCATGCCCCTGCTCCATCCTTTTGCCCACAATGTTCCATGGACCTGCCACTCCTATCTACTCTGAGTGTTCTGTTGAGCTGCCACTCCCCTCTCACCTGCCTAGCATTGTCAGATGACTGTAACCTGTCCCTGCCACCTCCACCCTGCCTGTCCACATGCCATGCCCCTATCCCCTTCCTCCTGTCCTCCATGGTCCATTTTACTGCCACACCCTTCTGCCCTCCCTGATCTGTTGTGCTGCAACTGCTCCTCCTGCCTTCCCCACGCGGTCTGTTGTAAGGCACCTTCCCCTGAACTCTCTTGTCTGTGCCCAGGTCCTGACCCTCCCATCTATCCTCCATGGTCCTTTGTGCACGCCCCTGCACCCTCCTTCTTGCCCATCATAGCCATTGTGCTGCCACTAACCCTCCTGCTTGCCATGCATGGTCTTCTGTGCTGCCATGGCCCCTCCCACCTTCCCTGTGTGGTCAGCTAGCTGCCCCTGACCCCCTCCCACCTCCCCTCCATGGTCTGTGTGTATGCCACCATAGTCTCATTGTTGCTCTCCATGGTGTGTTTTGTTTCTAGTGCCCATCCTGCCTGACCTCCATGGTCATCTTGCTGCTCCTGCCCTGCCACCTTGCCCCCAGTGCTCTGTTTCCATGTGCAGACCCCCTATTCCCTCCCTCCTGGCTTGTCTGTTCCATTGTAATGCCCCTGATCCGTCCCTCCTGCCCTTTATGGTCTGTTATGCTGCAGCTTTCTCTCCTGTCTGGCCATTATGGTCAGCTAATTACCATTGCCTCTTTCCCTTCTGTTCTCTGTTGTCCATGTGCATGGTCCTGTCCCCTCCCTATTGCTTTCTATGGATTGTTGTGCTGCACCCCGTCCCACATGCGCTGTGTGGTGTATTGTGCTGCTGCAAACCCTGATGCCTGCCCTGTAGGGTCAGTTTGGTGCACCTCTCCATGTCCCTCCTCTCCTCTGTTATCTGAGTCCATGTTCCTACCCCAATTCCTCCTGCCTACCATGATTCAATGTACCATATTGCGAACATTTTGAACTTGGTAAGAGGGAGATTTTGAAAAAAAACTGGGGTATTGATTTTCCCCTTTGAGTTACATTGAAAAAGAGGAGATTGTAGACAGGAGACAGATCAAATAAAGCCCATTTGAGCTTAAAAACATTGGACGTTTCCTGGCTGAAACGGGTCTGTTGGCATGTATGGTTGTACTACCACTGCCTCTTCCTTCTGCCCACAATGGTCTATTATATTGCCACAGCCTCTCTTGCCAGTCCTGTATTGTTGGTTTGTTGCCCCTACCCCCCTTTCCACTGCCCTCCATAGTCTGTTGTGCTACCACTGCCCTACCTGCCAGCCCAGTGTGGTCAAATTGTTGCCTCTGCACTCTCCTACCTGCCTTCAATTTTCAGAGTCCGTGCCCCTGGCCTCTGCCTCTCAACAGTATCCCAATTAACAACTAGATTGCTAACATTCTATATTTATTACAAAAGTGTGGAACGCCTGACGTCATCTTGATGTAATCAAAACTGTAATACCTAGAGTATTTCCTTTAGAAATTACATTTATGAGAGGGTCTTATTTGCATCAAAATTATGGTTAGTGCTCTAAAAAACTAAAATGAGGACATATTTTCTGAGTTTTCAAATAGCGACAAAGAACTTTTAAATTATTTGTAATCTTTATGTTTTTTTATCCAGTTGACCACTTGATTAAATGTTGCACCTTGGCGAGAGGATGTGGTGTTACTTCCAGAGCTACAGACTTTGCAACTGGGGAACCAGGTTGGAGTTTCTGCTTCAGCTCAACATTCTGTGATTGTGGTCATATCACTTAATCTCCCCATGTCTACAATCAAAATGAATTTGATCTTGTGTGATGTAACCAATGCTCATGTAAAGCATTCCAATACCTGACAAGTCTGCACTATATAAAACTGCAAATACACAAATACGTGTTTTGCACACTTCTGTCATTGGGCTACATGTGGGCTACATCTGGGTGATATTTGTGCTGCATTTAGGCTCTTTTGTGTCTGGTGGCCATCTTGGGAGATTTATTTGTTATGAAGTTTCCTAATTTCCTCATTTACTGCAGTCTCCTCAGTAGGAAATGCTTTCAGTTTTTTACTTTGATTCCATCAAGAAGGTATTCAGATATGTCACACATTTGCCATAAATTCTGAATGTTAGCACTCTAGTTGCTCATTAGATTACTGTAGTAAAGCTACTGCTCACCACGGAAGTCTGCTGCTGGTATTAAAAGTGCATGTTTCAGTCTGCATATCAGAATTTTTTTATGAAATAGAAGAGGATTTGAGAAGTCACTCAAAATGTGCCCTAATTTTTCTTTCTTCAGCACTAATCATAATTTCTATGGCAAAATGAGCCCCCTCATTGTGTTCCTTTTTTAAATTAAATGTTTTAAGTGTTACCAGTTTATTCCAATCAAGATGGCTTCAGGTATGCCATACTTTTGTCATAAGTAAGACAGTAAGCGCTCTAGTTGTTCTTAAGAACACTCTGGGACATTCTGTCATTAGGCTATACTTGGGCTACATCTGGGTGATATTTGGGCTACATTTGGGCTCTTTTGTCTCTGGTGGCCATCTTGGGAGATTTATTTGTTATGAAGTTTCCTAATTTCCTCATTTACTGCAGTCTCCTCAGTCGGAATACTTTCAGTTTTTTATTTTGGTTCCATCAAGAAGGCATTCAGATGTGTCACACATTTGCCATAAATTCTGAATGTTAGCACTCTAGTTGCTCATTAGATCACTGTAGTAAAACTACTGCTCACCAGGGAAGTCTGCTGCTGGTATTCAAAGTGCATGTTTCAGTCTGCATGTCAGAATTTGTTTATGAAATAGAAGAGGATTTGAGAAGTCAAAATGTGCCCTAATTTTTCTTTCTGCAGAACTAATCATAATTTCTATGGCAAAATGAACCCCCTCATTTTGTTCCTTTGTAAATTAAATGTTTTAAGTGTTACCACTTTATTCCAATCAAGATGGCTTCAGGTGTGCCATACTTTTGTCATAAGTAAGACAGTTAGCGTTCTAGTTGTTCGTTAGAACACTCTGGGACATTCTGTCATTGGGCTATACTTGGGCTACATCTGGGTGATATTTGGGCTACATTTGGGCTCTTTTGTCTCTGGTGGCCATCTTGGGAGATATATTTGTTATGAAGTTTCCTAATTTCCTCATTTACTGCAGTCTCCTCAGTAGGAAATACTTTCAGTTTTTTACTTGGTTCCATCAAGAAGGCATTCAGATGTGTCACACATTTGCCATAAATTCTGAATGTTAGCACTCTAGTTGCTCATTAGATCACTGTAGTAAAGCTACTGCTCACCAGGGAAGTCTGCTGCTGGTATTCAAAGTGCATGTTTCAGTCTGCATGTCAGAATTTTTTTATGACATAGAAGAGGATTTGAGAAGTCAAAATGTGCCCTAATTTTTCTTTCTGCAGCACTAATCATAATTTCTATGGCAACATGAATCCCCTCATTGTGTTCCTTTGTAAATTAAATGTTTTAAGTGTTACCACTTTATTCCAATCAAGATGGCTTCAGGTGTGCCATACTTTTGTCATAAGTAAGACTGTTAGCGCTCTAGTTGTTCGTTAGAACACTCTGGGACATTCTGTCATTGGGCTATACTTGGGCTACATCTGGGTGATATTTGGGCTCTTTTGTCTCTAGTGGCCATTTTGGGAGACTTATTTGTTATGATGTTTCCTAATTTCCTCATTTACTACAGTCTCCTCAGTAGGAAATACTTTCAGATTTTTACTTTGATTCCATCAAGAAGGCATTCAAATGTGTCACAAATTTGCCATTAATTCAGAATGTTAGCGCTCTAGTTGCTTATTAGATCACTGTAGTAAAGCTACTTCTCACCAGGGAAGTCTGCTGCTGGTATTGAAAATGCATGTTACAGTCTGCATGTCAGATGTTTTAATGAAATAGAAGAGGATTTGAGAAGTCACTCAAAATGTGCCCTAATTTTTCTTTCTGCAGCACTAATCATACTTTCTATGGCAAAATGAACCCCCTCATTTTGTTCCTTTTTAAATTAAATGTTTTAAGAATTACCACTTTATTCCAACCAAGATGGCTTCAGGTGTGCCATACGTTTGTCATAAGTAGGACTGTTAGCGCTCTAGTTGTTCTTTAGAACACTCTGGGAAGCTGCAGTAGAACACAAAGGAATCAACTGACAGTCTCTGCCCTTGTTGGATGTACATGTTTTACTGAGAATGTCAGACTTCATTCTCACATGACTGAGAAAGATAATGTGAATTTACAGAAAATATGCTCTCAGTTAGCTTATAGATCACCTTCCAAACCTCCGTGGGAAAAGCATGAGAAAATAGTTTTCTCTCAAACATGATTCATGATATCACAGCAGAAGGCTTTTTCACCACATGGTAAAATCACCTTAGAACACACCACAATTCCTGAAATGAGTATGGTACCATCAACAAATGATTTATAATGTAACTAAAGTCTTCAAACCTTCTATTAACTGCAATGCTTTTTAATGAGGTGCTATCATGTATATTGGTCCCAAGATGGCTGCCAACACTTCTTGGATGAAGTGCTGACAGCCAATCAAATCTCACGATGAGATGTGTGGTTAGGCTCCGCCCAGATATATATGTGATTTTACTTTTGATTTTCTCAGGTACTACTGAACGGATTTACACCATTTAAGCAAAAGGCACATGCCTGACCTGAGGACTACCTCTTTGCCAAATTTCAAGTAATTCTGTTCAGCCGTTCGGGCTGTACCTTCGTCTAAAGGACCTACGGGGAAATGCATGGGGAAAACGTGTTTTGGGACCCCCTTTTTTCTCAGCCCCCGCTTGACGAATCACCCCAAGACTTTCAGGGTAGGAGCTGAGCGGAGCGCCCCATTAGTTTTGAAAATTTCACGAAGATAAGTCAACCTGCTTCAAAGTTATTCAAAATAGAATTTTCAGATTTCCTATGGGAACTCGGTCCTAACTATAACTATCTACTGGCGACCGCCAGTAGATAATATATATATATACATACAAACAACCAAAGTTTGCCTGCAATGAGAGGCCCCCAAAAGGTGAGTGTTCATTGAGCTTTTAATTCGATGGACGGAGACAGACAAGACAGCATGGTGCCACACAATGATTCAAAAGTCCATCCGATGCGTTTCGTGCCCCAAAGGCACTTCTTCATGGGATTCGGGCTTTCAATCGGCTCAATGCTACGGCGGTATTGAAGCTCCACATATAACAATTCATACCCCGCCCAGAGCTTTTAATTCGATGGACGAAGACAGAGCTTCAATACCGCCGTAGCATTGAGTTGATTGAAAGCCCGAATCCCATGAAGAAGTGCCTTTGGGGCACGAAACGCGTCGGATGGACTTTTGAATCATTGTGTGGCACCTTGCTGTTTTGTCTGTCTTCGTCCATCGAGTTAAAAGCTCAATGAACACAAACCTTTTGGGGGCCTCTCATTGCAGGCAAACTTTGGTTGTTTGGATGTTAGCGGAGCCGCGAGAAGAGCCCCGCTGTGCTTTGGTGCAGTCCTGCCGAGACGCCAACCGATGTTCCGGCTAAAGGGAAAGGTATATGCTGATGGAGGATGTGAACGGCTTGCAAAACGACGTTATTGCCACTACAACCCACTTGGGATTTTATTCAGAAAGGTGAAAAGCTTGGCTACTCACTGTAGTATCACAAGGCACCACAGAGACCAACAGGCCATGCGGGTGGCCACGCCCACTCTGGGCGGGGTATGAATTGTTATATGTGGAGCTTCAATACCGCCATAGCATTGAGCCGATTGAAAGCCCGAATCCCATGAAGAAGTGCCTTTGGGGCACGAAACGCGTCGGATGGACTTTTGAATCATTGTGTGGCACCATGCTTTTTGTCTGTCTTCGTCCATCGAATTAAAAGCTCAATGAACACTCACCTTTTGGGGGCCTCTCATTGCAGGCAAACTTTGGTTGTTTGGATATATATATATATATATATATATATATATATATAGATAGATATTACCTACTGGCGATTGCCAGTAGGTAGTTATAGTTAGCACCAACGTTTGGGGGTGATTCGTCAAGGGGGGCCAAGAAAAAAGGGGGGTCCCAAAACGTGTTTTCTCCATGTTAATTTCCATAGGAAACTTTGGACAAGGCTACAGGGTCGAACAGGTGAACGGAATTATCCCAAATTTGGCAGGGAGAAGGGTCTTGGTATAGAAAGCACGCTTTTGTTTATTTGGTGTAAATCCGTTCAGTAGTTTTGGAGAAATATCGAAATTTACAGATATCGATATTTGGGAATTCTGCCATCTGATTGGCTGAGGCGTTACGAGCATGAGCTTGCTGCTTATTGGCTGCGAGCGGCGCGAGCGGTTGCAACTAGGAAGTGTTGTCAGCCATTTTGTGATTCTGTCAAAGCGAGTAAGGGGACAAAAAGGGCAAAAAAAGTAGGAAAGAGGAGGGTAGGAGCACTGTAACCTCTGTGGGGTGTTTAGGGTGTGCTATACAGGGGTACGAAGCAAACTACTCATCCCTAACGGGCTGAAAGTGCTGGGCTACGGAAATTAAGTGAGGTATTGCCTAGAGTCTGATGCTGCTAAGGTGAGCTGCTGCAGGACTCGGGGATTAAAGCGTGAGCCCAAACTGTGTGTCTTATGTTGTGAAGTCAGGTGCCCACTCCGTTGCACCACACCTGTGGAAGTAGTGTCAGCATGTGTTTGTACCTACTAGGACGAACTACTGACCCCTACTGGTCTGAAAGTTCTGGGGTATGGAAAATATGTGAGGTATTTTCTAGAGTCTCATGCTGCTAAGCTGAGCTACTGCCAGACTCGGGGATGAAAGCGTGAGTCCAACCTGTGTGTCATATGCTGTGAAGTCATGTGTTCTGGCCGCTGTGCCACATCTGTGCAAGTAGTGTCAGCATGTAGTTATACCTACTCGGAGGAACTTTTGTTTCGAATATTGTAAGTTGTGTATGGTGTTTAGGGGTGTTATACAATGAGTGCGAAGGTAAATTTGCGCGTATCAAATCAATTCGGTATTTGGAAAGTGCAAGCTACTCACTCGTACGGGTCTGATGGTGCTGGGTGCGTAAGCTGAGCTGCTGCCAGACTCGGGGATAAAGGCGCTGAACTTCTGACCCCTACCGGTCTGAAAGTGCGGGGTACGGAAATTAAGTGAGGTATTGCCTAGAGTGTTATGCTGCTAAATTGAGCTGCTGCTGGACTCGGGGATGAAACCGTGAGCCCAAACTGTGTGTCCTATGCTGTGAAGTCATGTGATCTGGGCGCTGTGCCACACCTGTCCAAGTAGTGTCAGCAATATTTTATATGTAGTAGGAGGAAGTTTTGTTTGGAACACGGTAACTTGCATATGGTGCTGGTAAGTGATCCGCAGCACTTGCAAAGGCAGTGCACCCAGGACATGCAGCAGACGTGCAAGGTATAGGTGGACGTGAATGGAGTTAACCATGTGTTCGGGATGCCCTGCTCTGTGTCAGTGACTCTGCTTGTAGCTGCACTAGCTTGCCGTGTGCCAGTCTTCTGGATGAAATGGCACAGCTTGGTGCAATGAGCCTGGTCTGTGTGCAATGGGTGCAGGGCAGGGTTGTGGTGGGAGTACGTGTGAAGGCCATTTCACACACGCTAACTACGACGAAGGACTTTTGAGTGTGGGATGTCCACTCGTTGTTCTCAAAGCGGACAGTGGGTAGTGTGGGAGACGGATGCAAACATTATTGTATCTCTCAGGGGGGGCTGGCTATTTGCAAGTTCCTTCTCGGAGCAGCAGATGTGTTAGCGCAAGTTAGCTCAGACAAAGAACTTTTCATCCTTAAAGTAACTTCTCCAGGTGCATTCATACAGGATGTGTACAAAGGCCAGTCGTGGGTGTTGTGGGATGTCTGCGACCCTGGTCATCATGGATGAGATGCCCAGCATGTGGCACATGGGCGGGTTCACTGTGTATGTTATGTTGCCAAACAGCTGCTCCTCCCTCCAAGGAGCCCCAACACTTTTGTGCGCTGCGCTGTTGTATCCCGTGCACTCCTATGGCACACCTTTGTAATGCCTATTGGTGCATGTCCTGCGGCATTCCAATCACACCGTGACACTGCTGTTTGGAGGTGGTGCATGCCACTTTACAACATCGACTGCTGCGGCCCTTGTGGTGGCCACAACAGAACACAGAGACACACTTAGCACACTTCTTGCACACGGACATGTGTGAGACACCCCGTTCCCTTTGCCGCTTGTGCATTCAGGAGGATGCGTGCGTAGCTACATCTCCAGGCTCACTGCCAACCCTGAGGTGACATGGTAACGTCCACAGAAGACAGCACGCTGTGATGTTGCAGGGCCGGTGCCTATCATGCTAACACAATGACCACACAGACATGCTTGCTCAGGTGCGAGTTCGGGGGACACTGGCGGTCTTGGGGTTGTTGCGAGGAGTGTTATGGCCCTTATGGGTATCCGTGTATCATGGTCATTGACTCTATGGCACCTGTGGGTGTTCAGGTGTGGCTCTTGGCTGTGTTCCTTTTCATGCTGCAGGTAGTTGTCCTGCTTAACACCAGCAGAAAGCAGGTGTAAATTCTCTGGTGCTAACGCGGCTTATCGCCAGAATTTGTTTCGCTTCGTACTTTTTGGCTTTTGTTGTGAAAGTTGTGAAGTGGTTTTTTCGTGTCCAGAAAAATAAACAAACTGGGCAGTGTATCCCGTCAAGATCCAGCACCTGACCCACTATTCCCAATTAATATAAATACAATGAGATTTCTTTATTGATTTTGTGTGTACACTGTATATGCACCCACTACCACAGTGGAATTCAATACAGGAGTTTAGTAATTAGAATAGATCGCAAAGGTGCACCTCGTGTGTTTTTGCACGGGAACACCTACTCTGCATCTCATTATCAGCACTGTAATGCAACTAAAGTTGAGATATATCTAACACACTATTCAGAAGCTGGTGCAAACTGCTGACATCCCCAGTATTGCCGCGATAACTGCCCCAAAATGTAAAACCATGGTGGACACCACCAAATAACAGTAATAAGAACGAGAAAGAGTGACACAGCAGTTAGCAACCAAAAACTTTACTGAAATTTCAAAAACTCAACACAACAAGGCGGAAGACTCCAGTCGGGTCCATCAATGTCGACGACACAGCCTGGAAAATAAAGCACAAAATAAGGATGTGTGTAATGCGCATATCAGAGGAGTGAGACACAGAGAAAGAGAAGGAAAAAAAAGCCAGAGAGAAAAAGCGAGGGAAGGAAAGAAAGGGAGTGAGAAAGGGAGAAGGGAGAGAGAGAGAGATAGAAGGAAAGGAAGGAAGAGAGTGAGAGAGAGAGTGAAGAGAGGGTAGTGAGAGAGTGAGAGACACTGCCACTCCTGCGCTGCCATGACCAAATAATTAGCTGCTGCCACCGGAGTGTCTACCAGTGGGCACTCCACGTGCCCATCAAAGCTCCGCAGCCCGGCAGATTGCACAGATGTTGCTGAGTCCTGAATGGCGGAGACCACATCAGCTTCTCCGCGGCCCGGCAGATCTCACACATGTCGCTGAGTCCTGAGTCATCAATGGTGGAGACCACATCAGCTTTTGGGGCCGCTAACCCTGTGCAACGCAAGTCAGCACCACGTGGTGGTAGGCCGCTGACGGCCATACAACTTAGGGTGCGACTAACCCTGTGCAACTCAAGTCGGCGCCACGTGGTGGTAGGCCCCTGACGGCCACATCAGCTTCGGGTGGCACTAACCCTGTGCAAGTCAAGTCCGCGCCACGTGGTAGTAGGCCCCTGACGGCCATGCAGCTCAGGGTGCGACTAACCCTCTGCACAACTCTTCATGGACTCTTTATGATTCAGACCCGTGAAGCGTCCGCCATCCGGTCACCACCGGCAATAAAGGATGTGACGTTGTCGATGCATTATATTTGCGTGGTCACATGGCTTGTGACGCATGTACTGGATGGGTGTGGTGTGTGTGAAACCTGCCCTCAGGGTGTGGCCGTGACATGATGACAACTAGCGCACTGACCTGCACACCAAAAGCGAGTACGCCTGCGTCAGGTAGGTATGTGGGGGTGTGAAAACGTGCTTTCTCAATGGATTTTCCATAGGAAACTTTAGACAAGGCTACAGGTCAAACCGCTGAACGGAATTATGCCAAATTTGGCAGGGACCAAGATCTTGGCCCAGAAAGCGGGCTTTCTCACATCGAGTGAAAATATAAAAGAAAGGTCTCGGGGCAATTTAATATACCGGAGCTCTGTTTCTGCAAGAAAACTCTTTCACGCTGCCTCTGCCCAACATCACCACTTCGCATCTATGCCGTTAGTAGCCAGTCCATCGTCTCGTAGCTCTCTACCTTTGCGAGCTAGTATGCTACTGTGCCTGTACCTCTGCGAACTACTACAGTGCTGTTCCTTTGGGGGTGGACGGCTCGTAGTACTGCGTCTGTGACTCGAGCAGATGGGCCGCAGTTGTCCCTCTGCGAATCTGGGTGCGAACTGTTCATAACTCACACTACATAACCATTGAAAAACCATTTTGTTATTCAGTCCATCAGCTGGCATCTGTCTGAGGCATTTCTGAAAACATATTGGAGTTCTTTCTGTGAGAGATACCCTTTCACGCTGCCTCTCCCCACATCAGCAGGTAACGCACCCACTTCCCACATTACCAACATACCCCCAACAACCTTCTTGGGCCCGGAAGTGTCCCTGTGCGGTTGGACAAATAAGAATCTTAGTCTTGTATAGGTTTACATATGAAACATTTTATTTAAAGAAAACAACAACAAATAAAACTGAAGGGAGTCAGGTGCTGTGGCCGCTGCCACGAAGTTGGGGTCACTGCCATTCAGGGCTCAGGACACAGTTCCACATGTGAGATTGGCTTGTGTTGAAGAGGGTTAGCGGCATCACGTGTCTCTGGCTTGTGTTGAACAGGGTTAGTGGCACTTCGTGCCGGCGGCCTTGCATATGAAAATATGCCAAACAGAACGAAGGGAGTCTGGTGCCGTGGTTGCAGCCACGGACTTGGGGTCACTGCCATTCAGGACTCAGGACACAGTTGCACATGTGGGATCGGCTTGTGTTGAACAGGGTTAGTGGTACCACCTGTCGCGGCTTGTGTTGAACAGGGTTAGTGGCACCATGTGTCAAAATTTCAAATTGCGAGCTCTGTTGCTCGCAGTGTAGACTGTTGTTGAGTGTTTGTTTCCACTTGAAGATGAATTTGTTGATTGTACTAAAGGTATAACTGATATAAAAAAAGTTCTTGATGCAAGGATACTAAAAGGATATTATATAGGTTTTAGGCCTGTGGTAGTTACTTGCCTAGTGGACTCTGTAATTAATGAATCAAGATTTAATTTGAATTGTGAGCCCTACTGACCGCAGTGTAGGTGCATCATGAAAAGATGAAATATCTATAGAATACACTGTCGAAGTGTATGAGCCTGTGATACTGCTTGTTGCGGATGGACCACAGTGGGAGCTATGTCTCTTGCCTACTGCGTAATCTGCAATTGTGACTGTATCTGAATTGTGAGTCCTTCTGACCGCAGTGTAGGCCAGAGGTAGCGGTGAGCAAGGGCCTTGCAAATGGAAATATGCCTAACTGATTAAAGGGAGTATGCTGCTGTGGTCGCTGCCACGGACTTGGGTTCAGTGCCATTCAGGACTCAGGACACAGTTACTCATGTGGAATCGGCTTGTGTTGAACAGGGTTAGTGGCACCACATGCCATCGGCCTTGCATGTGGAAATATGCCTAACTGATCAAAGAGAGTATGCTGCTGTGGTCACTGCCCCGGACTTGGGTCAGTGCCATTCAGGACAGGGACACAGTTCCACATGTGGGATCGGCTTGTGTTGAACAAGGATGGTGGCACCAAGTGTCGCCGGCATTGCATATGGAAATATGTCTAATTGATCAAAGGGAGTATGCTGCTGTGGTCACTGCCACGGACATGAGGTCAGTGCCATTCAGGACTCAGGACATAGTTACTCATGTGGAATTGACTTGTGTTGAACAGGGTTAGTGGCACCACGTGCCGTTGGCCTTGCATATGGAAATATGCCTAACTGATCAAAGGGAGTATGCTGCTGTGGTCGCTGCCACGGACTTGGGGTCAGTGCCATTTAGGACTCAGGACACAGTTACACATGTGGGATCGGCTTGTCTTGAACGGGGTTAGTGGCACCACGTGTCGCCGGCCTTGTATATGGAAACATGTCTAACTGATCAAAGGGAGTATGCTGCTGTGGTCGCTGCCACGGACTTGGGGTCAGTGCCATTTAGGACTCAGGACACAGTTCCACATGTTGAATCGGCTTGTGTTGAGCAGGGTTAGTGGCACCAGGTGTCGCCGGCCTTGCATATGGAAATATGCCTAACTAATCAAAGGGAGTATGCTGCAGTGGTCGATGCCACGGACTTGGGGTCAGTGCCATTTAGGACTCAGGACACAGTTACACATGTGGGTCGGCTTGTGTTGAACAGGGTTAGTGGCGCCACGTGCCACCAGCCTTGCATATGAAAATATGCCTAACTGATCAAAGGAAGTATGCTGCTGTGGTCACTGCCACAGACTTGGTGGTCAGTGCCATTTAGGACTTAGGACACAGTTACACATGTGGGATCGGCTTGTGTTGAACAGGGTTAGTGGCACCATGTGTCACCGGCCTTGCATATGGAAATATGCCTAACTGAGCAAAGGGAGTATGGTGCTGTGGTCGCTGTCACGGACTTGGGGTCACTGCCATTCAGGACTCAGGACACAGTTCCACACGTGGGATCGGTTTGTGTTGAACAGGGTTAGTGGCACCACGTGTCGCCGGCCTTGCATATGGAAATATGCCTAACTAATCAGAGGGAGTCTGGTGCTGTGGTCGCTGCCACGGAGTTGGGGTCACTGCCATTCAGGACTCAGGACACAGTTACACATGTGGGATCGGCTTGTGTTGAACAGGGTTAGTGGCACCATTTGTCGACGGCCTTGCATATGGTTTATTCCTAACTAATCAGAGGGAGTATGCTGCTGTGGTCGCTGCCATGTACTCTGGGTCACTGCCATTCAGGACTTAGGACACAGTTAAACATGTGGGATT
Source organism: Triturus cristatus (assembly GCF_964204655.1). Classification (NCBI taxonomy): domain Eukaryota; kingdom Metazoa; phylum Chordata; class Amphibia; order Caudata; family Salamandridae; genus Triturus; species Triturus cristatus. The sequence continues at coordinate 452,159,889 of NC_140586.1, read as the reverse complement.
GGCTTGTGATGAACAGGGTTAGTGGTGCCACGTGTCGCTGCCCTTGCATATAGAAATATGCCTAAATGAGCAAAGGGAGTATGTTGCTGTGGTCGCTGCCACGGACTTGGGGTCACTGCCATTCAGGACTCAGGACACAGTTACACATGTGGGATTGGCTTGTGTTGAACAGGGTTACTGGCACCACGTGCCACCGGCCTTGCATATGGAAATATGCCTAACTGATCAAAGGGAGTATGCTGCTTTGGTCGCTGCCACGGACATGGGGTCAGTGCCATGCAGGACTCAGGACATAGTTACTCATGTGGAATCGACTTGTGTTGAACAGGGTTAGTGGCACCACGTGCCGTTGGCCTTGCATATGGAAATATGCCTAACTAATCAAAGGGAGTATGCTGCTGTGGTCGCTGCCACGGACTTGGGGTCAGTGCCATTTAGGACTCAGGACACAGTTACACATGTGGGATCGGCTTGTGTTGAACAGGGTTAGTGGCACCACGTGTCGCCGGCCTTGCATATGGAAATATGTCTAACTGATCAAAGGGAGTATGCTGCTGTGGTCGCTGCCACGGACTTGGGGTCAGTGCCATTTAGGACTCAGGACACAGTTCCACATGTCGAATCGGATTGTGTTGAACAGGGTTAGTGGCACCACGTGCCACCGGCCTTGCATATGGAAATATGCCTAACTAATCAAAGGAAGTATGCTGCTGTGGTCGCTGCCACAGACTTGGGGTCAGTGCCATTTAGGACTCAGGACACAGTTACACATGTGGGATTGGCTTGTGTTGAACAGGGTTATTGGCACCATGTGTCGCCGGCCTTGCATATGGAAATATGCCTAACTGAGCAAAGGGAGTATGCTGCTGTAGTCGCTGCCACGGACTTGGGGTCACTGCCATTCAGGTCTCAGGACACAGTTCCACACGTGGAATCGGCTTGTGTTGAACAGGGTTAGTGGCACCATGTGTCGCCGGCCTTGCATATGGAAATATGCCTAAGTAATCAGAGGGAGTCTGGTGCTGTGGTCGCTGCTACGGACTTGGGGTCACTGCCATTCAGGACTCAGGACACAGTTACACATGTGGGATCGGCTTGTGTTGAACAGGGTTACTGGCACCACGTGCCGCCGGCCTTGCATATGGAAATATGCCTAACTGATCAAAGGGAGTATGCTGCTGTGGTCGCTGCCACGGACTTGGGGTCAGTGCCATTCAGGACTAAGGACACAGTTACTCATGTGGAATCGGCTTGTGTTGAACAGGGTTAGTGGCACCACGTGCCGTCGGCCTTGCATATGGAAATATGCCTAACTGATCAAAGAGAGTATGCTGCTGTGGTCACTGCCACGGACTTGGGTCAGTGCCATTTAGGACTCAGGACACAGTTACACATGTGGGATCGGCTTGTGTTGAACAGGGTTAGTGGCACCATGTGTCGCCGGCATTGCATATGGAAATATGCCTAACTGAGCAAAGGGAGAATGCTGCTGTTGTCGCTGCCACGGACTTGGGGTCACTGCCATTCAGGACTCAGGACACAGTTCCACATGTGGGATCGGCTTGTGTTGAACAGGGTTAGTGGCACCACGTGTCGCCGGCCTTGCATATGGAAATATGTCTAGCTGATCAAAGGGAGTATGCTGCTGTGGTCGCTGCCACAGACTTGGGGTCACTGCCATTCAGGACAGGGACACAGTTCCACATGTGGGATCGGCTTGTGTTGAACAGGGATAGTGGCACCACGTGTAGCCGGCATTGCATATGGAAATATGTCTAATAGATCAAAGGGAGTATGCTGTTGTGGTCGCTGCCACGGACTTGGGGTCAGTACCATTTAGGCCTCAGGACACAGTTACACATGTTGGATCGGCTTGGTTTGAACAGGGTTAGTGGCACCACGTGTCGCCGGCCTTGCATATGGAAATATGCCTAACTAATCAGAGGGAGTCTGGTGCTGTGGTCGATGCCACGGACTTGAGGTCACTGCCATTCAGGACTCAGGACACAGTTACACATATGGGATCGGCTTGTGTTGAACAGGGTTAGTGGCACCACTTGTCGCCGGCCTTGCATATGGTTATATTCCTAACTAATCAGAGGGAGTATGCTGCTGTGGTCGCTGCCATGGACTTGTGGTCACTGCCATTCAGGACTTAGGACACAGTTAAACATGTGGGATCGGCTTGTGATGAACAGGGTTAGTGGCACCACGTGTCGCCGGCCTTGCATATAGAAATATGCCTAAATGAGCAAAGGGAGTATGCTGCTGTGGTCGCTTCCACGGACATGGGGTCAGTGCCATTCAGGACTCAGGATATAGTTACTCATGTGGAATCGACTTGTGTTGAACAGGGTTAGTGGCACCACGTGCCGTCGTCCTTGCATATGGAAATATGCCTAACTGATCAAAGGGAGTATGCTGCTGTGGTCGCTGCCACGGACTTGGGGTCAGTGCCATTTAGGACTCAGGACACAGTTACATATGTGGGATCGGCTTGTGTTGAACAGGGTTAGTGGCACCACGTGTCGCCGGCCTTGCATATGGAAATATGTCTAACTGATGAAAGGGAGTATGCTGCTGTAGTCGCTGCCACGGACTTGGGGTCAGTGCCATTTACGACTCAGGACACAGTTCCACATGTGGAATCGGCTTGTGTTGAACAGGGTTAGTGGCACCACGTGTCGCCGGCCTTGCATATGGAAATATGCCTAACTAATCAAAGGGAGTATGCTGCAGTCGTCGATGCCACGGACTTGGGGTCAGTGCCATTTAGGAGTCAGGACACAGTGTTCTGCTCGATTTTCCCGGCCTTCTTGTGAGGAGAAGATGATTAAATGTGACTTCAGTCTCTTACCATTCAAGTCTAAGGGTTAGAGTAGTGAATGGAGCCTATTTACTAGGCACTTCGACATGATTCTGTGCTCTTCCCCATAGATCAGGGCTCGCACACATAGCCTAGGGGATAGATTCGTTAGTATTAGGGATAACCTGTCCTGTAGTGAGGGTATTTCACGGAGCTGTGCTGAATTCAGGCCTGGTAGGCCTCAAACGGGAGAGACTCCATCTTTCTTTCTGCTCCGGCAGCATGGGATGCTTCTAGGTCAAACGTAATGTTTTAGTTATGAGGTGTTATTCGCTTGGAGAGAACCGGTTCAGGCCGGCCCTTATCGAAGGATTGTATTTTTCTTCATGCCGAAGACACTACATCAGGCCGGCCGGCTGGGAACGTGTCCTTGGTACGGGGAGGTACGAGAATTTGGTGGGCGGCAGGTTACAGGCCGGAATTTTCCATGAGGAAACGCACCTCTATATTAGTGAAAGTCTGAGGCAGTTACATGTTCAGTCCGTAGGCGGCATCTAGCCGTTAGCAGTAAAGCTACTACTTATTCCAGGGAAGACAGACGCCATCTTGAAGGCAGAGAAGAACCGAGAGACAGATGCTCTCCTAGCAGAATAGCCAGAGAGGAGAGAGTAGCCGATAAGGAAGAGGTCCCAGTGACTCGGAGAAGGGTGATTCCAGGCGAGCCGAGGCACAGACGAGAAGGGAACCTAGATGACCACTGAGTGCAGGCTACATACTACTAAGGTGATGTCGACCCTTTCTTATTAGAGTGTACAACTTAATCTTTCACTTTCCTTTGCAGGTTATGTGTTATATTGTAATGTTATGTGATTGCGTATCTAATGAGTAATAAAGTACCCAGTTTGTAGTGAACCAACATGTGCTGTGTGTTCTTGTATGAGAGGGTAGCCTATTCTTCTAGTCAGCTGCGGCTACATGAACAGATGTTAATCCTGATCAGGTAAGTGGTAACTGAATAGGGGAAAGAGGAGCCCCTCGAACCTGAGAACAGGCTATGCTCGAACTGGCAATCCTTGTGTGATCTGATGAATAGTGAGACTGATTCCCTTTTTGTATGATATGGTGATCATAGGATGAACTGTCGCATGAGACTGCCGTCTAGGTAGAGAGGTCTGGATCCGTGTGGGATCGCGAGGCCGCCACTTGTGATACTGTCGTATGGGCAGAGAGGTCTGGATCCGTAGGGGATCGCGAGGCCGCCGATTGTGCTGAGACTGCCGTCTGGGTAGAGAGGTCTGGATCCGTGTGGGATCGCGAGGCCGCCACTTGTGATACTGTCGTATGGGCAGAGAGGTCTGGATCCGTAGGGGATCGCGAGGCCGCCGATTGTGCTGAGACTGCCGTCTGGGTAGAGAGGTCTGGATTCGTGTGGAATCGCGAGGCCGCCACTTGTGATACTGTCGTATGGGCAGAGAGGTCTGGATCCGTATGGGATCGCGAGGCCGCCGATTGTGCTGAGACTGCCGTCTGGGTAGAGAGGTCTGGATCCGTGTGGGATCGCGAGGCCGCCACTTGTGATACTGTCGTATGGGCAGAGAGGTCTGGATCCATAGGGGATCGCAAGGCCGCCGATTGTGCTGAGACTGCCGTCTGGGTAGAGAGGTCTGGATTCGTGTGGAATCGCGAGGCCGCCACTTGTGATACTGTCGTATGGGCAGAGAGGTCTGGATTCGTGTGGAATCGCGAGGCCGCCACTTGTGATACTGTCGTATGGGCAGAGAGGTCTGGATCCGTAGGGGATCGCGAGGCCGCCGATTGTGCTGAGACTGCCGTCTGGGTAGAGAGGTCTGGATCCGTGTGGGATCGCGAGGCCGCCACTTGTGATACTGTCGTATGGGCAGAGAGGTCTGGATCCGTAGGGGATCGCGAGGCCGCCGATTGTGCTGAGACTGCCGTCTGGGTAGAGAGGTCTGGATTCGTGTGGAATCGCGAGGCCGCCACTTGTGATACTGTCGTATGGGCAGAGAGGTCTGGATCCGTATGGGATCGCGAGGCCGCCGATCGTGCTGAGACTGCCGTCTGGGTAGAGAGGTCTGGATTCGTGTGGAATCGCGAGGCCGCCACTTGTGATACTGTCGTATGGGCAGAGAGGTCTGGATCCGTGTGGGATCGCGAGGCCGCCGATTATAAGAGGTCTTGGTATGTATAGTAGGAATCCCCTGTCCTTAGGTGGTAGATATATGTGGTTGCACTATTGTAAACAGGTTCTAGGGAGGGGGTAACGTTCTGTCTGGGTTAGTGAGGCTCTGATGAGCGGGTTCTATCTGATCCGAAAACCCAAGCAGAACATTTGGCGTCACGAACCGTTTACGAAACCTGTGTGCGTTGTTGTTGTATCGTGTTTGCTTTCGGTGCGTGCGTGGTTTCGTTTGTATATTATTTCTATTTAATTGTGAGTGTAGTTTTTTTTTTCTTCTCTTTCTCTTTTTCTTCTCTTTCCTTTCCGAGATGTTTTCTAGAAAGTCGAAATCTACTTTTAAGTTGCCCGTTGATATTCCCGGTTGGGATTCAACGCCTTATGAAGCCTTAGCCCGTGAGTGGGCTGATTCTACTGGTTTGAGTGAGAATTGGAATTCTTTTTTGGAGCTGGCGGAGCCGGCTGATGTGATTACTTGTTTACAGAAGGCGCCGGTATCTAAGGGTGATGAACTTCCCGTTTTGGGGCGCAGAGGTTGGATTGTTCTGTCTGCGTACAGGATCCTGCATGAGAGATTGTTGAAGTTACAGAATGTGCATAAGGATGTGGAAGCGAATTTTGTTGAGATTCAGAATGCTCATACTTTGTTGCGGTGTCAAAATAAGTTGCTTGCTGACAAACTTGAGACGTACCAAACTATTGCCGAGAGGGCGGCTGTGCGAATTGCTCGTTATAAATACAAAAATCGGCGTGGTCGGGTTTCGAAGCGAAAGGTGCGTCTGGTCGTGGCGAAAGCCGGACTGGATTGGAATCCTGATGAATGGGATGGTAATATCTGGAACTCGAGTGATTCTCCTTCCTCGGGTGAGGAGTCTGCCAAGCGCGAGTCCTCTCGCTCCGGCCGTGATTGTAAGTCTGCTTCTTGCGCCTCTGATGGTGCACTCCATGATTGCGTTCGTCCTTCGTGTGGGGTCGATGCTTCTTACACTGATTGTTCCTCTACGTGTACTGGTCGAGCTCCTTGTGCTGCTCGTCCCGCGGTCTCGGTGCATCCGGTTTTTCGGCGGAAGTTGCAGCAGGCTCCCGGTGCTCCGAATGGTATTGCTTTAGACTCTTTGGAGGATTTTACTCAACAAGAAATTAGTGATATTTTACAGAGATTTCGGCAGCGAGCTGGTGAGACCTTACTCACATGGATGGTGCGCCTTTATGAACTGGGCACTGCTGGCATTATGTTGGATGCTGGCGATTGTTTGAAGTTTTGTTCCTTGAGTTCGGATTCTACTGTACAGGATCATTTTCGTAACTTTAATGTTGGTGGTCAAATTTCTTTGCTTCAATTGGCGACTGAGGGTTGTAATCAAAAATATCCTACTGAATCTGATTGGCCTGTGAATGACAAACCGTGGTATACTTTGCGCGATGCTACACAACGTCTCAAAGAGGAGGTGATGAAAACGGCAATTTTTCTAAATACTGCTGACAGGTTGCTTGATGGTTTCTTGACATCTTCTGTGCGGAATCGTATTATTCGTTCTTCCCCTGTTGCTTATAAGCAGGTTATGATGACTTTATTGATTAATCAGACTGGTAACATGTTATCTGTGGTGCTGGAATCGGTACGCCAACTCGGTGAGTTGGGTGAGTGGTTTAAACCTGAACGGCAATCCCGGCCTGACACTCGTACTCCTGGTGACAATAAACTTACTAGACGTGATATGTTTTTTGGTCTTATGGCCGATGGTGTGCGGAAGGAGGACATTGATGGTGAGACCACTTCTCGTTTGTGGGAAATGTTTCGCAAACGTGGCTTGGATCGAAAGGAGGGTGCCCGGCGTGTTCGGACAACTGAGTGTGATCGTGGTTTTTCTGACGGTAGCGGTGATGACGACCGCCGTGGGCGCTCTGATCGTCGTGATGATCGCCATTATGTACGTGATTTGTCCCCCCGTCATGAGAGAAACAGGGAGAGAGAGGGGGAAAGAGAGAGGGGGAGAGATGATTATGTTAACAGCAGACGTAGAGATGATAGGGATCAATCCCCTGAGTTGAGAAGGAGAGAGGATCGACACAGATTGGCCGATCGAAACCCGCAGTACAATGCAGAGAACAGGAATCCATTTCGTAATGGAGATGGATATGAACAGGAGGTATCGATACCTGGGAAACGTGAGAATCTTTATCCTGATTTATCCTGGTACACAGAACGCAGTAAAGATGACTAGGAAATAGGTCAAGCTCCAGTACACAGATGGGCTCACAGAGATAATAGACCCTATGTAGATATTGATATTTATTGGAGACATCGTAATGTCCAAAGGGCCCGAGCATTGGTAGATACAGGAGCGGAGGCCACTCTTATTCATGGAAAATCAAAGAAGTTTAAAGGTCAGCCTTTTACAATTACCGGATTAGGTGGAAAGGAAACTCCCGCAGTTCAAACTTTACTTGAAATGAGAATAGGTAGAATTCCTAGAAAAGAATACTCTGTATTAGTGGTACCACTCTTAGAATTCATAATTGGAATTGATATTTTGAAAGGAATGACTTTGCACTTAGATGATGGATGTTACCAATTTGGAACTAAACATTATATATCGTCCAGGCCTGTACGGGTTGGTCGTTTAAGAATGCCCCCCATAAAAGTTCCCCAGGCGACAAAAGTGGTTCGTCAGAAGCAGTATCGTATTCCGGGTGGTCATGAAGAGATTAGTGCCACTATTCAGGAGTTGGTGGATGCAGGTGTTATCACCCCAGTTACTTCTGCTTGGAATAATCCTGTTTGGCCTGTACGTAAGAGTGATAATTCTTGGCGCATGACTGTTGATTATCGAGAATTGAATAGACACACACCCCCTTTGACTGTTGCAGTACCGGATGTTATTACCCTAATTGAAAGAATCCAAAAACATCCAGGTACATGGTATGCGTCCATTGATATTGCTAATGCTTTCTTTTCGATTCCGATTGCCCCTGAGTGTCAGGAACAATTCAGTTTTACGTGGAACGGGCGTCAGATGACGTTTAGAAGTCTTCCCCAGGGCTATGTGCATAGTCCTACGATATGTCACCGGCTGGTGGCAGAGCATTTGGCTGAGGTACCGGTTCATCCACGAATTCAGATATGTCACTATATTGATGATATTTTGATCCAAGGTGAAACACAAGAGGAAGTTCAGACACAATTGGACAGAGTCATTGAGTGCCTGCGTGAGAAAGGTTGGGAAATCAACCCGGATAAATTACAAGGTCCGTCCCAGGCTGTGAAATTTTTGGGTATTAATTGGCATGAGGGGCACCGAGAAGTGATCCCTCAGGTTAAACAGAAAATTCTTGATTTTGCAGTTCCGAGGAACAGGAAAGAAGCCCAAAGCTTCATTGGTTTGTTTGGTTTTTGGCGCCAGCATATTCCTCATTTGAGTCAAATATTGGCCCCTTTGTACCGTGTCACTCGTAAAAAGAATGCATTTGAATGGGATAAACCACAGCAAGATGCGTTCAGTCTGGCAAAAGAAGCAATTCAGCATGCTCTGGATTTATGGCCTGTATGTGATGGTGATGTGGATTTGAATGTGTCTGTACAAGGCCTTTATGCGAATTGGAGTTTGTGGCAGAAACAAGGCAAGAGTAGAGTACCGTTAGGTTTCTGGACCAAAAAGTTACCTGATGCTGGTGAGCGTTATACACCTTTTGAGAAACAGTTACTTGCATGTTATTGGGCTCTGGTGGATACCGAGCAATTGACTTTGGGACATGATATAGTTTTGCGACCTGAAATTCCTATCATGCAGTGGGTTATGAGTTCGCCGAAAACTCACCGAATTGGACACGCTCAAGAGGCGAGTGTGATTAAATGGAAATGGTATATACAAGACAGGGCACGTGTGGGACAAAAAGGAGTTGCATCTTTGCATGAGCAGGTGGCACGAGCGCCATCGACTGAGACTGAGAGTGAATGTTCCGTACCTGTAACGCCCTGAACGTCTCAGGATCGTTTAACAGACACGACAATGAGGACGCAACCACTTGTGAAGGGTTAGTTCTTTTAATGAAGGCAAATAAAATACAAAGAACAAACAAAAGTTATAGTCACTGGAATCCTCCAGGCTAAGTACGTTACCAGCCCACAGCACGGATGGTCCTAACCGTCCTCTGCATATACGCCGATCCCGGCGTATGCCAACAGAGGGCAGAAATGAAATGGCCGACAATGCCAATCGGTAGGCTGTGAGGGGCACGAAGAGTGTTGGGGAGAATCGAGGAGTCAGGGAAACACCCAGCCGGGGTCTCTACCTGAAGGGAGCAGCCGCTCAACCTCTTCCTCAGACTGCACCGGGACGCGGAGTCACCTCCTGGTGATGCGTCACCGATACCCCAATCACAAGCAAGAAGACTGAACTGAGAGCAGCCGCTCGATCGATCCTGTGGACTTCCGAGTCTGTAACGCGGCAAACACCTCCTGGTGTGCGTTACAGCTGGCAGTCCCTGTGTCTCTGGTCGGGCTGGGAGTTACGACTCCAACCAGCAAAAGCGCCACTGCGCTTGGACTCAGCCGAGTCAAAAAGCGAAGCTCAATGGTTGACCGGTAGAGCTTCCGGGTCCTTCACAGGTGACGATGGGGCAAGACACGGCCCAGGGAGTAACGACTCGACCTACCTCCGTTCTTGCCTTACTGGAGCACCACTCCGGAACACTGCTCTTCACGAAGCAGGTACGTCGGTGTAAACACAATATCCGACAGCCTTGTACCTCCCGGTTCCTCCCTTTATAGGGCGTGTTTTCCTTGAGTTATGTAACAGCTCTCCTGTTTACATAAGGGCGTGTTTCCCTTGAGTTATGTAACAGCTCTCCTGTTTACATAAGGGCGTGTTTCCCTTGAGTTATGTAACAGCTCTCCTGTTTACATAAGGGCGTGTTTCCCTTGAGTTATGTAACAGCTCTCCTGTTTACATAACCTCTCAACCGCTAAGCATCCTGGGAGATGTAGTCCGTTTTCGCTGGTTACCGTTTTCCTCCCCTCGTATGACAGGAATTCTTGACAGTACATCCTCCCTCTCAGCGGCTCCCCACGGGTCCAGCGCTGGCAGGAAAACGCCGATGGAACAAGGAGACCAAGCGCGGAGCATGAACCCCTTCAGCCGGTTCCCATGAATGCTCCTCCGGGCCATAGCCTTTCCACGCAACCAGGTACCACAGCTTCCCCCTGCGCCATTTGGACGCCCGTATGCCCGACACTTCATACTCCACCTCCGACTCCACGCATACCGGCCTAGGTGTCCCAGACGGCTTGGAGGGTGCTGGTTTGAGCAATGATACATGAAAGACAGGGTGTATCCGCAATGACTGGGGCAAGCACACCTTCACGTTTACGGGACCCATACACTTGGTAATTCGATAGGGGCCCATGTACTTGGGATGGAACACACTGTTCTTTCGAAACCTCATGTTTCTTGTGGATATCCAGACGTAGTCTCCAGTGCGGTACAGTGTCCCGGGCCTTCTCTTCCTATCTGCCGCAGCCTTGTATCTTCTCTTGGCCTCTATTAGGACAGCCCTTGAGCGCATCAACGTGTCTTTTATGTGTGCCACCCTGTCCGCTGTGGCGGGAATCCTGTCCTCTCTGAACGGATGTAGAAATGGCAAGAACCTGGGATGTTGGCCATAGTTGCTATAGAACGGAGATGACTGTGTGGAGCTGTGAGTGGCGTTGTTATAGGCTATCTCTGCAACCCATAGCAAGTCGACCCATTCTTCCCTGCCCTGGTCCACAAAACATCGCAGATACTGTTTGAGCGTTTGGTTCAGGCGCTCGGTTTGGCCGTCCGTTTGAGAGTGGTAGCTGGTGGACAGGGCGGTCTTAACATGCAGCGCAGTGCACCAAGTCTTCCAGAATTGCGCAGTAAACTGCGACCCCCGGTCCGACACGATCACCCCAGGTAATCCATGCAGTCGTACCACATTCTTTAGGAGTAGTGACGCCAATTCCCCGGCCGTAGGGACTCTCTTGCAGGGGATGAAGTGCCCCATTTTCGTCAAGTAATCCACCACCACCAGTATTGCCGTCATCCCCTGGTCTACCGGTAGGCCCACCACGAAGTCCAGTGATATGCTATCCCATGGTCTATCCGGGGTCGGAAGTGGATGTAAGAGCCCTTGGGTTCGGCCATGGTCGGCCTTCATGGTAGCACACGTAGGACACTCCTGTCCCCACCTCCTGACATCCACTCTCATGGTTGGCCACCAGAAATGCCGTCCCATGCTAGCCACCGTTTTTTCAAAGCCCAAATGACCTGCGCATGGAGAGTCATGGCACCAGATGAATGCTTGTTTCCTTAGCCTAGGCGTGGGTATCAATAGGCACCTGCCCTTCAGGGGTATCCCGTCCTTCAGCTGCCATTCTCTGTGACTGAGGAGCCACCTCCGCCATGCGAATGACCTGATCCCTCTCTTTATACCCCTCAGGAAAGTATCCGGTTGGATAACCCCCAATACCATCCTCGGGGAAATGATGGAACGCTCGGTCGCAGGCAATGGTTCCATAACTGCAGATTGACGGGACAGGGCGTCCGCCTTCCGGTTTTCCGTCCCCGGCCGATATGTGATGCGGAAGTTGAACCCCGCAAAGAAGATCATCCACCGCAGCTGCCTGGGAGAAAGGTGTCTAGTGGCCGTCATGAACTGTAGGTTCCGATGGTCCGTGTACACCGATACCACATGTCTTGCCCCCATCAACCAATGCCTCCATTCGGTGAAGGCGTCCTTGATTGCGAGAAGCTCCTTCTCCGCAATATGGTAGTTGCGTTCGGCGTCGTTGAGTTTGCGGGACATGTACGCAACGGGATGAAGCACCCCTGTGTCGTGGTTGCGTTGGGACAAGATAGCCCCCAGCGCCACATCCGACGCGTCCGCTTCCACCACGTAGGGGAGATCCGGATCGGGGTGAGCCAACACAGGCGCCTTACCAAAGGCGCTTTTCAGGGCCTCAAAGGCTTTGTTCGCTTCAGGGGACCAGACAAACTCCTTGGACTTCCTCAGTAGCTGTGTGATTGGGGCCACCACTCCTGAAAATCCATCTATAAACCGCCTGTAAAAGTTGGCGAAGCCAATGAAACTTTGGACGTCCTTCACGCTTTGGGGCACCGGCCATTCTTTCACCGCCTTGATCTTTCGTTCTGCCATCTCCTGTCCCTCTGGACTCAGCATCACTCCGAGGAATTCCACGGATGTGACGTGGAAGTCACACTTGCTGAGTTTACAAAACAGCATGTTTTCCCTCAGCTTTCGGAGCACAGCTTTGACGTGGTGTACGTGCTCCTCCACACTGGACGAATAGATGAGGATGTCGTCGATATATACGACCACGTAGATATCCAACTCCTCTCTGAATACCTCATTCAAAAAGTACTGAAAGGCTGCCGGGGCGTTGCACAGACCGAACGGCATGACGAGGTACTCAAAAAGGCCGAACCTGGTCTTAAAGGCGGTCTTCCACTCGTCTCCGTCCCTCATGCGCACCAGATGGTATGCCCCTTTCAAATCCAACTTGGTGTAGATACGAGCTTTCTTGACCTGTTCCAGAAGTACACTGATGAGAGGCAAGGGGTACCGATTTTTTATGGTTATCGCATTCAATGCCCTAAAGTCCACACAGGCTCTCAGCTCCCCATTAGCCTTCGGGATGAAGAAGAGTGGCGAGGCGGCCGGAGACTTGGACGGGCGGATGAATCCTAGCTTGAGGAGTTTATCCAGGTACCCCCGGAGATGCACGTTTTCAGGCTCCGTCAGGGCATACAGCCTGCCGCTGGGAACGCTGGCCCCTGGCACCAGGTCGATCTGGCAGTCAAACTGTCTATGTGGTGGTAGCACTTCCGCCTTCACCTCATCAAATACATCCTCAAAACTGTGATAAGCCTGGGGTAGAGCCACATCTTTTTCTGCCGCTGTAGCCACCGTCTGACTCCCGCTCTCATCTGCGTCAAGGGATTCCGTTCTTATTCCACAATGCAGGATGCAATACGGTGACGTCATTTTGATGCGATGTGTTGGCCAATCCACAAAGGGGTTGTGTTTCTGTAGCCACGGCAATCCCAATATGACGCCATATTGGGGAGCTCAGATGATGTTAAAATCGATTTGTTCCAAATGGTTCCTCCCATATCTCATCGGAAGGACCCCCGTGTGCTGTCCGATGGGCCCCGTCACCAATCGCCTTCCGTCTACCGCATAGACGTCTTCGGGTACTGCTTTGGGAAGAAGCACTAGCCCTAGCCTGCATGCCTCGTTGTGGTCCATAAACATGCCAGTGGCCCCTGAATCCACCATGGCCACAACGGGTATCCACTGGTCATGCACTCCCACGTGCACCGTGATAAACAGGTGTCGTTGTCCCTTAGTGACCGAGTTGGAAAGTGAAGGGATGGATGAGTGACTCCGAGATGCCCCTTCTCTGGTCTTGGAGTCCTCTAGTTTTCCGCCGGTATGTCCACCACGGCTGTTACCGACCGGTTGGCCCGATAACGTGACGTCTTCGGTTTGGCAGGGCATTCACGTACGTAGTGGCCTTTTTTGCCACAATATAGGCACAATCCTTGTTTACGGCGTGACTCTTTCTCCGTGGCTGTGAGGCTCGCTCGTATTGCGCCGATGTCCATGGGTTCTCCCTTGGATGCGGTGGAAGTTTCAGGACTTCCCACCGTCACATAGGATGGAAGGGATTTTCCTTTTCTCCCATGATCCCCCTTTCTTTCACTTAGCCTATGTTCCAGCCGTAATACCAGGTTGATAAGGCCCTCACATGTCTTGGGTTGAGGGTCAATATGAGCCACGGCGTCCTTGAGCTCATCGCACAGCCCTTGATGGAAGAGCGCCGTCTGTTTAGCAACAGGCCACTTGGTTTCCGCAACCAGCCTTCGGAACGCGTTGAGATACTGCACCAGGTCGTTGGATCCCTGTCTCAACTCAAGCATTTCACGGTCCGCCGTGTACGAGTCAGCCCTTCTGTCGAATACCTTCAGGAATTCCTCGCGAAAAGCACCCCAATCACATAAGAGGGGGTCGTCCCTGCTCACCAGAGGTACGGCCCATTGTGCTGCGTTTCCAGCCAAATAGGATATAAGGAAAGCCACACAAGCCTGACTCGTGGGGAACGCCTTTGGTTTGCACGATAAATGTAGCGCCACTTGTGTGAGGAATACGTGCACTGTGTTAGGATCCCCACTGTACCTCTCTGGTGTTGCCAAGGGGATGGCTACCGGCATTTCCACTACTACCGCAGGGGTCTGGTTCGTGAGGGAGGTGCTGGGCGTGAGCGGGTCCAATTGGATAGCATCCAGTCTGGCTTTTACATCGGCTGTTTCTTGCCTAGAGGCAGCCACTTCAACTTGCATGGCCGCTAAAGCAGCCAGCACATCATCAAGTGTTGCCATGTCTGTTATCGACCGGGAGACAGTTAGTGTTATTAAGGTCGGATATTTTGTAACGCCCTGAACGTCTCAGGATCGTTTAACAGACACGACAATGAGGACGCAACCACTTGTGAAGGGTTAGTTCTTTTAATGAAGGCAAATAAAATACAAAGAACAAACAAAAGTTATAGTCACTGGAATCCTCCAGGCTAAGTACGTTACCAGCCCACAGCACGGATGGTCCTAACCGTCCTCTGCATATACGCCGATCCCGGCGTATGCCAACAGAGGGCAGAAATGAAATGGCCGACAATGCCAATCGGTAGGCTGTGAGGGGCACGAAGAGTGTTGGGGAGAATCGAGGAGTCAGGGAAACACCCAGCCGGGGTCTCTACCTGAAGGGAGCAGCCGCTCAACCTCTTCCTCAGACTGCACCGGGACGCGGAGTCACCTCCTGGTAATGCGTCACCGATACCCCAATCACAAGCAAGAAGACTGAACTGAGAGCAGCCGCTCGATCGATCCTGTGGACTTCCGAGTCTGTAACGCGGCAAACACCTCCTGGTGTGCGTTACAGCTGGCAGTCCCTGTGTCTCTGGTCGGGCTGGGAGTTACGACTCCAACCAGCACAAGCGCCACTGCGCTTGGACTCAGCCGAGTCAAAAAGCGAAGCTCAATGGTTGACCGGTAGAGATGGGGCAAGACACGGCCCAGGGAGTAACGACTCGACCTACCTCCGTTCTTGCCTTACTGGAGCACCACTCCGGAACACTGCTCTTCACGAAGCAGGTACGTCGGTGTAAACACAATATCCGACAGCCTTGTACCTCCCGGTTCCTCTCTTTATAGGGCGTGTTTTCCTTGAGTTATGTAACAGCTCTCCTGTTTACATAAGGGCGTGTTTCCCTTGAGTTATGTAACAGCTCTCCTGTTTACATAACCTCTCAACCGCTAAGCATCCTGGGAGATGTAGTCCGTTTTCGCTGGTTACCGTTTTCCTCCCCTCGTATGACAGGAATTCTTGACAGTACCTTTAGTACAGGAGTCTCCTGTTAAGTGGGGTAGACCTTTTGATGATTTGTCCGCAGAGGACAGAAACCATGTCTGGTTTACAGATGGTTCAGCAAGGTTCATAGGGATGAAACGGCATTGGAAGGCGGTGTCCTATAATCCGATCACACAAAAATTGCTGAGTACAACTGGTGAGGGTAAGAGCAGTCAATTTGCTGAACTCTATGCTGTTTATCAAGTTCTGAAACAAGAGTTACCTGGCACATGTCATATTTTCACCGATTCTTGGTCTACTGCCAATGGGTTGGCAGTTTGGTTACCGACTTGGCATTCCCATAGTTGGAGAATCCATTCAAAAGAACTGTGGGGAAAAGAATTATGGCAGGAGATTTGGGAAATACTCCCACAGAGTACTGTTACAATCTTCCATGTGGATGCTCATACCCCGATAGACTGTCTTGACAAATTTTTTCATAACATTGCAGATGAGAAATCTAAAATTGCTGAGGCAGTGGTGCACAGGCAAGATTCTGATATTGCGGGATTGGCGAAATGGGCCCACCAGAAAGCAGGACACTTTGGAGAGAAAGCCACTAGCAGGTGGGCTGCTGATCGAGGAATTTATATTCCCCTAGATTTAATTAAAAATGTTATTCTACATTGTCCCATTTGTCAGCATATCAGACAGCGCAAAGTGCCCCAAATTGTTAAAGGTCATTTACATCGCGGGAAATTGCCCGCTCAAATTTGGCAAATTGATTACATCGGTCCACTTCCTATGAGTAGGAATTGTCAATATGTTTGCACCATGGTTGATACATACAGTGGCCTGTTGGTGGCCCTTCCCTGTAAGCAAGCTACCCAATTGAATACTATTAAAACATTGGAATTGATTATGATGTATTATGGTGTGCCATTCCAAATTCAATCTGATAATGCATCCCATTTTCGTGGAAGATTGGTACAGGAATTCTGTGTGGAAAACAATATTGAATGGGTGTTTCATATACCATATTATCCACAGGCCTCGGGTCTTGTGGAGAGGTTGAATGGCCTGCTAAAAGATCAATTGCGTAACTTAACAGATGACAAGTATAAGAATTGGCGAGACTTTTTGCCTCAAGCGCTATTGATTTTGAATAACCGTCCTTTTCTAAATGCTGAATCCCCACTTATGCGTTTGTTTCCTCCGAATGTTGCTGCTAAGCCCAATGAAATCAGAGAGACCGTGATGTACTGGGAGATTACTCCCGGAGCTTTGGCTCCATGTAGAGCGACCCCAGGGTCGGCAGGTTTAGACCTGCATGCCATGGATGACACCGTTATAAAAAGTAAGGATCGAGTCATCATTGAAACGGGTGTTGGTGTTCATATACCAACTGGAAATTTTGGATTAATCGCCCCTAGATCGGGGCTGGCTGTAAAAGGCATTCAGGTGCTTGGAGGAATCATTGATAGTGATTATCAGGGAGAGATTAAGGTGCTCCTGCTGAATAGCAGTGAGGTTGACTTACTGATACATCAAACTGACCGAGTGGCTCAATTGCTAATAATGCCTGTTTTCAGTGGTGAGATCACAAAAGGCACTGCCCCAACGTTGCTAACTGTACGAGGCCAGAAAGGTTTTGGCTCCACAGATAATCCTGGGGCCAAAGTTTGGGTGCAGTCGCCTAAGAATCCCCCTGAACAAGCAGAAGTCATTGCAACCGGTCAAGACAACACCATTTTAGTTATGAGACCAGGGAAAGATAGCTGGGAAGCAGTCCCGGCTGACAAATGTTACTTACGAGAATGAATAATGCCTGTATTTGATTCTCTTTCAGATCATTCTTTGGACTGTTGCTGCAGGATGTGTCGGCGTTGGACTCCTTTTGGGCTGGTACGACGAGAGAGGAGGGATCCCATCAACCCGGGCTGAGTGGAGAACCCGAGTGTCGCGTTCCTTCGCTGCGTGGGATTCGTCGTCGAACTTTTGGATTACATTAGCCAAGAAAGTAACTAAAGCCCCTCATTTCTGCTTGACACCGATGAGATCGGTGACGGATATTCTAGCAACTTGTTTAGTTGCTGTCCCTGCTTCATTGGAGACTTTGACTCATATTTTTAATTTATCAAATGCTCGCCCCAATGTTCTTCTGGGCGATTTCGCTGCCCATGAGTATTGCCCCTTGTGTACTGTACTGTCAGACCCGATACCCCCCATCCAGTCCCAAATAGTTACCTATAATATCACACAAGGTGATTTGTGTTTTTTCCTTACTTGTGATCCTAGTGCGATTTCCGAATGTATGCGTTTAAGATTGAAAGGTGCCACTTCATTCACCGCTCATGAACGAACTTTGTGCCTTCAAAGGACACCGAAAACATGTACTTCTGTTCAGAATAACATGACTTGCAAGAGTATGGTAGTTACCCCCAGTCACTATCGCACGATGTTACTACCTGCCGGATGGCTTTTCTCATGTGGTAATACTTCCTGGCCATATATCCCCCCAAATATTTCTGGAGGCCCTTGTGCCATTACTAGACTGAGTTTACTAATGTTTTCTCCACATCCGAATGCCAACTCTCGTGTGATTCGAGATACAGTGAGGTTACAGGAGGATTGTGACTCATCTTTGCATTTATATTCCAAGTCTGAATACCTTAGCCTGGCTATTTCAATTGTTGGTGTTCCTGCTTTGGCAGTTTATAATGCCAAATCTATCGGGAAAATGGCCTGCTGGATGGTAAAATCCATTAATCATACTTCTACAGTCCTGTCTGACATGCTATTAGACGCCCAGGGTGAACGTAAGGCTATCTTGCAAAATCGAGCGGCCATTGATTATCTTTTGCTTAAACATGGACACGATTGTTCTGATTTTGAGGGTCTTTGTTGTTTTAACTTGTCAGATCATACAAAATCCATTCAAGCTCACATTGACAAATTACATGACTTGACAGAAGAAGTTAGAAAACACATTGACCAGGGCTGGTTTGACTGGCTCTTTAATTGGTTACCTGATTTACCTATGTTACGTCAAATATTAGGAGGTATTCTGATTACTATCGGCATTTTGATTTCTATCTGTTGCTTTATTCAGTGTATTCCTTCACTACTTCAATTCTGCACACCTGGTACTAGACATAGATCAGTTAGTCTTGTTTCATATTATTCTTCCACAGATATTAGTTCCGTTTAATGAATGTATAATAGACTGAAGTCAAGGGTGAAATGTTCTGCTCGATTTTCCCGGCCTTCTTGTGAGGAGAAGATGATTAAATGTGACTTCAGTCTCTTACCATTCAAGTCTAAGGGTTAGAGTAGTGAATGGAGCCTATTTACTAGGCACTTCGACATGATTCTGTGCTCTTCCCCATAGATCAGGGCTCGCACACATAGCCTAGGGGATAGATTCGTTAGTATTAGGGATAACCTGTCCTGTAGTGAGGGTATTTCACGGAGCTGTGCTGAATTCAGGCCTGGTAGGCCTCAAACGGGAGAGACTCCATCTTTCTTTCTGCTCCGGCAGCTTGGGATGCTTCTAGGTCAAACGTAATGTTTTAGTTATGAGGTGTTATTCGCTTGGAGAGAACCGGTTCAGGCCGGCCCTTATCGAAGGATTGTATTTTTCTTCATGCCGAAGACACTACATCAGGCCGGCCGGCTGGGAACGTGTCCTTGGTACGGGGAGGTACGAGAATTTGGTGGGCGGCAGGTTACAGGCCGGAATTTTCCATGAGGAAACGCACCTCTATATTAGTGAAAGTCTGAGGCAGTTACATGTTCAGTCCGTAGGCGGCATCTAGCCATTAGCAGTAAAGCTACTACTTATTCCAGGGAAGACAGACGCCATCTTGAAGGCGGAGAAGAACCGAGAGACAGATGCTCTCCTAGCAGAATAGCCAGAGAGGAGAGAGTAGCCGATAAGGAAGAGGTCCCAGTAACTCGGAGAAGGGTGATTCCAGGCGAGCCGAGGCACAGACGAGAAGGGAACCTAGATGACCACTGAGTGCAGGCTACATACTACTAAGGTGATGTCGACCCTTTCTTATTAGAGTGTACAACTTAATCTTTCACTTTCCTTTGCAGGTTATGTGTTATATTGTAATGTTATGTGATTGCGTATGTAATGAGTAATAAAGTACCCAGTTTGTAGTGAACCAACATGTGCTGTGTGTTCTTGTATGAGAGGGTAGCCTATTCTTCTAGTCAGCTGCGGCTACATGAACAGATGTTAACCCTGATCAGGTAAGTGGTAACTGAATAGGGGAAAGAGGAGCCCCTCGAACCTGAGAACAGGCTATGCTCGAACTGGCAATCCTTGTGTGATCTGATGAATAGTGAGACTGATTCCCTTTTTGTATGATATGGTGATCATAGGATGAACTGTCGCATGAGACTGCCGTCTAGGTAGAGAGGTCTGGATCCGTGTGGGATCGCGAGGCCGCCACTTGTGATACTGTCGTATGGGCAGAGAGGTCTGGATCCGTAGGGGATCGCGAGGCCGCCGATTGTGCTGAGACTGCCGTCTGGGTAGAGAGGTCTGGATCCGTGTGGGATCGCGAGGCCGCCACTTGTGATACTGTCGTATGGGCAGAGAGGTCTGGATCCGTAGGGGATCGCGAGGCCGCCGATTGTGCTGAGACTGCCGTCTGGGTAGAGAGGTCTGGATTCGTGTGGAATCGCGAGGCCGCCACTTGTGATACTGTCGTATGGGCAGAGAGGTCTGGATCCGTATGGGATCGCGAGGCCGCCGATTGTGCTGAGACTGCCGTCTGGGTAGAGAGGTCTGGATCCGTGTGGGATCGCGAGGCCGCCACTTGTGATACTGTCGTATGGGCAGAGAGGTCTGGATCCGTAGGGGATCGCAAGGCCGCCGATTGTGCTGAGACTGCCGTCTGGGTAGAGAGGTCTGGATTCGTGTGGAATCGCGAGGCCGCCACTTGTGATACTGTCGTATGGGCAGAGAGGTCTGGATTCGTATAGGATCGCGAGGCCGCCACTTGTGATACTGTCGTATGGGCAGAGAGGTCTGGATCCGTAGGGGATCGCGAGGCCGCCGATTGTGCTGAGACTGCCATCTGGGTAGAGAGGTCTGGATTCGTGTGGAATCGCGAGGCCGCCACTTGTGATACTGTCGTATGGGCAGAGAGGTCTGGATCCGTATGGGATCGCGAGGCCGCCGATTGTGCTGAGACTGCCGTCTGGGTAGAGAGGTCTGGATCCGTGTGGGATCGCGAGGCCGCCACTTGTGATACTGTCGTATGGGCAGAGAGGTCTGGATCCGTAGGGGATCGCGAGGCCGCCGATTGTGCTGAGACTGCCGTCTGGGTAGAGAGGTCTGGATTCGTGTGGAATCGCGAGGCCGCCACTTGTGATACTGTCGTATGGGCAGAGAGGTCTGGATCCGTATGGGATCGCGAGGCCGCCGATCGTGCTGAGACTGCCGTCTGGGTAGAGAGGTCTGGATTCGTGTGGAATCGCGAGGCCGCCACTTGTGATACTGTCGTATGGGCAGAGAGGTCTGGATCCGTGTGGGATCGCGAGGCCGCCGATTATAAGAGGTCTTGGTATGTATAGTAGGAATCCCCTGTCCTTAGGTGGTAGATATATGTGGTTGCACTATTGTAAACAGGTTCTAGGGAGGGGGTAACGTTCTGTCTGGGTTAGTGAGGCTCTGATGAGCGGGTTCTATCTGATCCGAAAACCCAAGCAGAACACACAGTTACACATGTGGGTCGGCTTGTGTTGAAAAGGTTTAGTGGCACCACGTGCCACCGGCCTTGCAGATGTTAATATGCCTAACTGATCAAAGGAAGTATGCTGCTGTGGTCACTGCCACAGACTTGGGGTCAGTGCCATTTAGGACTCAGGACAAGTTACACATGTGGGATCGGCTTGTGTTGAACAGGGTTAGTGGCACCATGTGTCGCCGGCCTTGCATATGGAAATATGCCTAACTGAGCAAAGGGAGTATGCTGCTGTGGTCGCTGCCACGGACTTGGGGTCACTGCCATTCAGGACTCAGGACACAGTTCCACACGGGGAATCGGCTTGTGTTGAACAGGGTTAGTGGCACCACGTGTCGCCACCCTTACATATGGAAATATGTCTAAATGAACAAAGGGAGTATGCTGCTGTGGTCGCTGCCACGGACTTGGGGTCACTGCCATTCATGACTCAAGACACAGTTCCACATTTGGCATCGGCTTGTGTTGAACAGGGTTAGTGGCACCACATGTCACCGGCCTTGCATATGGAAATATGTCTAACTGATCAAAGAGAGTATGCTGCTGTGGTCGCTGCCACAGACTTGGGGTCACAGCCATTCAGGACTCAGGACACAGTTCCACATGTGGGATCGGCTTGTGTTGAACAGGGTTAGTGGCACCACGTGTCGCCGGCTTGTGTTGAACAGGGTTAGTGGCACCATGTGTTGCGGCTTGCGTTGAATTCTGCCTGAATAAGTCCATGTGATGATGGTGCAGTGCGTTAGTGGCACCTTGAAGCACTCAGCTTGTGCGCACCCAGCAATGATGCGTGGTCCGGGCGGACCTCACTGGTAGCAATTTCTTTTCATGCTTTGAAAGAAGCTTCATAGCAGTCAAAATTTCCAAGTAATTCCATTTCAGCCCTCCAAGGTTTAAAGAGTTAGAAAAGAGCTAAAGAGAAAAACTCTGTCTTATCTGGAGTATCTCAACTTAATTTCCTGTGATTAATCAAATTTCCTTTGACATTTTTTAAGAAACATCCATCAGATCCAATTACAGCATATTTCACTTTATTTATTTTGTCTGTAACGTTTTTTCTAAAACTATAATATTGGAGTATTTCATATAGACATATGGTTTCCAGGTATGGACTTCTATTTGGATAGTATGCGAGGAACAGGAATTCAGTTATCTGCAACATATTGTATGTCCATATTTGTATTCCACATCTTCAGAATTACTGGATTGAAATCTTTAAGGGACTTTGATTCTTCTGTTCTTTTTATATTATAAGTATTTTGGGGTGATTTTCGAGTGATAGTATGCCTCACTGCTGACATAAAACTGTTCACTCTTCCTTGCGATGACTTATGGTGCACTGAGTTAGTAGTACCTTTTGGCGCTCAGCGTGTTCGTACCCTGCGATGATGCGTTGTCCGGGAGGGCCGCATTTGGAGCAATGTCTTTTGTCTATTGTATTCTTCCCCAGTAAGGCCACGTGGCTATGACTTATGGTGCAGTGAGTTAGTGGCATCTGAAGTACTCAGCGTGGGTGCACCCTGCGATGATGCGTGGTCCGAGTGGGCCGGACTGGGAGCAGTGTATCTTCCGTACTGCACTGCGTCATCTGCAATCGCTACTCCATCTGAATTGTGAGGCCTGCTGTCCGCAGTGTAGATCGAAGACAGTAGTCTGTACAGACATAAGTCTGTGGTGCTGTGCCGCTGGGTTCGCAGGGGCCTGTGTCGAGGAGACCCGCGGTCATGGCGGCAGCCTCGTGGCAAGGTGAGGCCCGCTGCTCTGGCACAGTCGTTGGTCTTCACAGTTCACAGTTCACAAGTGAACCACGCCCAGAGCCACAACCTATTTATTCTCACTGCTACGCTGTAGTGGCATACGTCGGACCAGCCCACTCCGGTTACCCTTATGCTTACAGGGGGGATGATAGAGCTACATGACTGAGATCATCCCTAGTGTTTGACGTAACATGGTTTGGTCCACTGTCCATAACACTACAAGCACCAGTAGTATTTGTGCACATGGAGAGGTGTGTGCTCTGCATACTAGGATATGTCCAGCACATCACCGCTACACTTTGCATTGTGTGCATTGTTATTCATGGGTGAATCGCTTCCTTCACATATAGTTTGTTCACACCTGTCCCAATATTCAGCTATTGTGTGGCTAAGGGGTCATGCCATTTTTGGAAAGTTTGCTGTCTTGTTCTGCACTGCCTCGGTGGTGGGGGGGATCCTGAGGGTGGTGGTGGGTGTTGTGGCATTCTTGGGTGTCGGAGCTGCTTCATCAGTAGGTCTATGACATGTGATGGTCTTCAGATGTGGCTCTGGGCTGGGCTCCCTTTCATACTGTATGTAGTTGTTTAATATTTAAAAAACAAGAAGACATTAAATAATAAATAAAAAAAATACAAAAGCAATTTTTAGGATATTAAAGTTACAAAATATCAATTTTTTTAATGAACATTATAGTTAGAAATTAGCATTTAAAAAACCTTTGTAATTCACTGAAAAATCCATAGGTTTCAGGCATGTTATAGTTAGAAATTAGCATTTAAAAAACCTTAGAAATTCACTGAAAAAACCATAGGTTTCTGGCACGTTATAGTTAGAAATTAGCATTTAAAAAACCTTAGAAATTCACTGAAAAAACCATAGGTTTCAGGCACATATAATTAGAAATTAGCATTTTAAAAAAACCTTAGAAACTCACTGAAAAGACCATAGGTTTCAGGGACGTTATAATTACTTGGACATTGGACTCATATAAAACCATAGAAATTTGCCCGTTATTGTTAGTTGAGCTAACTATAAATCGCGCGCCCGCAATGCACTGGTGATGATGTCACATATTACATCACTCATGACATGGTCAGTGACATCACTCATGACATCACTGATGACATCTCAAATGACATCACTGATGGCATCACTGATGACATCATCCACGTGATAGTCTGACACACCTCCTCACACTCTAATATAACCTTTAAAACACATACTCTAAAATACAGACTACCATTTTCGAAACCATAGACACATCAATAGCAGATACTAGATACCCATCCACTGATTCCTATCTATATATTGTGAGCTAGACATACACTCATACAGTCACTCATACATGCTGTCACTCATCATTACGTCAGTATAATATCTACTCATATACCTATACATACATTCACACAGTGCTACTGATCCATAGAGTTACTCACACACCTACTCAGTCATGCCAAAAATCAATCACACCCATGTACTCACTTATGCAGATATATACACACCACCTGACTTATTTATACACACACCACCTACCTTGTTTATATAGATGGTAACACATACTTACTCTCTTATACAATCACTAATACAAGTACACATTCATGTATGTAGACACTCTTGCAATCACTCTCTCTCACGTATAGTCAATGTCGCTAAAGTCTGAAGCAGTGAATAATGATATATCCTAGTAAAATACTTTACTCTCGTTATATACAACTGGTTTGCTGTAGTTGAGTGGGTCGGCCGAGTTGGCCAAATTCTTATTCAAATGTAAGGCCAAGCTGAAGTTCCAATGTAATGTCATGCCTAAATTCCTTACTGCCTTTGACATGTGGATGTAGATAAAGTCTGAAGCTGTGAAATAATTATATATATCCAAATAGAATACTTCTACTCCCGTAATGGTTTGTGGTGAGTCATCTGATTTGATGTGTGAATAAAAGTCTACGCCTTGGACAACATAACCTGATTGCAAAAGTTCTTGGGCCCAGCGGGGGGCAGAAAAGGGGTCAGAACAGAAGTGGGTGAGGAGTGAGTGTTACGTTGTGCGCGTACTAATCTGGGGCTTCTGGTGACCAGGGAAGCAGACATTTGAGTATCACCTGATTTAGGGAAGCCTGGTCAGAAAACACAGTCCTAAACTTCAGGCGCGGGCCAGATTTCCTCACATAAGTGTAGATTTATGTTTTCCTGAGACTGCAGTGAGTCCTTGCTTCCTGCAGATGGCTCTGTGGTAAAACTCTTTGCCTCTTCTGCTCTGTTGTGCCGCATGCACGTACCCAGAGGAGGGCTGGAAGCAGTGACTGTGAAGAAACGGCCGTGGTGAGAGGCCCGCCCTGAGCAGGCTGGAGGCTGGGAGCATCACCGATACACCCAGCATTAACAATGTGCCACGAGAGCCTGACAGTGAAGGGACGGGCCATAGTGAGATGCCCGCTGCAGGCAGGTAGCATCACCCATACACCCAGCATTAACAATGTGTCATGAGAGCCTGACAGTGAAGGGACGGGCCGAAGTGAGAGGCCCGCTGCAGTCAGAGAGCATCACCCATACACCCAGCATTAACAATGTGTCACAAGAGCCTGTCAGGGAAGGGACGGGCAGTAGTGAGAGGCCTGCTGCAGGCAGAGAGCATCACGCATACACCCAGCATTAGCAATGTTTCATGAGAGCCTGACAGTGAAGGGACGGGCCATAGTGAGAGGCCCGCTGCAGGCAGGGAGCATCACCGATACACCCAGCATTAACAATGTGTCACAAGAGCCTGACAGTGAAGGGACGAGCCATAGTGAGAGGCCCGCTACAGGCAGGGAGCATCACCGATACACCCAGGATTAACAATGTGTCACGAGAGCCTGACAGTGAAGGGACGGTCCGTAGTGAGAGGTCCGCTGCAGGCAGGGAGCATCACCAGTACACAGTGCATTAACAACATGTCACGAGAGCCTGACAGTGAAGGGACGGTCCGTAGTGAGAGGTCCGCTGCAGGCAGGGAGCATCACCAGTACACAGTGCATTAACAACATGTCACGAGAGCCTGACAGTGAAGGGACGGGCCGTAGTGAGAGGCCCGCTGCAGGCAGGGAGCATCACCAGTACACAGAGCATTATCAACGTGTCTCGAGAGCCTGACAGGGAAGAGACGGCATGTAGTGAGAGTTCATTGACCGTGCCCGGGCACCCTGAGCAGGCTGGAGTTTGGGAGCATCACTGTAGCAAGGAGCATTAACAATGTGTCACGAGAGCAGTGAAGCGATGGAACATAGTGGTAGCCCCGAGTTCACGCCGCTGGAGCAGGCTGGAGCCAGGGAGCAGATCCAGTACCACAGAGTATTAACAATGTGTGACATTCTGATTGAAATGCACTAACGTGTGAGGGATTCCCCATGACATCGCTGTCTTTTTGCACCAGTGCTCTCTCGTGCCCATACAGCACCAGCTGCACCACACCGTGCAAAATTCTGCTGCAGCTGCGCCAGAGCACGGGCAGGTGTGCACAGAAGACGTGAGGGCGCTCAGGCCAACGGGGTCGCTAAGCCGGCGCTGCATCTATGGCAGGCTCTTGTTAAGTGTTAGGGTGAGAAAGAAAACACGATGTATCCATAGGAGCTGGAGGTAGGGGTGTGAGGGCTGGAGGCCGGCACCCTACAATATCCATGCTGGAGTTTAGAAGTTTAATCAGCAATAAAGAAGCCTTTACACTTGTCACATTTGTTATGCATTCAAAGACAGAGGTCAAATGTCAAGCAATGTCTTCTAACAAATTACCTATTGTTCTTTTACCATGGAGAGTTGAGTTTAATTTTCTTTTCCTTCTCTGACTGTAAGGAGAGAGGATTTTGTAACTTGAACTATGTGACAAACTTCCTATGGTGCAGAGGGAATGTGAAAGGAAAGGTTGTAGATTGCCAATTATATTCTAACACACAACACTGTTTGAATACATGTAAATGAACTTTGCAAGTATTTCAACATTTAACAGCTATTAGAAAGTACAAAAAACACGTTTGTACCAAATTTTAATAGGATGAAAACAATTCAAGACACTTTTCTTGGTGATAAATATTTGCAGAAGCCTGAAATCCCAGTTCCATGCATCATTGTTTGTGCACTGGATATTTTTATCTGTAAAACTGCACGTCTTTGCCAATTTAGTGACCATTTCAATGGTAAATGTGCAATCTGTAAACGATAGCGTGTACTACAGCCCCATGCTTTAGTAATAGATTTGCAGCCATGTGCTCCAAAATGCACCAAGAACTACACTCAACATTCAAACCACTCTCCTGTTGAAAGGGCGTTGCTCATTGGCTACATTTGTTCTGTGTGCGACGCTCAGATTTTTCACAATCCCTTTGATTTCAATGGTGTAACATTGATGGCAGCACCACCACTCTGACCCTTGTCAGGAGGCCATTTGGGCTTCAACGCCCATTGCTGCTGTCATTTGAAATGTCATCAGTGATGTCATCAGTGATGTCACTGGCCATGTCATGAATGATGTAATATGTGATGTCATCAGTAGTGCATTGCGGAGGCGCGAGTTATAGTTAGCTGAACTAACTATAATGGCAGAATTTCTCAGGTTTTGTACGAGTGAAATGTCAGCCTAACTATAACGTCCCTGAAACCTATGGTTTTTTCAATGAATTTCTAAGGTTTTTTAAATGCTAATCCCTAACTAAAATATCCCTGAAACCTGTGGTTTTTTCAGTGAATTTCTTAGGTTTTTTAAATGCTAATCCCTAACTATACATCCCTGACACCTCTGTTTTTTTCAGTGAATTTCTAAGGTTTTTTTAAATGCCAATTGCTAACTATGCCCACATAGGTAGGACATGTGCAGAAAGAGGAAGAAATGCACAGAATGAAGCAAGAGAAGTGCAGAAAGAGGCAAGAGAGGTGCAGAAAGAAGAAGAAAGGTGCAGAAAGAAGCAAGAGAAATGCAGAAAGAGGCAACAGAAGTCCAGAAAGAGGATGAAAGGTACAGAAAAAAGCAAGAGATGTGCAGAAAGAGGCCTACTTTGACTCTACCTTATAACACACTCATA
This sequence comes from Triturus cristatus, assembly GCF_964204655.1. Taxonomy (NCBI): domain Eukaryota; kingdom Metazoa; phylum Chordata; class Amphibia; order Caudata; family Salamandridae; genus Triturus; species Triturus cristatus. The sequence continues at coordinate 452,131,930 of NC_140586.1, read as the reverse complement.
CAAAGTACCCTAATCACTAATACTTCTCCAACGATGTCTTGAACCTCACTTTTCTCTTGAAGGTTCACTATTAATCGACTGCTCAGAATGTTAGGCTTCCCAAATATAAAACAGCAATCCTAAGCATATCAGTGTTGTAAGTCTGACCAAGTTTCTGAAGGTATGCATGCATGTCTATGCTTTTACCTAGCGACATGTTACATGAAAATAAACATACAAACACTTGAATAGCTGTGTTTCAAACAGCATACTCTGTAAATTTGTGTAAAAAAAGGTGTATGCATTTCTTTCTGCTCTCAATACAGGGCACATGGGTATGCAATAGCATATTTGAGGGGTTCTAAAACACATATATACATCAGACATGTCTGTCTGTACAACCAAATGACAGAGCAGAACTGAAAAGATTTGACAACCTATAGGAGAATTCACCCGCTTTTTAAGCTACCACCTTCAGATGAGTAACACATGTAAGAATACATATCCAAGTAGACATATACCTCAGTCACAAGAGCACGCAGACCCTTGAAGTTAACAGCTTGCACTTCCCATTTGAGTACAGCAAGAGTTGCAGAAACAGGGAAAAGAGGTGCAGAAAGGGGGAACAGGGGTGCACACAGTGACACGATCAGTGCAGAAAGAGGAAAGAGGGGTGCAGAAAGAGGAAAGAGGGTGCAGAAATTTCCAGGAGAGGTGTAGAAAGAGGCAAGAGAAGTGCAGAAAGAAGCAAGAGATGTGCAGAAGGAGACAATAGTATTGCAGAAAGAGGCAAGAGAGGTGCAGAAATATGCAAGAGTAGTGCAGAAAGAAGCAAGAGAGGTGCAGAAAGAAGCAAAAGAAGTGCAGAAAGAAGCAACAGAGGTGCAGAAAGGCAAAGAGGGGTGCAGAAAGAGGCAAGAGAAGTGCAGGAAGAAGCAACAGAGGTGCAGAAGGAGGCAGGAGAATCACAGAAAGAGGAAAAAAGGAGCAGAAAGAGGCAAGAGGAGTGCAGGAAGAAGCAAGAAAGGTACAGGAAGAAGCAAGAGAAGTGCAGAAAGAAGCAACAGAGGTGCAGAAAAAAACAAAAGGGGTGCAGCAAGAGGCAAGAGAATTGCAGACAGAAGCGACAGAGGTGCAGAAGGAGGCAAAAGAAGTGCAGAAACAGGCAAAAGAGGTGCAGAAACAAGCAAGAGCAGTGCAAAAAGAGCCAACAGAGTTGCAGAAGGAGGCAAGAGGGGTGCAGAAAGAAGCAAGATGGATGCAGAAATTTGCAAGAGAGGTGCAGAAAGAAACAACAGAGGTACAGAAGGAGACAAGAGAACTGCAAAAAGAGGCAAGAGAGTTGCAGAAACAGGAAAGGGAGGTACATAAAAAGGGAACAGAGGTTCAGAAAGAGGCAAGATGGGTGAAGGAAAAGGGAAGAAGGGTGCGAAAAGATGCAAGAGGGGTGCAGAAATAAGCAAGAGAAATGCAGAAACAAGCAAGAGAAGTGCAGAAAAAAGCAACAGAGGTTCAGAAAGAGGCAAGAGGGGTACAGAAAGATTCAAGAGAGGTGCAGAAAGAAACAACAGAAGTGCAGAAAGAGAGCAGTGCAGAAAGGACCACCGGAGGTGCAGAAGAAGGCAAGAGGGATACCAAAACAGGCAAGAGGGCTGCCAAAATTTATAAGAGAGGCGTAGAAAGAAGCAAGAGCAGTGCAGATAGAACCATCAGAGGTGCAGAAACAGACAAGAGGGGTGCAGAAGGAGGCAAGAGAACTCATGAAAGAGGTAGGAGAGTTGCAGAAACAGGCAAGAGAGGTCCAGAAAGAAGCTAGAGCAATGCAGAAAGAACCAACAGAGGTGCAGAAGGAGGTAAGAGAACTGCAGAAAGAGGCAAGAGAGTTGCAGAAACAGGCAAGAGAGGTACAGAAAAAGGGAACAGGGTGCAGAAAGAGGGAAGAGGGGTGCAGAAAGAGGGAAGAGGGGTGCAGACAGAGGCAAAAGAGGTGCAGAAAGAAGCTACAGGAGCACAGATAGAAGCAAGATAAGTGCAGAAAGAACCAACAGAGGTGCAGAAAGAGGCAAGAGGGTTGTAGAAAGAGGCAAGAGAAGTGCAGAAAGAAGCAACAGACGTGCAGAAGGAGGCAAGAGAAGTGCAAGTAGAGGCAAGAGAGTTGCAGAAACATGCAAAAGAGGAGGTGCAGAAAGAAGCAAGAGCAGTGCGGAAAGAACCAACAGAGGTGTATAAGGAGGCAAGAGGAGTGCAGAAAGAGGCAAAAGAAGTGCAGAAACAAGCAACAGAGGTGCAGAAATAGTCAAGAAATGTTCAGAAAGAGGCAAGAGAGTTACAAAAACAGGCAAAAGAGTCGCAGAAAGAAGGAACATGGGTACAGACAGAGGCAAGAGACATACAGAAAGAACCAACAGGTGCAGAAAAAGGCAGGAGTGGTACAGAAATGTGCAAGAGAGTAGCAGACAGAAACAAGAGCAGTGCAGAAAGAACCAGCAGAGGTGCAGAAAACGGAAAGAGGGGTGCAGAAAGAGGCAAGAGAAGTGCAGAAAAAAGCAAAAGAGGTGCAGAAAGAGGAAAGAGGGGTACAGAAAGAGGCAATAGAGGTGTAGAAAGAGGGACATGGGGTACAGAAAGAAGCAAGAAGGGTGCAGAAAGAAGCAACAGAGGTGCAGAAACAGGCAAGAGAAGTGCAGAATGAGGCAAGAGAGTTGCAGAAAGAAATGAGAGATGCAGAAAAAAGCAAGAGAAGTGCAGCAAGAGGCAAGAGAAGTGCAGAAAACAGAAGAAATGTGCAGAAAAAAGAAAGAGAAATGTAGAAAGAGGCAAGAGTGGTGCAGTTACAAGCAAGAGTGGTTTGCACACCATTAGTACCAATCTAACACCCACATTTAGAAATAAGTAAGAGGTGACTATTCTAGGTTTGCAATGGACCTTCCACCATGCTATACCACTTGTCGCTGCATTTTTGGTAATGTTTGAGCCATTTGAGCTAGAAACAAGGATTTTTTTGCTCAAATCTGCAGGTTATGTGGCAAATGCAGAAAATGTATAAAAGTGTGAAAGTTGGTGCAGCCAAACAGTTGCCCTGCTCATAACTCTGACTTTGTCCAGAAGTGCTCATCAGTGGTTCCTTCTTTGTTTGTCTCATTGAGTTTATAGTTTAACGTCTATGGAAATGAGGAAGGCTAAACCTGAGGTTTATGGCATGGCAGACTACCATGCCATAATATTACTCTCCATAATAAATAATCCCACTCTACATAATTCCTATACACTAAATACCACATACTTTCTATCCACATCCTTTCCCTGCACAACATACCACATCATTCACTACACACAACATACATCCACTCCACCCCAAAAAAATGAGTAAAAAACTTTTACATTTACAACACCAATAGCTCTAACTCTTGCAAATGCGAAACCTATTACATTGCAAATGCTTCGTTAACTGGTAGTCACGTTTGCAGAGTGGTAGAGAAAAGGGGCTGGGCCTCCGACCATCACTCAGGAATTCCACTGCATAGAACTTCCAGGAGGTACCAGGAGGGCGACTTGGCCGCCAAAGTCCCTCAGGAGTAAAGTGGACTTCCTCCCCCAGCCAGTGCTGTGCCAGGAGGCGCCTTTGTAGAGTGGTGGAGAAAGGTGAGCGTGGCCTCCAAAGACCTCTTAGCAATACCACTGTGTGGGACTTACAGGCGGTACCAGGAGGGGTAGTTGGCCCCCAGGGTGAACCTTGGGGGCCAACTACCCCTCCTATTACCTCCTGTAAGTCCCACACATCAGGATTGCTAAGTTCTCATATCTGGCCATGCCCCCTTTCCCCACCACTCTGCAAACGCACTTCCTGGTGCTCTCTTGGATGGGGATTAAAGTCCCCTTCAATGCTGGGGGTCCTTAAGGGCCAACTAGGATACATGATACCTCCAGAATGCCCCAGATAGTGGGATTGCTGACAGGTGGACACAGGCCACGCCCCCTTTCTCCACCACTCTGCAAAAGTTTTTTGGGACCTGAGGGTCCTTGTGGGACCCCCTGAGCAGGCCTGGGGGCTCACGGTGTTTCGACCCTGCCCCCTTTTCTTATTTATTATCCTTTTCTTCCCTTTTTTCTTGTGACTCAGTTTTACCGAGTCACAAGATGGCTGCCAACAAAATAAAGCTCGTGCTCAGTAGGGTTCGCGATATCGATATTTTTATTTTTGAATTTCTCAGGAACTACTGAACGGATTTACAACATTTAGAGCAAGGAGTGCGCGTAGGAACAACAGCTACCTCTCTGCTAAATTTGGTGTAATTCCGTTCAGCAGTTCGGGCTGTAGTCGCGACAAAAGTTCCTATGGAAATAACCTGAAGAAAATTCATTTTGGGACCCCTCTTTTTTCTCTCCCCCCCCATGATGAATCACCCCAAAACTTTCCAGACAGGAGCTGACAGGAGCGGGCTATTAGTTTTGAAACTTTTGCAAAGATTCTTCAAACGGCACCAAATCAAAAAATGCTTTTCCTATGGAAACTAGGTCCTAACTACAACTACCTACTGGCGATATTATAAATATATATATTAAAATTAGAAATAGGGTCAGACTGATTTGCATATGGCCATGTCTGAACTGGGGTGGTGGAGTGAGCTAAAGAATGATAATGGATTAAACCCAGATCAGTTGACTGGGGGTGAGTGTTTGCAATGTTCAACACTCCGTCCATAATGCACTTTGGTTTTGCTTTGTTCGGACTAAATACATTAGCGTGAACTCGGCCCAAATGCATTGGAGTGCTTTATATGAATTCCAGTTACCACAAGGCAAGCAACAAAAAATAACGAATTATACGAACTCAAAAACTAAAAAAAGACACCCCAAACCCTCATGTTCCCCTCACCTCTATAGCCCAGCCACCACCGAGTGCAGGAATCCCTAAATTGCACTCAAGTTGGGTGAGAAACAGCTCTCAAGCCCTTGCGGCTCCTGGAGGCACTTACTGGACCATGGCTGCAGAGCTGGAAGTGGAGGATGCTGACAGTAATCTGCATTGGATTACCGCAACCTAAAGCAGAAACAAAGGAAAATGCAGTGATATGTGGGGTTTACTGCTCATGGAGGATGAAGGGGGTGTCCTGTTCAAGGCAGAGGGTAGAAAAGAGACCTGTTTGCCACCTCACTCGTCTTTTATGGGCAGGGCTACCCAATTGCTGGGACAACCCTGGAAGCACTGTAGTGCTTCGAGGACTGCATCCCCAGCCAGCTAATCCCGCACTGACCTTCCGCAGAAAGTCACAGTGCACCACTTTACAACCTTGGTTTGGGCATGGCTTGCCACCATATGTGCGGCTCCCCCGAGTTCGAGGAGCCTTTTCATTCTATCCCAGACCACACTATACTATTTCACTCTATGCACCTCCACTATATGCCGCTCCACTGTACATCACTCCACTGTATCCCACTCCACTCAACACCACTCCACTCTACACTTTATTCCACTCCACTTTATGCTATTCCAGGGTAAGCTACTCCACTCTACCCAGCTCCACTCAACACCACTCCACTGTACTCCACTCAACAAACCTGTACTCCATTCAACAACAGTCTATGCCCCTCCACTCTACCACATTCTGCTCCACTCTATAGCACTCCACTGTACAGCAATCAACTCCTGTCAATGCCAGTCTACAGCACTCTACTTTGCTCCATACCACTGTACAACACTCTACTCCACTCCACAACACTGAATACAACTCCCTCTACGCCACTCCACTCCACCCCACTTTTCTATACTATATTCTGTGCAACACTACTCCACTCTACTCCATTGTACTCGACTACTGCACTCTATGTTACTCCACTGTACGCTACACTATGCCACTCAACTCTATGACAGTGTATGCCACTCCACTCTACCACACTGTACTGCACTGCACTCTACTCTAGTCCACGCTACTCCACTGTACCACACACCACTCCACTCTGCAACCCTTTACTCCACTGTGTGCTTTGCCATTCCTCTAGCCTCCACTCCACTTCACTCTACTGTAGAAAACCTCCCCCCACTCTATGGCACTTTTATGACACTCTACTTTATACCATTCCACTCTACCACACTCTACTCCACTCTATGCAACTGCACTCTCCAAGACTCTACTACACTCTGTACCACTATATCACACTGTACTCCACTCTAAGCTCTTACACTACAGTGTACAATCCTCTTCCCTACTCTATGCCCCTAAATTCTAGTGTACAACTTTCTACTTCACCCTATGACACTTTCTAACACTCTCTGACACACCACTCCACTGTACTGTAATAGACGCCACTCCAATTTATAACAATTTACTCAACTCTACGCTATGCCTGTCCACTTTGGTGCACCCCACGTCGCTGTGCTATACAAAACAATGCTACACTCTATGATGACACCCAAAACCATTGTGTCTCTCTCTAGTGACATGGATGCGACAGTCTCCAATTTAAAAACTGTAAGCAGGCAGTGGCCACATGAATGGAGAGAAATTACTTATGACTCAATGAGGACGACAAGACAGAGGTACTGATCTGTGATAATTGGACCATCTGTTTGGTCCAATTTGTGGTGGCCAGAGTAGTGGTCAATAGAAATCTCTTGTTCGAACTGCAAGTAAGCAGGAAAGTGCCTGCCTGATTTTAGATAATCAAATGCCTGAGGAAAGTGTTTCCCTACATTCCACTTCCTGCATGAAAACAAATGGCTTTGGCAATGACCATGGCCAGGTTGGATTAATGTAATGCTCTCTACATGGATATTCTTAAGACTTTTGTTGCTAGACTGCAGCTTGTTCAGAACGCAGTGGCCAGATTGATTCTTGATATCCCTAAATTTCAGTCTCTGAGGGGATTTGGAAACTTCACTGGCTACCTGTGAAAAAACAAATTACCTTTAAGGCTCTTTGCATGGTTCACAAATCCCTGGACAATATAGGTCCAGGACACCTCAGGAATCTATTTCAATGCTACATTCCCTCTAGACAGCTGCGATCCTCAGGCAAACATCTTCTAATTGTTCTTAAGTATAGAAAATAGAAATGGGGAGGTAGAGCTTTTTCAGTGGCCGCATCCAAGCTTTGGAACTTGCTTCCCCATTCAATCTCCAGTCTTCAATCTCACCCTTCATTTTGCAAGGGCTTATAGATCTGTTGTTTTACTCTCTAATGGACAGTCAGCGAGCTCCTCCTTGCTTTCTCTTCCCTTCCTAAGACCAACTGCCATTAGCGCATTGACGCCATTTGGCATTTGTTATACTTTAAAAGTCTTTTTTCATTCATTCATTATGACACTTTAGTCCACTGTACGCTATGCCACTTCACTCTACTCCCTCCACTCTACTGCACTCTACGATACTTCACTATATGACACTTAACTATATAACTCTCTCCTTACTTCTACCCTACAGCAATCCACTCGATGACACTGGGCTTTGAAACACATTTTAGTTAATAAAAAAATGTAAATTCACTGAAAAAACCCAAAGGATAAGCCTTTGTTATAGTTAGGAAAACTTTATTTATTGTTTCTATCGAAACCAAACTTAAATACACAAACATTAGAAATTCTAAAGTTTTAGTTACACCTTTAATGTATAATTTAGGCACCTCCTTTAAATTACTATAACTATATTAAATTTTCTATACAAACAAAAGTTAAACTACAGAAAATTTTGAAATTCTAAAGTTATACTTATACCTTTAAAGTTTAATTCATGCAACATCTTTAAATTATTATAATTCGTGGACCTCCATACAGAGTGCTTTCAACTCTGTAGCCACACTACATTAACTTTAAATCATGCCTTCTCCATGTACTGCTTTTAACTTTTTATATTATATCATTTATACCATGTGAAACTATAGCATTTACAAAAACTCTTATGACATTGCAGCTCACATCATTTGTGAGAACAGAGAACAGAATGATTGGTATACATTTTTAACCTTTATTTCTCAAAAACAACTCAACAGATGTATGCCAAATCACAAAAAGCATGCTTTCTATGTAAAGATCTGTCTTTCTGCCAAATATGGTGTAATTCCATTCACTCATTTTGGCTAAAGCACTGTAAATTCCCATGGAAAATTGCATGGAGAAAATGCATTTTGCCCCCCTCCTTTTTCCCTGGCCCCAGCTTGAAAGATCCCCTCAGAACTTGGTAGGTAAGATGTGGGTGGATGACCCTGTCATTAAACATTAAAGTAAATTATAGGTAGGTGAGAATTTCAGTGACAACGTAACGTTTTGAACATACAAAACCACTGAAATGCACTGGTTATTATAATCTTGAGTAACTATAACTCATACCCTAATGTAAATGTAACTCGCACCCCTGCAATAAACAGTTTTCTCAACAAATATTTCACTCCAAATGTTGCAGTGATATCAATGATCCCGAAACGACTGAGCAGGACGCAGAGACGCCTCCGGTATCTATATCTATGGGACTATTCGAAGCCATATCCAAAAGACTGCATTCCATTTAAAACATCGTTCTTCATGAATTAAATCACAAAATTATTTATCACTGAAAGACGGACTATATAAACAGTAACTTTTATCCATTGAATCGCATACTGTGTAACAAACCCCCGTTGGGACATAAAATATAAAGGAATAGATTTATAATCCTCGTGAATAAAAACACTCACCAGTGTTCTGCCAAAGTATATTGATTCATACATTGAAGGAAACACAGTCTTTCATTGCTGGCAATTTAAAGGAGATATATATAAAGTTTACGTGTGGCTCTTTCCTGATGAAGACGCAGTTTGCGTCGAAACGCGCGTCGAAAAAGATTCAACTTGTCTGCCACCAAGAAATGTTTACTTATGTAATTGTGTCTACTGATGAAAAAGAGTTATAATATGTTTTAATATTCATATATTTTCATTTTAAAGTGTATTATGAAATGTTTTTTAATATGTCATTAAATTAATGTTTTTAAGTCTAGTAAGTGTTGTTTGGGTTTTACATTGTTGCAAACAGTTTCTTGGAAATAAAATTGCACCAGAGGGGTGCATATATATCGATAGATTATATACTTCTTGATCATATTGCCTAAGGATTTATACTCTACTTACAGTGATATCAATGATGTCATAAGAGATGACATGAGTAATGTAATTTGTGGGGTAATTAGCAGTGAATGGGCCCACTATCCTTAACTAAATGAATTGGCTCCCGGGGATAGGGTTACCGGGGTACTAAAAGGTTGCAAAGACAGGCCGTACACCCCCTCCCCAATATTTCTATAAAAAAGAATTGCCAGTTCCCACAATGCCCTGTGGCTGATCGGCAGGGAGTTGGCCACTGATAAATCAAAGCTGCAAAACTGAAAACATTTGCTACTCACATGATGCTGTAGTAAATAAAAAAACGAGGGGTTCTTTTTTTCAAAGAAAATTTGGTTAGTGCTCTATAAAACTAAAATCAGGATTTTTTTTCTATGAATTCTCAAATATCTTCTTGATCAATGTCAGAACAAACATCTGACATGCTGAGTGAAGCATGTTCTACCAACAGCCTGTCACTTCATTCTCTCTTGTTCTACTGAAGTTTTACCAAAGTGTTCTAATGCACAACTAGAGGACTAACATTCTGCATTTATGACAAAAGAACAACGCAAATCTTCAGTAAAAAATATCCAGCTGTGTGCATCAGTTAATAGGCAGGTTCGCAAGAACAGCGGAAGATCTTACTAAATATGGCCCATTGTGCGCATTGGGTGAGTGTGGGATCCTGCAGAACGATAACTGCTGAGGATTGACCACAGGCAATGTTGCTGACCCTCACTGTGCATTGCCAAGTAATGTGGGCAATGCAGGCTTGATACAAGCGGAGGGTTGGGCACAGTGCCAGACCACAAGGCCTGACCCAACAGGCAGTCCCCATCAGCATGGCACTGTGGGGGTTGGGCACTCGTGGAGGGTTGCGCTCTGGTCTAAATTAGAATATGATCAAAACTGCCAGAACTTCACTGAAAAAACAAACATTAAAGTGACATTGTAGTCATGTGTTGCAATGCGACTTGAGCTAATGTATAAAAAAACACTGAAATACACCAGTTATAGTTTACTCACTTAGCTATAACTTGTACCCCAGTCTTGCACTTCTGATGACCTCACCTGTTATATCACTCACAGTATATTAAATTACATCATTTATGACATCAACCATTGCATATAAAATGGAAAACTGTGTAGGATGGTAAAATGTTGTTGAGGGGTTCTGGTGACATAAACCATGAGACTAAAGGCCGAGGGGCTTGTCAGTGTCCCCAGAACCATGTTATAGCAATATAGGACTATATTTCGTGTGTGCTGTTATGCATTTTTTTATACTTACCAATTATGGTATGAAATGCACACAATGCACAACATAATTCTGCCACGCATGAAACATAAAACAAAACACTCATTCTAAAATTGCAGTGGAAAAAAGACTGACTAGGAAGAGCAAAACATGGCGGGCAACATGAGTAATGGCATGCGTTGTCTAGATCATTGTCTCCACGTCTGATTATTTCACGATGGTGCTTAGTTCATACAACACTCTGTGACTACAACAGTACTGAGCTGAGGAGAATGAGCGTGGTGGTTTGTATTGTGATTAGTCTCACAGCAGCAAGGTAGAGTTTAAACCAATCAAACGGGGTGTGGTTATGGATGCTACCTCAGTGGGTCTATGAACAGTCCTTTAATGACACAAGACAGGCCAGCCTCCAAAAGGAAAATTATTTCAAATGCATGCTGTTACATGAGAGGGGCAGAATGTCCTTTCATTAGTATTGGCACCTTTCTCAATAAAAAATGCTGGCCGTTTGTGCATGTTCAGTGGTTCTAAAATGGCTGGAGATGATACTTAAAAAAGTATGTAAACTTCTCTGTATTCTATTTCAACTCGGTACTTCTGGATCTACTTGCCACAAACGTGAGCAAAAGCAAAAATAAAATGGTCGAACATAAATGAAGAAGTGATACAATTAAAAAAGCAAAATCAGATATCATCGGTTACAATCAATCAATCAAATCTTTATTCGTCGGAGTATCTGCCATAAAGTATCAGCCATAAAAGGGTGCATCAAAAAAACATTCAAAACAAGTTAAAAGGAAGAATACATACAGTGCAATATTTTCTGAATACAGTAGCATTTTCAGTGTCTGAATTTCAGAATCATAATTAATAGTTTACATAAATAACATCGTAAATCAAGATCAAGGTCTAAATGATTTCATAAACAGTCCCCTATCCCATTAAGCAGCAGAACACACAAAATTATCCTTGGTTAAAACAAGTGATAAAATAATTTTCCAACAATGTCCCACAGTCGAACAGCTGAAGAGATATATCTGTAAATCATTAAACATGTAAATTTATCTTTTAAAAGCTGGAGGTGATGTAGTGCTGCCCGGCACTTCCTGATATTTAAAAGGTTTAAAAGGGGAATAATAAAATCGCGCCTTGGTATGATATAAAGTTTACAGAAAAACATAAAATGTAATGTGGACTGAAAGGACTTAGAGTCACAGGGGCACAGATCCACTTTGGCATCGCAATAGACTTTACGAGGGTAAGAGACCAAAACATGCGAGATGCCAAATCTGAATCTTATAAGATCAAACAGTTTGGGTTGGCTGAAATAGAAGGAAAGATAGGGCTCAAGGTCTAGTGTGAAAACTAGCAGAGAGTGTTCTAAGACACTCTTTTTTGCCACCTCTAGAGTTCCTCTGATTGAATATAAATGAGTTAAAAAATCCCTTTTCAATTTCACTGTTGGTATTTTAGCAATGCTACCAGGATTATAAAAACAGTCCGCCAGCCCCATGGTCTCTAGCTGTTTATTTATATAACTGAGCCAAGGTATTTTTGTCGAATAATCCAGTTTGAGACAATCTAAAATAATAGTGCGATTTAGGACTGGTTCTTCCTTTGCCCAGATAGAATGCCACAGTAATATCGGTGCTGACTGTATACGAAAAGACAGAGGTGTCAAACCTAATTCGCTGTGACAGAGAGTGGCAGCAAGACTTTTGGGAACTGTCAACAAGCGTCTCATGAAGGAGTTCTCAGCTCTTTGTAGGCCCCCTACGTTACCAAAACCTCATACTCCAGCACCATACAGATTACAGAGCAAGAACGTGCCTTGTAGATGTTAGTAATTGTATTGATTGGTTTAGAGCCTAACTTTTTCGTAAATCTAAAAATCGCCTCCAGATTTTGATTAAAACTGCTGATCCTTGAATCTACTAAATGATGCCAGGTACTTTTTTGATCAAAAAGAATTCCCAAATAAGAAAAGGTGGGGACATAGGACAACTTTTCATTTTTTATAAAACAGGATTTTAAATCGGTGGGGGGTTTACCCACCGCCATAGTATAAGATTTCCCTACCTTGGTCTTTAAACCAAGTTCATTAATAAAATCATTAAACCTTCGTTAAAAGCCTCTGCAACCCCACCCCAGTTGTAGACATTAAGACACAATCATCTGCACAAAGTAATGCCAGCAACATCCTACAGCCTATCATGGGGGCATCCACATTCCCATGACTAATTAAAATTTCTAAGTCATTTATGTACAAGCAGAATAAAAAAGGTACAAGAACGCAACCCTGGTGAACCCCATGATTCATTTTTATTGTGGATGTGAGTAAGCCACCTGCTCCATACCTGACTCTCCCCGTCATATCTTGATGCATAGTAGCTAGGAAGTGGACAATAGATGGTTCGATGCCCATATTCAACATTTTTTTCCACAATCTCACTCTCTGCACCCAGTCAAATGCAGACGTAAGGTCCATGAACCCGAGATAGAGGGATCCAGTCTTAGCTGGTGTACACGCCTATGACCAGGTGCAGATTTAGGCATTGTTCCATCGTTGTAACACAAGGAGGATTGGGGACAGGGAGCGGAATTAGAAAGAAAGGAGGTCCAGTACCCGTGCTCCCACAAAATTAAGTGTATGTACTCGGGGGGTAGCTGTTCCTCAAAAAAGTAGGAAAAGAGACCAGTAATGGGTAACTAGGACTCACATAAGGTTTAGGTCAGTGTGAGTGGAAAGGGAATTTCTCCTTTAGAATTTAGTGCCCTCACACAACCTTGTGATTGTCATGCTTCATCATAGGGCGTAGGTGGGGTAGGTCTAAAAACCCTAGAACAGGCGAGCACATTTACTCAGCCTGCAACCTAGAGGGTGCCGACGAAGCCCATTCTCCAGGTTAGAGGGGTTGGGCATAGGTTCCTACAAAAAGAGTGCCTATCAGCGCTTGGAAGCATTATTCCCTAAACAACAAGGTACCACAGGTTCACAGGTCTTCTCTTTCCTGGAATCTGTTCTAATTTCATTTCATTATATTTTTTCACCTTCAACACCGGTCCTGACGAAGCGCCACAGGATCCCTTAGGGACCACTAGCGAGCGCGAAACATATTGACCCCATTTTAGTTGGACTTTTACACCACAGCACCCATCCTGAGAGCAGCGGTTAGTTACACATCTGCCCTCTAAAAAAATTTCCAAAGAGGAGCTCCAGGATCCACTCTATTTTAATTTACTATTTGAACCCGTGTATAAAAACCTTGGTTCTGGGTTCCATATAGTAATTTTAATACACTGTGGCAACTCCTCAAAACTGCAGTGCCACCCCCACGAGGAGCAACGCCCTATGATGAAGCATGACACTCGCAAGGGAGTGTGAGGGCACTAAATTCTAAAGGAGAAATTTCCCTTCCACTCACACTGACCTAAATCTTATGTGAGTCCTAGTTAGCCATTACTGGTCTCTTTTCCTACTTTTTTGAGGAACAGCTACCCCCAGAGTACATACATTGTTCCATCGTTCCCAATCCCCTCCTAAAGCCATATTGTATATCTGAAAATTTCCCACTGTCGGTTACCCAGGCCTCCAACCGCTCTAATATAACCCTGCCCATCAGTTTGCAGGTATAATCAATTAAAGAAATGGGCCAATAACATTTTGGGTCGGACCTGTCCCCTTTCTTAAAGATGGGGACTATTGTCACAGATCTCCACAAATCAGGAGGTCCCTGGGTTGCATAACAACTTAAAATGTTCGTCAACAGTTGGAGCCATAGGGGGGATTAGCTAAAAACAAGTCTGCTGGGATGTCGATGGGACCCGAGGCCTTATTCTTCACAGTATGATTTTATGCCCTTTCTACCTCATCAAGTGTTGGGCGAGCCAATTCTAATACCCCATAATTTAAATTAGAATGCAGCTTACCTTTATAGCTGTAGAGGCCAGAGAAGTGTTCTACCCAGACTCCAGGCATAAATGTTGCGTCTATATTGCTGTTGTGGGAGCTATTGAAGAAATCCGAATTAACGGTTTTCCAAAAAAGTCTGGGATCTTTGCTCTGACATGCTACATGGAGTTGTTCCCAGGCTTCTTTCCTTATGTCTAATTTGCGACTCCCTAATGCCAGTTTGTACTCAGATCGTGACTGTTTTTCTTCCAATTTGTCTCGAGGTTTTTTCTTCAAGGCCTTAAGTAATATATTATGGGATTGTGAACAGTCACTATTAAACCACCTTCCTTGCCTTCCAGGTCTTATTTTTTGGTCACTAATTAAGGCAGCGTTGATGGTCTCAGTTATAGCCGCAAAGGATGGTATATGCTATCTTTCAGACAGTCTAATACTTGATTCATGTTGATTGTCATGATCTTTTGTAGAACAGAATCAGGGTTTATGGTGGACCACTTCCGCAGCAGCCCCTTATTTTTAACAGAAGTTATTGGACATGATATATTAGGCATAGCGGAGTCAACAGCTTGAATCTCTTAGTTAAGAGATAGTGGGTAATGATCACTAAAACAGACCTTGTGTATGGTAAAAGTCACAGATTGAGGTTTGAAATAATCAGAGGGCAATAAAATCAATTAGCGTCCCTTGGCCTCTACCTACATATGAGACTAATTCCATACCATCTTGTTGGATAAGATCAAGTGTAAGGAAAAAGAGAGAATTTTGAAAGTAGTGAATTAAAAACATTCCCACAGGGATTATGATAGAAATGGCAGCCGCCGTCCCTAGCCCCATCTAATAAATTACATGCAGACTGTTTTGATAGGGGGCATAATTTACAATTAAAATCGCACCCACAAAGAATGATAAAGTCCATATTAATCTCCTGTATGTGTCTGCACAATGAATTTTCTAGGTCTTAGGTGATAGCAGTGTTCTTAATATTAAAATTATTATGATAAAAGTTAACAAGGATCAAAGTCACAGTTTTTCCAAAAAGAATATTAATAATTTGAAAATAAGGTGAATGAAGCTGAGTCTTGCCTACCCTGCCTGACAATGTTGTTGATACCAGAGTTAGTAATCCACACTTAGAATGACCACCTAAAGCTGCATTAGCTGGGGTATGTATAGAGACATAGCCATTAATGTATGCAAGCTCGTTCATCCAGGTTTCCTGTAAACACCCAATACTATAGCTTTTTATAAAGGCAACCCATTGTTCAGATTTTAACTTGTTGGACAAATCGGCGATATTCTAAAAGAGGCTACCATAAACAGTTGTACTATTATGACTACATGACACTTCCTCAATAGAGTGGGCAAGCTTACAATTATTTTCGGGTAGCGTTTCCACATTGAAAGGTGCCAAAGATAGGGCCCCCTCGCCCAGTGAAATTACATTGGATACTGTGAAGCCTAGCTCTGGTGACTCGGGAGAGGGGGGACTGACAGCATATGATGCAACAGTCGATGTTAATTTTTCCAGGCCACCAGAACAACCTTCAGACGGTCTATATTTTGGGTCATGCTTAATGTGTCTGACACAGCCATTTGCCAGAGGATGTAGTCAATCCACATAATCTAAGGAAGAAAAACGATTAAAGCTTGGAATAGCATAGTTATATGTGACGTTACCGGTTAAAGATGGAGGCCTGTGTCCTATGGGTATGTATGGCTTATAAAAGTACCCTAATGGCACTGCCTCAATGGGACCACTTGCAATATTACACCAAGAAAGCTTATGCATAAGACAATGGACGAGTGACCTATTTTAAAAATTTACAACAATACAGTCACCTGGCCCCATCTTTGATTGTGTGCCCACCCATGCAACCCGTTCAACATTATTTACTGATTAAATAAATCATCACTTTTAGGCCAGTTCGCCGCTTTCGGAAGTCGAACCGTTTTATTCTTTAACTGATTTTGGTCTTCCTCCTTGCTAGGTGGCAGAGATGGCACATTCTTAAGTACTATAACAAATGGAGTGGCTTCAGGTGGAAGATGGAGTATTCTTTCATGATTTTTCCTTGATGTGAAGTGACCATTGTCTTGACAGTTGTCAATGGGATTGAGCACTCCAGTCTTATTTAGCCCAGAAATAATCGGTTGACCAGGGGCCAAATTTAGGGCATTGTTTTTCTGATGCCAGGAGGAACAGTTTAGATTGTTAGTGTCAATGGCAGGGCAATCTCTTATGGACGTGGCCTGGGAGGGAGGTGCTGTAAGCGGTAGGTCAGAATTGGGGATGGGTACAGTGTTTGTCCCTGAAGTTAAATTAGATAAGCTAGATAAACTTGAGCCAATCAAATTTTTTAATGACATATCGATACTATTCAGTATGCCTAGAAACGGTTCAAGGAGTGGCTTCAAGCGAACTAATAAATTGGGTGTGCGATAGTGAGTCCCCTTTGACTTCGTTTTCTTTTGATCATGCATCAATATCCAGTTCTAGGACCCTTGTGCCCTTCTTTACAGGAGGTGCCAATTTTTTCTTGCGGGTTGCCGGTGGCAATACATCTTTCTTAGACTTACCGCATGCCTTCGACTTGTTGGACGGGGTGGGTGTGAGCTGTCTAAAATAGCCTTGCTGGATAACACTGGTACTAGTTGTGTTTAAAGGGTCTTCCATAATATTCGAAACCATGGCAACCGTATCCGAGTCAGAGGTCCTCAATTGGTCACTGTCTGTAGGGCACTCCAATTCCAGCAATGTACTGTTATCTAATGCCCGTTTTGTCGCCCCCAGTCTCTCCTCCATGGACTTAATCTCGCTAGTGATAGCCCCCATAGCAGTGGTCAGAAAACTGGTGATGTTTTCTGCTAACGGGCGATCCTTATTGGTAGGCATGGGATTTTTGCGTTTCCCAGTCCTCTTACCTGGAATTGGACATTGTTATCCACCCAGGTGGCAAACTGCGGAGGCCAACCAAGAGACCTGGCCCAGCCCAGCCTCGTCCGGAGGCGGACGGGCGCAGACGGGCCCGCCCTTGGCCTGGGCGCACCCACGCGCGTCCCATGCCGCGGGAGCTCTCCTCAACTTTTCTAGGACCTCCTGGCGCACTCAAGTGGTGGCGTTGGTGGCGGCCAAGGCCGCGAGGGGAGCCGGGGCTTGTAGCCCCCCCAGTGAGCAGGCAAACAGGCAAGTAGTGGCAATCCAGGCGTCTCACACCACGGGAGCCCACCTCAACTTTTCTAGCGCCTCCTGGCGAGTTTGAGTAGCGGCATCAGTGGCGGCCAAGGCCACAAGGTGGGCCAGGGCTTGTAGTTCCCCCAGGCAGCAGACAAACAGGCAAGTGGTGGCAATCCGGGCGTCGGTTGATAAATAAGACACATTCCATGCTAAAAACAAATATGAAATGTGTTGCGAAATAATTCAAATTAACGACTGACATCCAAGGTCAACTTCAAAGCAACTACAGTCCATTAAACAATTTTAAAAAAAAGATAAATGTGGCCCAACACTACCATTCTCCCGAAGTATTTGGGTCAACTTGTTTTAAGTAGAGGTAAATGTTTCAGTATATTACATGTACTATGTTTCAGGAACCGATATTTATGTGAGCAGTGCCAGTTCAGTTATGTTTTGTTATGTTATTTGAATTTATGTTTTTTTCTATAATGTAGAACAAATCATGTACATACATGGTCTCTACTTCCAAGGCAAGACACCGAATAGCTGCAGTTACCTCTCAAAATACATGAATACGGGGGGCCAAATAAGTAAAAGTAATTTCTGCAGACAAATTATATTTTTCATTGGTCGCATATTCTGTAAACCACTGGCATTATTTTTCTAAAAGATCAAACAGACAGAAACACCTGCAGTGAAGCAACTGAGAGCACGAGGAAGGAATGGAGAGTACCTGGGGTTAGGGAGGGGGTTTGTCAGCACCAACCATCACCACAGAAAAGCAGGTTTGTCTCAACCAGCCAAGACACTGAATTATGAGTGCACTGGGCACATGCAAGGTAAGTTCACACAGATAAGGCTTAGAAGCCCAGATCGATCAATCAATGCCTTTCCTAAATATTCAGAATGTGTTTTTCAGCCCCTGTCTTTCATCTAAACAAATACGTTTGGTGGGTGGTGGGTGTGTGTCTGTTTGTGTGTGTGTTTAAGTAACATTGATATCAAAACAGAAGAACTAGGCTGAGGAAGGTCTGACAGGAATGCTCAGCAGACATAAAGGAGGGCGCTCCCTGCATCACCACACACAAAGGGACTGAAGAGAGAGGTGTGAAGAGGACAGAGACTCTGGCATAAACAGAGAGGAAGAATTAACAAGCATTTGCAATGCATCGGTCTCGCCTTTGGGGACTTATATGCATTTAGCTATGTAGCACATTAGCCTGGGTGCTGAAACATCTATTGTTTAATATGGAGGGAAAGAAAGCACCAAACTGCGTGACACGCTCGAACTGAAGCAATTAGAGCACTTTACATGTGCACCAGTTACATTACACAAGGATACACTCGTTTTTGGTAGGTACGGGAGCTTAAGGAATTTGCCCAGAATCACAGCATGCTAAGCTCTAACCTAGTCCCCCAGGTCCAATCACGCAGCTCGCCTCTTAAGCCACATCCACTCTCAAGTGGCCGTATTCCCTGCTTCTTCTTTTAAAGGAGCCTACGGGCGCTGGCAGAAATAAAAAATAAAAAAATTTAATAAAAACCACCTCTGCTGTTCCAGCACTGGACCATAACATTTCCCCACCAAGCCTCGCTCTGAGTTGCATTTGTAGCATTGTCAATATCTCAAATGCTTACAAATGCGAGACAGGTTGGGTGGAGGAGCGAGTGAAGAGAGAGACACGAGAAAGAAAGCAAAACCAGCGCGGTGCTCGTGAAAGGGCACCGTGCTGAAACTAGATAGTGGTCCTGTTATATTTATTTGCAGACAGTACATGAAACATGTATTGTTTAATATGGAGGGAACGAAAGCACCAAACTGCGTGACACGCTCGAACTCGAACTGAAGCAATTAGAGCACTTTACATGTGCACCAGTTACATTACACAAGGATACACTCGTTTTTGGTAGGTACGGGAGCTTAAGGAATTTGCCCAGAATCACAGCATGCTAAGCTCTAACCTAGTCCCCCAGGTCCAATCACGCAGCTCGCCTCTTAAGCCACATCCACTCTCAACTGGCCGTATTCCCTGCTTCTTCTTTTAAAGGAGCCTACGGGCGCTGGCAGAAATAAAAAATAAAAAAAATTAATAAAAACCACCTCTGCTGTTCCAGCACCGGACCATAACATTTCCCCACCAAGCCTCGCTCTGAGTTGCATTTGTAGCATTGTCAATATCTCGAATGCTTACAAATGCGAGACCGGTTGGGTGGAGGAGCGAGTGAAGAGAGAGACACGAGAAAGAAAGCAAAACCAGCGCGGTGCTCGTGAAAGGGCACCGTGCTGAAACTAGATCGTGATCCTGCTATATTTATTTGCAGGCAGTACATGAAACATGTATTGTTTAATATGGAGGGAACGAAAGCACCAAACTGCGTGACACGCTCGAACTCGAACTGAAGCAATTAGAGCACTTTACATGTGCACCAGTTACATTACACAAGGATACACTCGTTTTTGGTAGGTACGGGAGCTTAAGGAATTTGCCCAGAATCACAGCATGCTAAGCTCGAACCTAGTCCCCCAGGTCCAATCACGCAGCTCGCCTCTTAAGCCACATCCACTCTCAACTGGCCGTATTCCCTGCTTCTTCTTTTAAAGGAGCCTACGGGCGCTGGCAGAAATAAAAAATAATTTTTTTTTTTAAAAAACACCTCTGCTGTTCCAGCACCGGACCATAACATTTCCCCACCAAGCCTCGCTCTGAGTTGCATTTGTAGCATTGTCAATATCTCGAATGCTTACAAATGCGAGACCTGTTGGGTGGAGGAGCGAGCGAAGAGAGAGACACGATAAAGAAAGCCCAATCCCCTTTAAAACAAAGCCCCAAACTAACTACCATCCTACCAAAAAGAAGCCCAAACAAGGGGAGCTGCAAACCGGGAGGTGATTTGGAGGCAGCAAAGCTCACGGCCATGTTTGAATGTAATGTGAGTTGATACCAGAATGCCTCGGATGCTTTAACAATTTAAAAGTGAAGCAGTGCGTCGCGCTTAATAATTAAAAGTGAAGGCAGCTGTGACACTTAGAAATAAAAGTGATGGTGGGATAAGTGAAGGCGGCCGTCACGTTTAGATGTAGAAATGAAGGCGGGCTCAGACTAAGTATTTTAAACTAAAGGCTCCCCTCACACTCAATATTTAAAAGTGAAAGCGGGCGCCGTGAGGAATATTTTAAATTTACAAATCACCAGGTGCCCAGTGCCTTTTAACCATGCTGCCTGTACACAGAGCGCACTGTAGCAGCAGCAGCTTTCACAAGAGGAACAAGCCCAATCCCCTTTAAAACAAAGCCCAAAACTAACTACCATCCTACCAAAAAGAAGCCCAAATGACGATCGACTGCGAAGTAGTACTCAGGAAACATGCAGTAAAGGGGCCAATAGCCGTGGAAGGAGACATGGCCATCATAAGGCGGGACTAGCAGCCTGCAAACTAATCAGAAGTCATCAGCTTGGCCACAAGCCAATGAAAAAGTGGGCTGGGGAGTGGGCGGTGCTACCCTCACCTATAGTGTATACTGCATGCCTCGCAAAGCGATGGCAGCACATTCGTGCTGCATCGCTAGGCGAGACCTAAAAAGGGGTACTGGGAAAGACACTTACGCATCAGTACATACAGCAGGGGCTGGGAAGGTCTAGAGATCATAACATTAGGAGACACAAAGAGGTGCTGAGGAGAGATGCCATAAAGCATAGCAAGCTATACCTTAAATATTTCAGAAGCCTGCATTCCTAAACATTTGGGGAAAGTGGAAAAACAAATAAATACGGCAGGCAGATTTATCAAAACTTTGCGTTGCCACAAAGTGATGTAAAATCAGGCAAAGTAGCGTATATCCTAAATAAACTCTTTACTTGTTTTGCTTAAAAGTTGCCCGTTTTATAGCACAAACATTAATTGAAAGTATGGCAATTTGGCTATTGTTTCAACCCACTACAGGCATTGTGAGTAAACAGGAATGCCCTTATACGCAACCCCAAATCTCTCAATCGTGGTCCATTATAAACAGTGTTTAAAATGGGCCACGATTGAGAGCTCTGGATTTGAGGCTGAAGGCATTGCAAGTTTCTTACACTGCCGGTGAGTGTGTAAAAAACAATTGTATAATAAATAGAAATAATGTACTTTCCTACTACTTTCCGGTCCAGCAGTCTGTGGCTCCAAGGCTGCAGAGGGTCTAGGAGCCAACTCCTCTAGCCAAACCATACACTGCTCTCATGCTGTTAACCAGCAATGGAGTAGCACCAGGATGGTTTGGACTGGGTTGGCTCAGTTCTGCTGCAGGCACTGGAGGCCTGTGTCTACTCTCCACTCAGATGTGTAAGACAGCTCGGTTGGAGAGGTTCAAAGTGCACATGTCAGGCTGGCTATCGCAAGACATTTGGCCAAAGTGGCATGCACACTTTAAACAGTATTACTAGCTACCACTACTCCCTGCTGCCATGCAGCAGCAATGGCCCTGCCCCAGCCTGCCAATTGAATCAGGCTAGCCACGCTGAAAAATAAGATTTTCATAAAATCATTTTATTACCATTTTATTATTTATGTTTGCTGCACTAGCAGCAGGGTGGGCGATGCTCCTAAGCCCTAATGGAGGAACCGCCGCTGTTTGCGTTGCCTTCACTAATTTGCACTACATTATATCAAAGATGCATTCCATGGGTGGTATTTGGGTGTTCCAACGGTACCACACATCGTTTTTGACGCAAAGCCAAATCTAGAAAATTGTGAGACATAGCTTTGCATAAAAAAATGATTGCACCTTGATTCAGGTGCAAAATCGGAGAAATTATTTAATTTCTCTTAACATTTGATTCATTGCATGTGTGCTGCACCGTGCCGCACACTCCACTGTGGGAAGTGTTAGAAAAAATGCCTAACATAGGATTTTGTACTGAAAGGGTACCCTTCCAGTATAAAACCTATGCTAGACACCACGCACACACCTTTGCACTGTGTGCACATCTGTGTGCTGGACTAGGCAGCCTGTTTGTGTGCCAGTCCAGGGAAAGGGAGTAGCAGGAGGCATCATTTATGAAATATTTAGGAAATATGGTTCTGAGCTGACTCTCCCCTTAGCCCAATGCTTTCCACCAATTGTCTTTACTGCACAGCATTGCACTATTTCTTTTCCCCGGTGAGAATAGGGTGATAGTGTTTCCTTATATTTTTTGGATGAGCTTGTGTAAGACTAATGCACCACTTTCTTTTTTGGCTCAGTTTCCAAGCACTCACGGAAGATTCCTGCTTCTGTTCCCACACAAAATTGAAAAACGTGTCTCAGAACTTCATCCATTATTTCTGCAGGTTCGTCCTGCCGTTGGAAAATAACACATTGGTCATCACAGCCGATCTCAGCCTCGGCCTGGATATTAGTTTATATAACGAAAGTATCTTTGTTTCTGAACCATCCTTCAGCTTAAAAGTTTAACCAGGAGCCTGGCTGTTAACCTGCCTCAAAATACATCAAGTCACTATAATACTTCAATTAATTTATTTGAGAAAGTTTATAAAATCTGTAAACAGAGCTTCCAAATCATGTGTATAATGTGCATTGATGCACACATAGCCTTTTAGATGGTAACTGTAAATAACGGGGATGATAGTGTTTCAGAGTAACACTGATAGACAACTAGCACAACAAATCTGGAGATGTCTATGAAGTCACTAGAACTTAATTCTACTCATATTAAATCTGGTGTCCTGTCATCCTATCCCGATCACCCTCGTGCATTCTATTTCCTCAACCACCGATTAAAAAAAAAAAAGTACCTGGCTACCTGGCATCCTCCCACATCACCCTGTACTTTACCCTTACTTCCTCTCAAAAATATTACATAAAACAATCTCTGGCCCTCTGCCACCTGGCCTCCTGCCTCCGACCTCCACCACCTTCTGTATTTACCCTCCTCATCCCCGTCCAAATTGAGAAAGAAAAAAACACACCTGGTGTCCTGACACCCACCCACGCCACCTTTACTCCAATGCCTCTACATCCCACTAGCCTTATGAAAAAACAAGCATTTACAATGCAATGGTCTCGGCCTTGGTAAAGTTAGAGCTATTGGCATTGCTCATGACATTATTTTTGTTTATGTGTTTGTTTTTCAAACATTTCAAGAAACGGCATTGTCATGAGCAATGAGCCAATAGCTCTAACTTTAACAATGCCGAGACCGTTGCATTTAAAGAAACGGCATTGTTATTTACAATGTCAATAGCTTAATCACTCTCAAAAGCGAGATTTATTATGCGAGCATTATTTGGGAAGTTTGGCAAACCCATAATTATGAGGAAAACGCTGCAGCATCGCAAAATGCCCTTGGCCCAGACTAATATGCATGATGAGTATTTGGATCCCATGCCCATTCCTTCTTTGTCCTCTCTGCTGAAACTGCTCTCTGAAGTGTCAAATTTTATTAATATTAAACAAAAATCGCACTACCGTGCCAGGGCCAGACTTGGCGTTGATAATGATTGTTTGAAAAGGGAACTTTGAAAGGATACGAACTTGAGCAATTCTGGTTTCAAAATACAATAGAACACTGTAGAGGCATGCGTCTACCGACTGTTATATATAATTTGGGATATATTTCTTAATCTGTCGAGTTCAGCCACTGCATGATTATATTGTTGTCTCTTTTTGAAACTCAGGAGCAGTAACATTGTCGTGGTGTCACTAGGGCTTCAAGTGGATGCTTTCTCAATATTATATACAAGCCACAGTTACTGCTAATTTATCTTATGCAACTAACAACGATTGACAAAGCCAATAGTCCTAACTTGTTGTAGGTAGCATGTTACTTGCTGTATCAATATGCTTGTTTGATTGTGGTTGTTGAGCAGACCTTCTTGGTGAATGTTGAAACAAAGATTCAGAAGAGGAATTGGCTGTTAAGGCACCTGCAGACTTACAAAATGAAGCGTTTATTTCTTTGAATGACTAATGAAGCCTCTCTTCCAATTCTGCACCAAATAGTTTAATAACTATAAACGGTTTTCTTAAATCAGGCTTTTTTTTTTTTTGAGAGACCAAGTGCCACTCTCACAATAGGTTCCTCCTTGCCACTTGCTAATTCCACTATATGGAACCCCATGTTTACTTCTCAGTAACCCAGGCAGAAGCTCTTTACCAATATCTCTCTATCCACACAGCAAGTAATGACCATGGGAACCATTTTGCAGATCACTCCCTTAGTCCCAGTTTCTGTGCTGAAGTAGAAACAAGAATGTGAGTAAACACTGGACAGAGGCTCTGGCCTCGCCACGCGGGGCGGCTGTTGCTGTGAGCCTTCGGCTCATCCAGTTTAAGTATTTGCACAGAGTCTATTTCACTCGAGTTAGGCTGTATAAGGCGGGCCTGGTGGCCTCTCCGCATTGCCTCCGCTGCCTGACTGCTGAGGGGACGCTGCTCCACACGATATGGGACTGTCCTGTGTTAACTAGGTTCTGGCGGGGGGTCTTGACCTGTCTGTCGGAAGTGCTGGGGTGGGATCTCCCACGGTCCCCCAAACTGGTGCTCTTGCATGTGATGGAGGATATAGGGGGCAATGTCTATAAGCGCCATCTGATGCTCCTGGGTTTTACGCTAGCTAAAAGGGATATAGCGAGGGCGTGGAAGGCGCCAGTTGCACCGTCCATATCTGTCTGGAAGACCGGTCTCGATTTTTGTATGGGATTGGAGGCCCCCATCTATGTGGCGCGGGGCTGCCCCCGTAAACATTATAAAATATGGAAGCGCTGGGCAGACTACAGGGGACTAGATTTAGAGCCCATGTTGGAGGAATAGTTGGGTGGGGGGTGGACCGTCTCCTTCCAGCCCTACAGAGGCATGGCACACTGGAGTGCCGGGCGCAGCCGAGCTTGGGGGGTATGGGTCATGGACGGCACAAAATAGTGGTTGAGCATAGATCTGCTGCCTTGACTGGATGGACAGTGCGATGGGTGGGGGAGGGGGGTGGGGGGTGGTGTTATGTTTTTTTAAGGGAGGGGACTGCATTGGTTCTGCATGTCTCTTTTGTAATTTACACACGATATCTCATGAGGAAAATGTCAAAGCTGGTATGTTGTCTTCTGATATGGCTGAAGTCTCTGGGTCACGGAGCTTCGCATGACGTGTCTTTGACGAATAAAATTTGTTTACAAAAAAAAAGAATGTGAGTAAACCAAGCACGTTCATTTGTTTTACATCGTTGCCTGTTCATTTCTACTGACTTGGACGAGGATGAAGATAGAATAGGTGGTTGAAAAGAAAAAAAACGTTCGTAGAACATTTCCCTCTCCCCGAAATGGATCGCAGTGCGAATGTAAACTAACGACAGTAAACCACTTAGTAATGGGTAGAAAAAAATTATGTAAAAAACAAAGTATACTACATTTTACCAACAAATAAACATTAAATAAATTATTACTCGCCTTAAAAGCTGAACCATGTTAGCTACTGTTTTTATTTTTAAAAGTGTTATGACGATTATCTTTAATAAAAATTGCAGGGCTGCAACTGTGCGCGAACAGAAATAGCCAGCAGCTATCTAGGAGTTATTGACCATGCTCGAGACGTTAGTTGTTGAGCGTTCATGAAGGTTGTTGTGAATAATCCGCGTCAATTGCATATAAAGTGAAAGAATTCCACTGCCTTTGCTAAATTACGTATTAGCAACTGGCTATATCTGAGCAGTCCTGTTATCTATCACTCTCGGCACATCTCTGATTATTTATGTGACATTAAGAAAAATACCGGTCAAGACAAAGGACTAGCTGCACGGTCACATACTTTCTTTGTTAGCATCCCTCCCACACTTTTAACATAAAACAGTTGTACAATGAGACGTACATCTTTAACTTGAAGGCTATAATCCAAGTGACAGCTGAGCCAGACAGGTGAACAAAGGCAAGTGTTACCAAAAAACGACTACTAATCCCAGCGTCCTCTGCTCTGCGAAAACGAACCCACCCCTGCCAAGCAGTCATTGGTTGAAGCATACTGCATTCGCCGCTCATCTAGCCCGCGCGTCTGTCAATCAAATCAGCTCGCTCCACCATCAATAAACAGCGGCCATTAGAGTTAGGTTGGCATGGCAAAAAAAGGGGATAGGGTGGTGGCTAACAGCCTGGCTGCGCAGTTTAAGCGGGTGCCGCGAGCCAAGCTGTAAGGCACCAGCGATCTGTAGAGGACGGGGACAAAAGTGGAATGTTAAACACTCGAACATCTAGGTACAACTAGTAACCTAAGTCTCAGCGTATAGTGCGCCATTAGACTTTTCTCAATATGATCATGTACACTTAAAATCTAGAAGAAGATTCTTGCAGGACTAATCTCCGCAATGAAAAAATCGGAGGAACGGCTCCACCTAAAGTATTTACAAAGACCCACATTCCTCCCACTGCCAGCCTTTAAACCCGCCCTCTCCCTGAGGTGAGTTTCGGAGATGTTTCGTAACGATTTTAACATTAAAAGAAGCCCAAAAACAGTAATTACGAGTCTCACTCAAACCAACAGCTTACAGCACTATCACCAGCGCCGCCATAAGCAGCACGGCACATTACGTAGGAATAAAATAAAGACAAGCGAGTCTATTCACAGCAGGCTGTCCACTAAACCCATAGGCAAAGTATTGGAAATTAACAAATGCGCCGGGACACCACCGCCTTTCTCCGAGGCACAGCAGAAAATGCCTCGGAGAAAGGGAGTGTCCTTTTCGGATTGGGGGGCGTGTTTTGCTGTTGTCTCCTCCCTGAGACTTCTCGCAAAAAACACGCCCCCCGATCCGAAAAGGACGGGGCTTCAACGGAGTGACTGGACCTCTTCTCCAGTGGCTGGCCAGCATTTAAGAGGCCAGCCAATGGAGAACAGGAGAGAAGAGGGGCGGGTGCAAGCCCCTCTTCTCAAAGTCACTCCAACTCATTAAATCTCGGAGCGAGACTGCGCAAGCGCAGCCTTTCGCAGCCGAGACCTAAAAACCTGAGTGCTCTCCATGGAGCAGAGAGTAAGGCAGGTGCTGCCATGACAACATCTCTGAGAGCTGTGCCGATACAGCTTTGAAGCTCCCCATCAGCATGGGTCGGCAGAGTCTTGCACCTACGAGGGAATGTGGCAGGAAGAGCAGGTGAGTACGTCCTATAATGACATCACACCAGTGGGAAACAACTTGTGTTTCCCACTGTTGTACCGCAGCATTGAATAACTGGATTACGATTTCGAGGTGGGTATTCAAGCTAATGGCTCTCGGCGAAAGAGATGCCAACCATATACAATGTGGGTAACAGCGCCTCACCATGTCCCAAATAAAAAATAATGATAATGATAATCACCCCCTGCCACTCACTCCCACCACTCTATGTGTCTTTCATTCCCTGACCTCCAGAAGCTGTGCCTTCCAGTGGTGCCACTATGACAGTTCCTCCGAGAGCCCTGCCCAAGAAGCCAGAAATGACTTTATGAGGTAGAAACAGTGGCTAAAAAGTTATGTTTCCCTCTGTTGCTATCTCATAGCAGTGAATTCCTGCTTTTAGAATCCAGTGATTCACGTTAATCATTAACATGAATCACTGGATTCTAAGGGCCACATGTATCAACCATTTTTGCGTTCGCAAACAGGCCGATTCACAGAATCGGCTCGTTTGTGAATGCTAAACAGGCTTTTTACATGTATCAAAACCCATTTTGTGATTCAGCAACCTGTTACAGAATAGCACAATGGGTTTGCGATTCGGTATTTGGAAGGGGCTGTTTTGGGCATCCCTTCCAAATAGCGAATCCTAATGGTATGCATGAATGTTTTGTGACCATTAATGCGGTTGCAAAACGTTCACATTTTACCACCTACTGCAAGTAGGTGGTAACCAATTCTCAAATGGGAAGGTTCCCTTAGGGACCCCTTACCCTCTGGGAATAGTTGTAAATTCGTTTTGTAAGAGCAGGCAGTGATCCCGTGGACCACTGCCTGCTCTTAAAAGACTTAAAAGAAAACTTTTAATTTTTTTGTTTAAATGCAACCCATTTTCATTTAAGAAAAACAAGCTGCATTTAAAAACAAAAAGATTGCTTTATTTAAAAGCAATCACGGAGATGGTGGTCTGCTGACCCCAGCAGGCCACCATCCCTGTGATCTTAGCGATTCCTAGGGGGTCGCAGATTGCGATCTACCTCATTAATATTAATGAGGTAGCTCGATTTGTGACCCTCAAGGAATCGGTATATAAAAATCTCATGGAGTTTCATACATTGGAAATTGCGATTACCTAATTGTAATTCCAAGAAAATCGCAATTAGGTATTCACAATTTTCAAATTTGATACATGTGGCCCTCAATCTTTTATTTTGCAGGGCTCTCATGGATCTCTATGAGAGCCCTGCATAACCAAAGACTTGCACAAAAATGATGCCCCTTGCCAGCACGCTTTGGCAAATGATCCAAAAATACGAAGCCTGGACAGCAACAGCCCAATTTCCAGCACTCGGCATGCAGACCGCCACCCCTTTCCCTCCACCCCCTCCTCTCCCCCCAACACCACTACCCGAATGGTGCCGGTTACCCCTGTGCACGGCTAGGATGAAATGCTTGCCTGTCAGTCTATGTTGAGGCAATCCATGTCATGCCGCAGGCCACATCTTGTTGCTGCGTATCTCACAGGAATATTTTGCTCAAGAGTGACTGTTATTTAGTAATTGCTTTATTGGCCTTCTGCTTTCATCGTATTTTATGGTATGTGTTTTTATGTGCAGTGTGCGTGTGTTAATGGTGGAGCTTAAAACAACACAGGTGTGTGATGCTGGCCCACACACGGGTTGAAATCAGATTCCCTTCTCTTACTGGAGTAATAACAAAATGTTCTTTTGCAACCAGAAACAACCCTTGCTTTGGGCCTCTTTGGAAGTGTGTGTTATGTTTGACACCTAGGGGTTTATTTATAAGCGGCCTGCGCCACAGGAGCATCACATTTTTATGGCGCTCTGGTGGTATATGCCTCTCAATTCCATCTATGAAGCGACGCAAAGCCACCCTGCGTGGCTTCGCATGGCCTCATAGATATGGAGTAAGGCATGCCTTACTCTGCGTCAAGGAAGCGCTCCATGCTGCCCCAGATTTAAAATATCACATAAACCTGGGCAGCCGCAAAACCTTACACCTCCCTAGAACAAGCATAACGAGGAGAAATGTTTTAATTTCTCCTTGTTTTGTCCCCTTTCCATGTGTGCTGCATTGTGCAGCACGCAGAGAACGAGGCAAACGCCTCTATGGATTGTTCATGTGCAGGACAGTGCCCCTTCCTGCACAAAAGACAATCCTGCCAACAACACAGACACCCTTGCACATGGGTGCCTGCGTTGGCGCTAGGCACCAAATTGTGCACCGGCGCTGGCTGAAAGGACAGAAATTAACAGTATCTCGTAAATACAGTGCATTCCTGCCCTTTCAAATTGGAGCAGGGAAGCTCAGCAGAAGACTTGTGGCACTGCCCTACGCCAATTCTTTGTGTGAAGCCCTGTGTGTATCCGCCTGGGATCATTTTTGACCCAGACTGTTGAATTCAAAAAGTAAGAACAACTGCGATCTCACAAATGTAAGTTCTGAATTAGGTCGGTTTTCAAAATGCCAACTAAAAATGTTTTTAATACATGCTTTTTTCAATTAAATCTGATACAAATGATAAAAGCTCAGTGGCTTAACGTGCTTGTTGCAGAATCTGTGTGCTCTAGATAGTAATGCTGGTGGTGTGAGCCTTTCATCAGAACAAAGCCAACACAACGAGAACCACTAAGCAGAGTAACACTAACACCTGCGCGTCACAGTGCGCCGATGCACCAACTGGGATTTAGCACGTAGCTGTTAATATGACTGTGGTTTGCACACAATAAAACTGCACTTATTCTGACACTTGTGGATTTTTATTTTTGTTTTTTCGTTCAAGAACTTTTCTCATATAGAAACGGATCGTCAAAATCTGCTCACCCTGGTTTTAGTGTTTATGTGTGACAGATAGCTGTTCCCCCCTGAGGCACACAGTCCGAAAGATGCACTGGCCAGTTGCCACACTAGGCTGCCACATGGCAAAGGCACTCTGGTTATGCGGTTTTCCGTGGACTTGCAGCCCCCTGTCATTAATCTTTAGCAGGCAGGGGTATTTGGGGTAATGTCCCATCAGCCAAGGATGAGGGTGGAGGAGGAGACTGGCAGGCTGGTCTGCTGCATGCCTACTGGCCAGCCTACCACTAGAAGTGCAACTGTACACACTACAGACACACACTGGGCATGTGATGACTGGCATCTTCATTTTCACTCCAATCTTGCATGCTCTATGTGTTTCTGAGAGGCAGTTGTGAGGGTAGGTAGGCATTACAAAAGTACTAGCTTTTTTAAGGCTCGTGAGAGCCATCTGCTTGCACTGAACCCTGATGTGAGCTTAGACAAGTCTTCCAGCTTTCTGTCTCGCACTCTGATTTGCTGAGCCTTCACATTTTCAGCCAATGAGACAAGGAAGCTGGATCGTGGAGTAACAGGTCAATGAAAATATGTTTTTTTTAATTGCTGCATCCTGGGCCACTACCATTTACCAGCTGCCTCTCCTTTCCCCTCAGCCTGCCTCCAGCCTCTTCCCTGAACTCTCCTATCCTCTCTCCTGACTCTCCTCTCTGCATGATGTCGCTGCTCAGCCTCTTCAAGGTACAGGATGTACAGGACTGCATTGGACAGCACTGTGTCTCCTAAGCCCAGAAGAGGCTGATCACCATGTGAGCTAGGCCAGAGCTATGGTACACAGCTCCCTTGTCCTTCCACCAGCTGCTCCTAGGAGCTGTTTTAGGCCAGGAGGGGCACCATGGAGCTGCAAAGCCTCAGAGGTATTGGAGCCAAGTCAGAATCATGCCACTGCCCACGAGGTAAACAGTGGAAAGGGGAGAAAGTGCAGCAACCTTAGTCAAATGTCTGTGACTGTGGGCCTGGATAACAGTGTTTGTGATTGCCTGAGTGTGCAATAATTTGTGTTTTTGTGTATATGCAAGCGAATGTGTATGAATTAGTTTATGTAAGCGAACATACGTTATGTACAGTACATGTGTACAATGTATGAATGTGTGTATAATTGAGATAGAAGGGTTTCAAGGCCTCCTTCTGCTTAATGGTGGCCATTTATAACATATTTTGAGCATTCTTGGATTCACTCTGGCTGACCTTGAAAAGAGGTGGCGCATCAGTGACAAACCGTGGCCATTTTTCATGCCTTACTGGTTGTCACAGACCTAATGGTGACACGTTGCTTACATATTGAGGGCATTTCTGATGGCACGTTGGCTATCCCTGACATAATGGGTGCCCTTCAGTAATACACTGTCTGCATTTTTAGTGACAGGCTAGCTATTCTTCCATAACAGGGGTCCACCAGATTGGGCATTCTAGGTGGCATACTAGCAATCACTGATAAAATGGTGGTTGATCTGTAATATATTTGGGGCCACTCTTGGCAACATCCTGGCTATCCCTCACATAATGGTGTTTGAAAAGGGAAATATTTGTGGGCATTCTTGTTGGCAAGATGAGTATCCCTGCATAACAGTGTGTGGTGGTGCAACCTCTGGTCAGCATTCCTCCTCAACCATCTCAATTCAGAAGGATGATAATGGTTATCTTTTCCTCACACCACTTTGTCACATCTCTGGCACAGATTAAGCAACAATGTGAAGTAAAATTTGGTGCCAAACTAAAGCCATGGCAGCATGTAGGAAAACAGAGAGGAAAAACTTACAGAAGAGGAAAAGGACAAGTCAGCCAATG
Organism: Triturus cristatus; assembly: GCF_964204655.1. NCBI lineage: Eukaryota > Metazoa > Chordata > Amphibia > Caudata > Salamandridae > Triturus > Triturus cristatus. Next base: position 452,099,760 of record NC_140586.1, on the reverse strand, counting down.
AAAATAATTGCCAAGAAAAATTGCTCTCTAAATAAGAACAATCAATAACCAAAGAGAAACATGGGAATGAAGTGCAAAGGGATGAAGTTTGTGTCAAAGATGAAATCATGAAGCATTGTGACTCTCTTTTGAAATGGGATCCCAACTTTTGTTCCTATACTGTCTTGGAAGAGCTGTTGCCATTTTGGTTTCAATAATATAAGATGACGCAATGAGCATTCCAGTCTTGCATGCTGCATTGTTTGTTGTCTAGAGGTCAAATGTTTGAGAGTATCCTTTGCTCTTCCATTTAAAAGATCCTGTTCCCCTGGCTCTGCCAATCCCCAACAGGTACCATCTTCCTAGACTTTATCTACTTCCAAAGCCCCATGTGAAGCAACTTATGGATGGGATGCATGGAGGGGAACACTTGCAGCACAGATACGCGTGTCTTGTCTTGTAGTGCAGTGATTGCAAGAGCCACGAGAGGCTGGCGAAGATGAGCAGCAGTCGCATAAGATAACATAGTGGCCCGCTAGTACTTTTTATGGGACTTCATGGTAGAGAGCTAGGCTTCCCTGCATAATAATGGATTACCTTTGACGTATTGTGGTGATTACTGGAATAATCCTGGTTATCCTTGGCATAATGATGATTCAAATCCTTGCCATACAATGGACTTCTATGGTACTTGATAATGACAATTGTTATGTTATTGGTTTGTTATTGTTATTGTCATTCTTATTGCTAGGTAAGACGTGTACAGCATACCATCTGCAATTTGTATGGCATCGCCGCACACTTTGTAAGTCAGGGATATGGTTGTCTAAATCCTTCAATCACAATATATGATTGCTTTATGGAAATGGCAGGCTGCTGTTTGGAGAACATGAACGGATTTGCTGAAATGACAGTGACTTATTCTAGTACAAAACGTCTATTTTATTCCATGGAAATGGTTTGCTCTTTCTGCGAGAATTATGAAAATCGTATGTTTCATGGTGACATGTTTGTAATTTCCGAAACTGGCAGCTGATGTTCCTTACAATATTGCTGCACTTCGGAAATATATTGAAAGCTAGCATTGGAGTGGAAATTCATATTATGTTCAGGAGACTTATTTCCGATTTTGATTCCTTGGTGCCAGAAGGCACTATGGTTCATATTTCATGACTTGCATGGAGGCATTTCATTATCTCTATTGATAAAGCATGCTTGATATGATCATGTCTGTTGTGTGAGCCTTGAGCGTGCACTTATTCTCCTATTCTGACTACTGTCTAATCTTATGATCTGTATGTAAATAATCAGTAGGATTGTTGGATGTGCCTGTAGGATGTGTCTAGCTCTACTGTTTATGGCTACTGATAATTAATACAGAGACTCATTCCTAAGATATGGCAGAGAATCTGTTTGGAAGGGACTGGATACAAAATTGAAGTAAAACAAGTTGAAACAATGATAGGCCGTTTTATTTCGACAATTGCCTTAAAAGCACATATAACAAACCATTAAAATCCCTAAAATCATGAGATATAAAATAGTAAAAAAAAAAAAATAAGAATAAGAACTAGCAGCATCTGAGGGTGACATCACAATAATTTGAAGTGTGAGGCAAAGTTTTTTTCAGAACACCTAGACATATATAATTGCACTGTAAGATGCACTGTATTCAAAAACAGCATACAATTTATAAAACCATCGGACACTGCAAAATAAAACACACAGGTTCTGGACACTAGGCATTGAGCAGCAACAGGGAGAACTTTTTCTGTCTGTGTCCCCATATATTTATGAGAAAGCAAGAAACAGCAAATACAATTGATTGAGCGGCGTCTGCCTTAAGTATCCTAGCTGCAATTTTGAAGTCCCTAATGCTCAGATTGTGGCACAGTGGCAAGATATACTTCCTCCTGTGTACATGATATTTCACACAAAAATACAGGACATGGTCTACAGGTTTCTTAGCCTCAGGACAAAAAGAACAGCTTGGATCAGGTTCATCATCATCGTGGGGACGTTGCCACTTAACAGTAAATGATCGAAGCGGCAAGGTCCCAACGCAGAACTTGATATAAAGAGATCTGGTAGCTGGGGGCTCGATTGTATCCATGTACTCTTCCAGACAATAGGTGTATTTAAATTTCAGAAAAGCCGAGGTCAGGGTACCTGCCCCCCCAGTCCTGTGGAATCTACCATCTGCGTGTCTCCAATACAGCTCCTTAAGCATGGACTTGGAAATGGCACACAGTGTTTCCAGAAGGGTCTTCATTTTTCCGCAACCAATCACTATGCCTAATATACCTTAGCCATGGGATACTGATAGCCCCAGGAGGTTTTAAGATTTCTTCAAGGCCCTGCTGAAAGGACAATAAGTTTGCTGAGGATCAGATCCTCCTCCAATACAACAGGGTCTGAGTTTTACTCTGAGGGCAAAAGGTCGAATGCCTAGGTCTAATGAGAGTGGCACTAGTGGAGTGCTGACAGGAAGATTGGTGAGGAGTTGGAGAAAATGATTTTCCATCAGTTCCATAACATTGACATTGTTGTGCCCCCTGAGTTCCCCACCATATAGAGACCCCCACCCCCAGAGCTTGCAAGTTGTAAAATTGCAACAAGGGTGTTATCTGGTGAAAGCTGGTACCCTCCGAGGCTCTCAGGACACCACCTTTATAATGTTCTAGTCTGAGTTTACACTTTTGGATCTGGGGTGTCCAACCAAAATGCTCATTGAGGGCGAGCCCCAGATATTCAAAGGTACGGACCATCTCCAGTGAAAAACCATTAAGGACTGAGTGTAATCTAGCTGTTTGGCAGTGATTCAATACCATCTACTTTCTTTTGTTAAGGTTGATGTCCAGCCTCTCTGCTTGCAGAAGATAGCGAGCTAGTCTAACAAATTTTGGATGCACATTTGGGATCTCAGACCAGTAAGGTGTTGTCCACAACCAGGAACACCGGGCCTCCCTGTTTGCATCTCTTTGAATTTCCCAATGCTTGTAAGCTAACCTTTTAGGAAAATATCCTCTATTTTGTTATCATGTTTCAAAGTTTTCTTTGGAAGGATGATTGCCAACAGCCCTGTGGAAGGTATGGCTTGCCTGGCTCACCACAGATGCATAGGCATTTGTTATTAGTACTCCTTCAGAATCTCTGGATGGGAAACCAACTTTTGTCACTATTGTGCAGCAAAATGTAACATTTGATACGTTTTTGATTTTTCAGGGGATAACTCCTCTGAACAATCGTAAAAAAGGTTGAGTTCTCCCACATCACTTCTTAACTCAAAGAAGAGATTTACGACCCCACTTTCATCAGACACAATTGCTCACTAAGATGAGCAGATGGGCTTCGGGTAACAGTTACATGGTAATGAAAAACGTTTACAGTCTTTACAAAAGTATCAATGCTTATCTGAAACAATTATGAACACTCACAGGAGAGTTCTCAATTATGTCTATGAGGGTTTGACCAGAGGAGACAGCTATGATGGAGAAAAATCCCTGCTGTGCAGCAAGGTTCAGTGCCTTTTTAAAGACTCCTCAGTGAACGTACATCTTTTCTCTTCATGTCTTCTGTATTCCAAGGTTAATCAGATTCTTCACATTAGCTTTCCCCTGTAATTTGGTAAAAAACTGGCAATTCTACTGTATCTGCTTCACTTTAAGTTGGAACCAAATATGCTGTACCGCATTCCGTCATTTTCTTATCATCCATTCTGCCACGGGCAAAGATTAAGAACGAAACTATTGGTTCAATTCCACCCTAGCTTAGTTTTTCCACCTGGAAATTCTCTCTCTTTCCTGATGGAGAGTTTCCTTGTTCATATTGTCCATCCCTAAGGTATGTTAGGCACCAGCGGTCATTGTATGCAAACCTATGAATGATCCTGCTGCTGATTCCTTTATGTGCTTCTTCCTGCGTCCCCTATGTTTTTTTACTGCAATTTTATAGAGCTCAAACGCGACCCAAAGGTATCAGAGCACTTTACATGAGCACCAGTTGCATCACAGATGGACACATTCATTTTTAGGCACGGGGAGATTAAGTGATTTGCCCAGAATCACAAGATGTTTGAGCCTACTGCCAGACTCGAACCTGGTTCCCACCATTTCTTGGTTTTTCCCCCTCTCACTCCTCTGACATGCTCCATTGCCCCCCATCATGCAGCCCTGGTCCAGTTTGATTTTTTGTGAAGGGCCAGGCAGCAAATTGGTTTAAAACAAAGCGCTTCCATGCTACTTCACTTTCACATTTTTTATTTGTCAACTGTAGGAAATTGGGTTTTTCATTGAGGGGAGTGGAGACCCTCTTCAAGCAACAACTACAGTCTACATCAGGGTGAACTACAAACGTCATTAAATTAACCTGTCCTTAACACTCTGGTAGCTTGGCACAAAAGCAGTCATGCTGAACTTAGACGCAATGAGTGAAGTATTTATATGGTACACAAACAGTAATAAAGTGAAAATACAGCGCAAAAGAAATACCACACTACTTTCGAAAAAGGGAGAAAAGCTTAGTAAATAAAATGACACCAAAACTAATTAATTTCAGTCAGTAGAACTGGAGTTATGAATTTTTATGTTTTTAGTGCAAAATAGTCCCTTAAAGATCGAGGGCCTCATTTATGAGAAGTGACGCATCGCTGCGTGAAAGCAGCGATGCCTCACTTCTCAGTGCGCACTGCTTGCGACACCAATGATGTGTCATATTTATAATATGACGCATCATGTCGCAAGGAAGGACAGATACGTCAGTGTAACTGACGTATCTGTCAGCGTAAAAAGTGGCGCATTGCTTGAGTAGTGTCGGAAGCCTGACGCAACTCCAGCAATGTTCTTTTCACATGGGGCAAGCCCCATGTGAAAGGGCCTGCGTCACCCTTACGCCTGCCATGAGGCAGGCGTAAGGTTTTGACGCATTGGCGTCCTAGTAGTGGCGCAGTGAAATCTCATAGATTTCGCTGCGCCACTCCTACGACCCTTTCTTGTGTGGGTACACCCACCCTACATACATTATACCTTGCGCAGGTATAATGTAGCACAGGGGTTTACGAAGTGACGCATCTACCTAGATGCGTCACTTCGTAAATATGGTGACGTGTTTTACGCCACTGGTGTGTCACAAATAAATGAGCCCCCAAATTGTCAACTACAGACATCTAGTCATGAAAGACTGAGACTAAGTTGAAAATGATGGGCGACCATGGCGATGGAGTGTGATACATGAAGAGAATTGGCTCAATTTCGGCTTACCTGCAAGCTTAAAAGAAATTTTGATGAAAAATGCCTTAGAAGGCAAAGTTCAGCATGGGAAGGCAGCAGGTGGTGTCTGAGGAGGAGGTGTTGTTGTGCCACTGGATGAAGTACTGTTGAAGATTTCTACAGTCAAACCTACTTCCTTTTTAGGAAGTAGAAAATCCCCAGCAGGGTGAAAGTGCAGGCTGTAACCGACAATGGCTCCAAGAGGTCAGATGCCCTTCCAAAGAGAAGCCACTGAACAGGATTTGCTGCTACGAAAAATAATGTAGTAGGAGATACACACAATGCCTTGCACACCAGCAAACCTGAATATTTGGAGGCCAAACTCAAAAAAGCCGGCCAGACCAGGAACCTCAGAAGCTCGAACACTCTTCTACTCATTCCGCTGAAAACTCCAAAACAAAAAACTGCGGCTCAATCCTTTGCTGGGAGCGCGCCCAAAAACTGGAACTCTATTCCCCCCCACATCAGAACTATTACCTCTTTTGCTAAATTCAAAAGCCAGCTCAAAGCCCTGTTCCTCGACCGCTCCCTACGGAACCGATAGGAGCAGCCAGAGTGCGGAAACAGTCTCCTCCCACAGCTGCGTCTCTATGTCCACAAGCCGCATAACTGAACTCGCCACTAATCGACCTAAACTATTCTGTATTTTGTAATTCTCTGCATTATAATTGTTGTAAAGCGCTCCGATACCCTCGGGTCAGGCAAGCGCTATGTAAAACTTATTAAATAAAAAAATAAAAAATAGATACCACAAAGTTAGGCTGACCGGTGATGCACCAGGTGGGTCCTGATCTCCTGTTTGTTCTCAGGCCACATTTTGTTAGAAAATTCTGTAAGTTACAAGTTTCTGTTTTTTGGCTGTTTAGGGACTTTTGTACCACTTACAAGGGCCCAGGATTTAACAGGGACCACTTGGAGAGCAGGACTCATTTGAGACAGGGTCCATGTATGGGTTCAAGGTTGTTGGAGCATTTTGTGTGCCTGTAGCTCAGAGCAGGAGGCCAACCAACTAGATCTTCGTCTGTGGGTCTAATATTTATATCTAGTGCAAGCCTTTGAAGAGGGAGAAATGTCTGGACTTCCCCCAACACCTGGTTCTGGAATTTTCTTTCTCTCCTGCCCAGACCTCAAGAGTTCTAGGACGACAAAGGGCTTGTGTCAAGTTCTTTCTGTGTTTGCTGAGAAAGCCCCTTTGAAATTTAAGTGGAGCAGAGTACAGCTCCACCCTCAGGCCTGGCAAAAGGTTTAATTTGGCAGGTTGAATAGGCAGTTTAAAAACTGCACACAGCTTGCAACAGTAGGCCTGAGGCATGTTTTAAAATACTACCTAAGTGGGTGGCCCAATGAGTGCCATGGGCCCACTAGTAGCATTTAATTTACAGCCCCTGTGTACATGTTGCACCACTTTACTAGGAACCTCTAAGCAATCACATGTACCAATCAGTGGTTCGACAAATTTACCATGTTTTTTTTTTTCTTTCACAGTTTTTTATTTAATGAATTAAATAACATAACAATACAGATCAGCATTTGTTACGCCAACATCATATAATACTTCTTTACAGTCACTTAGGCAAATCAGTTTTATCGCGATACATCTATATTCTCACACCCCTACACGTCTCCGTCCGAATCACTATCGCGTTCTGGGGGTGAACAAATTTCTCCTCTATGTGCGTTCCACTTTCCCCACACCCTAGCCCATTTGCGAGGGCATCTTCTGTTTATAAAGGTGGCCTTCTCCGCTACAATTTTACCATTTTTTAATGAGTGAGCACAAGCACTTTAGCAATGGTTAGGAATGGTAAAGTGCACAGAGTCTTAAAGCCAACAAAAACGAATTTGAGCAACAGGAGGTAAGTAGGCAGACAGTATGGGGGAAGACCACCCTAAGGGCTGTCAGGTCTAACACTGATCCATCTTGAATCGATAAGTGAATTAAAAAATGTAACCTTTCACACTTTGTAGGTGTGGCAATGCATGATGATGCAGGCACACTTACTGATGATGCATGCACATGCATATATCATCATGCAAGTGTGCACTTACAAAATGACACCCCCTCTAGTAGGAGTCACCTGTTCAATATTTTTTTTTCTTCTTTTGGCTACGGTGCACAGCATCGGCAAAACATCCTTTTTGCCAATGCTTTACAGCATAGCTAAAAGGCATTGGCAAAACCAATATGCCTGAAAGCAAGACCTAGTGGCTTTACTGAGGTTGTTTGCCTTTCTGATGCTCAGGTGCAGGCTTTATTTTCAAAGCAAATGTCATATTGCTTATGTAACAATACATTTTTTGAAACTTGTTAAATTTGTTTCTCTGGGCTGTTGAAAGGAGTCACATACCCAAATGCATGGGCAGCTATCAAAAATGTGTTGCTTCCACTGTTTATTTTGAACACTTTTTTGAGCTATCACATTACGCACAAGCTATTTTCCTTTTGAATGATTGACATACCACGTTGTACTCACCGTGCCAGCCTGTGCGATGATGACTGGATGTAGCATTAGATTGCAGTAATTGTGAGTGTGCTCTTGTAGGATCTCATGAATTCAGGGGCGTAACGCAGACTGCTGCAGGCCCATCGGTGTGGGCAACTCCCCAAGGCTCCCCCCCCCTTCCCCTCAAGTGGGTTCTATTTTACCCCACGGTCAATGAATATCTGTGAGATATGGGGAACTTGGACGGACACCCCTCATCACATTCTGCAGGTGGGCCTCATCATTTTGCATTACACCACTGCATGAATTGTGGCCAGAGTTATGCATCTCTCACGGGTCAACTTTGAGCTGTTGTGGTTTATTAACGGTTGACATAGCGTCAGGGATGTTTGGCTTCCTGTTACTGCTATGGTTGCTGCATTTCAAACCCATTTCAGACTTTGGATTTCGTTTTTTGCTAGGCAGAGGTATTATATGCTGCCAAAGTTCTCTTCAAACAATAGTTCCTCGCGCTACAGTGCCTCTTCAGTGCTTATGGTGGATGGTTATCGATTAGTTTCTCATGCTGTTTAAATTGTACTTTGTCATTCGGGCGTATTATTTGATTTTACCACATTTCTTACTGTGTATTGCAAATAAAATATTACAAATCCACTAATGTACCAGTAATGTGTATTATTTATCATTATTTATTTCATTTCAGGTGTCTGCATGAACATTTGTTTACAGTAGCAGGTAAAAGAAATCATTTCTCAGAAAATGAAAAACTATTCCGAAGAGCCAGCCACAGCAGGTACAGAGCTCTCTTTCTAAGCGTTTGTAACAGGAAGTTTAGTAAAGTTGGTTCTATAAAGATTTACAGGAAATCCCAAATGTTTCCAGTGAGGGTCATCTCAATGAGAGAGCCACATCTCAAAGGCATTTGTGGCATATCATTTAATTATGGAACACTCCCTGCCAAGTAAAATATATCAGATGATGTTATGTTGCCCAGTCTGGTCAAAATTCAAAGCATGCATTTTTGCAGCAAGTGAATATTCTATCGATCCCAGACTGCATCAAAGCATTCCCTGAGTGCATACGTTTATTTGTATGTCTTTATTATATGTTTCTCCCATATAAAAACAGCAACTTGCATATATCGTCAGATCCTGTCCCCAGGGTGCTGGGCAGGGGGGTGTTCGGACAGGGGAAGCTGGACTCCAAGCGTGATGGTTGAGGTAATTTGTCTCTAGTGCCCCTGGGCCCTTTCTACTATGACTCTGCTTATTTTCCCAATTTCAACCTAACCCGCATTTGAATTTCAGGGAAGTGAGTGCAGGCAGTCAGTCTTCATAGGGAGGTAATGCTGGGGACAACATCTCAAAATTTAACAGCAAATCAGCAGACACAATACCGTCATGGCCAGACCATTGCTTATTTTTTATGGACAAGACAAATACCTCAATCATAGAGTGAAAGTAAGTACTGCACAACATGATGACAGGGTAATACGGGGTAGTAATCAGTTGAATCTAACAGTGAAGACCTAAGATGCCTTCTCTCCAGCACCTCACTCCTTCCTGCAATGGTCAGGTTTCTTTCTCTACAGTCCCAAACCCTAAAGGGAATAGGCCAAGAATAGGCACAAGCGCATAAATCTCTAAGCAGTCTCACTTGTTAATGGAGCAATTCACTTCTATGAGTTTTCAACCCTTGGTCTTAAATGTCAGGGGGTCTTGCTTACATGTGTCAGTCTCTGTCCCTATGTGCAGGATAACTTAGGCATTTGGTTGCATTGCCAAGATTTATGGCATTTACACACTCCCATTCCTAGGATCCTTTCTTGTTGAGGGCTGCAGTATCAGCTTCGTTTGAGTAAGGGTTCACAGAGCAGACTTGATGGGCAGGTCAGTGCAGTCATACCAAATGTATGCAGGTGTGACCTTCCTGGCTGGCTGGTGGCCTGTGGTCCAAAGTTTCAGTTGCGGCCTCCTGGACAAAGTTCTTTATGATGATGTCTCTGTGGCAAATGCAGCCTCCAGGTTGAACCTGCTTCAACAGCAAGGCAGCTTTCATTTTATCTGCCAGCAGTAGCTGTACCATTGTCTCAAGCCTGCTGCGGAGTGCAGGGAAAGACATAAATATTCACTCTAATACAATCCTCATAAGGTTCACTTACAAACTGTGCAGAGACAGGTGTGTCCCTTCACAGCACTGCTCACTCCTAGATTGCTTTCTTTGTTCAACAGCTTCATCTGAGTGATATATACGAGGTGGGGACACTCTGGATCTCTTTTCCTGGAAAGCCTTTCATCATGCTTGGTAAACTCATTCCCTCTCTCATCAGAAAGACAGGCGTTTAGGCTCTTTAGACAGATACTCAGCTCTTCCAGCAGTAAGTCCATTCTTCTGGTGATTTACCCTTAGCCCAAAGAGACAGATTGTCAGGCAGACAACAGCCCTGGTTACAAAGCTGCTCTTCAAGCACTCTGTGGAACACTCCCTTCCTTCGATAAGTGGAACTTGGGAGAGGATGTGGTCCGTCGGCTGCGCTGCCGCCTCTGGTGCAGGAAACCAGGGTTCGAGCCTCGAGGTCGCGTCCACATCCTGTGATTCTGGGCAAATCACGTAATCTCCCCGTGCCTGAATGTGTAATGTAAATACGGTGCTATGTAAAGCGCTCCAATACCTTCGGGTCGAGTTCGCGCTATATAAATATGCACAAAAAAAAACTTAGGACTGGAACAAAGTGGGGTAGTCTCACTTGTATTACCATTTTCCAGGCAGGTGATGTGGATCCACTGTCTAAGGTTTTAGAATTGCTTTGGGTTGGTTCTAATTTCCAGACTGCTCTCCAAATATACATTGTGCAAAGGAATGACTCCCACATTAGATAGCAACGTGGCTGGTCCCAAAACAGGAGAACACAATGGAGAGTGAGTTCTCTGCTCCTGCCTATCATCAGCCTTCCTGAAGCACTAAATAAAAAACTGAAAAAAGGGCAGCCTGCCTAGAAACGTGCTCACCTTAAACAACAGAAACGGTAGTCCAACCCCTTAGAACTAATCAACAGTCAATGTTCCAACAGCAACTTAATGTATTTTCTAAAGGGGGCCCTGTTTCTATCATTCCGTCTTCAGTGCCTTGGTGTCCATCCTTCAGTCTCAGGAATATAGGCAATACACTTCTATCAGGAGGAAGCTACTCTCCTCCTCCATCATGTTCCATGCCTTCCCAAGAGCATACTATATGGTGCCCTTGGCCACTGACTCAGAACAACCTACGTCCTACTACCATAAATGTACTACACATGCATTGCACTTAAAAACACACACACACACACACACACTTGACATGCCCACCGGATATCATCAAAAGGCTGTGGGTTTCACTTAGCAAACACAACAAGATGATGGACAGAGTGCCGAAATTTTTCACACACACACCCCAGTCACATTTCTGGGTTTAATCCATCGTTCATTTGCTCACTATTCCACCCCAGTTTGAACCCAGCTTTATGTAAATCAGTCTTGACCCATTGCTAACATATAAGGTTTTCTATTTGAGTTTTCTGTAGGGAAGTCATAGTTTCTCTATTATGATTATGTAAATCAAAGTTGTGCTGTTGCTTCCCCTCTTTGCTATACAAGGTATTTATTGGAATAGGAGATCTGCTGTGTTATAATTATTAAAAAAGATTAATGCTGTGCTTAGTAATATGTGGCCTTCTGTGACTTGCCGAAATGGTGTCCACATCACTGTCATTTTACTGTCTTGCCCTGCACCCTAGCGTGCGTCCATCATTTGCTCAATACATTAAAGCCTTCATAAACTATGGCCCACCAGGACTGGATTGATAAAGGTAGGATGACGGATGTTTCAAAGAGGAGCTCAGATATCTCAGGGACAACTTCCCTGCTGGGAGGTGAATGTATGTGGGAACTTGCACAACAGCTCCAGGAAACCTATCTTGGGAGGATGTCTTGCCTTCAAACTTGCTAAGATGGTTCGGCCTGTATATCTCCTGTGACCTTCTGGCCTAGCAGAGGTCCCTTCAGAACTGAACCTTGATAGCAATTCGCTGTCAAAAATAAATGGCAACCTGTCAGTGCTTCAGTAAATATTGGCAGACTTCAGGATTTCATACTTATCAGTTCCCAGAGTGATTGTGTGTATGTGAAATTCCTTATTACAATGCATGCTTTATGTGGTAACCTGGATCCAGGATCATGTCTGTTCCTTCCAGCCTAACGAAAAACAGCATCACGCCTTTGACATTTGTGGCTTGCTCAGCCCTCTTGCATCTGCTGTGGATAGTGTAGTCAGAGTTAGGCTGCCCAGAAGAGTCCGACAGAGGTCCAGCGCACTCCTGTGTTATATATACACGATCTGTGGTGTGGGATATGAAATCAATGAACGCACTTGGTATAACTATATTCAGATGTGCAATGCCAAATGGTTCACTCTTGTTATAATTCTCATGTTTAGGTTGGGTATCAGGATAAACCTGGTGGCATGTCTATCACTGAGAACCCATGCGTTGCTGCATAAAATCTTTGGCATTTAGGGCTATATGTTTGGCTTAGTGGCTAGCCAGCTTAAGGCTTAGAGGATATGTATGCTGTTATGTCCTAGAGGAAGGGCAGAACCTGCTAGAATGGCTAATATATCTAAGTAGGACACTGCTGCTCTATATAGGAATCATCATAAAGACTAGATTAATTAGGTGCATTGCATAGTGATCAGCGGTCCATTTGGAATGACGTGTCGGATTATGTAAAGAAAAGTACTGCTGTAGTACTATTTCTATACTCTTACATGCCTTAGTGAATCTGCCACAAAACATATAACATGAGAATAACATTGGCATTTTTTTAGGAATATTCATATACATTTAGTACAAATAAAAATAAATGTGCCTTCTTTGCACCGTCACTAATAGGGAGTTAGACATTTAGGGGCTCATTCACAAAGACATGTAAGAGCATGGAAACGAGGTCTCCTTCAGTACTTTTTACATACTCGTGACTGCCTTTGTGAATCACCCTAGAGGTGTGTAAACCCTGATTGGCTAGCAAAATGGCAAAGCCTGCAAGCTAAGGTCAAAGATAGCACTTCCCCTGTTTAGCAAATCCCATGTGCACCTTGTGTGGCATTTGGTACTGTATACATTGGGACCAATTTTCAAAGAGTACATAAAGCAGTACTCCTGTATTACTCATTTACATACTCTTAGGTGCCTTTGTGATTCATCTCTAAAACGTCTAAAATGGGAATAGTCTGTTCACATTCATGTACAATTAGTACAACTGGAAAAGATTGTGCATTCTTTCACTTTTACTATAAGGGGATGGACATGTCGAGCCGATTCTCAAGCCTTGTAAGAATACATAAAAGAGTAGTCCTATTTTCCATATTAATGAATGCTTTTGTAAATTATCCCAATTGTGTTGTGATGTTTCACCCCATTTATACATGAAATGCTGTAAAAGCACTTTTTTAACAACATCCTGTTTCACAAATAGTACTCTTGCAGAAAAAGTGGATAGCAATTCGATGGAGCTGCTTCTGAGAGATCTATAAGAACAGCCCCACAGGGTGCTATCCTCCCAGAAGAGACCAAGGAAAAACAGCTGGCAAGCAATGAGTATTCATACTCAGAAATCAACAATAGCTGTAGTAGCCCGAGGATGCAGTAATTAGTAGTAGTGCATGGCAGTCTGCAAAGCAAACCACAGCATGCAGGAATACCCAGTAACCAATGAGCAGAATCATCATGGCTGGAATAAGTAATAACCCATAGCTGACATAATTCTGACTTGTCAAATGTTGTTATAGAAGATTTCAACAGCAACAACCTCACAGTGTTGGGAAATCTCTCAGGACAGGATGGCATGAAGGTAGGCTATGCACCAATAGTTAGTACAAAGAGAGAAAGGCATGCTAATGAATTTAATCTAATTAAATGAGAATTCAGCACCTGGAAACAGATATATTTGTGTGTGTTACAGAAAAAGCAATCTGATGACAGAGAAACAGATTTTTTTTTTTTTACTCTCCATTACTTAAGGTCCAGCTCTACACAGGACACTGTTCATATGCTCAGAGGCAATATGGAACGAAACAGACCTGAGGTTTTTGGCCCCATTCACATCAACATCATGGATAAGTAGCCATAGATATTGCCAGTACCCTCAATATGGCCACATTGTTCCACATGTTAGCCAATTTCAGGTTAAAGTTAGACTTATTTATGTAGGACCCTACAGATTAGGCCAACTAGATCAAGAGACTGCAGATGATGTCGATGTCTTATCCCAAACAATCTCCACCACATTCCCATCTGGAAACAAGGAAGGCAGCCGTTCCAGTCCCAACTCACACAAACCAGCCACTGTTATCATGTAAAATGTGGTGCCCACACCACTAGCTTTCGAGGAAATGTTGAAGGGGAACGACTGAGGGAGATTATATTTTTTACTCAGTTTAACTTTCTATTTTTGTGTAAGCTACTGCTTTTTCCCAATTATGAGCCCAACGAGATCTTTCTTTTTTACTACAAGGCTGGGGATGCTGAGGAATGGCCAGTGACATTGATTACCCAACTTTTGCATAACTAAGATCAGTCCTGGGGCAGAATTCAAGATAATCTTCCACATGGAGAACCTTGAATTAATCAACAGGTAGTTACAGGTAAAATGTATGGCATGGCAATATAGACATTTTCTCGTAACTTTCTCACTTCAACCTGCGGGATATAAGTCTATACTTGATGTGACTGGGTACTGCTGATGACTGGGCAGTTACAGCATGATCGTCGACTGTTTGTTGATTTGCACTGGGAAATCTCCAGTGTGGGCACTGTCAATGACTTGATGTTTGTCAATGTTAATAAAATGAATACAAATATAAATTAAAAAAATTAACACCTACTTTCCAAATCTTGAAATAGGCATTGCATCTCACAGAGGACTTCCTTTCCTCCTTGTCACAGTGGTGGCATGCCATTCTTTTCTCATGGTTTCACAGCAGAAGTTATGGAGACCGCAGGTGAAGCCGGTTCTAGCGGCTGAGGATCTGTGGGACGGAACTTTCAAAATGGCAGCTGTACACAGCTCAGTCATATACCACACTGCTGGCTGATTATCCTGCAGGTATATTTTGTCCTTTTATGGTACACCATCACAAATATACTTGTCTGGTTATGTTTCAATTCATGTTTGCTTCTTCTTCTTGTTTGACAGCTACGGACTAGGGATTATTGCAATATAGAAACCTACTTCATACAGGATGTTCACTCTGCAACAAAATTCTTCTACACTTCCCTTGGCTCCTTGCTGATCATACTTTAGTTTACCCGAACTACTGTTTCTTGGTGATTGTCCTGCATGTCACACCATCCTGTTTGCTTCTCCTGTCACATTGAACTTCAACTGTTATTCTTCTTCTTGTTACGTTACTATTTGCACTAAATTCCATCTGATAGGCTAGGAAAACCCTCTTGTGTTGAAGGCACAGAGACACACTTTTAGTGGTGAGAGAATTACCATATCTCCTTTCTCTGATGCTATTCTTCAGTACCCCTTCTTCAACCCTGGCTTTTATACTCTACTGGAGCTAACATTAGGATACTCTGGTAGATTCCACAGTTTCCCTCCCACCAATAATGGTCAAGGTCAACATCTCTGGGATTCTTGTTGATCCAGTGAGTAATATTTACATTATGACATTTTGTCTAATCTGTATTTCATGAAAGTCAAGTACTGATATGCCTACTTTGTCCTTATCACTCTCATTTAGAGGGCAGATCCCACAAATTATCCCCTGTTTACAGGTTTGGGGTTTAGAAACCACTACAGTCCTTTCTTAAGAGTGTGAGATTATTTTCTTGCTGTAGTGTTTGTATTGGTCAGTCGACCATCATTTTCTAAATAAGCAGATGTGTGCTAGGTACTCTCTGGTTTAGTAGCCTGTATGGATTTCTCTGCCTTTGTGCATGTCTTTGTTGTTACACTTTTAGATTTCGGCTGTTGGACCTTGCTTTTTCCTTTCCTGCATATCAGTGCTCTCTGAAGCAGTGGATGACGCTGTGTGTCAAATTATTTTGTTGAGATATGCTCTCTTACTTAAATATTGTGTTCGAAATATAGTTTACAAAATATTGCTCAGTTATAGCAAACAGGATTTCCATTTAAAGGTCTGTCATCAATGGCATTAGGGTATGGGCAGAGCAACCCTTGTTGTTAAAGATTGCAGGAAACGCTTTTAGCATGAGCTAAAAGCCATTTTGTTCTTGGCAGCCATTTTAGTTAGCCATGTGCTCGCCATGTGCTTTCTCCCTCTTCCAGAGCCTTGCACATGCTCAGAAAGACCTGCAGCTGCCAGAATGCACCTGCTCCTAGTATAGGACTGTCAGGCTATTCTTACTGATGTAAGCAGTTTAGTCTCCCCTCCCACTTTGTTGAGAAAGCAAATTTTGTATACCCATATTAGTCAATAACCATGCTAGTATGTGCCAGGACCTCCCCTTGGTTTTATGCTGACTATGTAACAAATGCATATATAAGGCCCCTGTTCTCTGTACTCCTTAGACTGTCTCCTACAGTGGCCTGAGGGTACTGTATGATGCAGGCTCCCTCATGTGAGGTTAATAAATGCATTGTTTTTATATTACAGCTTCCGTGCCAATCTCTTCTTTATTGGTTTAAAGGACCAGTTGTATCAGTGAACCCCTAAAAAGGTTTTTATTTCTACATTGTTTGGCATAATGCCTTATGTAGTTGCCTGTTTCCTGGCCAATACTCCTTCATGCTGTGTGATCTGTGATATAGAAGATTATAACTTGAGTTAAGGTAAATTTAACATAAGTGATGAACAACATAATTTACACTATTTATTTATTCATCTATTTATTTATTTGATTGTTTGTTTGTTTGTTTGGTATATAACTCCAACCATCCTGCCGCACCCCGCCGCTGCCACATCACCCCCCACCTGCGAGACCTCCACTGGCTCCCCGTCGAAAAGAGGATCACTTTCAAACTCCTCACCCACGCACACAAAGCACTCCACGACGCCGGACCAGCCTACCTGAACAGCAGACTCAACTTCCACACACCCTCCCGCCAGCTGCACTCCGCCAGCTTCGCCCTCGCCACCGTCCCCCGCATCCAACGTACTACCTCCGGCGGCAGATCCTTCTCCTTCCTCGCCTCCAAAACCTGGAACACCCTACCTACCCACCTACGTCAGACCGAAGACCTACTCACCTTCAGAAAACGCCTCAAGACCTGGCTTTTCGAGCAGTAACGGCGCCACCCCTAACCCCCCCCCCACCCCCCCCCCCCAGAGCCATGGGACCCTCACGGGTAAGTGGCATGCTTTACAAATCCTCTGATTGATTGATTGATTGAACCATCTCTAACACCGTCCACTATCTCTATTGTAGTCCTGGGGCTGGAAACGAGAATAAATGCAGGGGCTGGACTGTGCACTGTGAGAGAGGCTGAATATCAAAGTGGGGTTAGACGCGTGCATGAAGCTAAAAAACGGTGCTTTCATCACATAAGAACTGAAATGGAGGTATACTGAGTAACGTTGTCATTATAGTGTCAAGTTCAGTGGTTCTAATGTTTGTAAATGTATAGCTGGTTTGTGCTGTTTTACACATCATGCTAACTGAGAGATCAAATTCATAGTCATCCACTTACTGGGTCTCGCCTTGAAATAAAAAAGCTATAGCAATTCATCTAAGTATAAGGGGGACCACTGAGAGATTTCTGGTTTTTGTAATTGACAACGGTGAAGAATAGCTTTTTGCACATGCCAAGAAGTTAGAACAGCAGGTGAGCAGACATACGGACAGTTAGAGAGAGAGAGAGAGAGAGAGAGAGAGAGATTCCTTTACCCAGGCCCCTCCTCTAACATATCATGTATGACATTCATCAGCTTTAGAAAGGATTAGGGAAAACGTGTTGATATTTGACACAGAATTCCCATAGAAAGGGGGAAGTTTAATTACATTGTTTAGTGGTGAGTACACTAATGCATAGGAAGTTGTTAAACTCTAAAATGTTAATTTGTGGAATGAATGTTCCTCCCCCAAGGTTCTAAACTCGTCATTCTTTTGTCACTCATAGAAATGGCAAGGTACAGATGGCATTGATTGTTACAGATAGCTGCAACAGCCTGCTTACATCTGTACCTGAAATAAACTCAGATAGGTAACATTTCTAGAGTCCAAATTTACTCAAGGCTGCGGGCATAAAATGTACTAATATGCGAATACTCGTTTTTAGTAGGCTGTCTTGTAATGCCTTACTTGTTCTCACACCCACCACCAAACACAGCCTTGTTTCATTTGAGGTAACCTTTGTGCAGCAATTCTGAGATGCTAATAGAATAAATTGAACAATAATGATAACAATTAAAATTAATTCGAAACCGTGTAGACAGCGAGCAGATTCTGTGTGCCCAAGGTATCATCTAACAATCAAAAGTTTGCTTCTTTTATTCATTTTTCTTTTATCGATTTTGCAATTGAGAAACATTACAAAGGTAATAGCATCCCACAACTCTCCCCACACCCACTACAGATCTTGATAAGAGGCAATACTTCGCAAACGTACTTTGCTGAAAGCCAGGACATGAAGTTAACTTCAACATGGAATCTGAGCCCTCTTGGCCCTCTTCTTTTTATTCTGGACAAGTCATCTCGAATCTGTGGCCCCCGGCTCCCTTTTTTTTTTGTTCAATGCAAGTCTTACCATAATAGAGTATACAAGGGATGTTGGATTAGTAGCCTGGCCCAAGATACACTAAGATTTTGGCATCAGGGTTGCGGCACTTATTTGGTGCAACCACAAAGCAAAATCTATTTTGGGCTTTACATAGCCACACAAAGCCAGATTTGCGCGCCTTTGCATGGCTTTTCAAGAAATAAAAAAAGTTAAGCAAAGCAGCGCAGCGCAGAGATCTGCTTGTGTGTTACCTTGTATGGGGAGGCTTTACATTGGAGGAGATTGGGCCTTCCTGTTCATCCACTCATGTATTTTGACACAAACCCATATTTACTAAAATCAATACTGATGGGTTTGCGCCAAAATGGTATACCTATCCCAGGCTGGATTAACGAGTAGAAATACGTTTATATCTCCTTGTTAGTTCCTCCTTGCATGTATGCTGCATTCTGCAGCAAATATACGAAGAGTACTAATCCGCAAAGAATACTTTTTGTGCAGGAAGGTATCCCTCCTTCCACAAAAACTATTCTGACCACAAGGGAGACACCCCTGCGTAGTGGTGCAAATGTGCCTATGTTGGTGCTAGTCAGCCACAGGTGCGCTGACAGTAGGAAAGAGCACAAATGCACCAGATCTTTGTAAGTATGGCACAGTTCCGCTCTCTCTCTTTCATACAATGAAGTACAGCAACTTCCCTTGCTGCTCTGCATTATGTGGAATCTTAGTAAATATGCCCACTGGTGCTTTCCTACCTTTGCCCTTCACCACCTGTCCACTCTCGCTGTGATTATTTGTGTCACCTCAACGGAATACAAGAAGACGTATTAGAACATTGGAATGTTCTGAGCTCCATTGTAGACAATGGATTGTTCCGGGCTTCTAATGGCTGGTACATCCCAGATCTCCAACATTCTAATGTTTGTTCACAGCTGTTGCTGTGAACAAAAGACCTCATGAAGCCCAGGCTCCATGAAGCTTTGTTTTATAGCCTTATAGCCCGCCGTAGCGGGCTATACCGGCTATTAAAGGCCCGCTGCAGCGTTAAAGGCCTGAGCCGAAGGCGAGGGACTTTAACAAAAGCAGGGGGACTTTTATAGCGGTATAGCCCTGCTACGAAGGGCTATAAGGCTATTAGAACATTCTGCCACTAGAGGGCAGAATGTTCTAACAAATTAAACAAAGGCTTCTCGAAGCTCGAGGAGATTTATATCCCCTCGAGCTTCGAGAGGCTTTTGTAAAACATTGGAATGTTGCTCTGCGGGCCTTTACCGGCCCGTAGAAGCACGGAGCACTCCATGGTCTACAATGGAGTGCTCCACATTCCAATGTTCTAATACAGATTAGAACATTCTACCCTCTAGGGGCGGAATGTTCTAATAGCCTTAGAGCCCTCTGTAGTGGGCTTTAATGGCCATTAAAGGCCCACTCACTGGATAATTCTAGATTCTCAGGAGTAATTTGTCTTCTTTAAGGAGCCTGGATCCAATTCACAGAGATGTTGTGAATTACACTTGTAATAGACTTGATTACTGCAAATTCCAGAAGAAAATCAGAGGTGCTAAAAGAGTATTTCACATCTACTCCTAGCAGCATCTTTGTGATTGTGGTTTCTTGTTTTCACAGGTTCGGAATGTCTCACTCCTAATTATTATATTCTGTGCAGAGAGACCATGTTGGTGCTTTAGTATAAGCACAAAAATTACCCTTTCCTCTCTCCACGTTCATTGATGGTAAATATTGTGCTCATTTGATAGGTTGATATACATTAGGCATCAACTCTGAGCTTGTGAATAAAATCATGGAATGCAACTAGGAGTTAATCCATACAACTATTTGCGTTTGGTTCATATTTAATATTTATTCACATGTGAATGCATTTCCTTAGAAGTCTCACTAACACTTTGAAAAGTTTGTGCATTAAGAATCACAAATTGGCAGGTAATTGTGAATAAATGTAGAAATTGAATATTCACACCACGCATTGAATATATAGAAACACACTTCACTAAGTTTTGTATTGGTGTGGTGCTGTATTGTATGCATTTTTCTCCGCTGTAACATGCTGAAAGGTTTACAGAACACACTTCAGGCACGCCATTATCTGAATAGCACTCATGTTGGTTTTGCATTTGTACTTCTAGACCTTTTTGTTCAGTACATTTAGTAGACACAATTCAAACCTTAATTTAGAGCATGCTTTTTCCCCATCAACAAAAGTTAGATCCATATACTTAATTAGGCCGTGCGCTGGTGAAATTAGTCTTACGAAATAGCCCAAACAACAGCATAACAATACAGAACGTAGAAATTGATTGAATCTAGAAACATGCTGTAACGCTAGTGGTAGACATATAGCAGGCTAACAATGATGGATACAGGTAGAGTCCTCCAAACATGAACAATGTTCTGAAGCACACTTCAGGGCAACACTTTTATCAAAACGCACTAGGGACATTGTGGTAGATTTAGCTGGTGCTGATGGAAAATATGAATGCTTTGTCTTACATATGGTACACATGCATGCTTGCGCCCACACACACACGTTACCTTCCCTCTCAGTCTTTCTAAGACTAAACAGAGCTATTGCCTCGACTGCTGTGTCCAGTAAAAGTTGTGGGTTGATGGTTTCCTCTGAACTAGAATTCCTGCAAAGTAACTCACATCAATTGACTAGTGTGAACCGCATTTGCTCTGTCAATAACTCTTCTTCCCACCACCACCACATTATTAAACACTGCAACAAAAGACAGGTTAGGAACGCAACTGTGGCCACTCATGGCCAACATCACACACTGACTTTATTGGAAATACAACACTCAAACAACCAAACACTCTGCTACAGTATAGCATCTGATATGCACTTTGGCACTTCATGAGGGGTATGAAGAGCTATGTCAATGCAATTTTCAATACAATTACACACAGCCATTAATTTAGGTAACAATGAAAGGTGTGTATGGTATCCTTAACTCAAGTGTTAAATATCTTCTGTGATCTGTGGTTGTCTTGGAGTTTTAATGTGTGTGTACAGCAAAGATTCCTCGGCCAAGTGGTATGAACAACTGGCCTCCGTTTTTAAGATCATAATTACGGAAATTCAAAATAACTTAACCACTACAGGTATCTCAGTCATTGGCCCTCCACCCCCATGTAGTCATCTGCATACTTTCCTCTTTCGATCCGATCTCGATAGATGATTTGAGAGTTACCATTCTAAACCTTAGGTCAGGCTCCCCTTCTGACCCCTGCTCCCCTTCTGTTCTAGCACTGGGAGTGGATGTCATCAAACCAGTTCTGAATTCCCTACTGAACAAGACTCTGTCATCTGCGATAGTCTCTTCTAACTGGAAACAGGACACAATTCAGCATCTTGTAAAAATAAAAAAACACAGACCCCACTATCCCAAGCAACTCCAGGCCTATCTCCTTGCTGCCAGCCTCCCCAAAAATTGTGGAGATGTTTGTGAATTGGCAGCTATTCATCTACATACAGTCCAACAGACTCCTCCAGCCCATTCAGTCAGGATCTAGGCCAACATTCAGCACAGAGATAGCACTTCTGGAAGTTACCGAAGCGATCAAATGTACTTTAGATGCAGCTGGAAATGCAATCCTGGTCCTTCTGGACCTATCTGCTCCCTTTGACACGGTCCTGTACTCCAGGCTGCTTGCCCAGCTTCATGGCATAGGCATCAGGGGAACAGCACTGAAGTGGCTGGAATCCTTCCACCAAGACAGATGCCAGTAGGTCTGGATGCCACCTTTCTTGCCTGGTAAGAGCAGTGTCTTGGTAGGAGTGCATCGAGTGGTATATGTTTACACATAGTTGAAATAGTATTGTATTTTGATTTTGTTACATGCAATGTACTGTGAAATGTTTTGTGGGCTTTAAGGCCCTGCTAAAGGATTGACAGACTGGTCTGTAGCGTGTGTTTGTCCACTGTCTATGATTTTGATATATATAAATGATCTGCTAATTTTTTCTGAATGTTTAAAAAAAGTAAATAGTGGCCGTGTTAATTGCTTTGTGCGCTCACAGAATTTAAAGTCTGTGTGAGAGTATTAAATGACCTTGGCCCTTAGCCCAACCATGTTTAACATCTATATGGCCTCTTTAGTAGCATTGGTAGAGTCTTTGGTGGCCATGAAAATCTCCTACGCCAATGATACTCAGCTGCTGTTTTCTTTCAAGAAAGGTAAGCCAATTGCCCAAGATGCCATTAAACCCTGTCTATCAGCTGTATTCCAGTGGATGTGTATTGACCAACTAAAAAGCAACACTGATAAGACAGAAGTTCTCAGCTTTGATCATAATTTTACTCTCAACCTGCTAGCTCATGGCCAGACTGAGCCACCCACCTAACGTTCAATCTGATGCCGTAAAAAACCTGGGAATCAAGATTGACAAACAGCTGACTCTACAAAATCAAATCAACACTGCAGCTGGCATGTGTTTTGGCCATATACGAAGTGCTAGAAAACTCTTGCAGATCCTCTCCTTGCCTGTGAGGATAACAGTGATTGTGTCCAGGCTGGACTAGGCCAATGCCATTTGTGCATGCCTGCCACAAAACTTGCTGAGGATACTACAAATGGTCCAGAACGCAGAGGATGCAAGGTATAAGGACACTGATGAAATAGAAGGCACAATACACTATTGGTAGTGAATACCTAAATATGATCAGGTTATAAGATTGTTCGTCAACAAGTAGATCTACCCCTGTACTACATAATTTTTGTGTTATTTTTTCTTTTTTAGAATTGCCCCTGAAGAACGGACCTAAAGTTCTGAAATGCATTGGGCATGAAATATTCAGTATGTTCATGCAACCATATGATGTACATGAAAGAGGATTGTGTTTACATGTAACAAATAATATAATATATATTCATCAATGTGAATGAATTATACAATGGTGAATCATGGTAAAAAATGAGAATAAATAATGGAAATGTAATGATATTTTAGTAAGGTGATTAATTGTGTAGAGATACCAACATGTACACCGCACACTGCTTTCAAGTTGATTTACTTGAGAATATTCACTGATTATTATTGATGTATGTTTGAAAGTATATGTTGCGGTGGAGCACCATTGGTTAAAGAGTGTTAAAGGCTACTTAGAATTTATTAAACTCAGGAGGGCACCTCATACCCAACCAACCAGAACGCAGAGGTCCATTTGGTCCTCAAGCTAACAGGAAGAACTTTCGTCTCACCACACTTGAAGAGCCTGCACTGGCTCCTTGTTAAAAAAAAACCCTGGTCCTTATGTATAGCTCTTTGAACCACTCTGGACCTGAGTGCCTGTCTTCCAGGATTCAACACTACACTCCCCTCAGAAGTCTGACTACTTCCCAAGGCCATCTGACTAAAGTCCCTTGGGTAGTCAGGCAAAAACTTGAGCCATATCGTTCTCCCTTCTGGGTCCCCAAGCCTGGAACAGCTTTCCTGTCGAAATATGCCAAATTGAAAGTGAGAGGCCTTCAGAAAGCAACTCAAGACCTGGTTTTTCACTCTCTAATTCTATCATCCTATGTTCTCTTACATACCACTCAGCGCTGTGACACTCAACAGAGTAGCTGTGCGCTCTAAAAATTCAGCAATTCATTCATTCATTCACTACACCTAAACTTGGGCGTGGGGAGTGTAACCAGAGACGGTTGACATTTGGGTGCTGATACCCATTAGTGGTGACTGATGAAGTGTTTGGTGTTTTGTGTGCTGTGTCCTGTAGGCCTAGAAAACATACATCGCAATGGCATCTTCATTGGAAGTAGATCATGTTCCTTTCAAATTTCCCAGACCCTGCATGATGTATTGGCAGGCAGGCTTGCCAAAGTATACATGTGTTTGCTGGTCACATTCACGAGGAAGAAAGTACCAAAAACTCATGCAATGCTGTGTAGATTTAGACAATGGAAAAGTACTTTACACGCTTTACATAAGTACGTTGCAGAAACACCATGTTCAATCAGATATAGTTCCTTCACTGCTTGAACTCCACCACTTCCAACTCTTATGGTGCCCCGTAGGAGTTTCCTATGGTTTTCAAGTACAGCAAAGGACTGTGTCAGCGTCAGAGTTTCAAAATGCTGCATGGTGCACTAGATGTCAATTTTCAATCTGGTGGTTAACTGCTTATTTATGTGTCCAGAAACATGTTCTTGCCAGTCATGTCTGTGCTCAACATATATCTTTACCCTTCAGATAACTGAATCCTTATCCAGAAGCTCCTGAACCTTGGTATATGATTTCTACATATGTTATAACAGACCTTCCACCTACTGAAGGTAATCAAGTGTTAATGATTTCAGTAGCAACTGTTTCAAAGATGGACCATTTTTACCCTTTGCAAAACATTCTCGCCTCTAAAGAAATGGCCCTGTGCTTCTTGATTTTCACTTTTCCCCTTCTAGGAATACCTTACACTATATTCTCTGAGAGAGACACGCAATGTCCAATGTATTTTCTGAATACTGTGTTTAAGGCATTGAGAATTCAACAAGCTTTGTCTTATCGTCATCATACCCAAACTAATGGGCTAAACAAATGACCCAACCAGAGTCTACAGCAGTATTTACGATGCTTCTGTTACACATCTCAAGACAACAGGGGCTCATAGTTTTCAGTTGTTGGATTCTCTTACAACAATGCAATTGCTACTACAGTTTCACCATTTTTTGCATACTAGGTTTCCAATTAAAGAGTTTATCCATGTTCCCCCCCAAATTAATAATTTGATTCCTGCTGCTACAGGATATTTGAAAGTAATGTTCAAGAAGTATGCTTGTACAATTTGGGAGTGCCCAAAGCTTCAGCCTTATTGGGGGAAAATTGTCTCTACGTTGGCGAGGATGAGTTGGAAGGTCATTGTTCATTCCCCGCGGTTGTGTCTATTAAATGTGTGGGAAGCCACAGACCTAACTCAAACAGAGCGTATATGGGTGGCCCTGGGGTTCGTCCTTGATAAAGGGAACATAGCTCAAGGGTGGGGGACCAGAGATCTACCTAAATACTCAAAGTGGGCTAAAGACTTGGACAATGCCATGATCGTGGAGAAAGCTGTGTTTAAACATAGAGGTTGTCCCTCGAAGTGGGATCACAAGTGGGTGAAATCGATCAGTTCCCGTGGTGACATATGTATCTCTCCTTCGATTGAATTGTGAAAAGGTGATTTGGATATTGATCTTCTTACTGTCTAATGTCGTACTGCGAAGCGATTTGATTTGTGAACATGTTCAAGTGCCCTTTTCTCCATATGTTATTACTGTGTGGCTTTGTGACCTATCACTGTACCATCACAACTGTTTAATAAAAAGAGAATCTAAAAAAAAGAAGTATGCTTGTAATTCAACATCAGTTTTTTTCCCTTTTTGCCAGGATGGAACATTTTACTGTTTTCTTCCAATTCATTTAGTTAAATTTTGACCACGATTATTTGGTCCATTTATTATAATTAATGAACTTGATCCTGTGGCCTACCATTTAGAATTGCATCGCACCTGAAATATTCAATTTGTTTTTCATTCTTTTCAATTGAGGTCATATTTCCCTGATCCTAATCTGCAACTTCCATCTGAAACTTCACCACTAATAGCAGAACAGCCTAAATATGTGATTCAATAAATGTGTGACTCTCTGAAGTTTTAAGGTAGACATCTGTTTTTGATTCAAGTGGAAGAAGGGCCCTCTGAGTGAGCATTCTCGAGAAGATGGTTCTTTGGTCCCTGTGCTTATGTTGATCCACAATTTACTCTGACAGCATCTGGATAAGCCTATAGCTTCTAGAGCAGAGAATACTGTCATATTTGCAAGAACGTAAGATCATGTAGATTCAGAAGGGGAAGAAGTATTTTAAGCACTTTAAATCTGCTTGTCGCAGAACACCATATCCTCTAAGACAGGGAGCTCCCTCACTGTCAGAGCAGCTCCACCACTTTCACACTCACAGGTGTTGCAGATGTCTTCCTGTGATGTAACTGCCTGTTTCAAACATTTACAAGGCAGTACTTGGAAGGTCATAATCTGTCACAACACAGGTCATTCTCTCATTTTTCATTATGTTTAAGGACCATTTGCTATGCACTTTTTCCACAGTTTCTTCCCTCTAACAGGTGGATCTTTTGCGTTCTGGATGTTTCAGTCACACTGAATCTTCTGCTAGGCTCTTTTCTTCTTTCAGTTTTGAGCAGGGGTTTGGTGCCATGCTGTTTTCACCTATGTACAAGAAAAAATGCCAATGCTGATTTTCATTTAAAACTCATGCAGTCTTTGAATTCCGTGAGTGCGCAAATCAATTAACGTGGACACCGTTTACTTTTTTAAAATACTCAGAAAAAATGTGCAGGTCATTTATATGCATGAACATCATACACACTGGACAAACGCAGTTAGAGAACAATCTGTCAATCCATTAGCAGTAACTTAAAACCCACAAAACATTCCACAGTACATCAAATGTAACAAAAAATAAAGTACAATACAATGCCACCCATGTGTAACCATATACCAATGTTCTTATCCTGGTTCTGAATTAATCTGTCAGAAAAGAGCTGGGCCAATTCCAACCACTTCATAGCTCATGCCTGGAGGGCATACACCAGATGCAGAAAAAGCAAATTCAAATAGTTGCACATAACAGGGATATTTTCTTTACACAGTTTGCATCATTTGCTCTGTAAGCCCAAGTTCACTTATTAAACACTCTCTGGGTTGGGCCCTTTTCGACGCATTTTGAACCCTGAACACACTCCCAGAATTCAGACCTGTATAAGTATTAAATGACTGTCAGCATTGGGATTTTTTCTTGTACATTCTGTACACAGGAAGAAACAGATGAGGAGCAGAGGGGGAGCATAGAGGAGTCTAGGGAAAGGGGTGAGAAAGGCAGAAAGAAAGGAAGTTAACAGGAAATAAAATATGGAAGCATATAAACGCAGAGACCTAGTAATATAAATAGAAGTAACAAGAAAAGGAAAAAGGACAAGCATTGGCATAGCCAATAGGTGTCTCGCCTTTGGGACCTTATAAGTGTTTAGCCAGAGATATTGATTTTGCCTATCTGTTTAATCTTTGCTGTACAGAAGTCTGCAGCATGCTGAAAAATTATGATAAAGAAGTGTCAGAAGCATTTTTGTTACCGTATATATGACCAAGAAAGCATTATGTACAACTGAACGACCATATTAAAAAGTATTAACAATAAATAATGTCTTGAGTATTTTTTGTCCTTTCAGTGCTGGCAACTTCTATCTGCCTGTCTCAATGGTTGCTTGTTATGGGGCTTTTTTTGTTATAGGGGGGCATAAATAGCAGGAGGGTGAAGGCTGGGAAATAGTACCTGTATAACAGTCAGTGAGAGAGTCAGTTAGTCAGTCAGTCAGTGAGAGAGTCAGTTAGTTAGTCAGTCAGTGAGAGAGAGAGTGAGTCAGTCAGGGAGTCAGTTAGTCAGTGAGAGAGTCAGTCAGTGAGAGAGTGAGAATAAGTCAGTCAGTGACAGAGTCAGTCAGTCAGTGAGAGTCAGTGAGTGAGAGAGAGTTAGAGTCAGTCAGTGAGAGAGAAAGAGTCAGTCAGTGAGAAAGAGAGAGTAAGAGTCAGTCAGTGAGAGAGAGAGAGAAACAGTCAGTGAGAGAGAGAGTCAGACAGTGAGAGAATGAGAGAGTCAAGTGAGAGAGAGAGTGAGAATCAGTCAGTCAGTGAGAGAGACAGTCAGTTAGTCAGTTAGTGAGAGAGTCAGTCAGTCAGTTAGTGAGAGGGTCAGTCAGTCAGTGACTCAGTCAGTGAGAGAGTCAGTCAGTCAGTGAGAGTGAGAGAGTCAGTCAGACATGGAGAGAGAGAGTCAGTCAGTGAGAGAGTCACTTAGTCAGTCAGTGAGAGAGAGTGAGTCAGTCACAGAGTCAGTGAGAGTCAGTCAGTGAGATAGTGAGAGAGTCAGTTAGTCAGTCAGTGACAGAGAGAGAGAGAGAGAGAGAGAGAGAGAGAGAGAGATTGAGAGAGTCAGTCAGTCAGTCAGTGAGAGAGAGTGAGAGTCAGTGAGAGAGTCAGTCAGTCAGTGAGATAGTCATTTATTTAGTCAGTCAGTCAGTGAAAGAGTCAGTCAGTCAGTGAGTGTCAGTCAGTTAGTTAGTGAGAGAGTCAGTCAGTGGGAGAGTCAGTCAGTCAGAGAGAGCGAGAGAGTCAGTCAGTCAGAGAGTCAGTCAGTTAGTGAGAGAGTCAGTCAGTGAGAGAGAGACAGAGAGAGATTGAGAGAGTCAGGCAGTCAGTCAGTCGGTCAGTCAGTGAAAGAGTCAGTCAGTCAGAGAGAGAGAGTCAGTCATTTAGTCAGTCAGTCAGAGAGAGAGAATAGAAGAGTCAGTCAGTCAGTCAGTTAGTGAAAGAGTCTGTCAGTCAGTGACAGAGTCAGTCAGTCAGAGAGAGAGTGAGAGTCAGTCAGTCAGTTAGAGAGCCAGTGAGCCAAATCAACTGGAGGAATTTTATCAACTTAATCACCAAGAGTCAGACACAACTAAATGGATAAAGACAACTGTGATTTTGAAAAGTAAGCACTACGCGCTTTAAACTGATAATATATGCTTAAAAAAGGCGACACAACAAAACATCTAATAAAACACAAACCTATATTTTGCGGATAACTGTAGTATGGTTGGAAGCATTAGAAAATGATTTTGGCAGTTTATTTCCTGTGGATGTTTCTACAACCAATTTTTATTAGAGGATACATGCTTCATGGTAGCATGTAAATGCATTGCCAAAGTCCAACATAAGAAGTATGCAAATATTTATCAGTAGCGGTTACAAACATGCCACACGTATTTGGAATTCTTTTTACAGATCTGCAAGGCGCAAGGAAGGAAACATTTAAGGCTTACGTATGCCTAAATCATAACGTTAGTGTGGGACCTCTAGGTACCAGCTGGTCATAAACAAGCTTTTCACAAAAAACCTGATAGCAAAAGGCCTCTACAAAAAACAGGAAATCCGATTCCTATAAGCCAGAGGAAAAAGATGACAGACTACACAATCAGTAACTTATTTGTGTTTTTGATAAATAACAGAAAACGTCTACAATGGAAATTGAATTTTTTCGTACGCTACGTTTCAATGAAAAGTAGTACTAGGATGAGTTTGACAGTATTTAAGAGTCTACCAAAAAAATGTTAACACTTCAACAAAAAGAGCAATTAGGAAGAGATAAGTGTCTTTATTTTAAAGGTATTCTTTATTGCTGTTATTGTGGAGCATCGAGCAATGCGCACAAACACTAACTGTACAGAAACGGCATCTTTTTAAAGTATTGCTGTGGCCAAAATAACATACTAAACGTTCCTTGTAACGCCGATAATCAAATGTTCAGATTTTTTTTTTTAACTACCGCTAAGATTTAATAGTAGCTCTGCAACAGCTTTCAGATTTCCAGAAACATTTGTCCACAGACTATCCTGCGTCCTACAAACTGATATGGATAAAAGTATTTTTACACTTTTTAGATCAGAACTAAAAAAAACACCTTTTTTTAGAATTGGTTTATGTACTGACGGCATAAATCAGTGACCGATTAATAATTTCAGAATTCTCTAATTCAGCGGCACCACAGGTCAAGCCAACGCTGTCTAAGAGTTGATGCCACCAACAGAAGAAAATGCATATGCTAGGTGAGGAAAGGACAGGCAGGGGAAACACCACTAGTTCAATAGTAAAGCACAATGAATGGAGCTAAAAATAGAAGTTCGTTTATCAACATCACAGCTAGATAGACCCGCATGGTCTAAATGTAATGTTCATGTGATGTTAACCTATAGTCATTTAACATATTGGCATTGTTTGTATGGCAGCTGAGGCAATGTAACTCACTATAATGCTGTGAAGTTAAGGTGTCAGTATTGTTTTTGTGACAGGCAAAAACATACTTCATGTAAACTGAGGCAACGTAACTCACTATATTGCTGTAAAGTTAAGGTGTCAGTATTGTTTTTGTGACAGGCAAAAACATACTTCATGTAAGCTGAGGCAACGTAACTCACTATAATGCTGTAAAGTTAAGGTGTCAGTATTGTTTTTGTGACAGGCAAAAACATACTTCACATAACACAGGGGAATAACAAAATGCGTAGTGTCTAACAATGCTTTAAATGGAAATATATAAGTGCAGGTACTCTCTATTTAGAGTACCTACGGCTCCTAAAAAAGTACCGGGACGCATCCACTGCCATGTATTGCAGCAGGGCTTCAAAGTGCAGGTACTCACTCCCCTTCAAATTAAAGAAGTACAGGTACACAGTACTGGGCAGTACCTGCCCATTTAAAGCACTGGTATCTATCATAAAAAAAGGAACGCTGGTAGGAAATACAAACCTGCAATGATTAAAGTAATGTGTTGTATATCAAAAACGTAACGTGTTTAATGGTCAATTTACTTCCGCATTTTACAATCGCATTACTGGTAATGTTTTTTTTCCTCACTACCTGCGCTCCCAACACGATTTATTTGTGAAATAAATACGTCACTCTCAGTCCTGCGTGGATCTATTAATTGTAGTGTGACTGCGAAGGGGGCATGTTGATAGGTTTGTGCCGGTGCTCTTCCTAGGCGCTATTGCACTGTTACACACGGGACCATATGTGCAGGAGGAAGGGACTAGAGGAGGCATTGTTTGTATGGCAGCTGAGGCAATGTAACTCACTATAATGCTGTGAAGTTAAGGTGTCAGTATTGTTTTTGTGACCGGCAAAAACTTACTTCATGTAAACTGAGGCAACGTAACTCACTATATTGCTGTAAAGTTAAGGTGTCAGTATTGTTTTTGTGACAGGCAAAAACATACTTCATGTAAGCTGAGGCAACGTAACTCACTATAATGCTGTAAAGTTAAGGTGTCAGTATTGTTTTTGTGACAGGCAAAAACATACTTCACATAACACAGGGGAATAACAAAATGCGTAGTGTCTAACAATGCTTTAAATGGAAATATATAAGTGCAGGTACTCTCTATTTAGAGTACCTACGGCTCCTAAAAAAGTACCGGGACGCATCCACTGCCATGTATTGCAGCAGGGCTTCAAAGTGCAGGTACTCACTCCCCTTCAAATTAAAGAAGTACAGGTACACAGTACTGAGCAGTACCTGCCCATTTAAAGCACTGGTATCTATCATAAAAAAAGGAACGCTGGTAGGAAATACAAACCTGCAATGATTAAAGTAATGTGTTGTATATCAAAAACGTAACGTGTTTAATGGTCAATTTACTTCCGCACTTTACAATCGCATTACTGGTAATGTTTTTTTTCCTCACTACCTGCGCTCCCAACACGATTTATTTGTGAAATAAATACGTCACTCTCAGTCCTGCGTGGATCTATTAATTGTAGTGTGACTGCGAAGGGGGCATGTTGATAGGTTTGTGCCGGTGCTCTTCCTAGGCGCTATTGCACTGTTACACACGGGACCATATGTGCAGGAGGAAGGGACTAGAGGAGGCGGGGCGCTGGTAGAGCAGGGCACCACAACGCTGGCTCTGCAGCACCGGGGCCTGTGCTGTTCGGAAACCTCAGACTAAAGTACGGCGGTCCAGCTGCGGATAGGTACCTGGTAGAGCTGCGACTGGTGGTGGGTAGTCTGAGTCCCTGGTGAGGTCCCTATGCTCGGGCCACTTCTCTGGTGCCCGAGCGAGGTCCCTTTCAAATTGTACATGTCTGATGACCATCTCAGGCCCCTGCAATACTTCTAGTTAGAAGTTCTCTATCCTAACTCTGCTGACAAAGAAAATAAATCAAAGTACATGTGGACACAAGTAGGCTAATATGATTAAAATGAGAAGGGATTTCCAAAATTGCTGGTTTGGTCTTGGACTTGATGGGAAAGCTCTGCTAGCTGGTCTATATCTTCGATTTGAAGACTAGGAACTTCCTCTCTCCTTTGGGGAAACAGGCTGTTCGTATGCGCATAGCAAAAGACTGAAAGCACTTCTGCGGCTTTGGCTCCCAAAAATAAGTGGTCTGGCGTAGGCTGCTTCCCTATGAAAGGCAATGTCCGTTAGCCCACAGCAGGGGCACACTCTCCTGAGCTCTGCTGAGCACGCAGGCCGGCCTGCCTCTGTCATTTAGCAGTTTGGGGGAGGAGAAGCCTGGCATTACAAAGACCCAGACAAGGCCGTACACGGAGGCCTGTCTGTTTGGCGGCATAGACGTATATTTTATAGAGCTCGCTCTTCGAGTAGTGTTCAAACCGTTCCAACTGCGATTCGTTGCCATGATTCTTGTATCTTCCGACATGTCGCTCAAACAGTGCAGTGCCACTAGTTTCATTTAAAAAAATAAAAAGATTCATTTGGTTTCACGCCGTGGTCTGCTAGGTCACATCGGCATTGTGACATATAAACAAAAACACACAGCAATCTGTTAGCATAATTTAGAGTTGCACTCGTCACTGAGGTCAAAAAAGCAGTCACAGAAACGCAATAACCTACGTTAACCTGCAGAATTTAATGGCCATAGACGCCGAAGCGCTCTACATAGTGACAGGAAAACACGAGTTCAATCAGGGGCTGTAGTCAGCTATAACAAGTACTTTGCTGAGGTGCGGGTGGGAGGGTCGAAAACATTATTTTTTTCTTCTGTGTGCCGTCATAAGGCACATATCATTCCGCACTCTACAGTGCCTGCGCGCGCCTCGATCGATCATGAAATAAACAAGCATTGGCAGTGCAGCTGCAAAAGTGACGCGGCTGGATGAGAAGGGCGGGAGGAGAAAGGAGGGGGGAGTGAGGGGGTAGTGCAAGCAGACCAAGGCTTAATGAGATAAGCATGGCAGATGGCAGCTGCGCGCGTTCACGTGCACATGCACGCAAGCTTTAGGCCAGGAAACGCTTGTGGGTAGGACTTTGAAAAGCCCCTCACTAAAAGTCGAGCAACAGCGCATGCGCTGCTGTAGGCTCGACCTAAAAAAGGAAGAGAGACATATATTTAAGCTAACAAGGACATGTAACACACAGGGAGCGACAGGTAGGCTATAGAGGCAGAGAGTAGTACAGTGGTACAAAGTATGTGAGAGAGACCAATGGGAGAAAGTCAGTGAGGTAATCAGAGATACACAGTAGGAGAAAGAAACAAAATCCAGCGACGCACAGAGTCACAACTGAGAAGTCAGGTGATCAGCTGAGTATTGGGATCCAAGTCCACCTCACCCAATCAAGCACCATCATAAATGGGGTAGCTCTGGTCACTCTAAAACGCAAAGTGGGCTACAAGCCGTCTATTGCAGATCATGAGAAATAGACCGCAACCAATTGCCAGACACCACTGCCAGATTTGAGGAAATCCCTCTAATATTTACATATTTCTTACTGCCATTGACATATTCAAGTGAGATAGGCAATGATGACCGTTTATAGGTGGTGGTTAACTGATATATTTTAATTTATTACAAGTAACTGGGATCCTGTGCATTGTCCATCTTTGCTTCTGAAAGACCATTGAATAAGTGTCCCTTGACACTAGATTTGAGAAATACAAAAATGAAAATTGGATAATGAATTGATAGTTTTCAAATATGTCCTTGTCGTAGCTCATTATGCAATCTGCTGAGTGACTCCATGTCATATGTTACACCTTCAGCTCGTGCTTGCTTTTAATCTAGAAGCTTTTGGCATCCCGAAGTTGTGATGCATTTGTATAATAGGAAAATAATACTACAAACCCTAGAATGTGGAGTAACATTCTTTAAAAAGCAGGGACTGGCTGAGGGTGCTGCTTATGAAATTGAGCAGTTTGCAGGTTATTATTCCTGCTTCTTGCTGAATATGGTAAATTATTGTGTGATACTAGAGATTGCCTGAGTAATTACGAGTGGCTGAGATTAATTTACGTATTCAATCAATCACTTTTTTGTATACTTTATACCCATAAGTGGGACGGTTATTCCCAGGAATGGGTCCCGTGCACACTGTCACTGGAACCAAGCTATACCATGCTGATGAGCCCTCACTAGGGCAAAATCGGTCCTGGGTTGTGTTCTGGTATAGGGAGGACCTGGCCTGGCATTTCAGGCTGGACTGTTCCCATTGGAGCAGGGTCAAGACTGATTTGCATATGACTTGGTCCAGACTGACATGGCATGGAGTGCAAAATACAATGGACTGGGATGTAGTCCTGAGGAATTACCATTTAGCTGAAATAAATTCTAGCATTCCATCCATCACTTATTTGTATACTTTAGTGTGTCATCCTAAGTGGAGCAGGTATGCCCAGACATGAGTTCCATGCACACTGTGTCACTGGAACCAAGCTATAGTTGGCGGATGAGCCCTATCTAGGGAGAAATTGGTCCTAGGTTGCTTGTGTTCTGTTCTGTTAGGACCTTGCCTAGTAGCTGTCTCAGGACACCCCCGCGCCGCACGGCCACCAGCTGTTGTGTGTGCTCCTCGCCTCGCTGCTGCCCGCAGAGCCTGCCTCGCTGATCCCGACCCTCTGCCTCGCTGATCCCGACCCTCCGCCGTAACTGCGTGTGCTGTCTACTATTTATCCCCATTTGTGCCGTTTAATATCTGTTTGTCTCCCATTTGTGCTGTTTACTCGTCCTTGGTTCCCCATTAGTGCTGTTTAATCTTTTTTCTCCATCTGAGTTATTTGCATTGGCATTTTTGTCTCCCAGTGCTGTGTTTGTATTGTTATTGCCCCCTGTGCCTGCCCGCCCCGCTCCCCGCTTCCCGCCGCCGTGCTAGCAGCCACGCCCCCTTTTCCTTCTGTGCCCTCCCCGCTCCCGCCTCCCAGCTGCTCCTCCCTCCCTCCCACTTGGCCATAAATGGCGACCGCGCGGCGCAGGTGAGTGTGACCTGTCTCAGGACACCCCCGCGCCGCACGGCCACCAGCTGTTGTGTGTGCTCCTCGCCTCGCTGCTGCCCGCAGAGCCTGCCTCGCTGATCCCGACCCTCTGCCTCGCTGATCCCGACCCTCCTCCGTAACTGCGTGTGCTTTCTACTATTTATCCCCATTTGTGCTGTTTAATATCTGTTTGTCTCCCATTTGTGCTGTTTACTCTTCCTTGGTTCCCCAGTAGTGCTGTTTAATCTTTTTTCTCCATCTGAGTTATTTGCATTGGCATTTTTGTCTCCCAGTGCTGTGTTTGTATTGTTATTGCCCCCTGTGCCTGCCCGCCCTGCTCCCCGCTTCCCGCTGCCGTGCTAGCGGCCACACCCCCTTTTCCTTCTGTGCCCTCCCCGCTCCCGCCTCCCAGCTGCTCCTCCCTCCCTCCCACTTCGCCATAAATGGCCACCGCGCGGACACGCAGTGGTCACGCGCAGCGGGCGCGCCGATTGTGCGCCGAAGGCGCGCCAAAGGTAAGCCCGTCTGCGCCTGGACCGCGCCCAGCGCCAGGACCCCTGGCCCCCACCGACGCAAGACGACCCGACAGACCTACGATGCCGCCGCCCTCAACGCACTCAATGCCGGCCGGAACCCCGCCTGCTGCCGGGCCGCCCCGAAACGCTTCCACGGACCCTTCACCTGCACAACCTGCAAGTTCACCTGCCTCCGAACATGCACCGCGCCCGCCAAGCCAAACCCAAGCAGCGACCTCAAATGCATCCTGCTCAACACCCGCTCCATCCACAGACAATCCATCGAACTCTGGAACCTGCTCGACACAACATCACCAGACGTCGCGTTCCTCACTGAAACATGGATGAACGCCTCCTCAGCCCCCGACATCGCCATCGCCATCCCGGATGGATACAAGATCATCAGGAGGGACCGCGTCAACCAGACTGGGGGAGGCATCACCATCGTCCACAAGAACACCATCCGCATCACGACCGACGCCGACGACACCTACGCCGCCGCCGAACACCTCCACTTCCAGATTCACACCGACCCAAAGACAACCCTCAGAGGCACCCTCATCTACAGACCCCCGGGACCACGCACACAATTCAGCGAAGACATCACGGACTTCATCAGCCCACACGCCCTCCCCTCCGCCGACTACATCCTCCTAGGGGACCTCAACTTCCACCTGGAGAACAACAAGGACCGCAACACCGTCACCCTGCTGGACAACCTCGCCAACCTCGGACTCAAGCAACTGGTCAACACCCCCACCCACTACGCCGGCCACACGCTTGACCCCGTCTTCTCATCCAGCAAGCACATCGCCTTCAGCCACTCCGCCGGACTTCACTGGACCGACCACAGCTGCGTCCACTTCAGCTTCAGAAAAACCACTACCCACCACCACCCGCAACAGGTTCCTCACAGAAGCTGGAGCAAGATCACCGCCGACCAGCTCACCACCTCCCTCAGCCAGAACCCACCTGCCAGCACACCGGACCCCAACGAAGAAGCCCGCAACTTCACGCAGTGGCTGACCGCCTGCGCCGACGACCTCGCACCACTGAAGAACCCTCCCAGCAAACCCAGAAGCAAGAAGGCCCCCTGGTTCACTGACGAACTCAAGGACTCCAAGAAGACCTGCCGCACCCTCGAGAAAGCCTGGCTTCTCGACCGGACCACTGACAACATGACCGCCCTCAAACACGCGACCCGCAAGCACCACCAGCTCATCCGCACCACCAAGAAGAAATCACTGAAGGATCGACTGGACAACAACGCCCACAACAGCAAGGAACTCTTCAGCATCGGCAAGGAGTTCTCCAACCCCAGCACCGGCAACAACGACATCACCCCTTCACAAGATCTCTGCGACTCCCTCGCCTCGTTCTTCCACCGCAAGATTGCCGACATCCACTACAGCTTCGGCGCACCATCTTCACACCCAACCGTCGAACCAACGCACCCCACCGCCACCCTCCGCACCTGGACCGCAGTGACCACCGAAGACACAGCCCGCACGATGAACACCATCCACTCCGGATCTCCGACTGACCCCTGCCCCACCACGTCTTCAACAAGGCCGACGCCACCATCACACCCCAACTCCGAGACGTCATCAACACCTCCTTCGACACCGCCACCTTCCCGGAGAGCTGGAAGCATGCCGAGCTCAGCACCCTACTGAAGAAACCAACAGCGGACCCCACCGACCTCAAAAACGTCCGCCCCATCTCGCTCCTCCCTTTTCCTGCCAAAGTCATCGAGAAGATCGCCAACAGACAGCTTGCCGCCTTCCCCGAGACAAATGGATCCCTCGACCCCTCGCAGTCCGGTTTCAGAGCCAACCACAGCACCGAGACCGCCCTCATCGCAGCCACCGACGACATCCGAGCCCTTCTCGACACGGGGATACAGCGGCACTCATCCTCCTGGACCTCTCCGCTGCTTTCGACACTGTCTGCCACCGCACCCTAGTCCAACGCCTCAGCAACACCGGCATCCAAGAGAAGGCATTGAATTGGATCATCTCGTTCCTCGCTGGAAGAACACAGAGAGTCCGCCTCCCCCCGTTTCGCTCCGAGGCCACCGAAGTCATCTGCGGCGTCCCGCAAGGATCATCACTCAGCCCCACCCTCTTCAACGTCTACATGAGACCTCTCGCAGCCATCGCACGCCAACACAACCTCAACATCATCTCCTACGCCGACGACACCCAGCTGATCCTCTCCCTCACCAGAGACCCCGACACCGCCAGAACCAGCCTCCACGAAGGGATGAAAGACGTCGCCGAGTGGATGAAGAACAGCCGCTTGAAACTGAACTCAGACAAGACGGAAGTCCTCATCCTTAGACCATCACCCTCCGCCTGGGACGACTCCTGGTGGCCCCCAGCCCTGGGCGCCGCCACCAAGCCGACAGACCACGCACGCAACCTGGGCTTCATCCTGGACTCCTCCCTCTCGATGACCAGACAAGTCAACGCCGTCTCCTCCTCATGCTTTCACACCCTCCGCATGCTCCGCAAGATCTTCCGATGGATCCCGATCGAAACCAGGAAGACGGTCACCCAGGCCCTCGTCACCAGCCGGCTGGACTACGGAAACACGCTCTACGCCGGAACCACAGCCAAGCTACAGAAAAGACTACAACACATCCAGAACGCCTCCGCCCAACTCATCCTGGACATCCCTCGACGCAGCCACATCTCTGGCCACCTGAGGAACCTGGACTGGCTCCCCGTCAACAAGAGGATCACGTTCAGGCTCCTCACCCACGCACACAAGTCTCTCCACAACCTGGGCCCCAAGTACCTCAACGACCGCCTGACCTTCCACACGCCCACACGCCAGCTACGGTCCGCTAGCCTCGCCCTCGCCGCCGTACCACGCATCCGAAGAGCCACTGCCGGAGGCAGATCC
Source organism: Triturus cristatus (assembly GCF_964204655.1). Classification (NCBI taxonomy): domain Eukaryota; kingdom Metazoa; phylum Chordata; class Amphibia; order Caudata; family Salamandridae; genus Triturus; species Triturus cristatus. Next base: position 452,061,102 of record NC_140586.1, on the reverse strand, counting down.
TTCTCCTACCTGGCGGCCAAGACATGCAACTCCCTCCCCATCCACCTTCGGCTGACCCAGGACCACCTCGCCTTCAGGAGACAACTCAAGACCTGGCTGTTCGAGCAGTAGCGGCCCCCTTCCCCCAAGCGCCTTGAGACCCTCCGGGTGAGTAGCGCGCTATACAAGTGTTATGATTGATTGATTGATTGATTGGCTTTTTTATTTATTAAATAAAGGAGTTTTATATAGCGCTGGCCAGACCTGGGGGTATAGGAGCGCTTTACAACAGTTTTTTGCAAGAGTTAAAAAATAGAGCAGTGTTATACATCATGGTTCGGATGCAAATGTGTGTTTTGCAGTATTGAGGTAGTAGTGAGTCCTGAGGCAACCTTGTTGATTGCACATTGTCTTGGGCTGAACTTAGGTGTTCTCTGTGATACAGAGTCAGAGAGCAACAGAGTCGGGGTTTGCGTTAAGGTGGCAGCTATACATTTGGGAGGGAGCAGTTGAGGAAGAGGACTTTTAGGTGCTTTTTAAATTTTGTGAAGGACGAGATAGTTCTGATATCTGCTGGGATGGAGTACCAGATTTTGTGCGCGTTTCCGGTGAAGGACCTTGCAGCACTTTTTGTTTGCTTGTTTTCATAGGGATGAGAGGTAGGGTGTTGGAGCTCCTGAGGTTTCTTGTCTGACCAGCCCTCTTGAGTTTGGCGGCCAGATAGTCCGGTTTTCCTGTGTGTAGAGCTTTGTGCGTGAGGCAGGCAGTTCTGAAATTAGCTCGCTGTTCAACTGGGAAACATTTTAGTTCTCTTAGTGCTGGTGAAATGTGATCGTATTTCCTGATTCCAGTGACCATTCTGGCTGCTGCGTTGAGGGTTGTATTTAGGGGAGCTAGGTGATATTTTGTTGTACCAGTGAGGGTTGCGTTCCCTTAATCGAGTCTGGATAGCACCAGTGATTGGGTGGCTTGTTTGAGATCTTTGGTAGGGATAAATGGTTTAATTTTGTTGAGTAGCTTCAGATTGAGGAAGGCATTCTTTGCAGAGTTTAAAGTGATTGGCCATGTCGAGTTTTGGGTCTAGGGTGATTCCTAGTGATTTTACGGAGTTTGCCAGAGTAAGATTACCATTGAGAGCATCCATCGCTTTTAGCCATTCTGCAATATGAGGGTTCTCTTCTTTGTTGGAGATGAGGAGGATCTCAGTTTTGTCTTGATTGAGTTTTAGGTGATTTAGAGACAGTCAATGTTGGATCTCTTTTAGAGTGTCATTTAGTCTGAGGATGTCATCTAAGGAGGAGGTTTCGAGATAGATCTGGGTGTCATCTGCATATAGGTGGAAGGGAATGTTGGCATTTTTAAGTATGGCAGTGAGGGGTTCTATCTCTATGTTGAACAGTTGTGGTGAGAGAGTACTGAACCTTGGGGCACGCCCATGCTGACAGGGTGTAGGTCGGAGGTAAAGTTTTTGATTATTATCCTTTGTAAACGGTTGTGTAAGAAGGAGGAGAACCAGCGTAGGACCACCTCATCAGCACCTACCCTTTCTTGTAGGGCCTTGATGAGTAGTTGGTGATCAACCGTGTCAAAGGCTGCCGATAGGTCCAGGAGAATGAGTAGGCAGCATTGATCGGTATCGAGGGATTTGTGGATATCATCTGTGATGTTGAGGATCGCGGTCTCTGTGCTATAGCCTTTTCTGAACCCCGATTGGTGGGGATCAAGAAGGTTGATGTTGTCCATGTGTTGAGTCAGTTGAGAGAGGACGCATGGCTGGACTGTTCCCATTATAGCGTGTCAAGATTGGTTTGCATATGGCTGGGTCTAAACTGAGGTGGCATGGTGTGCAAAATAACAATGGGCAGGGATGCGGCCTGAGTGATTACTAGTGATTGAGAATAATTCAAGCATTCCATCCATCACTTTTTGCACACTTTAGAGTTACATAGCCAACAATCCCGCTCCAATTTTGATGTAAATCTACTATTCATAAAAACAGCCATGGCCTAATTCTAAGTGCTTGTATTTATAGACAGTGTTGAAAATTTCAGTTCTTCCACTCAGTATGTAAGATGAAGGGCAAATGGCAGGTGTAAACACCTAAAAGGTATAAAATGCAAGCCATCTTTTTTCAAATGTTTAGTGACTGGTCAAAGAACACTACTAAACTGCAGATTTGGTGATAAAAGGTGAAGACCATTTGCCGAGTTCAAAATGGCTGAAGTATCTCCAGTAATCATCCTCATAAATTCCCTTTGCTCTAGCTGTTGAGCTTGTCTGTCATCAGTGCTTGGAGTGTGCCAGTACTCACATGCATAAGGTTATAATTCCACATAGCATAAATGTACACAGACTTTCCACGCCCAGATTATCATCGTAGCTCAAGGCTAATGGCCTCGAAAAATTATGAGATCCTCACTTCTAAAACGTGCCTCATTAACAATTAGTGTAACTTAAGTAACTCAAAATCACAATAGGGAAACTTGATTTCGGTCCAGGGAAGACATGGCTTGGCAGTTCGGACTGGACTGTTCCCATGAGGCACAGGGTCAAGACTGATTTGCATATGGCCATGTCTGAACTAGGGTGGTGTGGTGAGCAAAATAATGATGGATTAAACCCATATCTGTGACTGGGGGTGAATGTTTTGCCAATGTGTAACATTCCGTCCATCATCTTGTGTGTTTTGCTGTTTGCCCTATGTGGGAAGGGTATGCCCAGACGTGGGTCTCGTGCTCACTACGCCACTGGAGTCAAGCTATCCTGGCTGAAGAGGGGTGGAACCCCGGAACCGGTCCTAGGATGCTTGATTCCGGTCCAGGGAAGACATGGCTTGGCAGTTCGGGCTGCACTGTTCCCATGAGGCACAGGGTCAATACTGATTTGCATATGGCCATGTCTGAACTGGGGTGGCGTGGTGAGCAAAATAACGATGGATTAAACCCAGATCTGTGACTGGGGGTGAATGTTTTGCCAATGTGCAACATTCCGTCCATCATCTTGTGTGTTTTGCTGTTCGCCCTATGTGGGAAGGGTAAGCCCAGACGTGGGTCCCGTGCTCACTACGCCACTGGAGTCAAGCTATCCTGGCTGAAGAGGGGTGAAACCCCGAAACCGGTCCTAGGATGCTTGATTCCGGTCCAGGGAAGACATGGTTTGGCAGTTCGGGCTGGACTGTTCCCCTGAGGCACAGGGTCAAGACTGATTTGCATATGGCCATGTCTGAACTGGGGTGGCATGGTGAGCAAAATAACGATGGATTAAACCCAGATCTGTGACTGGAGGTGAATGTTTTGCGAATGTGCAACATTCCGTCCATCATCTTGTGTGTTTTGCTGTTTGCCCTATGTGGGAAGGGTATGCCCAGACGTGGGTCCCGTGCTCACTACGCCACTGGAGTCAAGCTATCCTGGCTGAAGAGAGTTGAAACCCCGAAACCGGTCCTAGGATGCTTGATACCGGTCCAGGGAAGGCATGGTTTGGCAGTTCGGGCTGGACTGTTCCCATGAGCCACAGGGTCAAGACTGATTAGCATATGGCTATGTCTGAACTGGGGTGGCGTGGTGAGCAAAATAACGATGGATTAAACCCAGATCTGTGACTGGGGGTGAATGTTTTGCCAATGTGCAACATTCCGTCCATCATCTTGTGTGTTTTGTTAAACTAAATCATATCGCCATAAAATAGTATCCACGTAATGTTGGCCATATACACTTTGTTTTCAAAGCAAATACATTTTGTCCATAATTAAATAGCTTCAAGCCTTTTGTTGCAGAAAAAGGAGAGCTATTAATTTGGCTACAATCAAAGATCACCATGTAATTTTGTTATAAATAACAGTTCTTACATACCACTGTTAGAAACTGGGTCTCTGGTTGCCAGAGGTACGCACCCTGTCCAAGCAGGAACCACAGTCCTATTCACGGTAAGTCAGATGTAAACAACACATTAATATGTGCTCACCCTCTGGTAGCTTGGCAGTTAAGGTTAACTTAAGAGGCAATGTGTAAAGTAGGTGTGCAACACTTCAAAAAGTAAAACAGTGAAAACACCACATAAAAAGATACCACACTTGGTTTGAAAAATAGAGCTTAATTTGAACAAACAGACCAAAGTGACAAAAATCCATTAAGTGTACCCTGAGTAAGGAATTTTTAAAGAATAAAATGAAATGTAGTGCTTGAAAGCATAATGTCCCAGAGCTGAGCTCGACCAGGTCAAATCCAAAAGTTCAGAATGACCATGATGGAGCAGGTCAGATACAGGAACCAACCTTGGCCCACTTAAACAGTACCTTGGTTCACAGTTGCGTCGAGGATGAGATGCGAGGAGCAAAGGAAGCAATGCTTCGGCGTTGTACCTTGGGATGTAGGCCATGTGTCAGCTCCAAGCTGTTAAAGTCGGAGATGTGTCGGAATGGAGGCAATGCACCATGCCATCACCGATGCAATGTCCTTGATCCTCACAGCAGCGGTAATGTATAAACGTTGAAGAAAATGTAATGTCATCGACTCTCACAGCAGCATCGATGCATCAGCATAGATGGATATGCACCAGTTTCGAGCAGTGCAACGACGGCAACATGTTGATTTTGGTAGTTGCAGCACCTTATATCCACTTTGAAGGGCCCAGGACTGGATTGGCACCGCTTGGCAGGGCAAGACTCTCAGATGGGAGAGTCGAGGTGCTGTAGGCTGAGAATTCAAACAGGAGGCAAGCCAGAAAGCCCTTAGAGTCACTCTGATTCTGGGTTGGAGAGGTGCATGTCAAGTCCTTCTCACTCCCAGGAAAGAGGTCAACAGATTAGTCCAGCAGGGTAACAGTCCAACTGTCCATCTTCCTGGCATAGAATCCACCGGTCAAGAAGTGTACTGAGTTGGTGAGTTCAGAGGTCCAGCACTTATACCCAGCTGCACCATTGAAGTGGAGGAAGCTTCAAAGAGAGGCCTTTAAAGTGCACAGAGTCCCTGCCCTTCATGTCCTATCTTCAGACTCACTGAGGGGGTATGCTGTCCTTTGCGTTGGGACATGACACAGCCTATTCAGGTGTAGGTGTATACTCCTCACTCCCATCCTGCCCTGGATGGTCCATCAGGATGTGAATGGCCGATCAGTCACACCTAAGCTCCCTTTGTGTGTTTGTTGTCTAGGGCAAACACACAAAGCCCAGTTGTCACCCACCCCAGATATTTATTCAGAGACAGGCAGAAGGCACTAAATGGCTTAAGAAAGAAAATGGAAACTTTCTAAATGTGGTATTTTCAGAATTATAATTTAAAATCTAACTTCACCATACATTAGGATTATAAAATTGTGATTCCAGAGATATCTAATTTGGGGTTCCATCCCTTGTCAATTGGAAATTACACTTATAAGATGTAATAAGGTCAGAAAGCAATGAAGCAGCAAGCCTATATGCAGCCGTAGCTCCCTCGTAATATCCCAAATAGAGTCCACGTAGTGTGCACTTCCACTTGCTCCCGCTGTTCCCAGAGAGCGATCCAAATATCAAGACAAGTCTATCCACAAATGTGGAGTGCACTACAGATATATGTTTCCACAGTAAGTTAGTCCATTCCATCCATATTTTTTATCATGCATTCTTTATTCTTTCACACAAGTAGTATGAAAACAGCCAACACGTTTCGTCCACTGCCTGTGGACTTAATCAGGGTTGTAAAAGCATACAAAACCATATAGTGTATAATACAACATACATATAAAAGTACAATAAAACATGTATATAGACTACAGTTAAAATTAAGAAACCATATAAAACAGCGCAATCTGTCAAAACACTACAAAAACAAGGACACTTTAAAAATTGCATAATGGCGAGAAGAGTTTTCAATTGAGTTGAAGTAAGACGTTAAGGGATGGAAAAGTTCACATTTTGTATAGCAGGCCACTAGAACACCAGTCAAAGTGTGTGGGTTAGAGCAGTCCACATGTCTAAGTAAAAAAGATATCATTAAGTAAAAAGGATCAAAAGGATAGAACCTGAGGAAGGTTTCAAAGAGTGCAACCATTCTTGCACTCCATGAACGGCAACTGATACTTATCAAGATAAGGACAGCTATGGCACTACATTGCCGCTTACAAGTACACACGCCCCGCCTCTTTGTAAACAATAACAACCTCTATAAGAGGAGACACATAGATTTGGAAAAGGGAGATTGATGGCTATTGGACCTCTAAAATAGGGGGCTAAAATAAATAAGTAGTAGTGGAGTATGACATTAGGATTGAACGTCTGCCTTTCAAATTATACCTGCTATGTACAGGCTTACCCAGAAAACATTTAATACAACTAAACTATGGTAATGGCTATAAACACAGACTCTAAACTTAAGCCTGTCATTACTTCTAGGTGTCCAGTGTTTTTTATTGATCCGTACACTTGTACTAGGATTGTCTAGCATCCCTAAATAGGAGGGCGCAATTATACATAGCAACACACCACCAGCCATGAAAATACATGGTCTGAGATGATTCTCTGATGTTATACTGGAGACATCAACACAACAACTTATCACGGTATGATTTGGGGGCCATATGAGGCCACAGCTCTTTATAGTCACACAATACAATACACAGGGATAGATGGTTGCCCTCTTTGAAACCTTACTCAGGTTCTTTCCTTTTTATCCTTTTTACTTAATCATATCTTTTTTACTTAGACATGTACACTGGTCTAACCCACACACTTTGGCTGGTGTTCTAGTAGACTGCTATACTAAATGTGAACTTTTCCATACCTTAATTTCTTACTTCAACTCAATTAAACTCGATTGAATACTCTTCCTCCATTATGCAATTTTTAAAGTGTCCTTGTTTTTGTAGTGTCTTGACACATTGTGTTGTCTTATAAGGTTTCTTAATGTTAACTGTGGTCGATATACATGTTGTGTTGTACTTTTTTATGTTTGCTGTATTATACGCTATATGTTTTTGTATGCTTTTACAGCCCTGATGAAGTCTACAGGCAGTGGATGAAAGGTGTTGGCTCTTTTCATACTACTTTGTGAAAGAATAAACAATACATGGTGAACAATATGGATGGAATGGATTAACTTAGTGTGGAAACCTATATTTGTGGTGCACTCCACATTTGTGGATGAACATGTAATAAGGTAATCACTATGTTAATATATGGGAGATATAGGCCTTGCAGTAGAGAAAAACTAATTTAATTTTTTTTCACTATTCGGACATGTAAAACTTAAATGTATATGTCCTACTTTTTTAATACACTGCACCCTGCCCTTGGGCTGTCCAGGACCTACCTTAGGGGTGACTTAAATGTATTGAAAAGTAAAGTTTGGGCCTGGCACATGGGTTAACTTGCCAGGTCGACATGGCAGTTTATAATTGGACACACAGGCTCTGCAATGGCAGAACTACATGTTGAAAGAGCTACTGAAGTGGGTGGCACAATCAGTGCTGCAGGGCCACTAGGAGCATTTAATTTACAGGCCCTGGGCACATGTAGTGCACTTTACTAGGCACTTATAAGTAAATTAAATATGCCAAATGAGCACAAGCACTTTACCACTGGTTAGGAGTAGTAAAGTATCCAGACCTAGCGCCAGCAAAAATGAAGTCTGCAAAAACAGGAGGTTTGAAGGGAAAAAATCAGGGGAAACCATGCTAAGGATGCCAGCAGTGGCGGCTCGCACAGGTAACGCTATGGGGTGGTGAGGCTGGGGCGGGGCTGGTGGGGGGTAGTGGAGTGTGACATACGACGGGAAGTCGAGAGTAAAGAAATAATTAAATAAATCACTTACTTTGCACTTGCAGCATTACTTTGCACTCGCTCGCAGCTCACACAAAAGTTTTGACCACCACAGAGTTTAGATACCAACCAACATGTGATACATGGGCTTAGCTATCAATATTGCAGCATGTGACAACATAGCACAGGGGTTTAAAAGGCCCACTGCATCCCAATTATTTCTGTTTTTAGCTTACAAACTATGGATATGGAGCACATTTTCCTTGCTGGCAATAGGGCCCTTGACACCGTTGCTACGACTCTGATGTGAACGTTTGACCAGATCTCATAGTTCAGTTATCCAAACCTGTAACATCTGATATTTACAACTGTAACACCCAGTTATACTTGGCTATTACCACAGAAGAGTGACGAAATGTGCCCGCTTTCCAACTTGATGAGAAACATTCTCCTCCACAGAATGGAATCCCTCATATCACTTATGTAAAGAATGGGCAAGCATACATTGCAGTCTAATTCCATTGATACAACATAAACAAATGCTAGCCCTCTAAGGAACATTAATTTGCACTGGACAACTTTGACATTACTTGGATCTAGCTAATTGTGCATCTTTGAACAATGAACCAACAGCAGCAGCAGCAATGTTAATGAGAAAGTCCCTGCACAAAGTTGCAATAGTTATGAGGAGTGACAAATGGACAACAGTAGCTTCTCGCAATGGTACTCACTCATTCGGAGGTCACAAAAGTAGATTGATTGATTCCAGCTCCACAGGACTCACAAATGGTTCTTGAGTGAGTGTATCTACTACTGACCAATCAATTTGCATGATAAATATGCAGGGGGGTCAAACATTGTACTGTGTGTCCTCTCATTCGTTAAATACATATAAGGATGATGCATATCTTGTTTAATATGTGACACATCCTTTAAATGTGTTCAAAATTCAGCACATGATGAAGGTCCACATGTTTCATTGCCAGCACAATTTATGGCAATTACAGGGCTAAAAAGGACTGACCAGCTTGACACAGGTGCAAAAGTAAGGAAATCTCATACCAGGTTCAAGAAACATAGGCAATGCTGAGGGTAACATAAAAGATCCATTACTTGTAAATGCTTTAAAAAAGCGGTGTCTCGTGGTGTTTTGTTGTCAGTGGTCTTCCTTAATTCGTAGATTAAATCCAAGCAAAGAGAAGAGAGTGGAGGTAACAGAGTGCACATTTCTTGCCATGCCCTGCATAAGGAAAGCTGACTTGAAGCATTACGGCCATGAACACTTGTCTAATGCCATATCTGCTGTAGACTGCGGTCATCCCATTACCCCGGAGCCTACTAAACCATGACTGGGTATTTACATGTATTTATTTGGATATGTATGATATGGAACCAATGTGATGCATCACAGCTTGTAATCTTGCTCCACAGTCTACTCTGTCTGTAATTGCAGCACAGAAGCAGATGAAAGCAGTGCGAAGTGGCACTGTCTCAAGCGGCGTCAACACACGGTGCAAAGAGAGCATCAGCTGGCCCTCAGGAACCGCAGGTCAACTGATGCTGATAGCTGGTCCTTAGGTGTCATTAAAAATATTAGAACAGAAACATGCAATTGGCATCAGCCATGACTTCAATTCGAAATCAAGAGCTTTACTTCTGTTAGTTCCTTGGTGTCTGGTTAAGAAGGCTCTGCTTAAATACCTGGGTCTTAATAGATACTTTAGTTTATACTGTCAAGAAATGGGAGCACTGATCTCAAGATACCAGTTCTTCAAATTAAAGAATACACACAAAGTTACTCATTTTGGGCAAATAATATTATTATGAGGAAAATTAATCCATGCTTTTTATTTTTTGTATTTATTGTTCAAAAAATTAAAAATGTTACCAAAAAGAAAAATGCTGGTTGGAGAGCACTCCGTCCAGACACTTTTTGAGCATAGATAAAACATGGTCATTTCTTTTCACAAAACTGTTTGTCATATCTAAGACATAATCATTTCTTTAAAACATTCTGGTAATTGCTATTTAAAAAAAATAAAAAAAGGTGGGAACGCAAGATCAAAACTACAGTTTGTTTCTAGTCTTTGACTGAGTCGTTATGTAATAGTTCTTTCACCTGGTGGGCAAATTTAGCTAATCTTGCTAGTTCCATTGGGATCTCCAGCTTGAAGAGAAGTTTTATGACATCTGTACAGATGCGTATCCCATATTTTAAAAACAAGGGTTTCAGTAAAGTGCTACGTGCATATTTCAAACAGTGACATATACAGACCATGTGGGCCATGGATTCCTTGTACTGGTGGCACAAGCTGCAAGAAGTGACTGCCTCTAATGTTTTCCAACGGCTGTTGATGTCTTTTATCGGTAGCACCATCAATATCACTGACAGAATTAGCTTTAAAATTGACTTATTCAGGGCGGAATCAAGGTATGGCTGGCTCAGTTTATCGTGGAAGGAACTGGCTAATAGCCTGATGTTACTACTGGAGGACTCTAGTTCCTTCAAGTCCTCTTCCTTGGATAGCAGTCTAACTTGTTTCTTTAAAATGGTTTTTAAAGTTCCGGGTTGATAAATGAAATCCTGTCAGTTGGACAAGTCAAGGTGCAATTCAGTACAAGCAGTTAGAAGGCCGTTGGCCCGCGAGTTGTTACTTTTCACGAACATTTCCTTCAAGATTGCCTTCATTGTATGTTTGGGGGCAGCAGAAACCCCTAGATAATACTGAACAAGCGATGCCCAATGTTTATAGCGCTGTTTATTTAGCCCAAATTCAAGATGTACCAAGATGTTCCGAGCATGAGCGGGTATATGACTGATCTGTTTAAATGCCCGGCAATTGGCGCATTCCATGATGTTGATTAATCCACACAGCAGCAGCAAGTAAGTCAATTTATTATAAAAAAAATGACCAACCGTTAATTTGACCCTAAGGATTTCAGCAAAGTTTGAGAAGGAATTGTACAGAAAACCTTCAAAGAACTCCCCTCCTCTAGACAAACATCACAAATGGTTGCATCAAAGCGTTCATCCTTGTATTTCAGGCTTCCATTTAGTGTTCTCTGTTTGAATCTTTTGTTCATTCAATTTCTAAATACTTGTGCTGTGATCATCTTCTTTTTCAGATTATTAGATGCAAATTCAAAGATTACTTATTTATTATATTATTGTTTATATTTCCTTTTCATTTAAATTATTTTGTGTATTATTTGAGGGTCTTTTCATTCTTCTTCTTTATCTTTTTTTTGGTCTTTTTTCCACAGTAGTAGCTTTCATCCTTTAACATGAGTTTGTTGGACTTGATGATCTCCCTAAACTCTCTAAACTCGTTTTTCTCTCTGATAAAATGAAACCTGCTGCTGGCACAATTACATGTCACTGTGCACAATATCAATGCTGCCTAGTTCTGAAATCCACCTCTCACCTCTTTAGTCGACTACCAGACACTCCCTGCCCATTAATCTCACACTTGCTGGTTCCTGCTTGCTCTCTTTGTGGTGGTTTTCTGTCTTTCTCTTTCTCCTTTTTTTTCCTTTGTTTGTTTTTCCCATTCTTGCCTAGGGAAATGTCCGATGACGAAAAAAAAGGGCCGGTCACCAAAAATATTGCCAGTGGACCCCACTGGCAACCACTGACTCAAATTAAGCACTGGTCAAGGAAGAAGACTGTAGTGATGTAACTAATACTCTAATTATGGAAAACAAAGGATTGTGCATAATGAAAGGAAAAGCTGTGATTTTGTAAATTTGTGAACAATGTATGGAGCTCATTGGCATTCATGCTCCTTGTGCTACACTGTGTTTTTGAGTTCTCTTTGCTGTCAGTGTGGTAAAACTATGTCTACAGAGAGACCAAAGGTCTGATTATATGTATTTTAATAATTAAACAGTCTTTTGAGGAGGGGTGATGAGGAAATTATTAATATATGTATATCTAAACATGCAAACAGGTATTTGTGCATACGAAACGCAGGATATCAGATGGTATATACGGTGCAGAACTATATATTAAAAATGATTGGAATGGTTAGGAGCAAAACAATCAAAGAAATTACAGGCAACATCTTAACATTTTCACACAAAAATAAAAAATGGAGGCTAAAAGGGGGTTGCATGTAACACGGGGAAAAATAAACCACAACGGTTACTTTGTGGAATCAAATAAAGTACTGATAGAGGCAACATTTTAAAATCCAAATCCAAACGTCCATTTTATTCCTACTGACATTAATAATACTTGTGACTGCAAAGATGCAGTGTAATATATGTTTGTACACGAGAAAGGATACAAATCCATGCTGTTCTAAAACATTAAAGTGATCAATACCGTTATTTCCTTTGTAGACGAAAAGCTGAATTAGTGCCCATTAGGTCGAAGCACAACCAGGCCTAATAGGGCCAGACATACCAGCAAGCAGTCTGATAATCACAACTCAGCCTTCACAGGGTCTCCATTGTGGGACCTAAGCACAGGCTTAAATGGTTCCTGTCTTCATTCCTATTATGCCATTACCTGTGATCCTTTACCCAATGTGCCTTTTATTTGTATACAATGTACTCACCACCATTTCTTTTTAGAGCTTGAGGCATGTATTGAAAATAAGTACTATCATGAGAAATTTCCAAATGTAATTCCAGATGCTCACTCTCTTCTGTTTTATAGTTGTGGTCTCTTTCTTTGAATACAAATGTACAGAAAATATTTCCTTATGTCCAGTATGCATTTCTTTTAGGAACGTAAATGTCTCTATAAAATCTCCAATGTCCCTCTATGTCACTAATTCTTATATGTTTATATTATTGAAGGTCACCATAATAAGAAATCAAAAAGTTAAATACTCAATCAGATACATCAGAAAGTTTTAGAGTATACTTAATGAAGTCTCACAGAAACAAACCCTATAAATCCCAGGTTTCATAAAGTCCCTATCATTTATTACATTAAAATTAATAGGTTGTGGCCCAAGTTGTTATAATTACATCATCAGGCGGGTCAGTTGCATACATGAAAGTGACTTCCAGAAGTCGTTTACTTCAAAACACTGTAAAAACAAATGGTGATTTAGGCTACAGCCCAATTAAGGAATTTTATGCCAAACGGTTGCAAAGGAAGTATTTGTCTTGGTTTCCGAGAGATTTAGCATAATAAGTGTGAGACACTAGTTAAATTAGTGGTTCTTTCCAGACTCCACTAGAGTAACTGCCGCCTGGACATCCTTCTTGTAGTGCCCTCACTCGTTTCCTTTAAAGCAGTATTGCATGCAGTTACCCTATTTGCTACTGAAATCAAAAAGTCTGAACATATGACTCCTGAGCTGCTGATGGTGATCTGGCCACACACTGGTGCCAGAGCAATGTATATGATTGCATGCATTGCCCGCATCCTACTTAGCACCTTCACTCCCCAGTACTTGGCCTTAAAGTTGAAGAGTTCCCCTCTGACACACTTTTTCTAGAATCCTAACTTTCAAGAGAAAATGCACTCTGGCACAGTTATTCTCAGGGAGTGTGACAAGAGTTTAGAATTCTCTTCCCCCAAGTTTACGAGCCACCTACTAAACTTAAAAAACTACAGTTTCTTCTCTTCAAAAGATACTTATAATCTGCCGGGATTTAAACACAATTCCCACTATGTCTCTCTCCACCTTTCACTGGTATGTTCCTGTATGACCGTTCATGTCCCTTCTCTGCTTTCTCGTACTTGACCTATTGTATGTGGTTTTATTCTGTATTATTTCCACATTCGATTCCAGGCTGACATTCATTGGATTGCTTTGGTGATCAATTGGACTGTTTACATTTCTTTTCTGTGGTCTTTTGTTAGGAATGTCCTGACTCGCACTTTAATGCTTCTGGGTATTGTTTTGCACTTTATAAACTTGCGTAAATAAACAAATACAATTTATAAGGAAGAGAGGGGAACGGATTTGCACTTTATAAAGCCATGTCTGTTTATTTAGAAAAATAAGCCAAATTTAAAAAAAAAACATCTTAAAGGGTAATAGGCGCCCAGAAAAATCACCTCTCCCCATTCTTGTTTGTCATTGCTGTAACATTTATTAATTACAGCAAGATTGTTGCATGTTTATGATTACAGTTTATTATAATTAATTGTAATACAATTAACAGTATCTTAATATAAGTATTTTGTGGTGTTAATTTTAGTTTTTTTAAACAGGTTCACAATAGACATCTTCTGATGCTGTGTTGTCGTGAAAAACAGTTTGTGAAGAGCTATCTGTTATGAGGTGCTACAAATTTGATAAGTGTGAGTTAATTGGTCAGGGCGAATATTCAAAGAGAAGGTTTTCACCATTATTTATAAAACAGTTGTTTAGCTTCATTTCCCCAAGCACATTATCCTAGATAAGTGGCTTCTGTTCACTAATGGGCGATAATTTAATGTCGAATAGAGAAAGGATGGGCCTGCACACCAGATTAACAAAAGTAATCCAACATTAGTGCTCAATAGCTAAGTGTATGATAGCTATAACTATAATGCATGCTGTCATGTACTGGGGTTTTGGCCCTAACCCCTATGTCAAATGTCACTGAATTCAGAGGAATGGAATGACCCAAACTTGCATGACGCACAACTATGGACTAAAAGTTTCAGCAACATTCAACATGAACGTAATTGTTTACAACAACGCTGTACAACAAGCATTTCACTCGTGATGAACATTTAAAAAAAAAGCTTGAATTCAGAACAAATAAGAGTATTGAATAAGGGGACATCTTTTGTTCCCACTTACACATCGAACCCACTAGAGACGGAAATATCCCTTTTCAAATTTATGCGTAAATTGAGACTGAAATGGTTTTTTTCTACCAAAACAGCGGAGGAGCATGAGAGACCTAAAGAACTCTTTCGCCCCAAAAGCAAATTTATGGCTCCATTTTCGCATAAGACCTTAGATAATTTTGAATTATTGGTGAAAAAAGACTTGGATCACATCAAATATTCCCCACCAAAACACACAAATTTATCAAAAAAGGAATTACGGATATTGAACACGCTCAAACAAGACAAGGATATTACTTTTCAACCAGCAGATAAAGGAGGCGCCCTAGTTATCCTTGATACCACATTTTACGAACAGAGTGTCAATTTGCATGTTCAAGACCAAGACACCTACATTCAATTGGATAAAGATCCTACTAGGGAATTCAGAGACTCATTAGCATCTTTACTGAAGAAAGCAGTTGAGAATGGTTTGATAACAGAGAACACCAGGAGATTTCTATTAGTAGAAACGCCTAAAACACCCCACATATACATGCTTCCTAAAGTGCATAAGAGTGCTACTAATCCACCATTCTGTCCAATAGTAGCAGGCTGTGGATCCATGCATGAACCAATCGGACAATTTCTAGATTTTCACTTACAACCATTGGTACAATCATGGGAGACTTATGTTAAAGACACGACTGATTGTTTATTGAAACTAGAAACCACACGACATTTCTTTGATGAGGACATTTTACTTTGCACTATAGATGTGGTAGCTTTATACACATCTATAGCTCACAACGAAGGTCTCGAAGCGGTGGAATGGCGACTTTTAGAGTCTTTTTTGTAACATGACATGGGCATCTTTCTACTGGAGCTTTTACATTTTTCTCTTTATCACAGTTATTTTCAATGGAAGGAAAGTTTTTATTTACAGAAAACAGGAACGTCCATGGGATTTCCCGGAGTACCAGCGTATGCTAATACATTCATGGCGCATTTTGAACATCAACATATCCTTCACAACCCAATATGGCGTGAGCATGCAATTCTCTTTGTACGCTACATTGATGACATTTTAGTGCTTTGGAAAGGATCACGTACTACCTTGGAAGCCAGCATAAAAGACCTTAACCAGTGCAATCCCAGGATTCAGTTCACTTCTAACATCCAACCCAACAAGATTCATTTTCTAGACATTGAAATTAAAAAAACTCCCACTGGTCTTCAAACAGCAGTATACAAGAAACCTACTGATGTGAACAACGCATTACATTTCAACAGTGCACATCCGTATTCCCTGAAGAAACACTTACCTGTGTCCCAATTTATCAGGATCAAAAGGATAACCTCTGATGACACCTTATGTACCAAACTCATCAAGGAACAAAGAATGAGATATAAGGAACGTGGTTATCCTGAAGGTGTACTTTCAGCAGCGGAAAGGACAGTAGCCCTGAAGAAACGCGAGGAATTTTTACTCCCATCACATAAACAGACGGGTCAACGTGAAGTATTTGTTTTAAAACACTCAGCACAATCTTCACAAGTCAAGAAAGCTATTAATAAACTTTGGGAGATAATAGCACAAGAAATAGATTTCAAGGAAGTGTTTAAAGGCCAACCGTTATTCGCACACACCAGAGCCAAGAATCTCAGAGAATTGCTCAAAACTAAACATCGTTCCATCAGACAAACCTATAAAGGTATTCGTAAATGCCACAACTGTGCGGCAATGTAATTCTTGGCAACACTTTTTCACACCCTCATACAGGACAAAAAATCACACTAAAACACTCTTCTGATTGCAACACTGAGGGGGTAATTTACGCGATTCAGTGCCCCTGCGGGCTTGTTTATGTAGACAGAACCTTCAGAAAAATTAAAACTAGGATAGTGGAACACAAAAGTACTATACGAAATAGAAATCTTAAATCATGTCTCGCAGCACATTGGGTTAACTTCTCACACACCATACCACAATTACGCTTTACTATTTTGAATAAAATCAACCTCACAGTTCTAGCACGTAAAGAGACATTCTGGATTAAAAATCTTGGTACGCTCATTCCAGGCGGGCTTAATGATCATGTGGAACTGTTATGTTTTTTTATAAACTGTTGGATATATGACATGTGCCCATGTTCCCAGTTGATTCAGTGAGCAACTTGATGTACAGGATTTGCACTCCTTTCACCTATCTTCCATCATCATTGAGATTCATCACATTTCTATTTTCCTTATTTTAACCTTTTTAAATTTCAGCGTCATCTTCTAAATTACCCGGGTATCATTAAACTTGGCTCGTACACCTTGCTCTGATATTCACACACCTTTTAAATAAAGCTTTTGGTTACAATTACATTTTTTTCGGGTCGCTGCCTCTTTAAATGCGTCACGTTCATGCACACGTCAACACATTCATTCTCACGGTGAGGCTGGAAGACAGAGAACACCCAAATTGTGCTGTTCCCGCGGTAAGCCTATTTGAATTACGGAGGTTCACTCCTTTTAGATATCCCAAATGCTTCTGTTGACACAGCACTAAACTTATGTTTACATATATCGTTGCAGTCTTTCGCTGAACAGATACGTTTCACTATCCCGAACTGCACAGGTAAGATTTCACTAGTACACACCAGGGTGACTTAACCTGGACCATGAAGTCAGTTTCCTCCCCATACTTGGGGTAGGACACAAGTGATGATCTTGATTGTTTGCGTTTTACTTCATTCTTACAGATCCGGCAATAGCGAAAGTTAATATCTGGGTTACCCTTCAATCAGCCCGTGAATCGTTACATTTCCCGTAGTGAGTACTATTTTAGTGAATATGCATCCTTCGTCCTTTTTTTTCAGCGGTTTTTTCACTCAGCGCATTTTTTAAGTGATTGCACATTCGAATCCTCACTAACCCGTCTTTACCATGCACGTAAGACATTAATGGCTGCCAATCTTTTCGTTTTCACTCGTTTTCACTTGCGCACTCAATGGTTTTTTCCGCACCCCACGTTGGTGATTTGGTTAAATATCAGCAGACACTTCATTTAACCTATGTGCACATTTGGTTTTTTTCACAAAATGCGAACCCTCAGAGTGCAAATCCTAATCCAATGAACATGTACTATCTCAGAAATAAAATGTTATTTTGTTTCGTTGTAGTTCTATATACGGTGGAAATATTGGAAATCCATGTCTTCTTGATGTTATCCCCTGAAGAAGGGTTAAAACAACCCGAAATGCATTGGGACTTTTTGTTGAAACGAAGACCTTGTTAATTTCTAAACATTAGATTCTTGTGTATGAACAGGATCTTAAACTTCCAAAGGAAATTCTTGTTTCGTTATACATCATTCAATATCATTTTTGTGAAACACTATGGTTATGTTTTTCCTTATCACAATTTTGCAGTGAAATGCTTGTTGTACAGCGTTGTTGTAAACAATTACGTTCATGTTGAATGTTGTTGAGACTTTTTAGTCCATAGTTGTGCGTCATGCAGGTTTGGGTCATTCCATTCCTCTGAATTCGATAATCTAATGTCGCCATTTTAAATGGAAGTAGCGCGGGCAGAACAAAATACCCTGAACCTAATGTCCAGCCTGGCCTTTAGAAATTCCTTTTGGAGTTATTGGTCCAGGAATATCCAGACAGGCTTTTTTAGGTCTCGCCTGGCGTAGGCTGCGCACAGGCGCAGTCTCGCTGGTGAGATTTAATGATTTAGGGTATTTTGTGTAAAGGGATTTAAGCCCCGCCCCTCTTTTCCATTGGCTGGCGTCACCGTTTATGCTAAACGGTGGCCAGCCATTGTTTGGCTTTTTGAGCCTTCCCATTTGGACGGGCTCGTCTGCCTTCCGTGCGTCATGAAAGCTTTCTTATCTTTATGGGGCCATGTGTTTGAAACACATGGCCCCATAAAGACAAGAAAGCTTTCACAACGGACGAAAGTGAAAGCGAACCGTGCTTGTTTTAACAAGCAATGCAGAATCACTTGTCACGAAGCGGCACGCCTGCTCCGCGTTCATGTGACAAACTTCAAAAGTGTATCTCGTGTCTCTATGAAGACCCTTCTCCATTCAGAAGAACAGCTGCCAAGTCTTAAAGTGCCCCCGTTCATAAATTCTCATTTGCCCCGCTACTCCCTCTCTGTGTGATACGTTTCAAATATCACCAGGGAGGTATTGGTTTGCAGAGAGGTGCAATGTAGATGTCAAACTTTTTAGTATAGTGCCTAAAGCTGGGGACGTGTTCAGTTCCACAGTGCTTGCAATTTCGAAAGAGAATGAAGTAACGGTAAAAGACAAACAACTTCACAAAGACACACACGAACCCCAGAGTAATAGAGACAACATCTACCTTCTACTTTATTCTCCATTGGCAATCCAACTTCGAAAAGTCTACTCCGAAGAAGGACATTCCTGGCCAAGGCTGGGGTTAGGGCTGTGTTTCTGCTTTAAATCTCCTCAGCTTCGCGGAGTAGCAGCAATTCTCCCATACACAAACACACGTGCCCAGGTAAACAGAGCTCGCCGTCCTCTCTCCCAACTTCCTCGTCTCGCAGAGCCCGCTGCTGGGGTGCCAGGTTCTGGCAGCTGGCAGTGCCAGCCTGCTTGACGGGTGCTGCTGGGAACCCAGGTGGGGCCAGTAGGCATGGCTGGAGCACTTTGCACGAGTCCCTTGAATGTCTCTCCCAGCCTAGCTCCCCCCTTCTGTACCCCTCCCCTCTTCCCCTGACTCCTCCTGTGGATTCAGTGCATGCAGCAGACTTTCCAAGAATACAGCCCTGCAGCACTGATCTCCCCCAGCCCCTGCCAGCCCAGATCCTTTGTGTGTGCCTACAAGCCCCACCCCTAGGAAGGCAGGTGCTTCAACGAGGAGGGGTCGGCGGGGCTGGAGGCAGAGATCTTGCATCTTTTGTCCTCCCGGTGCCGCCGTACCTGCAGTGCTGCTGCAGAGAGAGACAGCAGCTCGCCTCTTTCTCCCCCTCTCTCTGCATTATGACAAATCAAGGCACCACCTGTGCCCTGAGCACATCAGAGGAAGGAAGCGCGGAGGAGGGGGCGCGGGATGTGCAGGGTATGGGCTGAAGTGGACCGGTACGGCTGGAGCAGGGGTAAGAAAATGGGGCAGACTGCCCTCTGTTCCTTCTTAATTAATGACCCCTGATGAGCAACATTCCAAACATTCCAATAAGAGGAGATTATGCAGAGGAAACGTCGTGGGGGCATGAGAGTTAACACTGGTGGGAGGGGCATTGGCAGACCAGGCAAGTCTACCACCATCTCCCCGCAGACCATCATGTGCCCTTCGCCTACTACCACTTAACATCCGTACTCAGGGAGCAGGACGGGCAGCGATAAGTTATAGGACTGCCCTCCCCCGCAGATGACTCACTCACTTCACAAACACACGCCGAGGGGAGACACAGCGAAATAGAGGAGACGGTGGGGCAAACTCCGCAGGTTATGGAGGTCCAGAAAATTGGGCGGCCTAATGCCTCTCTTCATCAGACTCATGTCCCACTGTCTCCTCCACAGAAACACAGACGGAAAGCAAGAGAGGTAGGGAAATATCTACATGAGTGAGCGATTCAGTAATGGGGCAATTGTTGGGGGGGCGTCCAAGCCGGAACCAGGAGATAGGGTCTGATCATGCCACCCTGATCTCTACATAACCCCGGCCATGCTGTCCCTGCTGCATTGTCTATGGAAATGGAGTCAGGGAGTGAGTGAAGCAATGCTGAGAGTGGCAAGAGTGAGTTAAACAATGCTGGGGTACCAGCAGTGAGTGAAACAATGTTGGGGTACCAGCAGTGAGTGAAGCAATGCTGGGGACAGATAAGGAAGCAGTGCTGGGGTACTGGGAGGGAGTGAAGCAATGCTGGGGGACTGGGATTGAGTCAACCAACACTGAGTGCAGCAGTGCTGGGTGACTAGGAGGGAGTAAAGCAATGCTGGGGAACTGAGAGCAAATCAAGCAAAGATGGGGTTCTGGGAGGGGGGAACTGGGAGAGAGTGAAGCTATGCTGTGAGGGAGTGAAGCAATGCTGGGGGACTGGGAGGAAGTGAAGCTATTCTGTGAGGGACTGCAGAGCTTTAAGAGCACCGGGTCCTTCCGGGTCTCAGATGCAGCAGGATTTAGGAACTCTGAAATGGGTCCCTATCGGTCCTACATTAATGTCCTTTACAATTAACAAGCATTGGCATAGCCAATAGGTCTTGCCTTTGGGACCTTAGAAGTATTTAGTTATACAGCACAATATCCTTGGTGCAACAACATCAACTGTTGCATGGGTAAACACTTATAAGGTCCCAAAGGCGAGACCTATTGGCTATGCCAATGCTTTTTTTTCTCATGCCTCACACGAGCCTGATTAAGTCAAAAGAGGCATAGAAAGTGTCTGCACTTCCAGTTTTTATACTAATTGGACTCAAGTTGCCACTTGCACCTGCCACCTTTTT
The DNA here is from genome assembly GCF_964204655.1 of Triturus cristatus. NCBI lineage: Eukaryota > Metazoa > Chordata > Amphibia > Caudata > Salamandridae > Triturus > Triturus cristatus. The sequence continues at coordinate 452,040,195 of NC_140586.1, read as the reverse complement.
GCACAAAGCCCTTTATTTCACTAGCAAAACTTGAATACTGACTGTCTCAGGTGAAGTAACCGTCAAAATCTGTCCTACAGGTCATACTGCCTCTTGTTACTTGCACAAAGCAGGACTCAAGACTAAGGGCCCGATTCCGATGTCGTTCGGAAGGCCTCCGAATCGAATTTGGCCTTACCCGATCCGATTCGTAGTCCTTGTTTACGACCGAATCGTACACAGGTCCGAACAACCAAGTACGATGCGAAGATCGCGTACGCAGCGAGCGAATCATTTCCAAACGCGATCATGCCAGTACGACTCATTCGTAGACGAATCGTGCCGCGCAATGGAGCCGGATTCTGACCGAGTGAGTATGATGCACGAATCGGACAGCCGCTTTGCCTCGGTCTCAGTGAGACAAAACTGCTGTCGGAACCGTACTTTGGGGGGGCCGTAGCAGGTCCCCCTACACCCGGGGCCCTCCAAATCTGTCATGGGGTGCCCATGGGTCCCCCCAATCCAAGCATGCACAGTGTGGCGGTCACCATGGGGTGTCCTCCACAAGGTGTATGCTTTTCCCCACCCACTCCTTTTTGCTATGGGAGCCTGTGTAAGCATCTGTTTGCAGGCTCCCATAGACTTCAATGGAAGTCCGTGCGAATCGAGTCTGTATGCTTACGGACGCATCGTACTCGCTCGCTCGGACCCATGGAGCATGTTTTGTCCGAAAAGCCCTCCGGATCCGAGCCGTATGGAAGGCTTTCAGGACGAAATCGGAATCGGGCCCTAAGTAACTTATCTCTTATTCCATTTTGTATTGTGATCATTTTAACTAATCTAACAATAAAGCCTTTTTAGCAAAAATTTAAAAAAATAAAAAGGGTCACACACCATGAAATACTGTTGGCAAATGTCACAGGATCCACTTAAACCTTTATATTTGAAATAAGATGGATATGGATGCATTATATGCTTATTTTTAGAAGGAAGTCTCACATTATTCTCATTTGTTACTTTTTTATTAGGAAAGTTAGTGATTTTCCAAAAGAAGAGGGTAAGTGGAGACATACCTAAGAGGCATGACTGGATCCAACAGCATTAGGGGAAGAAAACTTGACTCACCAAAGATGCAAAGGATGAAAACTTGGAACGGGTGGTGCCTTGATGGATAATATCAGGGAAAGGAATCCTACTTTAAAAAAATGTCTTAACTGAAGGCACTGATGCCCTAATAAAAAGGATTCCCTTAAAATTTAGAAACAAAACCTATTTTGAGGGTTTTATAGAGCGCGAACAAGATCCTTGCGGATATCAGAGTGCTTTACATTAAGCAACTATTAGTTATACAAACAAGTAAATGCAGGTAACTCACGTATACATAACATCTCGTGCAAAAAGCAGTAGGGTACATAACAGGAACATCCCCATTGAGTCAAGACAAGGGCAGATAAAGAGAGTAGGATGTTTAGTTGGACCCTTAATATAGTAAGGATTACCAGTAAGGGAGCTGTTGATCTCAGAATTCATTTAGTCTGTGTTCAGGGGAATTTTGCCATGAGAATCGCTTTAACTTCCTTTTTAAAAGATGAGGTAAAGGCATTTAGTCTGCTTTCTGGGGGAGGTGTATTCCATATCCTGGGCGGCATCCCAGAGAAGGATCGTTTATATGTTTTCTTCTTGTTGAACCTTTGAGGTTTTCCGCACTCCTTGAGGATCTTAGGCCACCAGAGAACCTCAGTTTCTGTGCGAGGTACCTGGGTGCATTATGATGTAGGGCCTTATGCGTCATGCACGCTATTTTTAGATGAATTCTGGCTTCAAGCGGTAGCCAGTTCAGGGATTTTAAATCTGGGGAGATGTGGGAACTTCTTTTTGAGCCAGTGATGAGTCTCACTGCAGCATTTATTAAGGCTCTTAAGGGAGCTGTAGTAGCTTTTGGAAGGCAACATAAAGAGAAACTTCCGTACCCCACTCGAGGGATAACTAGAGCTTGTACTGCCAGCTTGAAGCCATTGACTGGCAGGAAGGGTTTCCTCTTCCCCAGTGTATTTATCTGGAAGTTTGCTCCCTTTGTAGCGTTGCTAATGTGTTTTTGCATACTGAGGTTGCTGTCAAGAGTAATTCCCAAATATTTCGCTGAGTCCACAATGGCTGGTTGAACGTTGAGTGCAGTAAGATGTCTGATCAAGTCTTGCATTAAGGGGACTTTGGCGGGTGGAGCTTTAAGGAGGAATTCGTTTTTTAGAGCGTTCAATTTGAGATGGTTTTCTGCCAGGCAGGTCTGGGTGTTCCTGAGCTTGGAGTTAAGCAATTTAATGTCTTCTAGGGTGTTGATCTTAAGATAAAGTTGAGTATCGTCAGCGTACATATGAAATTGCACGTTAGACGCATGTAGAATTTCGGTGAGAGGTTCCATGAACAGGTTAAACAGTGTCAGAGATAGTGAGGACCCTTGAGGGACTCCCAACGTTACTGGTAAGGGTTTGGAAAGAGTGTTGTTGACCTTGAATTTTTATGTTCGGTTATGGAGGAAAGAGGTAAACCAGTTTAACACTGACCCTGATAGACCCATTCTATGGTTCAGAAGCTCTATCAGATTCTTGTGTTTGACCGTATCAAAGGCTGAGGATAGGTCTAGTAGGATTAGTAGGCATGATCCGTTCTGGTCAAGGATTTTTAGCGCATCGTCAATAATGTGTGTCATGGCTGATTCAGTGCTGTGACCTGCTCTGAAACCTGATTGGTGTTTGTTCAGAGGGTCAAAGTGATGAATATGTTTAGTCAATTTGTGGTGTACACATTTTTCAAGTAATTTGGCCAAGGTGGGAATTTTGGATATTGGACGATAGTTGTTAAGGTCCGTAGGGTCAGTTGTTGGTTTCTTTAGGATGGGTGAAACCTGTCCTACTTTGAGGGAGTCCGGGATGTAGCCTTGTGAAGTGAACTGTTAATGATTTTGGCCCAGAGTGGTAGAATCCATGGGGTTAGGTCTTTAACAGCGTTTGCAGGGAGAGGATCGGTGAGGTGATTGGCAGGCTTCAGGGCATTGAGAATCGTGCCTAAAGCCTCTTCAGTGTAGGTATCAAAGGAAAACCAGGCTGCATCGTTTTTTTAGGTCAAACTTTGAGGGGATTTGATGTGGCGTGGTTGGTAGAGGTTTTCGTATGAGGAGCGGTGTGTAGTAATAGGTCATTTAGGAGATCCTTGATGTTGTCAGTCTTTTGATTAAAGAAGGCAGAACATTCTTCACAATTGGGTTGTGGACGGGCTATGTCTTGTAGCCGTTGAGGTGCGTCCTTGGATTGCGATTTGATTAACTCGAACAGTTTTTTGGGACGATTTCTTGCTTGGTCTAATTGGTGGCTGAAGAAGTCTTCTTTAGTGCGCTTAATCTTTTTGTAGTAGGCATTTCTCTTTTTCCTTAATAACTTGAGGTGATTAGCAGATGGGACTGATCTCCAGTTGCATTCCAGGGTTCTAAGAGACCGTCTATCCTCATTAAGTAGACCGTTGTACCAGGGCTTAGAGTCTATAGTGGAGACTCTCTTTAGTTGAAGGGGGGCTACCTCATTAATTATCGCGGTCATGGAGTTGAGGTAGTGGTTGGGGAGATCATGGACGTCAGAGGTGCCTACAGGGGGCAGAAGCAGGTTGTAGCTGGGGAGGGTAGTGTGTTGGGGTTGAGTTTTTTCAAGTCTCTTTTTCAGATCTTTGGTTTTGTGGATTGAGCCGAGTTGAGTTTTACTGTTTCCTTGATAAAGAAGGTGATAATATGATGGTCCAACCAGTTACAGGGTTGGATCGACTCCAACTGAATGACGTCAATTTTGGAGATTATAAGATCAAGGGTTGAGCCTTTATTATGTGTAGGGCTGTTGCAGGTTTGGGTGAGGGCTAGATCATCCAGGACGTTTTTGAGACTATTGACCACTGCGTCATTGTTGTCATTCCAATGGAGATTGAAGTCACCAAGGAATATTTGGGTATTTTGCTGCCCGTTGTTAGTTGAAATCATATCCATGAGGTGTTTAGTGAAGAGGAGGTTGTCTCCTGGTGGATGATAGATGATGTGAAGCGAGCATACTGGTTTGCCGTTGCTGCTAATGTCAAGGCGTAAGTATTCGCACGAGGGGAATACCTATGACTGCTAAAACCAAGAGTTCATTAGTTATCAGACTGGCAAACCTGCATTACGAGTATCTGTGTATTGTTTATCTTTACATTCTTCCAGTACTGGGAGATTTGCACTGCTGAAGGCCAGAAGCTCAGTGACCTGGCACTACTTCAAAGCAGATCATAAAAGATCCTATGCAACATGGGTACTCTCAAACATTTTCTCAGGGGCAAAAAAACTTTGATCTGTTATGCGACCAAGGGCTACATTGATGCCAGTGGGGTGGTGGTTGGGAGGGGGGCGGGCAGGAAGGTGGGTGTAGGGGAAGCGAAGCATATGCATCTAGTGGCTGAATTGCGTTTGCTATGTGAAACCAGAATACCTTTAATTGATTCAGGCTTCCCCAGTTTACTAAATTGGGTGAGTCTAGGCAATAGTTTTATTTCACTTATTCTCCTTTTTCTTCATAATTGCACATAAAAGGACCTAGAAATACAGGACCTCAGAATGTGCGCTGTACAAAACCTTCAAAAGAAGAGAGAGGGACCCCAAAGACAAAGGAGAGGGGTACCAAATGTGACCTTAGTCAAAAAACAGAGCCTCCTTGTCATCAATACATAGCAATCAATACATAGCAATCAACATACCTTTCACACTGCAGGGGTGAGGATGGACAGCACAAATGTGATCACAATAATTAAGAGAAAAAATATGTCATGAAAATTTATTATCAATTTCATTAAAGAGATCTGCAAATACAATACTGTATATTGTCATATGGCTAGTTAAGAAGCGATAACAATATAGACACATCAATACATAATAAAAAACATCATCAACAATAACAATTCAATAAACACCTTAAAATATGGGGTTAGGGACACAGTAAAAAAGGACAAAATAGTCCTATTAACCGAGGAAAATCACCACACCAAAGACTCATTAATTGCGACCCCAATTGATAGTGCTTTCTATCAAATATGTCACAAAGAGCTGTAATCAAAGATGTTGTGTGGTTTCCTCATTAAGAGCATCGACGCGTTTCGGTGGGCATTAATTCTCGGCAATTGGGGTCGCAATTAATGAGTCTTTGGTTTGGTGATTTTCCTCGGTTAAAAGGACTATTTTGTCCTTTTTTACTGTGTCCCTAACCCCATATTTTATGGTGTTTATTGAATTGTTATTGTTGATGATGTTTTTTATTATGTATTGATGTGTCTATATTGTTATCGCTTCTTAACTAGCCATATGACAATATACAGTATTGTATTTGCAGATCTCTTTAATGAAATTGATAATACATTTTCATGACATATTTTTTCTCTTAATTATTGTGATCACATTTGTGCTGTCCATCCTCACCCCTGCAGTGTGAAAGGTATGTTGATTGCTATGTATTGATTGCTATGTATTGATGACAAGGAGGCTCTGTTTTTTGACTAAGGTACTGTACAAAACCTTCTCCTGTGATTGATGGAATAAAGTATCATTTTGTTAATGTATGATACCCAGTGCACCCAAATGGTACACACAACAACTGATGTGCCTCTTAGTTCGCTATTGGCATTGTTCTCGGAGTAGGGGGAAGAATGAATGTTTCTAAATTCATGGTTGAAAAATATCCCATTTAAAAAAAAATACTTCTCAATGTACTGATATAATCTTATTTACTGATTTGAAATAGTTCTGCATGTTATTGAAATACACTTTTTTTTATTTTTGAAGAGACTTAAGAATATTTTTACACTTTTGCTGCAAGATGCCTTTAAAAACGAAGATGTTCCTAAAGTTAAGCGGTGCCGGACAACTTGGTTACTTCCTTTCTTCAACTTCAATTAACTTGTAAATAAATTCTTCCCAGTTTATTTGACATATTTTTAATGTTAGTGCTGAATTGAGTAAAAAGCAGCTCAGTGCTGCTGTTGACTGGGGGCCGCATGCAAAGGTAAGGAGGGCCACCTATGCCCCCTGGACCGTTCTTTGAGTATCACTAATCTACAAGAAGGTTTCTAATATGAGGAACCACTCTCTTCTGTTATTGGTGACAAATAATTGCATATTTGTCAATGGACGCACAGGGTCCAACTTGGAGTACCCGCTACCTTCTAAACTCAGAGTTAAATGGACCCCCCTAGATATAGTAACTCCATAGAGGCGGAGTAGTTGAAGGGTGAAGCTTCATGGTAATGGTTATGAGTGTCTAAGAGCCAAGAATTCTGGTTGATAGTGTGCTATATAAATAGTTTTTAATATTCTATGAGCAACCAGGAGTTTCTATTGTTGCCAGCGTTCAGGTTCCTTGCTGTGTCTCCCTATGTTAAGGGCTGGATGCAGCACAAGTCTTTATATTTCCAAGGACTTGACCCAGAGGAATGAGTGACTCCTTTCTACAGCCACTGTACCAAATGGTGATGTATTAGACAGCAACTGGGAAGTGCCCATGGAAAGAAACACTGCTAGGGAAGAGAAAATCGAAAGCAAAAACCTCCTATGTGGACAGCAGAGAGCCAAACTGTGGAACAACACTAAGGAATCTGGATGGCAAAGAAATAGCAAAGGAACATGTAGCTACACCCAAGGACATAGCAATCATTGCAACATACTGTTTATTGCACTGGCCTCACTTATATAAGAATGTTTAGCCTGAAAGTACAGGAGGACCACAGGAAAAACTCCACACCATCTTGCATTGGACTGACAAGAACCAACAATGTGGGGCCCTATACCGAACAACTATTGTGCCCAATTGGGAGATGGTGCCCTCATGCATTGGAGTTTAGACTCAACAGGAACAGTCCCAACTACTCTTCTCAATGATGAAGTGGAAGGGAGCCTTCCCAGGTGGCCACCATGGCAAAACACTCCATGTAACACCACACCGACACAGGTAAGTGATGGGTCTGCCTCTAGCCCTGCGTGTTTCAGTTCATACTCGAGCCAAGTGACAGAACACTTTCACCTGTCACCCTATTCCATTTTCAGGTCTCCTTTGTGTAAACTCTATATGACTATATGCCATGGGAGGGGTAGGAATAGTGTCTGATCACACAGGTATGGAAGTGGGGAGTGGATTTTCCCCATGTTAAGCTGGTAGTTGCTTAAATGTTCATGGAACAATGTAGGAGTTCATTTGATTCTCTTCAGAGTTATTTTTCTGTTTTAGTAGATATTGGAGGGTGTTTCTCTTCCTATGACTACAGATCAAAATGGAACCCTGTTCTCAATTCAAACCACTGCCTCCACTTGCCCCTACCTTTCCAACGCTCAGAGGGTCACTTATCAGCTGCTGCATTCCTGTGATATTCCCAGCATGTGAGCAGTGCGGGGATTGGTCTGAGTGCCTTGGTTCGGCCCTCAGACATAGACTGGGAGCCTTTGTTTGTTTCTCCACCCAGCTGTACAACACAGCTAGGTGGAGAAAGGCTAAGTTCACATGATGGTTTGGCTAGTCCTCTGGGGCCAGCCAAACCATCTAGCACATTTAGCAGTGCCCACAACAGCTGCAGCATCACTGTGGCTGTCCGCGCCCCTCTCTCTGTTTCTGCTGGAAGGCAGCCTGCAGGATGCAAAATAAAATGATAATAAAACGTTTTATTATCACTTTATTTATGTCCTTGCCCCTGGCTAACGGAGGAGCCGCCACTGCATCAATACTTCCCTGCTGTCCTTTGGAGTCTCGAGGGTTCTCGCTATCGTCTTCCAGTGCTGCCATCTTGCCTCTCGTTTTGTCTGTATTTAGGTATGTTTTTTAGTCATCATTTGTATGACTTGTACTGTCTCTATGTTTTCTTTTTCATTACTTCCTTGCTCATATTTCTTTAACTGGTTATTTTCTGTCCCCCTCTCTTCCTTTTGCCTGTTTTCTCTGTCGCTTTTCCTTTCATTATTTCACTAAGCCTAATTCATATTCTTCCTTAGATTTGATTCAGTTTTTTGCTAATTTTGATATTGTAGACATAATAAATATACTTGATTTAATATCAGTATTACATTCTTAGTTACTGCAAGGAATATCAAGGGTTTAGATAACCCTACTAGATGGCAGTGGGTGTTATCCCAACTTGCTAAACTCAAAACTGTTGTGGCATTTTTTCAGAGGTCACATCTCTCGGAACTCAAGTCCACCAAACTAAAAAGATGCTGGGTAGGTAATGTGTTTGCTTCCCCTGCTAAAGGAAAGAAGAATGGAGTCCTAATTTTATGCCCTAAGAAATTACATATTCCAGTTATTAACCTGATTCTGAACGTCGATGGGTTATTGTAAAACTCCTTATTGATAATATCCCAGGAAATTTTTTAATTTTATGGCTCAGACTCTATCAATAACATGCAGTAGCGGTCCGTGGAGGGAGTTCCGTGGGGCGGTGAGGCGGGGTGGGGGACGGGCAGGGTGGGGGAATGTAAACAACGGAATATGGATGAACAGAGGTAAGTACACATTTAAATAAATAAAACAAATTTTGTTGCGCGCGCTGCATCGCATTTTGCGATACAGCGCGCACAAAGGCCCCTCCCCCGCCCCGCCTCACCACCCCATGGAACTCCCTCTGCGGACCGCTACTGATAACATTTTTGGATCACAATATCTGACTAACTACTTCAATGTGGTGATGATTATATCATTTTCAGACGTGATTATGATCAAATTCATGATCCCATTTTTGACAGAAACTCAACAGACAAATTTATGTACACTAAAATGCATTCTCAATTTAATTCTACCATTAAACAAAAGTCATATGTTGACATTTGGAGATCATGCCACACGGATATTCAGGAATACACCTTCTATTCTGCCCCTCATCAATCTCAATCCTGAATAGATCAAATTTTCCTTAGTAAACCTTTGGCTAAACACACCCTTTACTAGGGTCAATTTTGATATCAGATCATGCACCAGTATACACTGAATTTGATCTTCTCCCCTTTTTGCTACATGCAGGTAGATGGCATTTTAATAAATCACTACTTTTGGATGCTAAGTTTACATCTCAATTGGAAACCTTTGCCTTTGAATTATTTGCTCTCAACGCACTCCTGCCTCCTCCTATGGAATGATTTGGTATTCCTTTAAAGCAGCGATGCAGGGTTTAATAATGAATTTTGTTTCCCAACTGAAAAAAATTATAGAAGTTCAATCAAATCAAGTACTCTATAAAATTAAAAAACTTGAATATGCTTACAATTATTCAAAGAGTGAAGCTTCTTCTTGATGCTAAGCTTCCTTTCAACAGATTACCCACAAATGCTGAATCTTCATATTTATTATACAGTATAGCCCGTTATTATGGGGGGTCAAAATAAAATGGGAAAAGTATTGGCGAACTGTTCGAATATTAAAATGGATAGAACAAAAATTGAATCTTTGAGAACAATGAGGGGACTAATATCTGTAAAGACAGGGATATTTTAAATCAATTATTTTGTTTCTATACAAATCTTTACTCCCCAGAGACTCAGCCTTTGCAATCAGATGTGGCTCAATATGTTCAATCCCTTCCTCCCCCTAAATCTCAGCATATAGATTTTGCCCCGCTAGGTACAGCTATTTTATCATCAAACATCTCCCATGCAGTCTCTATTTTAAGAAGAGGGAAAGCTCCAGGGCCTGATGGTTTTACTATCAAAGTTTTAATTCATTTTGCCAAATTTCTCCTTTCCAAGCTTTTACAATTTTTTACCTCATTTATTAATAGCAGTATTTCTCAAGGTTTCTTCAAATAAGCCATGATTTGTTTAACTCTGACAGATAACAAGGACATCAAGCAATGTAAGAACTACTGCCCCATTTCTTTAGCCAAAACTGACTGCAAAATGTTCACAAACATTTAGCATTGAACATTGATCCTATCTTACCTGATCTCATAAGGCCAGAACAATCTGGCTTTGTTAAAGGCCTGGTGACCTCTGGCATTGCTTGTGTTATTTTTAACATTTTAAGTAAAGAATCCACATTGGTCCATCCTATTGTTGCTATTGCTTTGGATGCAAACAAAGCTTTTGATAGGACCAGTTTGGATGTCATGTTTCATGCATTAAAATGGATTGGGTTTCCTCCCAAACTGATTGTTTTAATTTCCTTGTTGAATACAGGTCCTAAGGCTGCAATTTATGATGACATTATGTTCTCTGATTACTTTCCCTTGTTCAGAGGGGTTCGTCAAGGATGCCTGTTATCTCCTCTTTTGTTCAATATCACACTTGAATGCTTTTTAACCAAAATCAGACAGGACCCACACATCTCTGGCTTCAAAATTGGAGAAAAACAAATTAAGATGTCAGTTTATGCCAACAACATCCTCCTATATTGTTCTAACACTACCGACTCTCTTCCTCTTTTCCTTTAACAAGTCACTACTTTCTCCTGACTATCAGGTTATCAACGCTACAGTGATAAATCAGAAATACTACCTCTAAATGTTCTATGTAATAAGCACCACTTCGCTCATAATGGTTTTACATAGCAAACAACAAAACCAAAATATCTTGGACTACGGTTTTCACAGACTATTAAAGACACTCAAATTTAACTTTGATTATATCACTAAGACACTAAACGATAACATTACTCACTGGCATCCATTATGGCCCTCTTGGTGGGGCAGGATTGAATCTATTAAAATGATGCTCACCCCATTGATTTTAAATATAATCTCTATGATTCCAATTCACATTCCTGATTATTATTTTAAAAGAATAGATTCCCGTCTAGCAAAATTCCATTGGAAAGGCAAATCCCCCCATATAGCTCTATCAATTTTAAAAAGGGATAAATCTGAGGGTGGATTCAATTCCCAAATTATAAGACAAATCATTATGTTTTCTCTTTAAAATAATCCACTCGATGGCTACCTTCAGACCTCCCCCTACATCCTCCTTTATGGATAGTGTTAGAAGGATCTCTTATTTCTCATTTTGACTTCAAGGAAATTCTCGCTTTCACCACTAATGTCTCTCGAATACGCACTCCAGTTGTTACTCATTCCCATAAAATCTTTACACCTCTTTTACTCTCTACCTATTCCTCAATGGCTACTTTTCAACAACAACCTATTTGGCACAATAAAGTTCTAAAGATGTATAATCGTTGTATATATTGGAAAGCATGGTGAGTTAAAGGGTTGTGCTGGTTATCGCAACTCTTTAAAGACGGTCTGCTTCTTTCCTTTTCGTATCTCCAAGCTAAATTTTCCCTTCTGTCAGAACACAATCTGAGCTCCTACACACCTCTCTCATTCATTACATTTCCATGCAACCTCATACATCCCCCATTACCTCCACATCAGCTACACTTTTCCCTTTTAGGTACCAGCCCCTTGTCTTCTAGGCTTTATAAGTCATTGCATGTTACCTAGGACAAACCCAAATCAAAGACTGAGTTATCTGGGGAAACAATTTGATGGAGTGTTGGCCTGCTGATCTTTGGGATAAGATATGGCTTAAGCTTCATAAATCCACTCGAGCTGCAAATACTACACCAACTCTTTTATGTTTATGTTTTGTAAAGCGCATGGTTGCCTGAAGGCTTCCCCACGCTGGTGAGTGCTGTTGTGAGTGCTCTAATCATAAGTAAATTAACAGGGGAACAGCCAAGTCTTTAGGTTTTTTCTGAAAGAGATTTCGTTCGGCAGTGATCTGAGGTCGAGTGGAAGGTTATTCCAAAGCCTCGGTACCAGATGGGCAAATAATCTGCCTCCCCATCAAGCTCTTTTAGCTCTGATTGTCCTAAGGAGCTGTAGTTGGGAGGATCAAATGTGTCTGGTCAGAGTGTACCTAGAGATCATTTGTCTAATCATTAGTGGGCCTTTTATGTTTATGGCCCTGTGGGCTATACAGAGTGATTTAAACTTGATTCTGGCTTTGATTGGCAACCAGTGGAGCTGTTTAAATGATTCATTTACCGATAAGTGTCTTGGAATTTTTAATAAAAGCCTAGCTGCCGCATTTTGCACCACCTGGAGTATTTTTGTTACATATTTCGGTGAGCCCACGTAGAGCGAGTTGCCATAGTCTAGGCGTGAGACAATAAGGAACTGAATTAAAGTTTTTTTAAGATGATCTGGGATCAGTTCAATGATCTTCCTGATCATTTTGAATAGGGAGAGGCCAATTCCTGATAATTTCTTGGTTTGCAAGTCCATTGTGAGCGTATCCTCCAACCAAATTCCCAAATTTTGTATGACAGGTTTGGGGACAGGCGGGTTGCCCTTGTCACTAGACCATTGTATAGCAAGGTTTCCCAGTATCATAAGCCCAGTCTTTTCTCCGTTTAGGTTCAAGCAGCTGTTTGACATCCAGTTTGCCACCTCATGAGACAGTAAATAAGCTAGTGGTTTCCTGAGTTAGGGCCATTTTTCAAAGACACAACCAGCTGGTTGTCATCTAAGTAAGACACTGCCGATATGTGAAACTCCTGCACTATGTTGGCCAGATGCCGCATATAAATGTTAAATAGTGTAGAGCTGAGAGACACCACAGGTAATTGGCAAACAATCTAAGAAACAGTCCTTTCCCATCACTTGATGAGATCTATTTTCTAAAAAAGAGGTGAGCCATTCCATGGCTTCACCCTGGAAGCCTATTTTCCTTAGTCAGTCTTTTAAGATGGCGTGATCCACGTTCTCAAAGGTCGCACTAAGATCCAAGAGGAGAACAGAGGCTGACCTGCTGGCATCTAATAGCACCTTCATCTCCTCTGTGACCACCATAAATGCTGCCTCAGTGCTATAGGACGTGCAAAAGCCCATCTGAGTGAAATGAAGGATGTCATTTTCTTCCAAAAAGTCGGTTACTGTGTGATTCACATGTTTCTCCAAGAGTTTGCCAAATAACTGCAGTAGGGAAATAGGGCGCAGATTATTGAATATTGTTGGGTCAAGACTAACTTTATTTGTAAGGGTCTGATGACCGCATGTTTCCAAGATTTGGGAACCAGAGCTGTGTATAGTGAAAGGTTAAGCAATTTCGTGAAAGATGGCAGAATGATATCCAATGCTTTTGCTAGGATATGTGTGGGCACTGGCTCAAGTGGAGAGCCAGATTTAGTCGCTTTAATTAGGTTGCGAACATTCTCTTCCTCAAGTCTAGGGAATTGCGCTAGTGTTGGAAATGATGATTGTTCTCTGATCTTAATTCCTTTATCTGGACCAGAAGCCCTATTGCTAGGGAATTGATTGTATATGTCTGTCACTTTTTGTGATAGAAAGATGCTATGTCATTGTATCTTTCTTTTGTAGTGTGAAAGGGGATATTACTTTCGGGGGGACTGGTCATAGTTTTAACCACGCTAAATAATTCCTTTGAGGAGTTCGAGATTTTATCCTCATAGTATTTAGCTTGCACACTCTTAATTTCATTGTGATAGGACCTGATTGTGAATTTATATTGAGATTTAAGGGCAGGGTCAAACTCCTTTCTCCAGAGTCTTTCTAGTTTTTTACATTGTTTTTTCAGTAATATGAGATTGTTGTTGTACCATGGAGCCTTTTTGGGATGTGTTCTAATGTTGATAGTTTTCTTTGGGATACACTTATCTAATGACTGTATAACATTTACCATCAATTATTATTCGCTCCCATGGCTCTAAAATCCTTTTCTCCAACTTCAAGCTCCTCTTGCTAGTCCTGTTCATGCTCAGATGATGATTTGAAACATATGTTGTTTGAGCGTTCTTCCATTTTCCGATTTTGGAAACTGGTATGGCAACACATTCATAATATTGCAAGGTTGATATTCCTTTTTCCTGAACAAATATTTTCTTGGGCAGTTTAGACCCTTAGCGATCTTACATAACTCCCAGTCAGAAGTTGATAGATTTATTATTAGCTATTTAATGGTGTCCAATTGGAAACAAGCTCATAATGTTACTTTTTGTTCTTTGTGGAATGCTATATGTTTCCAACACAGATTGGATACCAACTATGTTTCTCCTATATGAAAAGAGATCTGTTATGGCTTCTGATGACTACTTCTTTATCCTACTCTAGCTCACTTCTAAATTAAACTAGTATTGTGCCTGCTTAGGCAAGCAAGCCCCTATGAACTTATTCATCTGCCTTTATATATTTATTTATTAAATTATTATATAGTGTTATACATGTGTATTAGTGATATTCACTTTTCTCTTTTACAAAGTATCTACAGTTTCTATTGTTATTAATTGCTTCACTTTTTATTGCATTGTTGTATATTTTCCTATTCCTACCCTCTTTTTTTATTCTCCCTGTTACGCACCCCCTACATTTATATGCTTTTGTACAGCGTAACATATTTTTCTTCATACTTTTGTATGTATTTCAAGAGGATTCTGTAGGACTTGGCCCTTTTTGGCTAATTCCCTAAAATGTTTGCTTTTCCCCTAGACCTTTTTTTCTGACATGGTGTTGCCAACTTAGATGCTTTGGACACTTTGCCACTGCTAAACAGTGTTAAAGTGCAAGTGCTCTCTGTATAAACTGTAATGGTAATTGGTTGTCCATGATTGGTATGTTTGCCTTACTAGTGAAGTCCCTAGTAAAGTGCACTATGTGTGCCAGGGCTGGTAATACAAATGCTACTAGTTGGCCTGCAGCACTATTTGTGCCACCCACACCAGTAGAACTCAGGCCTGCCACTGCAGTGCCAAATGCAAAAACAAGAGTTGATGAACAGAATGCAGAACAATGTCATACATTCACCCCAGTACAGAGATCTGGGCCTGAATCCATAGTTTTTTTGTGCACCATGCCATTCCAGTTTGACCCAGCCATATGCAAATCAGTCGTCCCTGTGCCTCATGGGAACAGTCCAGCCCGAACTGCCAAGCCAGGACCTCCCTTTGTGTCTTTGCAGCGCCTGCGCACAGTTTGTTAAACTGTCATGTTGTTCTGACAAGTGCACTCACTTGCCAGACCTTACCCTTCCGTTTCTATGCACATCAGACATCCCTATTGTAGGTCTAGGGTACCCCCTGGGTAGGGTGCAGTGCATGTGAAAGGTAGGACATGTACTAAGGTGTGTGCCATGTCCTGACAGTGAAATAATCTCCATTTAATGTTTCACTGTTGAAAGGCCATCTTGCCCGTAGGATAGAATGGGAAGGCTGTGCAATATGTTTTCCAGCCTATTTTCCCAAAGTCTTAAGATGGAGAGGTGACATTTAGTATGCCTGAACTCAAAATTTAATAACACATCTCTTTATGAAGGTGGTTTTTGCATTGTGTGTTTAGAAGCCACTCTTTTAGAAGTGGCTGAGTTTTTGTGCTCCAACATTTCTGTGTGTCTCTGCCTGGGTGTGGATTGACTGTCTGGATTTGAAAGCGATAGGATCTGGGGAATGTCTTGACCCAGGGAAGGAGGTGAGACAGACACAGGCTGCATCTGAAGTGTAGGTGGAGGAGAAGCCCCTAGAGGTGAAGAGGCCTGGGTTGCTGCTATAAAACAATTGTCCCATCTCCTGCTGAGTGATTGAGAATCCAGACCCCCACTAATCAAAGGAAGAAGGTGTCACTGGCAGGGAAGCACCCAGAACTGGTTTGAACAGAGGTCAGTGCCCCCTGAGCACAAAGACTTCAAAGCCATTGAGGGGTATAATTATGAAAGCTGAAGCCCCTGAACTTTGGAGAATGGCTTGATCAAGTGTGAAGAAGACTGGAGCTACTTCGTGGTCAAGAGGACCTTTGCCAAGGAAGAAACAACTGAAGAGACTGAAGGATAGGACTGACTCTTGCTGTGTGTTCTGGGGCTGGCCTGCAGTTTGTGGTCTTAACCAAGGAATGGCTAAAGGGACTTTGCTGTGTGCTGTGCCCTGAAGTAACTTATTTCCAAGGGCCTGAGGTGAGCTGGCTCCCTGTTTGGAAACACAGGAACATAAAAGTTTCCATGAGAGTCTAAGCGACGCTGTGAATGCGTGTTTGTTGCAACTGAGACCCTTGTAAGGCGTGCCCTGTGATCGTGGGCACCTGGAGTCCAAGCAAGGATAAGCGACGTGGTGTGCGTGTGCTTTGTGCAGCCTGAACCCCTTTGTGAGGATTGTCCAGTGATCGTGTGCACCGGAATCCAAGTGAGTCTCATTGACACTGTGTGTGTGTGTGTTTGTGTGTTGTGCACCGTGAGACCTTCGTGAGGATTTGTCTTGTTGTCGTGTGCACCGGAATCCAAGTGAGTCTCATTGATGTTGTGTGCGGTTGCGTTGTGCACCGCGAGACCTTCGTGAGGATTTGCCTTGTTGTCGTGTGCACCGGAATCCAAGTGAGTCTCATCTATGCTGTGTGTGGGTGCGTTGTGCACCGTGAGACATTCATGAGGATTTGCCTTTTTTTCGTGTGCACCGCAGTAAAGTGAGTCTCAACGGCGCTGTGCACGAGATCTTCGTGCAGCCTGAGACTCGTGTGTGGAGTGCCCAGTGATCGTGCACCCGAGCATGAGGAAGACTCAGCAACACTGTGTCCGTGTGCTTTGTGGCAGCCTGAGATCTTCGTAACTGAAGCAGCCCGGACCGGCAGTCCGGGAGGACCTAAATTGCCGGCCCGGGCCGCAGTTGCCAATTCACAAACCTGCATTAGAGGCCCAGCCACTGGATGAGAAGAGGAGAGTGGGTTTGTGCCCCCCAGGTAACGTGTGTCGACTCCTGGGGCGAGGCGCAGGCTTGGAGGGAGACACTCTCGTCCTATCTCTCGTGTTGGCAGCGTAAGCCTCTGCTTTGGCTCGTATCGCGGCCCGTGTTGCCAAGGGAGTGGCAGTAAAGGCCCGAGTGCGGAGCTGCACTTTTTGATTACATCATACCGTGTTGGAGGCAACTGTTGAGAGGCTGACTGCAAGTCAGAAGGAGAGGCAGAGTGACCGCCTAAGGCCCGGTGATCGGGGTATGAGTGTATTACGCATTATTCAATTTCTGCAGAACGGAGTACCTGACTGTCGTATTACACATTGCATCATTTCTGCATAACGGACTACCTGATTAGAGTATTATGCATTGCATTATTCCTGCATAACAAACTACCTGATTAGTGTACGACGCATGGCATTTTATCTGCATAACGAACTACCTGATTGTCATATGACGCATTGCATTGTTTCTGCATAACGAACTACCTGATTAGCGTATTACGCAGTGCACTATTCTTGCATTGCGAACTACCTGATTAGTGTATTATGCATTGCCTTACATCTGCATAACGACGCACCTGGTGGTTGTATTACGCATTGCATTATTTTTACATTGCAAAGTACCTGATTGTCGTGCTACTCATTTCATTATTTTTACATCGCAAAGTGTCTGATTGTTGCGTACGCATTGCATTATTTTTACATTGCAAAAGTGCCTGATTCTAGCATTACGATCTGCATAACATGGAGTTAGAATTATAGTACAATGTTTAGAAGGGCTCATTAGTATCGCCAGAACTTACAAGGGCTGGCTGGCCTAACAACCGCCAGGAGAAATATTACAAATACGCATACGTTGGATTTATATTGTGTGGTCTTATCGTATATCTATTTATATAAAGTTTACACTTGTTTTTATAAAACTTGTGTGGAGTCTGTTTGTGGTGTCACGATTGGGTTGCTGTGAGTGTGGTTGCAAATATTTTACACATTTGCCTTTTAGGATAAGCCTGGCTGCACATGCCAAGCTACCAAGGGGGTGAGCGGGGCTATCTCAGAAGGTGACCTTCCTTGCCCTGACGTTGAAACGCGGGTCCCTATTTGTCCTAAGGTACCTACCTCAGCCAACCAGGGTCTAACAGATTGTTTTTGCTATGTCTTGTAATTTATATTTATTACCTTCTGACTAATTGTACTACCTTGTTTATGTAAACTACAGTATGCTGTTTTAATGTTCTAAATAAACTCGACCAAAAAAAAAGGTTTCATGGTGGGAGTATTTGTTTGGGTTAATCCTGACCCTGCTCAAGAATAGCTATTGAGTTACCTGTCTATATCGCTGCTGCACATGAAACTGTAACCCCTCATTGACATCGGGTGGTCGGCAGCTCTCCCTGTAAGTGTCTTGTCCTAAGCGTGTCCTATGGTAGCACTGGAGCTCACTTTACCCACTGTGTCCTAAGTACCCTGAATGCCTTGAACACCTTCGGTTTAGCAGAGTCTTAGTCACATCTTTCCCTGCTTTATATTGCATGTACCTACACCACTCTATAACCCCCTTACTTTTCTTCTGGTTCTAATGCTGTTGATTGCTAAATCCATTGTTGTTTCATGCCCATTTAATGTGTATTTTTCCCATCAAACAATTGTTGCTACAAAATAATTGTTTCCAGAAGCAGAATCAGGCTAGGTCACACAGCAGGAACTTAGCAGCCAATCAGGAAGAAAGGTACAGAAAGCAGGTATTAGAGTAACCGCACAAGTGCCAGGCCAGCATCAAGGATAGGTAGGTACAGAAAGAAAGTAGTAGGGTTGCTTCAAAAAGGCAAAGTAGTAGGGTTGCTTCAAAAAAGGCTCAGACAGCATCAGGAATGTGCAATTTCTAAAACAAGAATAAAGACTTGAGATCTGAGGCTGCATCAAGCCAAAAACAAGTGAAACATTTTGAAGAGTTTTAAAAGTTACATTTGTAGAGCGAGAAGTTCAATTACATGCAAGTGCATTACTCGATGCATAAACCACAGCAAGATCCGATTGGTGGTACTACAACCCAAGTCACACAGATGCTGTTGATGGTACATGAAGCACTGTCTGTTTCTGGCTACATGGTTCCAGATCATTGAACGGTGAAAGCTTTAGGTTTTGTGTCTGCCAGTAGTTGGCAACTGTGCATTATGTAATCTGATGCGTTCCCTCATGGATCTTCAGTGAGTATCTCAGCTGTGTCTATTCAATGGTTCCGTTATCAACCCTATACATCTTTTACATTTCACAGCATCCATGCCTTGAGGGACCTACCGCCCCTGCAGTGAAAATCATATAAGAGCTGATTTCACAGCACAGACCCTGTGACAAAGCCAACATATACAATTCCCACCCAGGACGTCTAGAGATTATGGCTGGCAAGCTGTTTCTCGCAGGAGAAATATGCAAAAACTTTCTCTAAGCTCGTAGAAGTGTTCATTTAGCAATTTTAAAATTATCAATCAAAGCTTCCAAATGGCAAAGGGGGAGAGGCGTAGACGTGTCTCTTTGCTGTGACCCTAAGATTGATGACATAGAAATCATCCTCATACCAATCAGAGACAGACTCATATGGTACTGATAGTAGCTTAGGTTACTCAAGTCTTCCAATTTCCTTTAACACACCATAAAGTCAATACTTGCTTATCGACTGCCAGGTCAGTACCCTTGCATGCATAATCACAGTGTTTTATCACTAGACTTCTATGTGCAGCCTTCATTTTAATATCACCTCTATTTCCTCCATTCTTTTGCTTAGACGCTGTTTGAAAAAAGCCCAAATTCAGTGTCATTCCAAGAACAGAAGTCCCCCACGAGTAACTTAAGCCTAATAGTTAAACCTGTTATGTAGGTGCTGCTTTTCAAACCTCCTTTCACATGTTAAAAATATATGCCACACCCTGACTGGAATAAGCTGCATATAATTTTACTGAGTAAAATTTGAATATGCCCTTCTCAGTTTGGAAGCAATAATGTGGATAGTTCAGCAAGAGGCTTTGTGCAAAGGGGAGGCATCTGCTCTTGCTGTATTTTATGTGGCATAGCATGACATTGCCTTGCTAGACCCGTCTTCTGTGCTCTAATGTTATCTTTCTTTGCTGTCCACCTGCATGTTTTTTTCTCAGAACTGCTCCCTACTTCAATGATGATCCCTTGAGTATTTTCAAATACGATCCCAATTTGTAATAATATTATAGACCACGAAGACAATGTTGTGTGGTTTGTAAATGTCATGAAAACCCATTGGTGGCAATATTGGACCAGATTTCATGTTACCCATGACGTATTTTTTTTATATAATATGTTTATTTCGTTTTTTCAAGCTGCCCATGGGTGGTAGGGGACTATTTCTCCTTCTGGGCTGTCAGGGATGCAGAAGGAAGAGGCACATACAAGGGCCACAGGGACTACAGGTGTGGGGGACACAAAGAGGCAATGTGGTGGAGGCAAGAAATACCATGATGGCACGTGTAGTGAGTGGCCATACTCACCGTGAAATGCAAGCAAACTCAATTTATTAAGTCCACACAACCAACGTTATATGTTCTCACACCCACCATTATTCATCCTTAAAACTAAAATCCTACACCAAGACACCCAAAATCATATGTCTGCACAACCACATCCTACATCAACACATCCCCATCGACCCTGGCAATTTCACACATCCGACATCTACAATCATACTTCCATATACTCAACATCATACACCAACACACCCACTACCATACTTCCACAGCACCAACATTGTATGCCAAACACATCCGCCAACATATATCTACACAACCCGCAGCAAAAAAAAATAAAAAATGGCATTCTCTAAAAAAAAATAAAGGTTAAGGTTGATAAATATGCTAACATATTAACAGTGGCTTTACCATGAAAACTAAAAACTCACGAAATTCATAAATTAAAAGGCTCCCTTCACATTGTCAGTTGTGAAGTGAGCAAGAGCAATTTGTTGGGTACAGAGGGGTAAGATTACATGAACAAACAGATCTTTGGTACAAATCTGAAACAAATGTGGTTCCGGACCAAGGAGCCTTTCTGGGGAGGTCCATGTCCTGCTGCTGCTGCTGCAGCCGAGAATACTTGTGGTGAGGTTTTGCCCTTTTGGAGAAAGGAATGTGGAGTCTTGGAACACATGTGATGCAGTCTTGAAGTAGTCAATCAAATGTGAATAATTTAAATGCAAATATGAATAATGTGGATGCAACAAAAGATAGTGTTTGAAGTTTGAACGCCGAAGTTCAATACAGGCAGAGAATGAGGTCAGAATGCCAACATCAAACATAACAAAGTGTTAAGCAACAGAAAATTAAGATAATGTTTTGATCAGCAAGGTCGGTAAGAATAACACTCTACAAATCAAAGTAAAAATGCCTGGATGGCTTTCCAAAAAGTTTTTTCAAGTTGTTTTTATTAGTTTTATAAAGTATACATCAGTTTTTAACCAATACAAATCAGGAAACAAGTTTACATGTTACAATATTTAATATGCGAGGTGTATTGGAGCAATGTACGCTATGGGTGCGTATCATCCCATTAGTGCCTTTTTTTGTTTGTTTTTTCCCCTTCGTCTTCATTGAGTTTCATAGTTACAATCTTGTAACACATTTCCATACGGAGGAAATGTATGTAACATTAGCATGCAGAACCATAATGTTGGTTAGTGCAGTAGTTGAGGTATACAATCACAACAGTCTCCAGTGTCGTGCCCAAGGGTCTATGAACCCAGCAAAATGTGTAAGCACCCCTTACCAACCATGCAAGAGAACATGAAAAGAACTAAAAAAACTAAAATATATACTTTTTTAAAACCTATGATGGGAGAGCTACTATTGTGGGCCTATGTGGGTGCCAGGGGGCATTTGGCAGCAGGTGTGGGGTGAAGAATGGCAGTTAGGATATGGCCGAGTTCGGTGGCTTACACATGCCATTATGAGTATGGGGTTCTGGGGAAGGGATGAGACTGGGTGAAGACATGTTTGCAGGTAGTAGAACTAATTATTGGGAGGATCTTGCTGGAGTTCATGGTGGACGCTCATCTGATTTGGCTGTGGCCAAGTAGCCCTTTTAGTCAACAAGCAGAGTGGAGCTCCTAGTGGCTGGGCTAGGGTGACGTAGGACATCCAGTTCAGTCAGGATGCCTGTCTACAGGTCTTTGAGCTAAAGTGTTATCTGGGGGCAGTGTGTGATTTCCAGAACAAGACTATGCGGCACTTAGCAAACGCAAGAATTTGTTCAATTTCCCTGAGGTTCCTGGTGCGCTTCGTCAGCCCAAACAAACAGTATGCAGCCACCTTGGGTGAATGTTTGCCTGTTATATCAGATATGTGTGCTAGTATCACATCCCAATAATCACTAATAGTCAGACAAGTTCACATCATGTGGAAAAAATCAGCTGCTGTCATGGAGCAGTGTGGACAAGCATCAACAGCCCCCAGGAATATGCAACTGACCTGTTCATGGGACAGACAGGTGTGGTGCATGTAGTTAAATTGCACATACTTGAGTCTGGAGTTTGTGGAAATGTTTTTGACCATGCCTAAGCACTGCTCCCATTGCATGTCCGTGAAGTCCTGACCTAGCATTGTTTCCCAGTATGCTTTTAGTGATGTGAGTAGTTTGATAAGCCACAGGGATAGAACTAATCTTGCCACTTCACAGCGCACAGCTGCAGTCCCTAAGGCTTCTGCGAGTTTTTTGGAAAGCTTTAAACATTTGATCACAAAATAAAAACTTTACTCCAAATATGTTGAATCAATTATTATTTCATTGGTTCACAGTATCACTGAATGACTAAGCATTTTTCCAATACAGTGATTTTTAATAACAGAACATAATGTACATGATGATACAATTTTATGATTGTGCTTATAACATCAAGAGCTCTCGTATGTTAAATTCTTGACAATCCCGACAAACCCCAATGCATTTTGGGTCTGAAAAACCCTTCTTCAGGGGAAAAGTTCTTAATGCATATCATGCTTGACAGTCGCTTGTACATTTCAAGAAGCCTCCTACCGGAACAAAACAATAATATGGTAAATGATATATCTTATAGCAAATGTTGAACATAAAATTACACTAATGGCCGTGTGCTCAGGTGTGTCCAAACTGTGCGACTACAGAAACCGTGCAAGTGTACAAATGGCACATGCTGGCCATATTCGTAAGAAATCAAAACATTACCTAATGTCTGAGCAACCTAAACGTAAATACCGGATGAAAAGAAGAAGAATGTTTCCAATGTGTATCCAAAGGATTAAGTGCATAAGTCCTGTGCCCGAAAACACTCATAAACTTAATAATGAATACCTTAAGTACTCAAATTACCAGCACAGTCGTCCCGGTCGAAGCATGAATCAAATATCACAATCTACACATAAAAGGGCCACTTGAGCATAAATGCATGGGGAGTTATTACTTAAATCACCAGTAAACCGTACTCGTAAAACAGAGAGTCTTCCCCCTAATGTCGGTATGGCAAATAAGTTACTTGGTAAAACCTGTGAAAATACGAATCCATACTAATGAGAATGAAAAAAGTATCCGCTTGACTGCTACACCTTTCAAGCCACTGCCTGCTGCTATGTGTGCACCCAAAATGTCAAAGACAGTTAAGGAATCTTACCTTTCATTTGCTGGTTAACGATTATTCATGCCAGGCTTCTGCAAAAAGGTGAAATCAGGTTAAATTAATTCCCAAAGTACCACATGTGGCAGGAACACTCCCAGTTCCCCACTCACCGGTACGCCGCAGAGACGGTGTCCAATGCTTCCTTGTGCCGTGATTACCTCATCGTGTAACGTACTATATAACACGACAGTCCGCCCATAAGCTCTGCCCCTAGGGGGGAGTATTGAAACAACGTAAGTTTTATTAGTAGAGAGGCATACTAAAAAACACATGGCTCATAGAAAATTTAATCCGTAATTAATGTGCCCATAATCTACATAAATGCAAGATCGAACGCAATACCTAATCAAAAGCTATACAGATGTATATGGGCAATCAGAGTATGTGAATGCATATCTGATCCACAAAAAAGAAACCCCCGTGCATGGAAAAGTGAAGGAAAATCCTACGAATGCTCTGGAAACTGGCTGTGCCTCTGTCTATATATATAAGAATAGAGAGAGACCCCTTCGACTGAAACAAAGGGACTGGAGTACTATCTAATAGTTACAATTAAAATATCCCTTGTGTACTAGTACAAAAAACAATCTTATCTACACATATTACGTCATATACATCCTAAATTTGATTAAAAAAATGTTTTCTTGTTCTCACAATCAACCATTAGATCATATATATTTTATTGCAATTATCTGTTAAAAAATGTTCATCTCATTTGAACAGTACTCTTTAAAACAAAGCTTAATTCTTCATGAAAACAATACATCAGTAGTATACAAACAATACAACATTACATTATAGCACAATTTTAACAGAGAAAGGACCTATATCTGAAGACATTACAATTTGTCATCAATTTGGCAGATCACGCGGAAAAATATATACACTGAACCTGGATGGGTTCTATTGTTTCATCTACAGGACAAAGTGCCTCTGTCTACCCAAACAGTTTTTTGCCAGCTAAACACCAATTGAGGTGCCACCATCAAAAATGTACAAATGAACATGACATTTCACAATGATCATTCAATCCTTTTGGAATCAGAGTACTTAAATACATTATCCAAAAAGTTTCTCTCTGGGCAAGTACAATTTGAAATGAAAGTCCCGGTTTACTCGTTATTTTCTCTAGTACTGTAAATTTTAATTGGGAAATTGTGTGATTTGTGTCTATCCAGTGTGCTGATAAACATGAATTACTGTTTCTGGTGCGAATCATGCTTTTGTGTTCTACTATCCTTGTTTTAATTTTTTGTGCTGTTCGGCCTACATACGTAAGACTGCATGGACATTGAATGGCATATATGAGTGCTTCTGTGTTACAGTCAGAAGAATGTTTCAAACTGATTTTTGTTCACACCCGATCTAGGAATATGAAGGAAATATTGAAGACAACAGCGAAGAAAACATCACAAACATTAAAGGGTATGACTAAATGTTGGAATTGTGGACAATGTGGAAAGGTGATGATTGGCAACACTTTTTCTCATCCACATACAGGAAAGATAATCAGTTTGAAACATTCTTCTGACGGTAACACAGAAGGAGTCATATATGCCATTCAATGTCCATGCGGTCTTACGTATGTAGGCAGAACAGCACGAACAATTAAAACAAGGATAGTAGAACACAAAAGCATGATTCACACCAGAAACAGTAATTCATGCTTACCAGCACAATGGATAGACACAAATCACACAACTCCCCAATTAAAATGTACAGTACTAGAGAAAATAACGAGTAAATCGTGACTTTCATTTCAAATTGTACTTGCCCAGAGAGAAACTTTTTGGATAATGTATTTAAGTACTCTGATTCCAAAAGGATTGAATGATCATTGTGAAATGTCATGTTTTCTGTAAACAGTCATGGTCTTCCTCTGATGTATTTACCATATCTGGATCATTGTACAGCACTCTGTCTTGAACTTCCGTTATTTGTGCAACTGTGTTCGTTGTGATAGTGGCACCACCGTTTGTTTTTAGCAGGTACTTACTGTCTGGGCAGTCAACGGCACAACCAGTTTTAAGAGGACTTGGAGGACTTTCCTTTATTTTATGTTGCAGGGGTGTTTAGTTTTTGTGTATGACATACACATTCACATACATCGACTGCTCATATACATTTGTTCATTTTTTATAGTGGCACCTCCGTTGGTTTTTAGCAGGCATATAACTGTTTGGGTAGACAGAGGCACAGCCAGTTCCCAGAGCATTTGTAGGATTTTCCTTCACTTCTCCATACACGGGTGTTTATTTTTTGTGGATGAGATATTCATTCACATACTCTGATTGCCCATATACATCTGTATAGCTTTTGACTAGGTATCGGATTCGATCTCGCATTCATGTAGATTGTCGGCCCATTAATTACGGATTGTATTTTCTATGAGCCGTGTGTTTTTTAGTATGCCTCTCTACTAATAAAGCTTATGTTGTTTCAATACTCCCCCCTGGGGGCAGAGCTTATGGGCGGACTGTCGTGTTATATAGTATGTTACGCGATGAGGTAATCACGGCACAAGGAAGCGTTGGACGCTGGCTCTGAGGCGTACCGGTGAGTCGATCGGGATATGAGAGTGGGGAACTGGGAGTGTTCCTTCCACAAGCGGTACTTTGGGAATTAATTTGACTTGATTTCACCTTTTCGCAGAAGCCTGGCATGAATAATCGTTAACCAGCATATGAAAGGTAAGATTTCTTAACCGTCTTTGACATTTTGGGTGCACACATAGCAGCAGGCAGTGGCTTGAAAGGTGTAGAAGTCAAGCGCACACTTTTTTCATTCTCATTAGCAGTGCTCCTCATCGGGCTGGCACTGCAATGCCCTATGGGTCCCCCAAAGGGTCGCTTTGTCTGAGATCTTTAAAGAGATGAAGCCGTAAGGGTGCGTGCGGGTCTGGGTGGCAGTGGTGTCCTAGTGTGAAGTTAAAAGATAGCTGGAGGGGTAGCTGGAGAATTTAATAGTAAGTAACCCCTCTGTCATCAGTAAAAACAAAAAGGTTGTGCTGCTTCAGGGAGATAATGGCCCTCGGTAGCTAGACAGATAACATACTCCTAATGGCCATGTTGAAGGTCAACATGTTTCGTGCAGTGAATGGTCTCAGGAGGTGATCCCAAGTGCTTCTTCAGGACCAAGGTAAATGTGCAGAGAGTGATAGTGTAGTGTAATGGCCTTTCAAAATAGATGTAGTGCCCGACGAGGAGCACTGCCCAATGATGAAGCATGACATCCTTCGGTGTGTGTGAGGGCACCAAGACCAGGACACACTGTCCCCAGACACTATAATTTGAGAACAATTCTTTCCACACTCTCTGTCTCTCATACAAGAACTGTGACTCTCGTAGAACTCAAATATTTTTTGGCAGCAGGGGAACTCCTTGTCTTGTGCCTTGTCCTAAGAAAAAGGTGTTGGAGACTCTCATCCCAGTTCTCACACTGACTGTTGCATCTATGTATATTAGCAATATCCAAGAGAGAAACTTAGGTCCCATCCCCTTTCGGCAGAGCACTTCCATGAGGTAGGCCCACCCCAAAGTATCAAAGGCCTTCTCTATGCATAAGGAGGCTATTTTGGGGAGTCCCAAAGGTGAACTACCAATCCATTATCATGAACAAGTAGTGTATATTCAATAAGTTGTTCCACCCTGGAATAAAGCGGTTCTAATTGTGATTGATCAATATTGGCTCCATTGGGCCCAGGTGGTTAACTGAAACCTTTTCCGGGATGTTGGAATCAGTATTTTACAATGATATGGGGCAATAAGAGCCCCTATCAAGCTTATGACAGACCACCATCCCTGCTTCTGTCATTAATTATGGAAATGAGCCTTTATCCTGGTGGCTTGTTGAGCTACAAATGTTTTGGGGTGAGTTGTGGAGAATTTGTGGCATAGAATTCCACCAGCCAGCCATCCGCCTCAGGGGTCTTGGACCACACCATTTGACGGATTGCTCTGTGTACTCCTCTGATAGAGGAGCATCAAGATCCACAGGTTTGGCAGCCTGTAGTTTTGAACGGCCTAAGAAGCCCTGTATTGCAGGGATATCTCCATCCCCGGGGTATCATACAATGTGGTGTAGTATGCACGGAAGACATGGTTGATCTTCTCCTGTGTGTCGACAATATCTCCCTGTGGCATTCTCAATGCTGATATTGGGTTTCTAGGAGACTTTGACATGAAGCAACCAGTATAGTAGTCTACCACCTTGTCCCTCTCTAAATGTTGTCAAGCCATATACTCCCTATAATCCAGGTAGCCCAATTTTGAGATGGTATGTATATATGCCAGTTTTACTTGTGCCAATTGAGCCATTATGGCTCAGCCCAATGGAAAGAACAGTTCTAAGAGATGCATATCATGTTCCAGTTTCTGCAGGTCCCCGCGGAGCGTGAGCTTGGAGACTTACATTACCTTAATGGCTTGGCACCTTAAGACTGTTTGAAGGCATCCCATTCTGTAAGTGCATCAGTTGCGGTTCCTACGTTGTCGAGGTAACAATGCTTCAGATGTTCCCCCAGGGTGGCATGAAATGCTGTGTCACGTAGGGCCTGCACTGGAAGGCGCCATGAGGGTATGAGTAGGTGACCTCCCCCATGTTAGGGTGAGATAAAGGGGGTTATAGTCTAACAGCTTTGCTCCTAAATATTCAGTCGCATCACTTGTGCAGTAGAATAGATCAATGCTAGTATGCAGGTCATGTAGTCCTAAACAGTATGAGTATTCTCACGTCTTGTTGCTGCTCCACTATACATCTTCCACTTGCTTATGGGATGCCCATTGTCGTACGTTTTTATCAAGAGTGTGGGACTGACCCCCAGGTACCAGCTGCAGTGATCTATCTATGGCTGTACCAGCTACACAATTGTAGACTCCACCCCAGCGTATTAATAAGTACGGCAGGAGTGAGGGTGTCAAAGAAGGTTACCTAATTTGTTTTTGCTGTGTATATTGTCACCATCAACAGTGACATACCATCCAGGACCCCTCTATACTGTACACCGGCCCTCAGGGCCAACAATTGTGTGCTATATCGAAATGGATATGCCAGGGGCTCCCCATATGAGGATTCCTCTTGCATATCTAGAATATGTGGTGCCCACCACTGTGCCCCTCCATCTTCTTCAGAGTCTCAACAGCTCGCCGAGGAGAGGTGCGTCTCCTCGATGCATTAAATGTGCACATTATGCCGTCCCAGCGGTTGAAAATCTCTGTAACATTTCACATAACAGATTATCCCCTGAAGATTCCAGGTTAAAATGTCATATCTGTGTGCAACCCAGATATCATCATGCAGCATTATGGTTGATATTTTTAGGGACCATGCAATCCCCCCCTTCTCCAACATCGAGAGCAAATGTCGCTGATGAATGTAAGTAATAAATGTCAGCCATCAATATAGGGAGTGCAAGACAGTGAAAAAAATACAAATACAATACTAAATCAATGTCCCAACTCCCCAACTCAGGCAAAGGCACCAACAGACACCAGGTCACAATTTTGATAGAAGCCTCAACCGTGAATCCCCGGTGCGATGGGGTGGGGAATAAAAGAAGAGGAGGAAAAAGAAGAAGTAGAGGAAGGGGGCAGGCGTACGGCTCCAGGGCAGCAGGATGTCAACAATGAGGAAGGCAGGTAACTCACTGCTCAGCAATAGGACCTCAAAGAATATTATTTCTACAATAACAAAAAGAACGGGTCTTTTTCAGGTATTATACGTACACCTATCACCCCTTTTCGGTAGATGTACTAGATGTATATACTGCCTAGGAAACCATAGGGTTTTATAAAAGTCCCCTCACTCACCTAGCTAGTAGGTGACATGCTTCATCATTGGGTTCCCACCCGGTCACCGAATATTTCCAGGGTGTGCTACGATGCCTGATTAAAGCGGAGCTGGTTTTTTTGTGTTTGAGGGTGAGTGGTGGTAGTGAGTGAATAGTGCTCAGGTGCAGTGTTGTTAACCCATTAACCGCGGCGTAAAATCCGCCGCGGTGCGGGCGTTTCCATGCGCGGGCGGGGCCACGTCGGCCAACGGACGTGCACGGCACTACGGAGGTAGTGCTCGCGACGGCCGTTGGCCGATGCAAGCAGCGGACGGCTTAAAAGAGTCTCAAATACCCATGGTCGTTTTGACCTAAGTTTTATTAGTGAGAGGATTGAAGTGAAGGATATGTGAAGGATATTAATTTGATCCATCTTATCCTGTGAAAGGTCTACATGTTTCAGCCATATTATCATGTGCCTCTAAGGGGCAAAATGGCTTTCATCAGGACCAATAGATGCTGACATGCACACTAAGACATGCAGCAGTACTTTGTGGATTGTACTTACAGCCCACTTGGAGATCACCATGTCGCTTTCATTCTTTCGCGGTGATAGCTAATTGCCACCTGGGATTGGCCCAGGGGGTGGACATCTAGTCACACTTTCTTCAAAGTATCCCACCCTCTGTGATACCTGATCTGCCTCCATCCTACATCAATGAGGAAGGCAGGCAATCACTGCACAGCAATATGTCCTCAAAGAATATTAACCCAAACCCGCAGGTGCATGCACAGGAGGATTTAAGACATTCCCATGTCCATCAATAATATATATGGGCTATCCCTGGGTCCCCCTCAAAAGGTAAGTTACAGCACTCTATCCGCTGTCATGGGTGTGGGCTCTGGGCCTCCACGGAGCAAGGCATCTCCCACTGTGAGATCAGCATCTGAAAGTACATGTTCTCCTCCATCAAACAGGGTGGGGGAATGGGGAGCATTCACCACATTGTGTTGTTCCACCTTCACCACGATCTGAGCGCTCTGCCTGGCCAACTGTTCCTTCGTTGGGCCAGATTTCTCCCTGCTGGCACAGCTGCAGCCTCTGCTTGCGGTTGTCCAGCCATTCGTGCTGTCCTGGCACTCTTGTGAAGGCACAGGACCCTTGCTCTCTGGCCAAGCCTCCTGTGTGGTAGCACAGCAGGTGGTAGTACATAATCTTAAGGTTAGCAAGGAATTGTAGGGAGTATTTGACCATGAGCCTCCGTTGTGTCCTTTAACTTCCAGAAAGGAGGCCTATTCCTGTTGTACTTCAGTTGTATAGTCAGGTTAAATGTTGATGTTGCTATTTTCAATGAGCCAAGGTCCTTTCATATGGCCCACCTGAAGTATGTGATCTCTTTTACAGTAATTGAATAAGCTGGCTGTACCTCCTTGTATCCTGCCAGGCCACCAGGTTCGGCAGTGCTGGATGCACTTTGGAGGACTTGCAAGTACCTGCCCTGCATTACCCACAGAAGGACATCACTTGCTCACACTTTGCTGGAGAGACCCTGCCGCCACTGGGGACTAGATACATGTCCCACAATCCCTTGCTTTCTAGCACATGAGCCTGAACACTCACGCTACTAAAAGCATATACTGCTCCAGCTGTGCTGGACGCGCATGGGTGGTGCCCGGAAAAGCTTGGGCCAAGGGTGGGCCTTTTCTGTGCATGTCATTGACCGGAAGAGGCCGGTCTGGTCCACCCTCCTTGATTCTTCCATTTGGCTTCAAGTACACCTTAATGCAATGGTGGGTATCAGGAAATTATTCTTACAAAGTTCCCGTAATCAGGTCTGTACCTAACTCCCTTTGTTGATTACTATTAGCATCATCATTTGATTGACATTGATATCCCCACAAGAGATATGTTGTATTTACACTGCGGCAGCACAGGTGACTGATTCATAGCACCTTTCCTGGGGGGAGTATTTGGACAGTGGGAGCGGACGGCTCTTAACGCCATTTCCAGAACCTGGTTGATTTTAGATTTTAGCATTGACTTTTGAAAGATCATGTCAAGCATGGTGGCCATTTTGAGTCAGGTCGAAAGTAAGGATGTTGCTGCTGTTCAAGGGCAGCGCCATGAAATCAACCTGGTGTACGTGCGCTATATAATTTTCTTTTAACATAACAATGTGCCATCTTTTGAATTGTGCTCTGTTTGCGCTGGTAGTAGTGCCTTAGAAGAGGAGGAAGAAAGGGAGAGGTACCTCATTTTTTGCACTAGTGGCTGCTAGCTGGAATGCCCTGACCCTGTACCTCCAGCAAC
Source organism: Triturus cristatus (assembly GCF_964204655.1). Taxonomy (NCBI): domain Eukaryota; kingdom Metazoa; phylum Chordata; class Amphibia; order Caudata; family Salamandridae; genus Triturus; species Triturus cristatus. The sequence goes on along the minus strand of NC_140586.1, from coordinate 452,008,769 downwards.
TAAGGATTCAAACTCTTAAGAATGTAGCATAAATACCAGCCATTTTAGGACAACCTCACTTCCTAGTGGAAGTGCTGTAGATCGGAGCATATAAATCCTCCCTACTTCCACGGACAGAGTAATTCCACAGTCATACACACATACACTCATCATACGCTAGGGCCCATCACACTGACATTCATAACTATTACTCTATCCACACTGAATATATAAGAGAAATCCTAAACCAATCTGCATCTAATGCGTGGTCAATGCGACCTTAAAGATATGTCATGATTTTAAACCCAGGAAATACATTCGGAACTCAATAAACGACAAAGAAATAACCACCCGACACTGTAATTCAAACAAAAGGTTGTTTATCTAAATTAGTTCAAATGAAAGTCAATCAATAGCAGAATCATTCTCATAATTCTCATAGTTACCTATTCTAGCTAAATGGGTCAGGACAGGTCTCTCAGTAAAGTCTTCCGAGTCGCCGTCCTCTCAATCAGCGTCGATCCTCTCGAGCATAGGTTCAAGAAGAAGTGGCCTTAGACCCTCTCTAGTCTAACAATATTTATAGGAAAACTAACAAACTAAAAGTAACAAACAAACTCTAAACGTCCGTTGAGCCATTGAGCAGAGCTAGCAGGAAAGGATGTTGATTCGCAACATTTGGAAAACCTCCGCTCTCGAAAATCTCAAAAATAAAAACACGGAAGAAGGAAGCTCAAACTAAAAAAAATGATACATCCATGAATGCTCTTCCTCGGAATCATATTGAAGCCACCGCAAGTTTATCAGAGTTCATTGTGGCTTTATTCTTCTCCAAGGGCAATTGGCAGCAAGCCTGGAGCTGCTGTCCTCACAGAAACTTTTTATTCAGTCAGAGGCCGTGGTCAGGTGGTTTCAACCATATTCAGCGAGGCCTCTCGTCACATTTCAATCACTCGAGTGCAGGCTGTAAATATCGGCCATCTTGGATTAGGCCAAAACGGACCATCTTAATTAAAAGAAACACAAAACAACGTTACCACGTCGTAATGATTATACAGTGTTAATTCCCACTAATACCCTTATGTGTATGTAATTACCTAGCCATCTGCAACACAAAGAAGCATTAAAGCACGTTATTTTATAGCACAAACACAAAACAAATTGCACTTAAGCCACACATATTTAATTAATTTGCACATCAACTTAGTTCACGTATTAATTAGGCAACATAAATGCATTCCCGCGTGTAATTCTCTCATTAGTAATGTTGATTAATCAGGAACTTTTAACAAAATTAGTAATTAATAATTAATTATCAGTAATTTTATTTATGACATATAAACAAAAACTGGAGTTTAAAACTCAATAAAGTTTCAATAGAAAACCCTGCTCCAGCAATCCCCCCTTTGGTGATATATATCACCACAAAAACCAACCCAAAAAAAAAATTTAGTCCCATTTCCTAGGAGAAATTCAAATGTCTTTTCGTTTACAAACAACATAAACATGTTACACACCAGTCTCTCTTTCATCCTCTTCTCTCGATTCTAGGTACACACTCTCCCTAAATTTCTCTAATTCAATTTCTTGTGGGTCTCTCTTTGACCTCTTTTGTTTCTCCTCAATATTTCCTCTAATTATTCTCTTTTTCCCTCCCCTGTTTTTACAACACAAACACCCTAATCTGAGCATCAATAAAGCAACGATTACACATGTCAAAGGAAATAATATTTTACCAATAAAGGTACTACCTATCTTAGCAATAAAACTCTTAACAGCAAATAGCTTATTAGCCATTTTAGTCCAGATAATTTCAGCTTCCAGTGGTACTAATTCTTCATGCAAATCAGTAATATTTTTGATATAGACCTTTAGATCTTTGCTTTCATCAGGAATGTAAGTACAACAATGTTGAACTTTCAGCATTCCACAGACTCCACCCTCTTTAGCCAATAGAATATCAAGGGCAAGTCGATTTTGCATAGACATGGCACGTACGGCAATCATCTCCGTATTTACCAAAAGAAACCCTCCAGCGGTACTTGTCGATAAGCGATCCACCACTGTTGACAGTTTCCGAATTCCATATGCATTTAAAGAAATTCCCACTGCTGGAATTAAAGCTCCAAAAATATCACCTACAATTTCTGACCAAGTTTCTCTCTTAAAACGTGTTAGTAGATTAATGTGTTGTACATCTTCTATCTTATCTATATGAAAAATCTTTGGAAAGACCAGGCCAACATAACACGTGCCATACCAATGGTCAGGCAACCTGTAATAAGCCTTATTCCCACAAATATAATACACTCCCGGGAAAACTGGATCTTCTTCTCCCTTGAAACCCCATCCTGTTGCGATAAAGTATGTATCATGACACTCACTAGTCCCAACAAAATACCTATCATATTGGGATTTCCTTCTGGTAATGCATAGTTTACCCTTCTGTGGTGCATCTAAAGCCAAAGTTGGTCTGGCCCCATTCCTCAATTCATTTCCCATCTCAATATCCTATATTGTCTCACTCACTTCATATTTCCCTGCTTTTTCATGCATGCTCACTCTCCTTTTCTCTACCATGTCTAGGAAAGCCTTTTCTTCTTCTTTCAAACTGCAGGTTAAATTGTTTCTAAAAATGTAATCTAATGTTAATTCTTCTGTCTCAATAAAAATCTCACCAAAAATGTTAGCTTCTTTAGCTGGATTCAGCTTTTTATTCATAGGCAATTGCCCAAAAATGTTATCTTTGTTAGACATCTAATAATCTATTTTCCCTAACAAATAAAAAACACTACTTAACACACTACATGAAATCCCATACGTAGCTGGCAAATGATGATAAGTAACACCCTCTGAAACGGATGCAGGCAACTGCATACAAACGTAGCAATCCCTAATTTCCATTGTCTTTACGTATTCGTACAACAACTTTGAAAAAACATTACTAGAAAAATCATTAATTGACCTATCTTTATGTATGTAAATGTTACTAATTCTAGTTGGAACTACTTTCTGTGAACTCTTCTCTATGTTAGTCACATTTTCAGTATGTATTCCAAAAGTGTCTACTGTAACTCTAAAAGTAACTAGTAAAGCAAGTACACCCCATAGTAGCATTAATAATCCTGTACAGCAGCAGCACATTCTACACCATCTTTTCAAGAAGGCACATCTACTTTGATTATTTTCTGTGTTAGCCATCTTACTACTTTGGCAGTGTCTTTTGACTTAGCCTCTACTACTCCACTACTGAATTTCTAGAATTCTAGATTATTTCAAACAGCTAATTTCAGATTTTCTGCATTTCACTTCTTCCAAGTGACTCCTTCAGTTCACTCAATTTGGATTTTCATCACTTTTCACTTCTTCTTCAGCAACATCAAATTGTATCAGATCTTCAACATCCTGAGCATCCGACTCTTCTCCAATGTCAGTCAAGATAACTTTCAGGATTCCAACAGTTTTCTCCTCCTCAACCACTTCTCGTACGGTCCCCTCTGGATTTCCTTGACTTTCTGCCTCTTCACCTTCAGACAGTGCCACGTACGTACATTCCGGTGACCTATACTTCTGGTTAGGTTTTCTGATTCTCTTGATCTCCTCTGGTTCTTTTGAGACCTTTTGTTTATCACCCTTTGCTTGATTCTGACTAGACACCTCGTTCACCTGTTCAGCTTTCGATGAATTTGCTTGTGTCAGTCTGTACCTCAGTCTCTTTATCCTGTTAGGCCAAAGATCTCCTCTTACAACCCTTTTTGGTCTCACTTCTTTATTATTTCTTTCTCCGATCCAAGTTCTCTTTCTCAGAACTCGACCCTCTGATTTCTCATTCTCACTTTCATCTGATTCTGTTTCATTTGTTTCATTTGCCTCTTGTTCATCAACGATTTTCTTTTGCTCCACAGACTTCTTCCCCACCAATTGAAATTTCCCTATTTCTGTCCCTCCTCGGGTCTCCGACACGCAATCTTCTTGCTGTCTACTTGTCCCTTCACCTAGCTTATCAGGAATGTTCCCTACACCTCCTCGGGGGTCTTCCGCAATCTGTCCCTCTCTATCTTCTTCTGACCCTACTTCTTCAGGAGTAATCTCAAGTGGATTCTCAATCTCCTCATCTGACTCAGGTGTAGTCTCTGTGGAATTGCTTCTTTCTCCTCTTTCTTTTTCACCACTTGTTGAAACTTCAGGCACTTTTCCAGAATCCGATCTCTCCTCTGAGGCTCTCAATGTTTCTCTTGAAGTCTCTCTCGGAAAGAAAAAAGAATCACCTGACTCTCTTTCTCCTTCCCCCCTTTCAGGATTCTTTTTTCTTCTCACTGGTTCAGTTTCTGCATCATCACTGGAATCTGACTCTTCAAAATACTCTTTACCAGTCCCATCCTTTGGATTCGGAACTCTCAGAGTATGACTTGCATGAACCCAGTTCTTCACACCAGCACACTTCACTGCAGTTGTCGTAGTCAGAATAACTTGTCTTGGCCTTCCCCACCTTGGAACCAAGCAATTTCTTCTTCTGTGCACCTTTATCCTCACCCAGTCCCCTGGACTTAGATCATGGGCTTGCTTCTTTTCAAGTGTAGTGGCGTCTTCTCCAACCTGGTGAAACACAGAATGAACTGCGTCAGCCAGGCCTTTACAGTAATCCAAAATCATGTCATCACTTATTGTCATCAACTTGTTGACAGGCACGAAAGCATGTCTCATCGCACGTCCCATCAATATTTCATGTGGACTCAACCCTGTGGTTCTATCTGGAGTAGACCTAATAGTCATTAGCACTAGAGGCAAGACATCAGGCCATTTCATTCCAGTGGCTAAACACATCTTACCAATTCGGTTTTTGATTGTGCCATTCATCTGTTCAACAACACCAGAAGCCTCTGGTCTGTATGCGCAATGTAGCTTTTGCTGTATGCTCAATGCTTCACAAATTAAACCCATGAGCTCATTGTAGAAGTGTCCACCTCTGTCTGACTCAATTGTCACTGGGAACCCGTACCTAGGAATCAACTCTCTTAACAGTAACTTTGCCACTGTTATTCCATCATTTCTCCTAGTCGGATAGGCCTCCACCCATCTTGAAAACAAACAGACTACCACTATTCACTTGGGGCATTTCAATGAAATTTATTTGCATTCTGGTAAAAGGACCTCCTTCTCTGCCTATTGTTCCTAGACTCACCACTGTTTTCTTTCCAGTATTGAACTGTTGACAAATCAAACATCTTTGACAGATGCTCTCTGCAATCAGCCTGAACTTTGCATTGTACCAGGTCTGCTTAAAGGACCTAATCATTGCGTCCCTCCCCAGATGTCCCTGGCCATGATACATTCTTGCCATTGTTGATAACATCGAGTTAGGCATTACTGGTCTTCCATCTCTATAGATCCAAACATGATCTGTCTCTCTTGGGGCACAACCTGCCTTAATCCAATCTCTCATTTCCTCATCTCCTGCTTCATCCTGCAACTGTTTCACCTCATCCCACGTTTCCAGGACATTAGTAAACATCACAGAACAAAAAGACATCTCCCTTTCTCGTCCCCTGTTAATCGAATGATTGTTCTTTGAACAATACTGTGCTATGTCATTTGCAAAACGATTACCAAGAGTAACAAAATCATCTCCTTGTCCATGAGCAGCACATTTTACAACTGCTAGTTCTTTAGGCAGCTGTATCGCCTCAAGCAACTTCCCAATCACTTCAGCATTCTTTATTGGAGTCCCACTCGACTTCAAGAAACCTCTCTGTAGCCAAAGTTGGCCAAAATCATGAACCACTCCAAATCCATACTGACTATCAGTCATCACAGTCACTCTCAAATTCTTCCCAATCTTGCAAGCTTTCGTCAATGCCACCAATTCAGCCACTTGAGCAGATCTTACTCCCTTTAAAGGCGAAGCTTCCATAACTTCTGAAACCTTGCACACCGCATATGCTGCACTCAGCACACCATCATCAGTTCTCAGACATGATCCATCCACAAACAACACATGATCACTCTCAGGTAATGGCAAATCTCTTATGTCTGGTCTGGGTTTTGTGCAATAATCAAGCACATCCAAACAATCATGATCAACATCATCTCCCACATTCACATTTTCAGCATCTGGCAACAATGTTGCTGGATTCACATTCACACATCTCTCAAGGGTCACATTTGATGCTCCCAGAATGATTTTCTCATATTTAGTCAGCCGACTATGTGACATATACTGAGTTCTGCTTCTCGTCAAAAGAATTGCCACATCATGAGGTACGAACACCCTTACAGGATATCCCATTATTATACCCTCACTCTGTTCCAAGCTTTTGCATGTAGCAGCTACTGCTTTCAGGCAACCTGGCAAACCCACAGCTACGGGGTCAAGTGTTGATGAGAAGTACGCAATTGGCATTCTCAGTTGTCCATGTTTCTGAATTAACACTGAAAGTGCACATCCATTTCTCTCACTGCAGTACAACTCAAACTCTTTCTCATAGTCTGGCATTCCCAAAGCAGGGGCTTCACACATTCTGCTCTTCAACTCTTCAAATGCTGCAATTTGTTCCGCATTCAGTTCCAATGGGTCTCTCACCTCACTTTTAGTCAATTTAATCAGTGGCTTTGCTATCAGGGAGAAATTACTTATCCACTGACGACAATAACCCACCATCCCCAGAAACATCCTCAGTTCTCTCTGGGTCATTGGGGCTCTCATTCCTCTGATAATTTTGATCCTGTCATCAGTCACTCTTCTCAGACCCTTTTCAATATTGTGTCCAAGATAATGCACCTCTTTTTTGCAAAATTGCAATTTGGCTGGAGATACCTTTAACCCTCCATCTGCCAGATGATTCAGTAAAGCTATGGTATCTACTTCACAAGCTTCACGTGTTTTCGATGCCACCAGTAGGTCATCGATGTACTGCACTAGTACTGAGCTTTCAGGCAAGATCAAACTCTCCAATGATTTCTTCAATAACTGATTGAATATCGAAGGACTCTCTGTATACCCCTGTGGGATACGACACCATGCCAAAATACGCTGTCCAAACCGAAATGCAAAAATCGTCTGGCTGTCATGATGCAATGGAATTGAAAAGAAAGCATGAGACAAATCAATCACCGTGTACCACTCAGCATCATGAGGAATCTGATACAAAAGCATTGACGGATTTGGCACAATAGGACAACATGCCACCACAATTTTGTTAACCTTTCTCAAATCTTGTACAATCCTGAACTTTCCATTAGGTTTCTTTAGCCCCATTATCGGTGAATTACACGGGCTACTCAGTAACTCTCTCAAAACACCCTGTTGAATCATCTTGTCAATTATAGGGGTTATTCCCTCAATTATCTCTGGTGTCAATCTGTACTGTGGGATATTAGGATAAACGATTCCCTCTTTCACTGAAATCTTCACTGGATCTACATTATTCATCAATCCCACATCTTCTCCAGTAAAGTCCCAAACTGCTGTTTTTACTGTGTGTCTCAACTCTTGAGGCAAATCATCTGGATTAAACACAGCATATGTACCAACAATCTCACTCTCTCTATTATCTAGAGTCATCCTGTACAAAACATCTTCATCTGGTGTCTCAAAAGCTATTCCATCCGGAGTACAGAAAATTGTGCAATTCATCTTACACAATAAGTCCCTACCTAACAAGTTCACTGGACTAGTGTCACAGACTACAAATCTGTGCATGTCTGAAAATTTCCCTATTCTTACCCTTACTAGTTCGGTAAGACGAGTCTTAATCTGTGTATTTGCTACATCAACCACTTGGATTGCTTCGTCCGAGAGAGGAAGATTTCTTATATCTGCTGACCTGACAGTTGATCTCGTCGCTCCTGTGTCTACCAAAAAAGTAACACTCTCCCCATTTATTTTCCCATCTACAAATGGTCCTGCCTGGTCGATTTCTAGAGTTGCACCAAGTATGCACTCTTCCTCCTCTCTTCGGCACCGTCAATAGTCCCCTTCAGACTCACTCCCCTCATCGTTTAGCTAGTACTGCTGTACCGGATTTGAACGCCTCGGTTTGTTTACCTGCTCATCATTGTAGAATCCCAAGTCCTGGTTATACTTTTGGGACCCTCTATTCTGCGGCAAGGGCAGTTTTGGCTCTTGACTCTGCTGTCTGACAACCTTCTGCTGTTGCTGCTGATGATTACACCCCTCGTTCTGCACCTGTTGATTCAATGATTTATTCTCATTACTCACTAATGGTGGATTGGTACACTCGGATCTCCAATGCCCCAATTGTCCACAGTTGTGACATGGGAACTTCTTCTTGGCCTCTTCTAGATTCCCCTTTCCTTTTCCCGTACCGTGTCTAGGCCTATTTCCTGGATTATTTGCCTGTTCCACCAACTGTGCTTCTTGTCTTTCTGCAACTTTCACCTGTGCCCACATTGCTTTTTCTTTCAGCTTTCTCTGTTTTGCCTCAATCTCATCACTGAAGTACTTCGAATGTCTCAAGATTTCATCAATCTTCTTACTCTGCCAATCAACTGTGTGCTCACGTATTCTTTCACTTATTTCAGGTCTCAAGCCATATACAAATCTGTATACAAAATGACTCAAATCCTTATCACCCAGGTGTTCATCTCCACTGAACTGTTTAAAAGCCAGTATCAGCCTTTCATAAAAAGCATGAACTGATTCTTTCGCTTCCTGATGTGTTCGATCTATCTTAACCCAGTCTGTCTCTTTCGGGGGTACCTTATTTTTCAGGAACACAATAACCTGGTCATATTTCCTCATAACCTCCGGGTCTGGAGCTCCTGTTTTCGGGTCTCTTGGATACTCCTTAGCAGGCCAATCTACAACTATTTTACACTCTGCCCACAAGTCTGCTGGAACAATTATATCAAACAGACTATTCAGGTCAATCCACAGTACTTTTGACAATTTCACAAATCTGTCTACCTGCCTATACCACTCGACGGGCTTTTCTCTCAGTCGAGGGAAATCATTCGTAAATGACAAAATATCCTGTCTAGTCCATGGGACATGTACACATCCTCCTCCAGGAATCTCTCTCATAGGATAAGCATCCACTGTTTTTTCTTTTTCTCTCATAGGGAAAGCTGAGTAAGTCCTGTCCACTGAATCTTCCCTTTTCTTGTACCATCTATCCTTCCACTTTTCCACATCACCCCATTTTCGCAATAAGGCAATCATTTCCTTAATCTGCTACCAGGAAACTGCTGCAGATCGGAGCATATAAATCCTCCCTACTTCCACGGACAGAGTAATTCCACAGTCATACACACATACACTCATCATACGCTAGGGCCCATCACACTATCATTCATAACTATTACTCTATCCACACTGAATATATAAGAGAAATCCTAAACCAATCTGCATCTAATGCGTGGTCAATGCGACCTTAAAGATATGTCTTGAGTCATGATTTTAAACACAGGAAATACATTCGGAACTCAATAAACGACAAAGAAATAACCACCCGACACTGTAATTCAAACAAAAGGTTGTTTATCTAAATTAGTTCAAATGAAAGTCAATCAATAGCAGAATCATTCTCATAATTCTCATAGTTACCTATTCTAGCTAAATGGGTCAGGACAGGTCTCTCAGTAAAGTCTTCCGAGTCGCCGTCCTCTCAATCAGCGTCAATCCTCTCGAGCATAGGTTCAAGAAGAAGTGGCCTTAGACCCTCTCTAGTCTAACAATATTTATAGGAAAACTAACAAACTAAAAGTAAAAAACAAACTCTAAACGTCCGTTGAGCCATTGAGCAGAGCTAGCAGGAAAGGATGTTGATTCGCAACATTTGGCAAACCTCCGCTCTCGAAAATCTCAAAAATAAAAACACGGAAGAAGGAAGCTCAAACTAAAAAAAATGATACATCCATGAATGCTCTTCCTCGGAATCATATTGAAGCCACGGCAAGTTTATCAGAGTTCATTGTGGCTTTATTCTTCTCCAAGGGCAATTGGCAGCAAGCCTGGAGCTGCTGTCCTCACGGAAACTTTTTATTCAGTCAGAGGCCGTGGTCAGGTGGTTTCAACCATATTCAGCGAGGCCTCTCGTCACATTTCAATCACTCGAGTGCAGGCTGTAAATATCGGCCATCTTGGATGAGGCCAAAACGGACCATCTTAATTAAAAGAAACACAAAACAACGTTACCACGTCGTAATGATTATACAGTGTTAATTCCCACTAATACCCTTATGTGTATGTAATTACCTAGCCATCTGCAACACAAAGAAGCATTAAAGCACATTATTTTATAGCGCAAACACAAAACAAATTGCACTTAAGCCACACATATTTAATTAATTTGCACATCAACTTAGTTCACGTATTAATTAGGCAACATAAATGCATCTCCGCGTGTAATTCTCTCATTAGTAATGTTGATTAATCAGGAACTTTAACAAAATTAGTAATTAATAATTAATTATCAGTAATTTTATTTATGACATATAAACAAAAACTGGAGTTTAAAACTCAATAAATTTTCAATCGAAAACCCTGCTCCAGCAGGAGCAGTGGTTAACAAACTTTTAGCGCCGTAACACTCTTGTAATAGCCACACGCTTTACAAGTTCCTTGATTTGATTTGATTTGATTATAGATTAATTCCTTCAGTTTATCCTGGCCAGAGGGGGAGTCATACACTGCAATGCACAAGGAGACTATTAAGCCCAGGCCACACTAGTGAAAGAAGGTGTAGACCCGCATCATAGGAGTAAAAATCACGAGTTTCTGTGGACGTCCTGGGAGTCTTACCACCTTGGGAGCTCATGAATGAAGGGATGCTTTTTACCAAGTTACTTCAAAATGTATTTGACTTATTCGGGGAATCTGGATTAGACAGTGGCTTTGAAAGTATGAGAGAAAATCAGGGAACTGTAAGACCTGACTAGCAGCAAGTGTCAGCCTCTCGCTTCACACTGACTTTTGGCAGGAGGGTGGTCAACACTGACATCTGACATCCCATGGATCTGATCCCCAGATGTATGGTAGTGGTTTTGTTGCCTCAGAAGTAGTGGTGGAGCCTTAATGAAGTGGGGTTTTGACTATAATTTGTGGTCTTGTATAGGGCTGCGAAAAGCTTCTCTATTACCTGCATAAATTTTAGGGGGGCTGATCAATTGAAGTCTGCCCACATAGTCAACTTTTTTAAGGAAAAGATGGGCAAGAGAAAAGCCACGGACTGCCACCCTATTAGTACACCACCAGCCAAGAATACCTTTATTGATAGGATGCTCCACAGAGCTATTGCGGTTATAAGTATAGAGATTGAGCTCACAGAACGGCGGCTAACACTTCACTAGGAGGCATCGGCTGTGATGAAGGTCGTTAGGGATATATCCCCGCCACCATTGTCTGAGCCTGCATCTTCACCTCCATGTTTTACTCTGGGCGTGACAGAAATTCAACCCCTGGGTGCCCCAGAGCACTGCATGAAAGGTTTAAGTCAATCCATAGTAAGAGTAAAGGAAATCAGTCAAACCATAGGTCGCAGGAATCAAGAGGTACTTTGCACCCCAGCCTCCACTCAGTCATCTTGTAGGAAAGGGTTGCACAATGTATCTTTAGCGGAGCGCAATAATGCGACCCGGCCAGAATGCTTCATCAAATTTATGGATGAATGTATAATCAAGTTTAGGGACCTCTAAGTTGAGCAATTAACTCCAATACGTGTGCGCCTTAGCCATAGAAAAGGAAGCAGCCACTATGAAACAGGACCAGGTTACACACGTCTCAACTAGTACCAACTGATACAGGGAGTGGTATCAGGCATTGGGAGTAAGGAGCAGTCTCTACAACGTACCTTATGGTTGCCACAAGCCGCACTATTCCCTGAGACCAGAACCTCAAGCAACCCCACCTGCCAAGTCCAGGAGCGGGATGGCTTGAACTGTAATGCCCATAGTTCCTCTGCATGGTCAGCAGTCACAGGTCATACTAAGACAGAGCACTCTGTTGCTGGACCACTTTGTACAGGCAATACCAGATAAAATACTTCTGGGGGGCATTCCAAGCTGCCAATGATAAATCTCCCACCAACCTGTTTTCCATATGTAGTTGTCCTAACAGGTGTCCCCCATTTCCGGGAAGGACAAAGGGAGACCTATGGTGAGCTTTTTAACAAAACATTGTGATGGCTTGTACGGTTTAGAGGTTTTCCACGTTTACAATCTAGCAATACTTTGTTTACCAGAAGAGCGGCATGGATAGGGCCCAATAAGCTGGACTGTGCTGGTGACTGCATTATCATCCACTTTAGACTCCCATTTTTGGTCCAAAGTGTATTTTTGGCATTCCCAGGAATTCACTCGCAGGGACCTGCATAGTGCTGCAACTCCTAGGCTTTTTTTACCATACCCCTTCCTGTCAACATTCTAAACCTCTCCAACAAGCACCAAGGAGGCTTTTACCATTTCCGGTGGTAGAGACCCGTTTCCAATAGAGGAGGCTCATTAACAACTTTTCCCTGCCTTTATACAATCGTTTCAATTGTTCTGCAGGGCTAGATTGACAATCAGAGGACAAGCAGTGGGTATCCCCTGGCTATACTCCCAAGAGAATAGAAGCTGAGGGTCCAGTTACCCTAGAGCAGAGAGAGGCCCTGGTAGGGATCCTGTGTCCCTTATTGGCACCATCTGTGGTGATCTGGCTTCAACCTGCTTGATTGGGAGTCAGTATTCTGAGGGCAGCGGCCAGAGTCAGGAGGGACTACAAAAAATAGATCATTAGGATGAATGATCGCACCATTAATCACACAACAGTGATAGAGCGGCCGCTAAACAATAAGGGGGGTGGACATCCTCATGTTGAAGGTCATAGCACTAGATGGGATGACAGAAATAATAAGGGGGGCACCAATGCCGTTGTTCCACCATGCAATGCTGGAGATATTTTTGGGTACCATGTTCCACTCTCAAACCCCAATCGATTGGCCTGGAGAGGGGGGTTTTACCCGCAGTTCTGGACATGCAGACTAAGATCAATTCTCAGAATAGAGCAGGTTTGGCCTTCAAATTAGTCTGCCCGTTATGGTGTGAATATAGAGCAGTTTGATTTTTGTCTTTTACAAGAGACTTAGTCTTTACAACCCAGTACCATGCAGGCTATGTTAATTTTTCAAAGGAGGCTGTCGCAGCAGGGAAAGGTAGGCCATTTGGGACATTACAATATAGGTGAGGACAACAGTGTTGGGTGTGCTGAGAGTGGTTGAGGTGGATTCTCCAGACCTACTGTGTATATGCTTAACAGTCCCCAAGGGTGAAACCTATTATTTTTATAATGTGTACTGCAGACCCACTAGGAGGAATGGGGAATCAGTTGCTTAAGATCAATTAAGCGCTCACCTAGCCCTACAACCACCCAATGCTAGGAAAATTGTGGTGGGTGATTTTAAGTGTCAATTCGAGCCATTGAGTTCTGAAATTACAACTCTATCAGCAGATGAGGATGACCTTTGATCAGTTTTAGCCCTTGAGATTCCACCCATTAAGAAGTGGTACCAGACTGCAGTTACAATTAATGCACTTCTCCTAAACAAGGGGCTTAGAGCCTGTAATGGTAGAACTAAATCTGATGGGACAGGGTCCCATACATTTGATCGCCCCAATTCCACCAGTCTAATTGAATATATACTCCTGGATCTTAGGTTATGGTCAGACATGGAGATTATGTTAGTGATGCCGTGCCAGGATAGTGATCTTAATGCCCTGGCTCTCTAGCTTAAGCTAGATGTTGAAGGTAGATCTTTCAACCCCAGTGAGTCTTTGGATGGAAGACTGAGAATCACTAGTAATAATCTTAGGGTTAAAGTGTGTAGTCTGGAGAACTTGCAGGAGGCCTTTACCCAGATTTTAAGTCTGGTGGCAGATGGTTTGAAGAAGATGGCATCCCAGTTTGTGAAAGGGGACCGAGAAGAATTGCTGGGGGCTTTTTCCGAGATCCACATAGGATTGTTGGGAAGTTTGAGAAATTTATTTTTTGGTCAGACCAGGCAGGCCCTTGAGAGGAAGCGTCCCTTGTAGGGATGCCAAGACCAAATTGATCACAGCAATAAAAAAACAAGACAGGACCTTCATCCAGGTAGCTTGGGGGCATCCACAAAAAGGCCCCCTTGGATGCCAAAAAAGAATTGGGGCGGGGAAGGTGGGAGAACCTCCTTTTGCAGTTACTTGTAAAGAGCATGAGACATTCTGGAACCTAGTATCCTTGGGCAGTAGGACAGGATAAGCCAACATCCCAGCAAGCGATTGCCTATATGCGCAGAAAGAAGAATTGTCTTCTGAGGCTGTTAATCTTACGAGTCCAGGGATGTGGGGGCAAATAACCCAGGACCCAAGTCAGGTGGAGGATAGCATTGAAGCGACTCCCTTAGTTGGTGTTTTGAATGGACATGAAATTCTAGCCCAGAAAATCTGTTTAGCTATCCAGGGCATTGTACCCAATAAAGTGCCCTGTGGACACATTCCGGGGGGGAAGCAGATATTTGCAGGGCCTATTCTTCACCGCTATTTGCAGCCTTCCTGAAAGGGGTGCCCCGTCCCTCAACATGGGTAGGCGCAGAAATGAACCCTATATATAAGAAGGCCCCTCATGAATCATCAGCCAACTATAGACCCATAAGTCTCATTGACACCTCCCAAAAGTTGTTTTGCGGGGTCATACTTGGTAGACTTCAGGAGTGAATGGTAGGAAACGACATTATGTCTCCACTGCAGACAGGATTTAGGGAAGCGACGGGTAGGATTGATCAGGTGTTCTTGTTCCTAATGGTGTATTGGAAGGTGGTCACCTTGGGAGCCTAATGCCTCCACGTTGTATTCATGGACTTGCGCTCCGGCTTTGATCTAGTTCCCCAGGCCAACTCTGTGGCAGGTACTTCAGGAGTTGGCGGTACCTAGTTACCTACTTGATATTATAGTGAGGTTGCCCAAAAACAACTACGTACAAGTTAGGTACGACCAGGCTGATGATTTGACTGAGCCATTCCGGTAAGTAGGGGTGTGTCCTTACACAAGCCTCTTCTCCCTCTATATAAACGGGCTTATAGACTTCTTGGGACATAATGATAATGAAGCCCCTAGGTTGGACAACATGAGGATCCCAGGCCTCATGTTTGCTAACAATACGCTTTTATTGTACAAATCATCAATGGGCCTGCAAAAACATTTGTATTCATTTGAACACTTTTTCAAGGTGTGGGCCTTGCAATTTATGTGGGTAAGCCTAAATACATGATTTTAAACCCAGGGTGTTCGACTAGGGCTAATCCGATATTAGCAAGGACCCCACTTAAAAGGGTTCATATCTTTACTTATTTTTTTTAGTTTTTTGAGTTTTATATAGCACAAACTAGACCCGAAGATATCGGGTATCAGAGCGCTTTACATAGCACCAGTTTCGTTACATGAGGACACATTCATTTTTGTTAGGCACGGGGAGATTAAGTGAATTACCCAGAATCACAGGATGTTGAGCATCGTTGCCAAGACTCGAACCCTGTTTCTAAGCTTCAATGTCGACCACTCTAGCCGTAAGGCTAAATCCCCTCCCTCTACATCTCTGGGTATCACATTAACAGAGCATCTGGGGTGGCAGACACACATTATGCAGAATAGGCTATGGCTGGAGCAAGTCGCAGGAGGCAGCTTCAAGCTGCCCAGCTGGCCCTACAGGCATATCAACTGCCAGCCCTGGGTACAGAATCCTATGGGGACATTTAGAGCCATCTACACTAGAATTAGTGGAAAATCAGTTCATTTGTCAGTTAGTAGGTGTCCCCATTAATCCTCCTCTACTCCTCCTTAGACTTGATTTGGGGTTGAGAGTATTACCAGACAGATTTGGCCTACGCCCTATTCTTTATTAGAGGACGACCTGGGTTACCCCAGAGCTCCACCAGCATCGGGCGAGGCTAGAAGAAATACTTAGGGGCAGATTTACAAGCCCCTTGCTCCACTTTTGCGTCACTTTTCCCATGTTAAAAGTGACTCAAAAGTGGCGCAAGGGGCTTGTAAATCTGCCCCTTAGTCTGGTGGGTTCTTGCAAAATACACTGGGTCAAGTATGTCAAAGTCACTCTATGGGAGACTGGGTTCCCAATTTTGTGGTGAGCCCCTGCTGAGGCTGGGGAGATGTCCAAGACCAACATTAAATTTACCTACTGGAAGCACAAAGATTCCAGATTACATTCTCAGACAAGCCGAGGTTCCCTGACAGATACATTTCTCACAGTCAAAGATTTTTTTGGTAGAAAAGATTTTATGGATAAGATTGAACCTCTGCTAGTCTTCTGTTTTTGCAGTTTTGATATTGGACTTTACTGATTTGTTTCTTTACTGCTAGGTGGGCTAAAGTTCCTAGGACTGAAGACTGGCGCAGACTAGCTTGTGGCGTCCTCAGGAAACAATAGACCCTGTTTTGTTCTTTTGTCCAGCTTACAAGACTGGCAGGCGTTGCAGGATACTACCACTTTGCTGGACTTTGGGCACCAGAAAGCATAAAACTTCCCTTAGGATACTAAGAACAGATCTCAGCAAGCCCTTAATCTTTGCACTTACTCGCTACCTGATGGCCATGTGGAGAGCTAGGGCAAATATCTGTGCCACTTTGGATATACAATCTATGGTGATGTAATGTTGTGAAACACTGTGTAATCTTGTACTCAGGTATTGTCCTTTGCTAACCGCTGTCTGTACATGAGATTATGGTGTTACTAGTTAGTAATAATATGGCATGGTACTTTTATATGCACATTTTTTTAATGTGTTTTATATGTTTTGTGGCTATCAGCTGAACACAACTTTAACTAAACTGAATAGGCAGGCCACCGTGGTTTTCCTGAAAGTTAAAAGGAAACACTCAATCCATTAACTAAAGTCCAACTTTAGAATGACCATAGCCCAGGCCTAGTATTGCAGACCGTAAAAACACTTATCCACACTATCAAAGAAAAGCGTGCATGTCAAATAGGCATACCAGCTGACCTGCTCCTTACCAAACCAGAATGGTATGGATGTCATCTGAATTCAATGATCCAGAGCAGTTTCAATATGCTTGAACTCGTAACTATTTCACCATTATTTCATTAAATATTGTGCGCAAAGTATTTTCCAATTTACAAATGAGTCAATGAAAATAACTTTCTCAAACTTTGATAAGGATGCTCTGCAGATAGTCACTGACCCCTTGAAGACTACACCACAACAGCACTCACAGATCGAAATAAGACGTGTGACGACTTCATGTCCACGTCCAGTCTACCTGTACGATCTGGAAACACAACCGGAATGCACCCTTGGATCAGAAGACTTTTTAGTGCACTGCACCTGGACTGACAGCTCTGTGAACAACTCAACAAGTGCGGGTAAGTAGGTCGTCAGCTGTCTATAATCATGGGATTCAGACTAGGGGTAATCCGAGCCCGATCCTATAGAGCCTATAAATGATTGTGTTCCTCTCTCCTCTATCAATAAAGATAATTCCTTCACCCAAGGTTGGCAATCGGAAGGTCAGTACACTAACATTACAGTAGCAATAACACATTAACAATAACATAACAATAACAATAACAATGTGCTTGAAAAAAGATCCCATAGAGTGCTGTAGCATCAGCTGCTGAACCTGCAAACCTACCCCAAGGTTACTGACACAGTAGGAGTCTGTGCCAAAGCAAGAATCTTGGCAAAAGTATGTACAAACACAAAAGGCATTGAAAAAATTCATAATGCTGGAAGGGATTTCCAAGTACAAATACAGAGTCTCAAATTGAACTTGGAACGTTTTTGAAAATCTCACATAGCCTAAAGCAAACACACTTGATTATACCATCAAAATTCAGCAAACGAAGCCATATGAAGTCAAGACAAGTCTACCGCCAGAGAGACCTTAAAACCACAGAGTACTCTGCCAAAACCTGTGGCTAGGTACGTTTCAGCCCCTGGATGCAATGAAATGAAAGCATAATTCCTGAGACTAGCCTTGGGCGTAGCACCTTGTAGCCTCACAGCTTCATGCAGGCTAGAGGGAGGAAATATAGCGCCTCTATTCTCACTCAGCATCCCAATAACCTTGCATGTTCCAAAGAATACGGAAAAACAATGTAAAGCATGGGGAGATGTTGAAATACCAATCGTGAAAGAAATCGCCCAATCCCGGCAGGTCACTCTATAGACATTTGTCTCCCATAAAATGGGACACCAACTTGAGATCATACAGACACACAGGCACATGTGCATGTGGTGATAGGAAAGGGATCATTGACAGGAGAGTTCAAGATAGTAATAAATAAAACAAGCATTGGTAATGCATCGGTTTCGCCTATGTAATGATAAAGAGCTGTTTGCATCAATCATCGTCTGGGAAAAGGAAAGAGCTCCCTGACAGATAACACAGGCTTTGGAGTATCGGCGGCATCCAGTGATTCTATGCAAATCACTTAATCTCTCCTGGTGATAAATTGTTATCTGAATATGCTGCAAGAGTAAAAGGCAAAGCTTTATGAAAATGTAGTTCCACCAAAGCAGATATTAACAGTATTTCAGCTACAGGAAACTGATAAAAGATGTAGATAGAAATTGAAGAAAGGTAAGTGGCACGCACTGGAACCAATGAGAAGCCAGGAAAGAGAGGAGGCTGATGTTGGTTCCTTATATAAGTTTCTATAAAAAACAATGGAATTCTCAAGCACAGCGCAAACGCTGTGCAGGAGAAGCTTAAAAATAAGCTTAGAATGAGTAAGCAAGGTTTACAATATGATGAACACATACATCTGGGTTGTTCCTCCTGGACAAATTTAAACCATAATTCAAGATCAGTTTGGTCTAGTTACTAGTGACCACAACTCAAAACATATACAAGGGCAGTAATTACCTGAATGGAATTGACCATAACAATGAAAAGAAGAAACAAAAGTTCTTGAATTCTGGTCTGTGAAAGAGAAGGTGGTTACTAAATTAAACCCCTGCATGTCCATTTGCATAATGCAAAGAACTCAAAGAGGTAGGTAGTGCAAGCACTGGCTTCTTGATGCTAACCTGACTAAACCCCAGATGACAGTGTGAGAGAGACATCAAACCCTACTAGCAAAACCGGAAGCTAACCATCCAGAACCCTGCCAAGTGTCACTCATCAGTAGTTAAACTAATGCAAATGGGGTAATTTTATTTCATTAGTGTATTGAAGTATTTTGGCATGCAGATCAGAGCGTACCAGCTGGTACAGAATCATTTGCATGCACTTTTATTTATGAGTGCTGAGAATGGAGACAAAAGGTGGCAGTGCAGCAAGGGCCTTCATCTGAGGCTGACTGAGCTATCATTACCAGGGTTAAGAAGAGGTTAGATGGTTGATGGCTATTTCTTCTGTGGCTGATGGGCAGAGCTGCAACCTACATTGGCCCATGTGATTGGGCCGCACAGCCTTGCTTTCTGACTCTGCAAGTGTTGCACCCATTGGATTTCCAGGATCCCTGTGTAAAAAACGTATCCCATTCAGTATTTCTGCATGCACTCTTAAGACAAATTACAACTACCAGAATGGAAGGAAAAAATAGGAGGAGAGATACTTGCGAGAGACATAGTATAAAATGAGATTTCTGTGAAAAAGCACACATGACATTTGCGTCAACAAACTCAAGGGCATATTTATGAGAACTTTGCATCATGATTGCACCACTCAATGCGGTACATGTGTGTGACACAAACCTTTAAGTCATAATTTTGAATCCAAGCAAAGCCACTTTGCACAGCTTTGAATGGCTGAAAAAATATGGAGTAATTCAACCTAGCGCAAATCGCTGCATAGCATTAATCTGCGCAATGGAGGCGTTCCATGGGTGTTACAGTGGGTGTCCCCATGCAACTTCCATGGTTTTTGATGCATTCCCAGATTTACCAAACCTGGTAAATCTGGAAATGTGCCAAAAAGATACGTAATGAGGAGACACATCTTTATTTATCCTTGTTTTTTCCTATTTCTAGGGAAAAGCCTCTCAGGATTGTTTTTGTGCAGGAAGGTGCCCCTTCTTGCACAAAAACAATCCTGCTTACAACAGAGGTACCCTTGTACCATGGTGCAAGAGTTCCTACGTTTGCCCTAGGCTGCCAAAACAGCACCACTGCAAGGGGAAAGGACAGGAATGCATGGTATTGGATAAATACAGCACATTCCTGTGCTTTCCCTGTGACTCAGGGCAGCGCAGCAAGATGACTTGGTGCGCTGCCATGCGCCACAAAGGTCATAAATATGGCCCTTAGTTCCTAAACCACAACCGGAAGGATACATGAAGTATGTGGTGTCTCCTGCATGTGGTTCTATGATTAGAATCACATGTAGATTAGTAGAGTTAGAAACCTTGTAGCATAAGGTTCCATAACCAAAGGATGTGAGTGGAAAATCTGATGGGAGATGTCTGAGTGATAGAAACAACAGTAGTAATAGAATAATAATGAGTTTCTGGAGAAGAATTCCACCCCGTTATCTGAAGGACATTTTCACTATGTCATGTGAACTTAGTTATTTAAAGTGTTGTTGATTTATGTGGGACCACACATGTGGCCCTAGTAATATCAAGGTTCTGTTTATCTATTTATATTTTTAAGAAGGAGAGATGTGTGCTGTCTCCTGCATGTGGTTCTATGAATAGAAGCACATGCAGATTAGTAAAATTAGCAAGCTTGTAGCATAAGGTTGCATAACTGTAATGATTGGAACATTCTGAGTTAGTTACCTGCTAGCTGACTATGAATGAGGTGTACAGTAATAAACCTACTGGTTTCAACCTACATGTGTGTGGAAGGTTGTCTTCTAAAATATCACAAAGTCCCAAGCTGGAGTTGTGTTTGTCAGTTATTTAAAATTATTTGAAGCCTTGCTGATTAAAGTATAAGTTATACTGTCTTAGAAAAGCTACATTTCCATCCAATCCAGGTACTTCTAGTGTTTGTTTCGCCCACTGTGAATGCCGAGGCTCAGGACCGCAAGGCAAGGAACAACATGAGATTTCATTTTGAACTGCATGAATTGTCTTTTACAAATGCTCTCAAAAAGGTGTCACTCAAAGTCTCACACATGAGGGTTGGAAATGGCATTCATAGGCACCGAGGGAAAATACAAATGCCACACATAGGTGTCCTGCAAATCTAGCAGGTATGCATCCAGCACAGATTCCCAAAGGATCAAAAGTCCCCTGAGACATTTATCACGTATTGCATCACCCTCATGGAAGCACCCTGTAATACAGAACTCTAACCAAATGGCTATCTTCTGTATTGTCTTAGGAAGAAAGAGAGATCAGAATCGTAGTATGGCCATCTCCTGTAGCGCAATCATTAACTACCTTTAAATCTCTACCTTGGCACTAAAGTTGGTTCATTATGTTGCTTCGCTTGGAAATGCTAGATCCTTTTATAATCACAACTTAAAATAGTGTAACACTGAATAAATCTTTATAACTCCCTGTGCCATAAGCTGCAAATATGCATAATATGTCAAATCCATTATACATTGCGCTGGCTAGTAGAAGTGCGGTTTCAGTTATGCCCTACCACAGTCCTTCATCACACGTTGCAGTAATGTGGGTTCCACCGAGCAGGCACACCCCAAGGATCTACACGTAGACTTGCACAGAAGGTCACAAGACCAGATCCACTTTGGGAACCTCTGGTTTGGGAATATAATCGGTAGGACATAGTTTAGTTACCATTGAGTGCATTGACACTTGGCACATTAGTGATGTGGATTTTAAAGGATTTTGGGCACTTGGCACTTTTAGTGCTACAGTTCTTAAATTGCTTCAGTTTAGCGCTGGGACTTTAGACTTAAAGGGACCTAAAAACGAAGTTTTCAAAAGATGTAATTGTCATTTATCACCTTAATGATTTAGCTTGAAGAGGGCAGCTCCTTATTATCTTATCATTAAGTGTATGTGATTGAAAATTTACTTTTTAATATTGAATGCCTTATTTTAGGGGAATGGATTCTTTACTTTGATTTATGCAGATCTCTGTATGTAATATTAGTGTAATGTTCATGGTTTTAATTAACTGTAATAAAATGTACTTACTTACTACACACTGCAACTGTATAAACAAATCATATATACTGGCCTCACCCACAAATGTTTGTTTGAAGGGCATGAGAAAAATCCCTCACTCCCTTTTGATCTGCCATTGGGAAATTCTTCTTGCAGCAGAAATAACTGTCCAAATTATCCGTTTCTACTACACTGCTTCGGTTTACACATCCCAGTCCCAAATGGAATCCACACAACATAACTTTCTATGTTTAAAAATTTGAAGATTCTTCTGCTAGAATAAAAATGTTCTCTGTAGAGGCTTCACTTGTTATTGAAGCTAAATCGGGGCTATACCAAATATATTGAAAAATATACAGTCTTCCTTCTCATTTTCTAACACCGCCCTTAGATCTCTTCAAAAACTCTCAAAAAAACTGCTTAACTGCTAAACTGGGCGGTGCTTTATTACAGGGCTTTCTACTTCTTGCTTTACCTTATTTAAAAAACAACAAAAAAAAAACCTATAAAAGGAAGAAACATAGAGACTCTTAAAGTTGTAGAAATTTCAGAGTATAATTATTATTTTTTTCTCCCACCAGCCATACAAGTTTTCCAAATTTCCAGCTTCAATAACAGTCTCTTTAAACAGCAGCCCTCCCCCTCCTGACCAGTAGTCGATACTAAATTCTTCCTCCACCGGGGACGAAGCGCAAGGATGATATCCAAAATACAGCCAGCGAAGTCCGACCCTCCCAGCATATGTGCCAGAACGCCTTAAATTAACCGCTGGTTCTGACAAAGGATTCCGCCATCCGTCTTCCGCCTCCCGGGGGCACACGAACAAGAACGCGTCGGAAGAAAATCAGTGCTGATGCGTCTCCGTGTCTCCTCGTCTCTTCATCGAGATGCGGAGAAAACAGAACAAACCGCCATTGCCGTGGGGCAGGGGCGGAGATCACGTGTGGCTACGCGGTGTGGATCGCAGCCATCCAATCTGAGAAGGAAAATGAATCCGCGCCCTAAAGCCAAAAAGCGCCTCCTACTGGCTAAAGAAACTAGAGAACTGGCCTGTTGTACTGATAAAGACATTAGCCTGAAATCACCTAGCCCTGAATCTACGTTTGAAAGTTCAGAAGAAGAGGAGGGTATTGCAGCAATGTTGGTGGAAAGAGATGATAAAATAGAAAAAAACAAGAATGCTTGTATCTCTCTGCCAGCTTTACAGATCACTGAAAATCAAAAGAAGCTGAAAGTAACTAAAGAAACAAAACAGTTTCCAGTCTTTGTAAAAAAAGACGGCAGCATTTACCCCCTCCTTGGCTATGAGCCCAGCCTTGAACCCTGCCACAGTCCTGGTACTAACAACATCGGAAGGGGTCATGCTAAAAGATTCCCAGGATGCCTCAAAAGAGACCGGACTGGCCGTAATTCACAGCAGTATGTGTCTGACTACTACAGAATGTTTTGAACAGGGGAAGGACTCAGAGCCTTTGGAGGATCTACAGAAGTCAGTGAAAACAGTTGTCGATATTCCTCCGCTAATTATACCTGCTGCAGCAGTATCTTTATCTAGCTCGGAATATAATCCTCTAACTTCTCCTAGCGGAGGGTTTAAACAATCAGAGGCCGCGGGACAAGAAATGCAGTATATCGGTCTTCCTAAAAAGTTAGGAGGTGAACAACTATTATCGACTCCGGATGTATCTTCTGTCTCCCCGTCTGATAATTTAAATTCTGTTATGGATCTAAACGGAGAGCTTCAGCTGAACATTAAAGATATGCTAAATCTAATATTAGATGAGATCCGGGACTTAAGAAGTTCGCAAAGATCCGAACTGGCCTCTATCCATCAAAGATTAGAAAAGATCGAAGAGACAATGTTGAGTCTTGCTACGAAACTGCAAGAAGTAGAAACCAGAATTTCAGCATTATAAGATCAAATGGTTGTTGGATCAGAGAAAGTTAAAGAGGCTGTCAAAGATAAAGATACCTTGATAAATAAATTAGAGGAGTTGGAGAATCACTCTAGGAGATCTAACCTTTGAATTGTGGGTATACCAGAGGGTC
Source organism: Triturus cristatus (assembly GCF_964204655.1). Taxonomy (NCBI): domain Eukaryota; kingdom Metazoa; phylum Chordata; class Amphibia; order Caudata; family Salamandridae; genus Triturus; species Triturus cristatus. The sequence continues at coordinate 451,984,705 of NC_140586.1, read as the reverse complement.
TTGCAGGATCTCAGCCCTTGCAGTGGATCAACTCTTTTATTAAACAAAAAGTGGTTCCGGAATTCGATGGCGATCTTACAATCACTAGAGCTCATCGGGTGCCGTCATGTCCTTTTCCTAACTCCTCTCTGCCTCGAACATTCTTGCTAAATTTTGCAGACTTTCGTGTGAAAGAAACAATTTTTGTCTAAAGCAATTCAACAAAGACAGTTTGTTGTTAATGAGACAGCAAGTTGCCGGATCTTTTCAGATATGACAGCTGTCGCTGCACGTAGAAGAAAAGAATTTGCGAAAATGCTCCATCTTTTTAAAGCAAAAGGAGCACAAGCTTCGATCGCTCAACAATCTAAATTGAAAGTGTTGTTTAGAGGCAAATTTATAATGCTTTCTGATTTAGAGGAAGCCCAGAACCTGTTAAAGGAAATTTCGTAGGGCCCTAAGCTGCTTAGCGGTCTATATTTAAGGAGGCTTTAGGTTAAGAGAATAGCTGAATTGTGGGTGTTCTAAGTCGCTTTTAGAGCTTAATTCTGTTATTTATGAGATGTTGGAGCTTTGAGAATTGGGGGGCTGGGGGGGTAAGGTCACGGGGGTGTAAATTCAAGACACCCAGGTTAATTGGGGGAGGTAAAATGTGGAAGGTGTGGTGTTGGGGAGGGGTTCCACATTTTGGGAAGGGCAGTGGTAGTAGCTTAGGGGGAAAAATGAAGTCCTTGATTTTTTGTTTTTCTCAATATTACTGTAAAATTATAGTAGATAGGTTGAATTTGGTTCAGAGGATGGACCATAGGTTGACAGAGTTTAAGTCAAGTAGCTATGATGTCTAGCATCGAATCACTGAAGGTTATTTCATTTAATGTAAACGGCCTAAATAATAGTAATAAAATGCGGGCAATTGAACTATGGATTAAAACAGAAAATCCGGCAGTCATAATGTTGCAAGAGACGCATATTTCTGATATTAAGCTGCCAGATTTTCGTATGTTTCAATCGTGGGCTTCATATCGGTGGTTTTCGTCATCCTCTGCCTCCTTGAGAGGCACGGCCATATTTTGAAATAAAAGATTACAAGCAGAGGTAGTGAATTCTGAAAAAGACCAAAATGGTCGTTGGTGCTGGGTAACCTGTACCCTTAGACAGTTTAAAAAACCTATAACTTTTGTTAATTTTTATGCACCAACAGAAGATAGACCCAAAGTCTATGAGGAGTTGTTTCAATCCCTAATTCTGGTACCGGGGGATCTGATAATAGGGGGGGATTTTAATATCCTTATGAATCCTTTATTGGACTCCTCTGAATCAAAGTGTAAGCAGTGTAAACCTAGATCTCTTAAAACTCTACAACAATATAGCGTCACTCTTGACTTACACGATCCCTGGCGAATAAATAATCCAAGTAAATCCGCATTTACATGCTGGTCGGGGAGGCATCGCTCCTCATCTCGTATTGATTTCTTCCTGGTTTCCCAGACGTTAGGCTTTAATCATCAGGCTTTTCTGTTTAACGGATTTTCCGATCATGCGATACTGAGGTTACAAATTAAACTGTCAGAGGTATCAAGGATCCCGAAAAAATTGGTCTCTTAATCAACATTATCTATATGATGAAATTTGGATGGGTGCCTCCATGGAGGAGATTCGACATTTTTGGAGCCGAAATATGGGCACAGCATCGCTACATACGATTTGGGACGCACTTAAAGTCTTTTTCCGGGGGTTAGCTATGTCACGACCCACAGAGGGCGCCGACGAGCACTGCCAGGTTACAGGAAGAACACCCGTGGTAAACGGGAGTAAGGGGAACTACAGTTCCCAGGGCGCAAGGCGGGCAGACGTACATACGTCAGCGCGCTCGGCGCAATCAAGAACAAAAGGAACATCCGGCGGAACTCAGGTGCCGGTTATTTTGGTTTCCTGGTTCGAGCAAGACAGAGTGCTGCGTACTGGTAGGGGTGCTCCGCACCGACTTACTTTTTTCTCGCAGGCTCAAGGGCTTGCACTTCTTGAGCATTACAGGTCTGAACTTACTTGGTAGTGATTTCGGACGTAGTCGATCCCGTTGGACGCCGATCAAGGCATTGCGGGATCGCCAAGGCTTTTTGCTTCTGCTTCCGGATAGACCATTGTCGATCCCGTTGGGCGCCTTACGAGGCATTGCGGGGTCGTGAATTCATGGTATAGAATCCTCGAGACAATCAGAGGTTCGAGTCCGTAAGAAACCAGGCATACAGCGGTTTCGTCTTAGAAGGGACTCAGCGACGGCTCCCAGAGCTAGCAGTACTTACTATCTGAACATTGTGGTAGTAAGACCTCTGCGATACTGGTGGGGGTCATACCTTGTTACTTGCTAGTACTGCACAAGACGTATTGGAGCAGTGCTATAGGGGTGTGTTGAACACCTCACAGGGGTGCAGGAATTACCCGGGGTGCTAGTCCCATCTGCACGTCATTTGTTTATTTTGTACTCCATACAGGGGCGGTGAGGTGACTTCTGGCATACGTCCTCCCCCCCTGTACGGTCAGAAAACCCAGGATTGGTGGTAGGTACTGAAAACCTAGGGAGATACGTGTGCGTGGGAGTAGAGTGAGAGGGTGACCCCTATGCTAATCCCTGCCTTCTCTGTAGGACTCACGAACATCAGCTTCAAGGGGATCCACGTCTCCCAAGCCGTTATTTCCTTTACAGGTACTGCAGGGTAGCTGGGGATAGCAATGTGCCCAGGGTTCTAGGGCGGTTCTAACCATAGCCTACTGTTTATTTCTCTTTCAGGTCTCCCTCCCCGCAGTTCCCATCCTTTCCTTCCCTCGCCTGATCGCCCTTCTGTGTCTGTCATATTTATATCAGACCAAGGGGCTATCTGGAGGTGGACCCCTTACAGCATCGTGCGACCCCGAGGACTATCGGACGGTGACAAAATAACCGGCCTACGAATTGCTGTCCTCCCAGTCGCACGGTGGGATGGCCACCTTAGAGGACGTCTTAGCCGCTTTGGCCCTGTTACAGGCCGAGGTGGTTGCCTCTAGAACAGAAACTGCCACACTACAGGCGCAGGTAGACCGCTTGGAGCGGAATCCCTTTGATGCTGGCTCACAACGCCTTCACCCCGTAGCCCCTGTAGTGGTGGAAATCCCCACGCCAATTCCTTTAGCCACCCCGGAAAGGTACAGCGGGGACAGCGGTAAATTGCAAGTCTTCCTGGCGCAAGTTATGTTGCATTTTACATGTAAGGCCAGGGCGTTCAATACCAACCATTCGAAGGTCGCTTTCCTTCTCTCCTATTTATCAGGGGATGCAGCCCAATGGGCAGTTCCCTTAGTGAGGAGGGACGACCAGCTCCTGTACGATTGGACCGCCTTTCTGGCAGAATTTGAGAAAACCTTCAATCGCAGAGCCGCTACGCTTTCGGCAGACAGGGATCTGCTGGAGTTGCGACAAGGTAATAGGGATGTCATCTCATATCTCAATGATTTCAGGCGACTAATAGCGGAATCAGAGTGGCCAGAAGGGAAACACGCGGCTATATTCCATCAGGGCTTATGCGACGAGATGAAAGACGTCTTGGCACAGATCGACCCACAACCCACTTCCTGTGAGGCTCTCATAAGTCTGGTCCTTCGGCTGGACCATAGGATGAGCGAGAGAAAAGGGGAGCATAGAAGGCGAGAGAGACCAGTACCTAACATGGAGAATACCAGGTCGACCCACAACGCGGCGCCCATTAAACCAGAGCCCATGGAAATTGGAGCGGTACGGTCCCCGCTCACCGCCGAGGAACGAGAGTATCGGAGGAAGAGAGGCCTGTGTCTGTATTGCGGGCGGAAGGGTCATTTCATACGGGAATGCAGTATGAGGCCGAAAGTGTCGCGTCCCGATCAAAAGGCAGCAGTAACCCGAACTAGTTTCTCTTCGGCGGGAAACGACTCGGCTTAAAGAAGAAGGAAGGGAATTCTTTGAGCACCTTGTATATCCCTTCATTGGAAGAGCTGAAAACCCCGAACAGAAATCACTTTTATGTGGACTTGCATATCCTGGTAGCGAGGGAGTGGCTTCCAGTCCAGGCGTTAGTGTATTCTGGGGCCACAGGGTGCTTTATCGATCAGGACCAGGTGGTACGTCTCGGAATAACCTTACAGGAGAAGAGTAAGCCAGAGATGGTGTTTGCGGTGGATGGAAAGAAGTTGGATTCCGGTCCAGTGAGATTCCATACAGGACCCTTGTCGGTGCGGCAGGGAAAGGAGCACCAGGAGGTTCTTTCCTTTAATGTTATTCCGGCCCCCCATTACGGAGTCATTTTGGGGTTGCCGTGGTTACGTCTCCACAACCCGCTCATCAACTGGCACGATAAGACCCTACAGTTCGCCTCGGATTACTGCATGGCTAATTGCTCCGTTTCCCCTCGGAACCCAGCCTCCTCGTTGGCAACTGGTTATCAAGTGGCAACTGCGGTGGAACACGCGGTTGCGTTGCCGGAAGCCTATGCCGAATTCGAAGACGTCTTTAATGAAGACAAGGCTGAAGTTTTACCTCCGCACAGGGCATACGATTGCCAAATAGATCTGATACCCGGAGCAGTCATTCCAACCGGACGGGTGTATGCCCTAACGGAGCCCGAACATAAATACCTTAGGGAATATCTTGATAAATACTTGGGCCTGGGGTTTATCAGAGTATCTAAGTCTCCCGCAGCGTCACCTCTTTTTTTTATTCCCAAAGCAAATGGCGAGCTCCGTGCGTGTGTGGACTTCAGGGCGTTAAACGCCATTACAGTCAAAAACCGGTACCCTCTACCGTTAATTAATGTGCTGCTGGAGAAGGTGAAGGAGGCTGTGATATACACGCGTCTGGACCTAAAAGGAGCTTATCATTTGGTCCGTATGAGGAGAGGTGACGAATGGAAGACCGCGTTTAAAACGCGCTTCGGCCTATACGAGTATTTGGTTATGCCGTTTGGGCTGTGCAACGCCCCGGCTGCCTTTCAGTTTTTCCTAAATGACGTCCTTCGTGAATACCTTGATCATTTCGTCATAGTTTACATAGACGATATCTTGATCTATTCTAAAGACACCAAGGATCATACTCGCCAGGTAAAGATCATACTACACACCTTGCGAAAACACCACTTATTTTGTAAGATCAGTAAGTGTGAGTTTGGGGTAACCATGGTGGAATTCCTAGGGGTGAACCTCACCCCCTGGGGCCAAGAAATGTCGGAAAGGAAGATACTGGCAGTGAAGAACTGGCCAACCCCTCACAACCTTCGAGATGTTCAATGTTTCCTGGGGTTTGCCAACTTTTATCGTCGGTTTATCGATCGATTCTCTGACATGGCAAATCCCCTCACTCAACTATTGCGCAAGAAAACAGTGTTTCAGTGGACCGCAAGAGCCCAACAAGGATTCGAAGAGCTGAAGGACGCATTCTCAAAGGCCCCGGTCTTGGCTCATGCTCACCCGGAATACCCATTCATCGTGGAAGCAGACGCCTCTGACACAGCTGTGGGGGCGGTGTTATCGCAGCGACACTTCGAGACAGGCAGACTGCATCCAGTGGCTTACATGTCCAGGAAGTTAAATCCCGCGGAGTGTAATTATAACATCGCAGAAAAAGAGCTGCTTGCCATCAAGGATGCGTTCAGCGAATGGAGGCACCACTTGATGGGCGCCAGACATGTGGTCACGGTTTACACCGACCACAGGAACTTACAGTTCATGACGGCCGCGAGACACCTCACACCCCGTCAACTGAGATGGACTCTCTTTTTTGCGGGGTACAACTTTCTTGTTACCTACAGGCCCGGGAGAGAGAATAAAAAGGCAGACGCTTTATCCCGACAAGCCTCTCAGGGTATCCCATCGGCAGTTCCCAAAGGAGCCATCATCAGTTCGGAGCACGTCATCGGGGCTACTTGCACGGATCCGTTCCTACGGAGTATAGCTCAGAACGTCAGAACTCCCAGGTGGAGGGACTGGCTGAGAAGTAATGCTGAATGGAAGATAGTGCAAGGCCTGCCGATGAGGGAAAAGCAGTTACTCCTTCCAATCCGATCTCTACGCCTGCAGGCGTTTAAATGGTGTCATCAACTACCTTGTGCAGGTCACAATGGCAAAGAGAAAACTCTAGACAGGATTTTGCGTCAATTCTGGTGGCCTTCGGTACACAAAGATATCACAGCCTGGGTTGAGGAATGTCGAGTGTGCAGTCAGATGAAATCCTCACATACGAAACAAGCGGGACTGTTGCATCCTCTCCCCACACCCGACCTCCCCTGGGAAAACATTTCAGTGGATTTTATCGTTGGAATGCCTAGTGATAAAGGATGTACCGTGATTACGGTCATTGTGGACTATTTGACGAAAATGGCACACTTCGTGGCTTGTAAGACACTACCCTCTTCAGGACAATTAGCGCACCTGCTTTTAGAGAACGTGGTGCGACTGCACGGATTGCCAAGGAAAATTGTTTCGGATCGAGGTGGTCAGTTCACTGCCCATTTCTGGAAGGCATGGTGTTCGGCCTTGGGGATCGAGTCAAACATCTCCACCAGCTTCCACCCACAGACGGATGGGCAAACCGAACGAGTGAACCAAACCCTGAAACAATATCTTAGGTGTTATTCCAGCGCATCCAAGAACGAGTGGGTGGACTTACTCTGGTTGGCGGAGGTGGCATATAACAGCGCTTCCCACGCGTCCACCAAGCTTACTCCTTTTTTCTGCTCGTATGGTTTCCACCCCTGGTTTTCTCCCTTCCTTAAACCCGTTCTTGCTACTAAGGTGCCTGAGGCGCAGTATAGAATAGAACGCATCCGGAAGAACCTACAGGCAGCAAAAACCAATTTAAGAGCAGCGAAGGGCAGTTACAAGGCTTATGCGGACAGGAGTAGAAGGCAGGGTCCTGTTTATAAGGTAGGAGATTACGTGTGGTTATCCACAAAACACATACGGTTCAAACGCTATAGCATCTTTAATCCCAAATACATCGGGCCATATAGGGTGGTGCAGTTAGTAAACCCTGTAGTGGTGAAGCTTTCCTTGCCTTCCTCGCTGAGAATCCACCCGGCATTCCACGTGTCCCTCGTGAAACCTGCCGTGGGAGGGCCCAGTAAAACCCCTGCGCCTACCATCATAGATAGTGAGGTCGAATACGAGGTGAAGGGAATATTGGACTCCAAGATCTATCGCAACCGGTTGTGGTACCTGCTGGCGTGGGAGGGATACGGGGAGGAGGAGAACTCTTGGGAACCTGCTTCCAACGTCCATGCTCCCGAGCTGATTGCTCAGTTTCATAAGGCCCATCCGAAGAAGGCATGTTTATGTCAGTGCTCTTCGGGGGAGGGATGTACTGTCACGACCCACAGAGGGCGCCGACGAGCACTGCCAGGTTACAGGAAGAACACCCGTGGTAAACGGGAGTAAGGGGAACTACAGTTCCCAGGGCGCAAGGCGGGCAGACGTACATACGTCAGCGCGCTCGGCGCAATCAAGAACAAAAGGAACATCCGGCGGAACTCAGGTGCCGGTTATTTTGGTTTCCTGGTTCGAGCAAGACAGAGTGCTGCGTACTGGTAGGGGTGCTCCGCACCGACTTACTTTTTCCTCGCAGGCACAAGGGCTTGCACTTCTTGAGCATTACCGGTCTGAACTTACTTGGTAGTGATTTCGGACGTAGTCGATCCCGTTGGACGCCGATCAAGGCATTGCGGGATCGCCAAGGCTTTTTGCTTCTGCTTGGGCGCCTTACGAGGCATTGCGGGGTCGCGAATTCATGGTATAGAATCCTCGAGACAATCAGAGGTTCGAGTCCGTAAGAAACCAGGCATACAGCGGTTTCGTCTTAGAAGGGACTCAGCGACGGCTCCCAGAGCTAGCAGTACTTACTATCTGAACATTGTGGTAATAAGACCTCTGCGATACTGGTGGGGGTCATACCTTGTTACTTGCTAGTACTGCACAAGACGTATTGGAGCAGTGCTATAGGGGTGTGTTGAACACCTCACAGGGGTGCAGGAATTACCCGGGGTGCTAGTCCCATCTGCACGTCATTTGTTTATTTTGTACTCCATACAGGGGCGGTGAGGTGACTTCTGGCATACGTCCTCCCCCCCCTGTACGGTCAGAAAACCCAGGATTGGTGGTAGGTACTGAAAACCTAGGGAGATACGTGTGCGTGGGAGTAGAGTGAGAGGGTGACCCCTATGCTAATCCCTGCCTTCTCTGTAGGACTCACGAACATCAGCTTCAAGGGGATCCACGTCTCCCAAGCCGTTATTTCCTTTACAGGTACTGCAGGGTAGCTGGGGATAGCAATGTGCCCAGGGTTCTAGGGCGGTTCTAACCATAGCCTACTGTTTATTTCTCTTTCAGGTCTCCCTCCCCGCAGTTCCCATCCTTTCCTTCCCTCGCCTGATCGCCCTTCTGTGTCTGTCATATTTATATCAGACCAAGGGGCTATCTGGAGGTGGACCCCTTACAGCATTGTGCGACCCCGAGGACTATCGGACGGTGACAAGCTATTGGAAAGGATTCTGAATATATTTAAAAAATGAAGAAGGATAAGAAAGATTTGGAAGACAAGGTGCAAACAGTATATGCCCTCTTCACTAAAACTCCTACCCAGAATAATAAAAACCTGCTGACCCAGGCTAAGTATGATCTTACCTCTAATTATTACGCTCAGGGGGAATCAATTTTTTCAGAATGCACAGCAAAAAATGTATGAGGAAAGCAATTTTACTGGCCGTTTCCTAGCACGGCAGGCGAGGGAACGAGCCGCTTCAAATCATATAAAAGCATTAAGATGCCCGCTAACTCTTAAACAAAGTAAGGACCCTGTATATATTGGTGAAATCATGGTGTCGCATTATGACTCCATATATGTCCACCAGCAAAATGTGGATCTGAATGCCCTTAAAACATTTTTATTAGAAAATAATCTACCTAAACTCACTGAGTTAGATAATCTTTCTATGGCCAGCCCTTTCACAATGGAAGAACTTGAAAGAGCTGTTAAAAACTTGCCGAATGGCAAGGCTTGTGGCCCGGATGGATTGCCATCAGAGTTTTTTAAGGTCTTCTTTAGTTCATTTTCTGAATTTTTTCTTCAATTATTGAATTCTATGTTAGAGGGGGGTGAAATACCCAAATCTTTTGGTCAAGGCAATATTGTAAGCTTTTTAAAAAAGGGGAAAAACAGTGAAGATCCGAACGCCTACCAGCCGATAACGTTATTAAATTCAGATTATAAAATCTTAACTAAACTATTATCACTTCGGTTTAATCGGTATGCAGATGACTTGATTCATCCAGATCAAAATGGCTTTATTGCCTACAGACAATTGGCTACCAATATTCATTACTTAACGGAAGTCCTTGACTATTTTGAGATACAGAAAATCCCAGCTCTTGTTTTATTATTGGACGCCGAGAAGGCTTTTGACCTCGTAGTCTGGGACACATTGTTTATGATTTTGGATCAATTTGGTATCTCTTTGAAAATTATATCTTTGATTCGGAAATTATACCAAGGGGCAGAAGCAAATGTCATTGTTAATACTTTAGTCGCCGGGGTGGTCAAAGTGAGGAGAGGCACAAGGCTGGGGTGCCCTCTCTCACCTGTTCTTTTTGCATTCTTTATTGAACCTTTGGCGGCGGCCATAAGGAATTGCTCGATTATTTGCCCTCCAATTCCGTCAATAGCAAAGTTAAAATTATATGCCGATGATATAATGCTTATCATCAAACCGGAATTGGAGGTTCAAATTAAAGCTTTTCAGCTTTTTGAAATTTTTGAAGCCTTAGGTGGCTATCGTATTAACAAATCCAAAACTGAAGTTATACAGTGTGGCGAAGACATCGGGGACTTACATAGAGATATTCGGTCATGTATTAATACTAAACCAAAGAGATATCTTGGCGTACATTTTTCATGTTCAGTTTCTGATTTATATCAATTGAATTATGTACCGCTTTTGCAGAAAATACAAACTCTTTTTGAACGCTGGGATTCTCTTCCCCTCTCTATTTTAGGTCGTGTCGCATTAATTAAAATGTCGGTTCTACCTTTATTCAACATTTTATTCTCAACTATTCCATGCACTTTATCTAGTGCATTTTTCAACCGAGTTGAGTCTCTGTTTACAGCTTTTTGATGGGCGAAGAAGACTCCACGCATTGTACTTTGCACTTTATACGAGGATGTGGATCAAGGAGGCTTAGCACTCCCGAATCGAAGGGATTATTACTATGCGCATTTTGCGCAATATTTATCTAGATTTAAGCCTCAACCACAGAGTTATCCCTTTATTAAAAGTTTGATGGATTTAATGTTGAAGGAAAACCAGATTCAATCCCCCCTGCAAATTTTTAAATCACCTAAATTGGTTCGTTATAAATGTCTACATTGTTTTTTTTTTTAAACGACAGGCACTGTTTAAGAGATATGATATCCCTGCTATTAATTCAGCTACACTACTCTCAGGGATTTTTTCACTGGCAGGGATTTCATTTTCCTTAGATCTTACTATGAAATGGGCTGCTGCTGGGTTTTACAAGGTGTCGGATTTCTTAAAAGATGGAAATTGGCTTATTAAGATCGAAATGTTTAATCGGATTCCAAATGATTTTATTCTTCATGGGTCCTAAAACATTTTATATAAATTTTTATTGGAATTAGATATCCCCCAAATCTGTGCACAAAGTTAATTAGTTAATGATTTGTTTATAGAAACTGTTAACAGAAAACCAGGTGCTTGGAAACAGTGTTTAGCATTTGCTAAGAACGTGGATCTCGGAAATAAAGCAATTAAAAAATGGACTGATCAGGAGAATGTTGCGATGACTTCCGGGGATTGGTCAATGATCAACAAATTAAATTTTCATACTGTGAGGGGTGCAAATTGGCGAAGAATGTTATTCTTTAGTAAATGGTTGCTCTATCGAACCCCCTCTCTTCTTCAAAAAATGTATCCTGATCACCCAGCAAGTTGTTTCCGTTGTATCAATCATCCAATAGCTAATTGGTCCTACATTATGTGGTCGTGCTTAAAAAATCAGAAATTCTGGGAAGATATCTTTGGCTTATTGGAGATTGAATGTGATTTACATTGTATTAGGACGGAGAGATTGATTTTGTTGGGGTATGATATTGAGGTTTTACTCTCACCCCGAATGATTAAATTAGTATACATTGCCACAGCAGTAGCTAGATCACTTCTTTTGCAGAATTGGCGAACGGAAGTAGTTCCATCAGTGGTAGAATGGTCCCGCAAGATGCAAAGGGTGAAAAAAAGTGAAATCATTTATGCGAGGAGAATTGGAGGTCTTATAAAATTCAACAAAATATGGGCCTCCTACTTTGATTAGAAAAAAGGGGATTTTCTGATATCAGCTTATTATTATTATTATTATTAAGGAGGACCCTGTGGAGGTGGTTTTTTAGATCTTGATGAGTTTTGATCTGCTGCTTCCTGAATTGAATGTATTATTTTATCTTCATGTATTATGGTGCTAATTGTTGGGCATATTTGGTATTGTTTTCAATGTGTTTTATATGCTTTATATGTTTTTTCTTGGACTTCAATAAAATAAAAAAATAAAAAAATTAACAAAAAAAAATAACAGGAGGAAACTTTGTTTCAGTACAGCATCTACAGTATGAGATAACAGGCATTTATCCATTTAAATAAACATGTCTACTTCAAAAAAAAAAAAAAAAATACAGTCTTGGTATAATTCAATGCATTTATAGTCGCGCGCCAAAATCAGAAGGTTGTGACAACAAGCATTTACAATGCAATGGTCTCGGCAATATTATAGGTAGAGCTATTGGTATTGCTCATTATTATTTTATCATTTTTGTATCCCTAAATAAATGGCCTTGTCATTAGCTTTTTTTTTGCATATGTGATACCTATTGCATTAGCAGAGAGAGAGTGAGGTAGTGAGATAGAGAGAGAGAGTGGGGTATTTAAATAGAGAGTGAGGTAGTGAGAGAGAGTGAGGTAGATAGAGAGTGAGGTAGTGAGATAGAGAGTGAGGTAGATAGAGAGTGAGGGACAGGCAAAGCGGTCCATGCAGGAACGAAGAAGCATCTGTGGAGCCAGGACAGGGAAAAAGTGGTATCTGTGAAGACAGGGTAGGGAAAGGGGCATCTGTGGAGCCAGGGTGGGAAAAGGGGCATTTGTGGAGCTGGGGTAGGGAAAGGGGCATTTGTGGAGCTAAGGGGCATCTGTGGAGTCAGGGTATGGAAAGGGGCATCAGTGGAACCAGGAACGGGGGCTCTGGGGGGCCAGGGTAGGGAAAGGGGCATCTGTAGAGCCAGGGTAGGGAAAGGGGGATTTGTGGAGCTAAGGGGCATCTGTGGAGGCAGGGTATGGAAAGGGGCATCTGTTAACCAGGAAAGGGGCCTCTGTGGAGTCAGGGTAGGGAAAGGGGCATCTGTGGAGCCAGGGTAGGGTATTTGTGGAGCCAGGGTAGGGAAAGGGGCCTCTGTGCAGTCAGTTCTCTGTTGGACCGGTCAGAGGGATGGAGCCTCCTACATCACTCACTCTCTATCTCTCTACCTCACTCTTTCTATCTCACTAACTCACTTTCACTGTCTCTTTCACTACCTCTCTCTATCTCACTACATCACAACACCACTCTGCTTACATCTCACTACCTCACAACATCCCTCTCCCTCACTACATCACTGTTTCACTACCTCACTCTCTCTCACTACATAACTCTCTCTACCTCACTACTCCACTCTATCTCACTACCTCACTATCTCACAACTTCTCTCTCTCAAAACATCACTACCTCACTCTCTAGCTCACAACCTCACAACTTTACTCTCTCTCACTCACTACCTCAATCACTCTCAATCTCACTACCTCACTCTTTCTATCTCACTAACTCACTTTCACTCTCTCTTTCATTACCTCTCTCTCTCTATCTCACTACATCACAACATCACTCTATGCTTATATATCACTACCTCACAACATCCCTCTCCCTCACTACCTCACTCTTTCACTACCTCACTCTCTCTATCTCACTACCTCACTCTCTATCTACCTCACTCTCTATCTCACTCTCTATCTACCTCACTCTCTCTCACTACCTCACTCTCTATTTCAATACCTCACTCTCTCTCTCTCTCTCACTACCTCACTCTCTCTCTGCTAATGCAATAGGTATCACATATGCAAAAAAAAAGCTAATGCCAATAGAAATGACAATGCCATTTATTTAGGGATACAAAAATGATAAAAAAATAATGAGCAATACCAATAGCTCTACCTATAATATTGCCGAGACCATTGCATTGTAAATGCTTGTTATTATTCACTTTGCAATCAAATCGTGGCCTTTAAAAGGCAGTTGTTCACAGCTAAAGTTCGCAGTGAGCAAGGCTGTGGCGGGGACATCCGGCGATTCTGGAAGCATTATTACGCAAGGATACTCAGGCCCCTGAGTGGACTCACTACGCCCACAGTCCAAATCTGTCTCATTAATTAATATTCATAAGCCGGCCTGTGCATGCTCAGCGCCGCTCTATAAATAACATCGCGGGCAGAGGCCCACGGTGGTGACGACGCAGCGGGAACACAAGCATACATCTGGCCGCCTGTGGCCACCTGGGTTGAATTATTGGCAACTACAAAGGGTTTCGTTAACGTCAATTTCACAATTCCATGAATTTGCTGTTCCGTTTTGAAGGTCAGAGCTTCGAAAGAAATCAGTTCCGCCAGCCTCACAATGAATACCTGATGTGAGTCATCAGCCATACTGCTGTATCCAATCGTGAGCTTTGATGCATTCTGGGAAATGTAGTCTTGGGTTGCTTCCACTAAAACAAGTGGCGCAGCAGGCACATTATTAAGGATGCTTGATACCAGAAAAGCACTGTCTGAAAACAAGGTCTACAGTGCCAAAATGCAGCGAGCATTGTGCACCACCCTTAACCTTTTTTTATTTTCGAAAGGACAACAGCAGTTGTTGCAAATTATATCTAAAGGTTTTCCACAGAGCTGCTAGGGTGACTAGAGTTATTTATGTGCAAGGAACGCTTGTGTGGTGCTGGTAAAACACTTTAGATTTTCGCGGATGGTAAATAAATTTTTTAAAAAAAGAAAAAAATACAACCGGTTGCAGTCTCCCCTCATTTTTTAAGTCAGGAGTGCCCAGTGTTGGTTCAGGCTGAAGACATATTTAAACGAGATGCAGTGGTAAATAATACAAACTAAACACGACTCATTTATTTAATTGTGTATCTACCTGAACATGGGCCATAGATTTAGCTCTCTTGGACATGCGTTGGACCTGTAATGGGTGTTCTGTGGCTGAACGCCCCTGCTGCCTCCGGATCTGTGGAGGACGGGATGTATCGGGTTACCTGCTGGACTAGCCTGTGCCTGCGTTGCCACCCAGCCTGACTGCATCAACGAAGCCAAGATTTGGATGTTGGCGGCCGGGCGAAAGACTGCAGCTAGCAATAGCGATGTGGGAGAGCTGTGCTCTTGGCTCACTAGCCGCCGGGTGCCATGACCTTTCGCATCTTGCTGCGCTGCCGCAGGCTGCCCTCCATCACTTTTCCTAGCTTAAGGAGCACTCCCCGATTAAAATGGGGGTCAGCTATGAGAAGCAGGGGGGTGGGGGGTCGATGAGGCCGCTTCCTAATGGATTTTGTCAGCGGCGGTGTGCGAATGGCATCGGATTGCGGGCATCAGCCTCTGATCTGCGCATGCATATGAGCGGGGGTGGGGGGGGGGGAACGGAAAAAGGTCTGGACAGAGCTGACCGCAAATACAAACAAGATGGCTTACCTTACTCGTGCACAACAGCAAGAAGATCCTCACGGCCAGACGATACCTAAAAAATGGCAGATGGAAGCTCCAAAACTTTTTCGGATTCGGGGGCATGTTCCTGCTGTTCTAAAGAGGGTGTGGCTAAAAAGTGGAAAGAACAGCACGGAACACGCCCCCGAATCTGAAAAAGACGGAGCCTATTTGGAGGGACGGCTCTCTCCTCCAATGGCTGGCCTCTGTTTAGGAAGCCAGCCAATGGAGGAGAGGCAAAAAGAGAGGCGGGCTAAAGAGCCACTCTCAGAAACATTAAATCTCCGACTTCCGGTTCTGCCTTCGGCAGACCGGACGGTCCTCGACCTAAAAAGGCAGAATCCTCTCCTACCCAGTTCCCAAAAAATGTCACAACTAAGAATAATAATAATAAGAAGAAGAAGAATTTGTGGCTTTTATTGTTCATTCAAACAAACAAAAACAAACATCACACAAACACAATTATACATAAGACATTCACAAATATGAATTGACAAATAATAATAATATAGTAACAATCATTTATTGCTTTTATTGTTCACTTGGGTTTATAACCCATCAAACAAATGCAATTATACATTAAGCACACACAAATATAAACAATAATAATAATGTAAACATATAAACGGAATTATGGATTTGATATTGGCCAAATCAAGAACCTAACCCCCTCCTAATTTCTAATAGGCTCTTAGCCATATCTGCCCTGCAGCAGGCACACTGCCGCAAGCACGGCAAGTTAAATTGCCTTTGAAATCCTGGTTTTGAATGTCTTACCAGTTGCATGAATACATGCACCATGCCAATGATGAGGAAGGCCGAGGAACTGTTACCCTATGATATGCTAATAAATTTAGCTCCATCGATCAGAGTACTTGGACTCAGCGCTAAGGCATGAAGGACTCCTGAGTTCAGAGGTATAGGATATCAGCATTTGCTTCCTTGTGTGAATTTATATCACTGCAGCAATCAGACCTAGAACTTTCAGAAAAACATTTATGTTAATCTGACACATTTTCTAGGACAAAAGTACATTTGGGTGACTAATGGGCTATCAGAAACGCTGCTGAAACTTTGCTTTCATATTACATTTTTGACCTGTTGCCTCAGTTCTTTTAAAGCTTTTAAAACAACTTTCTAAAATGTGCATGCACTTAGGCTCCCTTGTGGTGTAAGCATCAAATGGCACAGATTTAGACAATTTGATGGTAATTCAAAGCCAGGGATCCCACTGAGTAAGAAGATGATTTAGTAAACAATAGAGTTTGAAGTATGAAACTTTGAAGGGAAAAAATGAAAAACACGCTAGCCATACCTCAAACATTAACATTCAAAAGAGAATATATACGAAAGTTTATAAACCGAAACATAACAGTATTAAGCACGCATTTATCAAATTCTTTTAAAAATAGAAGGTTATGACCAGGAACCAAAACAAAGCTCTGCATTGAGCACATGACACAGGAGAAAATACAAACAATTGGAAAGCAAATCCAATCTCAATGTCACGGCAAAATAATAAGACAGTGATAATGTTTTTCTTACCAATTGGAGTATAGGACAGCACAGATGATTGGATGCTGAAAGTGGTTCAGCTTCCAGGGTTGTGGTGTGATCTCTCATCCCAAGAATGGTCACGTTAGCAGGAACAGTGGGAGACGCCTCTTTAGGCTATTAACATGTGCTCTGGCTTTGTGCTAAAGAGCAATAATAATTTGGAGACACTGAAGCAAAAGTGTTTTTTGTTGCCATTTTGTTTCAAAATGTGGTTGTATGAGGAACTAAAGTCTTCACTCCTTAAACCCCACTGCAAGAGGTCAGACTTGTTCCCTCTAACACTGGGTTGGAATATCGACTGGTGTTTCATAGGTACTCTGGGGTGGCTAGTCGTTTCTAGTTTGATCCTGCTTGTCTCCAACAAATGTGGCCAAATAACACCACACATTCACAAATTAAGCTTTATTTGATTTCTTCATTGGAAACCATAAAAGAGACTGTAAAAATAAGAATGCAGGTCGACATCATCTAAAATCATAAGACCTCAGTATCTGTAAAATCCAACTCTTTCTCTGTTCGTTATAGAACTTACAGAATAAAACAGTATGGGGATCATCAAACCATAATATCCTTGTTATGGCTGAGCAGAGGATTATCAGGTCTATCCTTTCACTTTAAATGAGTACGCCTCTTGTCCCCCTGTATCTCGATCTTGCCCAGAGGAAGATATTGCACAAAATTGAGTGCTGAATGTTATTGTTTTGGCATCGTTTGTGGACCACAGATGATCTTGAACCCTATCCCGAAGGTGTCAGATATTTTCTGAAATTTGTCGTCAAAATCACCTAGTTTCATGTAATCAAAACTCTCTTACAGAGGTTGAGTCTACATGATTACTGGCTTTTCCTGGAGCAATTTTGCCAGTTATCTATAGAAAAGATTAAAAATCTGTATTGGGAAAAAGCAGCTATGGACATAGTGAATAATAGCACAGGTAGTCTCACCTTTTCCTTTATTGGTTTTAAAAAATGTATGAGTTTTGAGACATCAATTGATAAAATCGAACCCTCTTATGCACGCACACTATATGCAGTTTAGATAGTGTAGCATTCCGGTCAAATCTTTTAATTTTATCTGGTCTGTAGAGATTGAGGGTGGTAATGACCAATGTCCGGCATGTGGGGGGAGGAATCAACATTGGAACACTTATTGGTCTTTTGTCCACAGTACAGTAGGTTGCTAACAAAGTGGGTTGTTCCACTTTGTAAGAATCTTGGTACTAGGAAACATCAGGTTGCTTTTAGAAATGTAAGTGCCAGTACAGCTTGGCCCCATGTCTTCAGGATGGTCAAATTTCTTATGGCAACCTGGATAAGGTGATCCAAGTGCCTATTAGATGTGTAAGTCACCTCCAGAGCAGCTATTACTAAGATGAATACAATGATACGTTTTGTAAACTGTATATGTGTTTAGCCTACAAATTGTTTTATCCTGTTTTAATAATTTTATCCAGTTTATGATAACAGCTGGACTGTCTTTTTTATCTATTTAGTATTCTGTAAACTGTGTCTATTTTCTACTTTGTTGATCTGTATGATCGAAATAAAATATTTTGACTGACTTTCTCTGGAAAACTGATCAAACGGTGGAATATACCAATCTGAAAACATGTTAGAACAAATCTATCCTGTATCAACTCAATAGATTTTAAATATGGTTGCATATCATAAGTGACCAGCATTATTTGGTTGTTACAGACACTCAACTTTATCAATTCCGAAGACAATCTTAATCCCTCCAGTAGTGATAAACACTCAATTTTAAAATTCTTTCTACCAATGTGTTCTAAGGATTCTGGCTGATCAAAAAATTTGGAGTGGCCAAGGTCAGTCATTAACATTTTTAATATAGTTCAGCCATGGGATTTGGAGAACGAGGAGCGATTTAAAACACTGTCTAATAATCTCATGATTGAGGGTAGTTTTCTCAGTGGACCAGATCTTGTGCCATGAAATAATTGGCTGGATCTTAATTAGATAGGTTAAAAAGTGTAGTCCCAGCTCAGCATGGTTTTCATAAGAGGAACAGCTAGTTGTTACCACTAGGAGAATTCTCAAAAAAGGCATTCTTCACCACTTGCAAGTGTTGACAGTCAGTATACCCCCATACTCCTGCCCCATATAGACACTTTGACTTATAAATGATTAAAAGTTCTTTGGGTAATTTTCTGCCTAATTTCCTCGAAAATTGGACAATGATGTAATAGTTATCATAAACAGTAACTTCCTCGCGGTAGTAGCCTGTCTCCAGCACCCATCCTGATAAAAAAAATAACAAAACAAAATACCAAGGTAGGAGAACATCTGTGTAAAACCGATCTTCTCATCTTCAATAGAAAAATATACTGACTTTTTAAGTTCCTTTATCCACACTTCATTATAAAGTTCTTGTCTTTGTTAACTAACAGGCCTACGTTCTGCATGTATTTGGTAAAGCTTGTTAATAAGCGTTGAAGCCCCATGGAAGTGAGGGCCATAAACAGCATCATGAGCGTAGAGGAGGGCAGGAATAGGGCGCCGTCCTATTTGTGGTGGATCACAACACTGTTCAGTCAATATACTTCCCAGGCTATTGATCTACAGAGTGAATTGGAAGGGCACCAGTATGTAGCCCTGCCTTACCCCTCTCTCTCCGCTGAATGATGTAGTGCACTCTCCCTTAATACCATACCGCACCATTACTCTGGTCCCAGAATATAGATGCCTAATGAAGTGAAATAGGGGTGGATCAACTCCTAAGTCAGTCAGTATGTTCCAAAGTTTATCGTGCTCCACACAATCAAAGGCCGAAGATAAATCTACAAATGCCAAGAGCAAACTTACCTGCTTGGCCAGAGTATATTTTCCAATAAAAAGCTTCAAATTAAATCCCTGCTCGACTGTCCCTAGTCCTGTCCGAAAACCAAATTGCAGGTAAGATAGAATTTCATTAGAGTCGACCCAATCCTGGAGCCTATTCAACACAATATGTCCTACTACCTTAAATAATGAGTCTAGTAATGAAATTGGCTCATAGCAGGCAGGGCTGCTCGCTCGGCGAGATTTATTGTTAACGAGGACTTTGAGAAGAGGGCTTGAAGCCCTGCCCCTCATTTCCTTTGGCTCGCATCACCGTTTATGCTAAACGGTGGCTTGCCATTGGAAATGAGGGTCTTTTGTTGACACCCTTTCGCCTCCGATCCGGACTTGGTCGCCTGCTTTGCTGCTGTCGCATAGCACTTTCTTATTTTTATGGGGCCTTGTGTTTCTAATTAGAAACACATGGCCCCATAAAGATATAGACAAGAGATCAATGCTTGTTTTTGTCATGCTTTGCTGCAGGCCCGGGGTGGAGTGGAGAGAGCACAAGTGAATGTGCCTTTTTCATCGAAAGGAGAAAGGCCGCTGTTTTCCTCCAGTCCCAGGCCCTGTGTCATTTTAGTCTTAACCTCGCTTTTTGGGCAGTGTTTCTGCTCTCCTGAAATTCTTTAGTACTTTATCCCCACTGCAGCTCCAAAAGTGCCATTTATATAGCACTTATTACCTCAAAGAAATAAACATGCAGCTTGTAAAGTGTTTTACTGCTTTTGGTAGATTTGTGCTGCTGCTGATTTCAGTGAGAAATGCTGAATCAGACGATGAATTTGTGAGGACGAGGATCCTACCTCACTTGATTTAGGCCACGGCCTTAGTTTTATAGCCCTCACCCCTTATACCGCATTTTTTTAGATGCCTGGGTCCACGCCCCCATTAAAGACTCCCCGCTTTTTGATCCCACTTAAAGCCGTGAGTTGCACCTCTCTCAGCATGTTTGCTGCCGCACCCGTGGCTCCTGGACCCCCGTCCCCAGGGGAGGGGGGGCACCTTCCACCTGGATGAATGCGTTAATCTGGGCCTGCGGTGATGTTGCTGGATGAAAGACTTTACAACGTGCTCTTGGATGCTCTCGGTACGGAGAACGTTAAGCGCTTAGTGGCCGTATTAATGACACGTGCAGCACCTGGCACCAGGGACGTTATTCCGAATATTGCAGACCAGGGCTACTGGAGCCGGTGCTGGTTTAAAGGACTGTCTCAGGACGTATCAAACACCCCCAAAATATGTGGACCATGAGTGTTATATCATGCAGTGCAGTCATCAGCGCCTCGTGGGCGGGAATACTGACTCATCGGCCGCCAAGTGCCTGGAAGCTCACATCAAGCTCTGATCTTGACAAATACAATACTGAGAAGGCTCTGAAACCTCGGTTCATTGCAGGACGGGACTCGTCAGAGGCCGGTTGATGGAGCGCACAGCACTGGATGTCCAGCAGGGGTCACTGCACCGCGGAGGAGAGGAAAACGAGTAAGAAGCGCCCTGTGCCACGTTCAAGACACCGATGCCACTGAGCGCCATCCTAAAAGAACATGACAACATCCCGACTGCATCCCGGCGGTGCCCTGGGACTGGGGGAGGGGGCACCAGTGGTGGACTTACAGACCTTCTCCGCGTTGATTGGCATGTCAACAAACCAACACAGCCAGAGAAGGGATGGGCAGGGCCCGGTCTTCTAAGAAGCCATGGTCCACGGGAGGCATCGAGAGCAAATGAGGGAGAGGCGAGAGGGGGCCTCCTATCTGCTGATGATGACGAGGACTATGATGTCACTTAGTGGAGCAGGCACAGCGATTGGGCACTCTGCACTGGTGCAGGCATGGTGATTGGGCATTGGGCCTCTTAAGCAGGCACTGCGACTCTGCTATTGGAACAGCCACACTCGGGCAGGCACCGAGAATGGACCGTGCACCACTTAGGTAGGCACGGCGACTAATCAGTCTGCTGGATCACTGAACCAGCACGGTGATTGGACTCTGCACCACTGTGGCAGGCAGAGCAGAGAGCTGGTGCTGGACCACAGTTGTAGCATGTATATAGCCCCAACCAGGGCTTTAAGTGGGATGAAAAAACTGGGGGGTGTTTCGTAGGGGCGCGGCCTCTGTAATTAAACGCGTGGCTTAAAACACATAAGCTAAAAATCTGTGCTTAGCGTAGTGTACCGCCCACTGGTGTTTTGCCGCTGCTGCAATTGCATTCATATATCTAATACAATAAGTAACATCACACCTGCCACAAGCCAGGACTATTGGTTTTGTCAATGGTTGTAAATGGCATAAGATAAATAAGCAACAGCTATGACTTCATTGTATATAATATTGATAAGGCTTCCCATCTTGTGGGAGAGGATGTGCCTAAGGCTAGAGCTGCCCACCTTTGAGCTGAGAAAGCAGGTTGGAGCCTCACGTGGGCTCAACATCCTGTGATTCAAGACATGAATATGTCCTTGTATAATGTAACTGGTGCTCATGTTTGCCCTATAAAAAACGGAGAAATGCATCTTTTTGAAGTTACATCGAAAAGAGTGACGGATGGTACTATTGCAGAGTTGAGCTTATTGTTAATATTTTTTTTCCCACCTTGAAGGTAAAAATGGAGAGCCCGGTAGGGACCGTCTCTGCATCTGCTTTTAAGAAATGTTGGTGCTGAGCACCGGCAGGACCCAGCCCACTTAAAGCCCTGGCGCTAACCAACCCTTTGTGAGGCGCTTGATAAATCTTACCCGTGTATGGTTATTGGGATATTGTTTTTTGTTTTGACTCTATGTGGGAAGAGTTTTCATGTCGCACGTGAGGGGCTAAAGAGGGGTTCGGGGGCAACTGGAACAGGCACAGTAACTGGGAGCTGGCTGCACCACCAGAGGGCACCTGGCACTCTGAGTGGATCTGACAACGTAGAATCCACGGTGACTGGATTTTCTCTCCTTGAGCGGGCACAGCGAGAGGGCCTTGAGCAACACGAGCACCTGGCATGATGGCTGGACAGTCTGCTGCAGGAGAAGGTGTTGCACTGCATCCTGCCCTACTGAGACAGGCAGAGTTTTGGGGACCCTGTGCGACAGGAGCAGCCACCAGAACTAGACTCTACGCCACATGCAGCAGGCAGCGTGACTGGACTGTGCCCCACAGGAGGCACGTGACATGGCTGAGTCCCTGCAGGCACAGCCGGTACAAGGACCACACAGTATGATACTGGAGCAGGCTCGGTGTTAGAACGCGGAGACCCATGTAGTGCCGTTGCCCTGCACCTCTTGAAAGCATTATTAACCTACAGAAATTTTGTGTTCCGGCTACGGAAGCCCCAGAGGATCGCTCATTAGGTGGCCCAAGTACAGAGCATCGACTCTAAAGCCAGGCGACGTTGTGCTTAGGCAACAAGGCTTTTGCCTAGAAAACCTGTTAGAAGTGCCGGGCTGTAGGGGTGTTTTAGGTGTCAAGTGGCCCATCTGGTGCTCTGTTGAAGACACAGTCCAACAGCTGATGACCATCTTCATAACCTCAGATGTGCAGTCCGGTCTCAGGCAGGCCCCACACCTTTCTTCTGCAGCGCTTCGTGTTTGAGACGTCCATGCTACAACAAAAATGTTCTCGTTGCTCGTCGGAGCCTGGACTGTACTAACTGTCCGGCTGGCTTTGCGTGTCCAGGAATGACCGACGTACAGGCTTGCACACTGGTTAAAGAACTGTCATCTTATTGCAGACATAAACATACTTAAAACGCATCCCATTGTTTTTACAATAGTAAGAATGCTCAGTGTGTTGAGCATCTGTGATAGGAATTTGTGCGTTACCTGCGGATTTTCGACAAGGCCAGCCTTCATTCACTCTAAATAAGTCCCACTAAGTTGTCCAACTGTCTGTAACACCCATGATTTCTATTTGTGGGCGCCCGTGTTTGTGGCCTATATCGTTATAAAACCTGGGGTTCCCCTTGTGTTTTCTCTGATGTACTAGTGACTCGACAGAGACTGGCTGGCCAATCAAATACAGCTTGAACCAAAATAATTTAAAATAGTGCATGGCCCGTCGTGGAGGTAGCAACCGTCGTTCACGTGCAGGGTAATGTGTGTGTGCATGTTACCATGTTTGGAGTTCTTCCTTGGTTTACAATGGCTAAAATGGACAGCTAATTTAAACAAGCATTTGCATTGCAATAGGTCTCGCATTTGCGCGATTTTGAGCTATTGGCATTGTAAATGACACAATGCCTTTTATTTATGTGTTTAAAAAATCTGTAATAATAAAAGGCATTGTCATGTACAATACCAATATGTCAAAGTTTCGAAAATGCAAGACCTATTGCATTGCAAATGCTTATTTATCGATAGGTACTATAAGGGAATTCGACCTACTTTCTAGAAAACCTACGCTAGAACATGTTTCCAAAACCAGAGTCAATAAGGGGGCCCAAAGTGCAAGATTAGTTTTAAAAAGGTCGACTGGTATGCCACTGGGCCGGGTGCTTTCCCCTTTTCACCACACACTCATTCTTCTCGTGTAACCTCCTTTCTTCTAATTTGATTGGACTGTGCACTGGGTGCGCCCATGTGCGATTAGCCATCTCTTTAGATAGGGCATTAGGATGTGACTGTGGCCTCTTTAGCAATGGAGGCAATGGAGAAATCGAGCAGCAACTCAACAAAGAGGGCACAAACACACGAAAAATGCCATCTGTCCTAAGGGTGTCACTTCTCCTCCAAAATGAAACCAGGGTGCAAGAGTTAACAGTAGTCACTGGAAGAAGCATAGATATACCAGGGAAATATGAATGCACAGATGCATCTGGCTCCTGCAGTACCTGCTACCAGGTGCTTAGCTATCAATTGTGCAGCTGGTGCAGTGACACTGGGCCCCTTGCTCCTCTGTTATTACGGTTTTCACTAATAAACCATCCTTCTCACACTTGCAATGTGGCCAACCAACATTGCCATCACAATCACTATTGCAGACACAGCAGCCTTAGAATACGAGAACCCCCAGGGCAAAAGTAGATGATTCAAGACAAAGTGGTTACCTGCTTCTCAAGCATCAGAGGGAAAGGTTTTGCATTATCTGTAAAAAATATAAGCAAATCTCTATAGCAGGATGGAGTATATGTTGCGCTTTGCTATACTTATGTAAGGTATTAAATATACTAAGTGGAATGCATGAGTAGAATAGGGGATGGGTACTCTATCACCATTACTCAAGGCAGTAATCCCATTTGTTTTTATCAATTTCACTAGTGACAAGGATTCTTTGTTAAAAAAAATTGGACATATTAGTCATCTAATTTCACTAAGACACAGATGAGGGAAGAATGAACATTAGTGATCCAAATTACCTTCATATAGTAATGATAATATTAACTTGCTTATTACATAGGTCTTCATATCACATTTATTACTATTGTAAGCACTGCAAATAACAGGGCTAAATAATCAGGGTTTAATGAAAATTATTATACCTTCCTCAAATGTAAGGAAGGCTTAGATTCCATGACATGTATATTTTTCTCAACATACACAGAGCTTAGGTAGAGACCAAGAAGTAGCAATGTGACCTTTACTCACACACAACACATACACACATGAACACACACATACACATGCACACACGTACATTACAGTTATCAGAAGTAGAATATTAACTTCATACACATTTTATAGCCCAGGTAAAATGCTTGCAGAATCATTAACACTCTTCTCTCTCACACATCACAGGGTTAGCACAAGCAGGAGCATGGCAGCCCTGGTACCCACCAACATACAATTAGACACACAGAACAGTATAGGCACCAAAGGTGAAAGCTTCACTCACTAATAAGGACAGATCTAGCACGAGCAACAGCTATACACGTTCCTATCAGTAAGTCTCCAAAATCGACAATGTCCGTTCTTCGGGATCTGTAAGTGCAGTGGGCTGGGAGAAAGAAGTATGGATAAACACCACGTGCAGCATGAGGTTTCCTTTGTAAAACATTAGAGAAAACCAAGCATGGTAGATGTCACAAGCTACAGGTCTATTTTTCTTTAGAACACATTCTCTGTGACTGGTTCACCCTGAACTATGAGTTGTGACTAAATTGTGTGTCTAGTGTTTGATGTTTCGAAATGTACCATTTATTTTTCTAATACAACAAAGCCCCACAGAAGAAATCACAAGTGTTGTGTGTTTGTCTCGTTCAGATCCATATAGTTCAAAGGTTGTGGAGCTATTGGCATAGATCTAGAGCCAGGCCTTAATTTGTAAAAGAATAAGTGCCATGCCCAAAGATTTGCAGCTGACTCTATCTATGGTCAGGGTGCAGAATACCAAGGCTGAAGAAGCTTGATTCCTCCTCATGCATCTTTAATTCACCAGCTGCCACTCCCTGCCTCTTTATGTCACTCCTGCGGGCTCTTTTTTATCAATCGATGCTTGTAAAGTGTGGCTAATCACCTGTGGGGTATCCAGGCGCTGAGAGTCCTGCTGCAGAAGTAGAGCTGAGTTGAACAGCTAGGTCTTGAGTCCTTTACTGAATTCCAGCAGAGAGGATGAGGTCCAAAGGTGAACGGGTAGGTTGTTTCAGGACTTGGCCTAGAGGTAGGAGAAGGAACTTCCTAGGCTGTTGCTTCAATGAATGCGAGGGGTGTGGGCGAGGGAAGGGAAGGTGGAGCGCAGGTGTCTGGTAGGCTGATAGACGCTCAGGCAGTGGTTGATATATGTTGGTCCTTGTTTGTTCAAGGCTTTATAGGTGTGGATCAGCATCTTAAAGTGACATCTCTTTTGATTGGGGAGCAAGTGGATATTTCTGAGGGGGGGTTGATGTGAGCCCTCTTTGGGAGGGCGAGGATGAGGCTGGTCGTGGAGTTCTGTATTGTCGGAAGTCTCTTAAGGACATGCGAGGTGGTTTCTATGTAGAGTGTATTGCAGTAGTCCAGCCAACTGAAGACTAGGGAGTGAGTGACAGATCATCTGCTGCCGATGAGGAGTCATTTGAAGATCTTGCTGAGCATGCAAAGAGTGGGGAAACAGGTAGAGGAGACTGCATTGATCAGGTTTTTTATGGTGAGTTTGGGTGTCCAGGATGATACTGAGGCTACGGGCATGGTCAGTCAAGGTGGATGCCGGTCTTAGTTTGGAAGGCCACTAGGATTCGTCCACTAGGACATGCTGTTCCTGATGATCAGAACTTTAATTTTATCTGTGTTGCGTTTCATGCAGTAAATTTTCATCCAGATGGTGACACTCGTTATGCACCTGCGAAAGTTGGACCTTGTGATGGAGGGGTCTTCTGATAGTGAAAGGATGGGCTGGGTGTTGTCGGCGTAGAATATGAGGCTTAGTCTGTGGGTTCTAATGATGTTGGTTTGGGGGGTCATATAAGTGTTGACCATAGTAGGGCTGAGCGATGAGGAATGGCGTATATGAAGCTCTTCTGTTCTGAGGTGAAGATTCTCTGGGTTCTTCTGATAAGGAAGAAAGTGATCCCTTTCAAGGCGTTTCTTAGAATTCCAATCTGGTGAAGCCTCTTGATAAGGGTGAGGTCGTTTGTCACTATTTTTCTGTCTTTTTCTTCATCTTTCTTTCCCCTTTTTATGTTTTTCTCTACCTTGCCCTGGAATAAAGGCTGTTGAGAAAAGATAAGTGCCTGTCCCCAAAAATGATCAGTAGTTTTTAGTATTCCATTGCATGATCAAAATACTTCTTTTTGCTTATTCTAGTCTCACCCAGAAGAACTCTTCTTCACTGGGTCTGTTGATGCTAAAAACTACTGATCCCATAATACTTTGCACTGGCTTGATACTCACCTGAAGACAATGATGTTCACAAGGGTAGCCTTTGAGAAAGCAATTTTTTCCAAAATGCATCAGGCAATGGTTTGCTGTGTTGTGCAACTTACCAAAGCTGCTCTGTTTGGAATAAAAATCTGTCTTGATGAGTGCACTTCGTCTGGGGGTAACTCCTTTTGAAATATATATATATAAATGGAAAGAGTTTGGAGATATATATATATATAGAGAGAGTGTGTGAGAGAGAGCGAGAGAGAGAGATGTTTGGGTATGAGTGAATCTATCTATCTAACTTTCTAGGTGTCTATCTACTTATCTGTCTTTCTAAAAGGAAAAATATGAGTATGTACACCACATGTACAGGGCAAAGCAGAGCCTCGCTCTGACCTCTGACTGCAGACAACCGAATGTAAACTCATCTCCAATTTGTATCCAGAAATAACTTAATCAAAAAATCTGGAAAGTGCATAGCATAGTAAGCCCTATGGCCTTTTCACTCCAATGAGTTACATTTCATTGTCTATTATAACAGAAAGTAGTTCATACTGTCTATTGATTTATACATCAAAAATCAAGACTCTGCACACCAGTGATTTTTGAGCAAATAACAGTGGCCAACAAAATAATACTTGCAAAACATTCAACAATACATTTACTAATGGAACAATCCTTACATTTGTTACTTTGATAACAGTACCAGCGCTTTCCTCCATGCCTAAACATGCGTTATTTGTTTATTGATTTGCTTAAAATAGCCATAAATAATGATTCCAGTCCGCTCCTTGTCACTAAGCCTTAATGTGCAAGCTCAGCTGGTTGCTACAGAAACCGCGCTTTTATCGTCAAAGAGCGCTCCGAGGCTACTGGTTGTTTTGCTGGTTCAGGATCTGTAATTATTAGCCCACTCTCCCATTTCAACGCGCTTGGACCACGGGAGTGCTCTGTCTGCTGCATTACCTGTGTGTTTGACCCCAGGACTACAGCTTGTGAATACTGCGGCTGCTCAAAGGCAACACGCACTCCCTTTCAGCTATGGCTGCAGGCGTTGCTGCTGGGTAGGCAGTGGACTGGATCCAATATATTTGCATTTCTCCCCGATCCAATAAAGGGCGAGAGCTCCCTGCTTAAGTCTTAGATGCAGTCTTCTTTTTCTATCCAAGGGTTTTAAATCCTGCTCTGGTCCATTGTTCATTCGAGTTTTACTTCTGGTGCGGTGGATCTCCTCCAGTTAGCATGAAACTCTATCATTTACCCCCGTATTTGTGTATTAGACTTATCTCACTTCACAACTAGCTTTTCTCTCTAAGGGGCATATTATCAAGGACTGCGTTAAAAAGTATCGCCGGTTTAGCGGCAGAAAACTGCTGCTAAAGCGGCGATAATGGGCTTGATAATATGCCCTTGAGAATTCCAATAGAAGTCCATGTTTTGGTGTCAACATGGGCTTCTATGGGAATTCTCCAGGGCATATTATCAAGCCCATTATCGCCGCTTTAGCGGCAGTTTTCTGCCGCTAAACCGGCGACCATTTTAGCGCGGTCCTTGAGAATATGCCCCTCAATCAGTTTCCAGTAACAAGAAGGGTTACCTGTATGGCAATGTCACGCAGTGCAGTGCAACAAGTCTTCCTGTTGCGCTGTACTGCACTGCATGACAGGGACAGGGCAAGAATATGCAGTATTTAAAACATTACGCCACATTCCAGCCATTGTCCCTGCATTGGTGCCCTTTTAGATGCCTTCTGCCAATGCAGAAATCTTTGCACCATGATGCAAGGGTGCCTGCGTTGTAAGATGGATTGTTTTTTTACAGGAGGATGCACCTTCCTGCACAAAAACAATCCCCTGAGGCATTTACCTCTATCTATGTGCGCTGTAAAATGCAGCACACATAGAAAGAGAAAGCAATAAAGCTATTTCTCCTCATTATGCCTCACCTCGGACGGCATAACATTATGGCACTTTCCCATGTCTACCACTTTTGGTAAAAATGGGAATGCGTCCAAATCCATGGATGTTTCATGGGAGCACCCAGGCAAAACCCATGAAATGCACCCCTGGTGCAGGGTAACACAACAAATCAAATTGTGCTGCGTTGTGTTACTCTGGATTAATTGAAGCTACTCAGGGTCACGCAAGGTGGCCATGCATAGCTTCATAAATCGCATTTTTGGCTTGCGTCATTCATTCATCACGTTGCATGGTGCAAGCGCGACGCAACCTCACTCATACATATGCCCTTATTGTCTAAAGCCCACTGCTCATTCCAAAGCTCCAGCCCAATATTTCTTCAAAACAATCTCTACTCCAAAAATCTAGACTTCTGGGCAGAAGACATGCCCCACTGCTAGCTGTACCACAATACTGAAAATCCTGAAAATCTAGAACCCCATTTTCTTTTCAGGCATCCAGACTCTGGAATTCGATACCTGCCAGAATCACTTTCAGTATCAGAAAGCATTAATTCTTCAATTTTACAAATTCTGACCAATCATGTCAAACCACACTAACTGGTAAATTGAATTGATATGGCTGTGTCTTTATTTCACACTCTCAGGCTTATACACTGAAACATACTGTTGTATTCCGCTTTAGGTGTCCGTATATAGGTTTTCATGAAGCATGTCCTTATATAGGCACAATTTGCATTGCCCTTATATAGGCATAAGATCCCAGTCCTTATTTAGGCATTAGCCATGCTATCCAAATACAGGCATGGTCACCTACATCTGTCCACCCCAACGTCACAACGAGTTCTTAGAAACCAGACCCTTAAGCTCTTGGGAGTTTCCCTATACCAGGATTATTGAATTCTCCATGAACTCATTTATTATGCATGATCCGCCGTTCCTTAAGGGTTCATTCCTGACGTCTTCCTCTACCCGACTTTACATCATTGGTAACATTGCAAGGCACCTACCAGGTATAAATATACCCTCCCTTGGCCAAGCAAGTAGGAGGAGACCTCGACTTTAGAGGAGCCCGTGTACCGGCCTGACGCACTGACAAGAGACGCTGTCATCCCTGCTCGCAGAGAATCCAGCTTTCAGTGTTCTGACTCCCTTCGTGGGGTGTTAGAGTTCGAGACCTGGAAAGAGATTCCCACCTCTCTCATTCTCAAGGTATGGAGCTGACTAGAACCTAGAGGGACTCTTGGCATACTAAATCTAGCATACCATACTATAGCCTAACATACTATAGAATACATCACCTACTTCTTACCTTGTACTACACTTAGGTTAGGTACACTGGGGTAGAACTAGTTAGAGAAGCATCTCATGAGTACTCGCATTTTTAGCCTATGTTATTTATGTATAGGAATGTATGTGTAATAGCTAAAAGATAATGCTAGCACAGTATTATTTCTTTCTACTGCTTACGCTGTACATAATATATCTCGCATACTGTCTTGTGATTGTAACTGCTCATATCTCTTACACGAGAAACAAGACTGTTCAATAAATCCTTTTATTGAAACGCCTGTCTATTCTTTCTGTGTAAACTCTGAAGAAACTAAGCATGCACGATTAATGAGTGAAACTGTTATCTATTGTTTTCACGATTCTGAGAGTGTTCCGATTCTAAAGGGAAACAAAGTTGTCATGTTTATGCGGTTGCCAGAAACTACTCCCTTCTTGTTTACAAGGAGTTTCTAGTGGCCTCTGAGTTAGCTGGTACAAATTAATTAAGTTTAATATACTCGATAGGGGCATACTGACCTCAGTCCTATGCCAAATCTATAGGGTATATTATTCCAATGCGCAGGGCCTATTAGGGAAATAGGTACTACACTACAAGGCGCCCAAACGTTTGGTAAGGCACTAATTTAACGCTAGATACTGAGTAACTCAGTCGTGCTTTTCTCAGAGACCCCTACTCACACACTCCATAAGACGTCTGGAGTGGGTAGGGTTAAGTATCCGCCAAAGCTGAATAGGACAAAAATCCTATATATTAGCTATTTGGTTTGTTCAATGCTGAAGCATACAGTGTTCCAAAATATTGTGCACATTGTCTTTGTTTCCTTGAAACTTGTTCTACATTTTTCAAAAACAATGTTCCAGAATGGGGATAATGCTTAGACTGATCCAGTCGTAAGTCAACAAAGAGAGGGACAGCTAGGGCTTAATTAAGGTCCAACGTACATGCCCTGAATTAAGCTAGAAGACAAAAAAGGTACGGAGTTCCTCGCTGGCAAGTTGGCCACCTGGTGTGTACTCAAGGGTGTGAGAAGGTGGGGAATACCTCCTGTCGGAACTAGGACCCTCACACACCCAGCAAAGTAGGTGTCATGCTTCATCATATGCGTCCGCTCCTCGTCAAGCCGGCACTGCAATGCTCGACGGGCACCCATAAAGGGGCTCTTTTTCGGAGATCTTTTGTTCCTCGCCGTATAGGTGCCATGGGTGTGAGGGGCCTAGAGAAGTGTAGATGTTTAGTGTGAATTTAAAACACTTTCAGAAAAATAAATCAAAACCTCAATTCACAAAAAAGAAGGTAGCAGGTCTGAAGATCAGACTTGCTGAGAATACTGAGAACACAGCTCAAGAACGGAGAATGGGCTCAGACAATGCTGGATAGTGCAGCAGAAGTAACAATAGCTCGCCAGAACCTGAAGGAACATCTGGAGATAGTGGACCTGAATCAGTACATCACAGTAGAGACTGTACACACCAGGGTGAGTATTCCACAAATGTTATATGAAATAACACTCCGAATGGAGGGAGACATACCAAGAAAAGTGAAAGCACTCTTCTGGGAGAAACTTTCAAGGGGTTATGATATACTTCTAGCAGAACAGGACAGGCCACCAAAATTTGTTAGGGAGTGCCCACATGGCGAGGACATCATTATGCCAGCCTTCTCCAACCATATTCCAATTCACCTAAAATATACTTATGCCAGGAAATGGGCAGTAGCCCAAGCCCCAGCATTATACAAAAATCATGTAGGATGGGATGAGGACTCACCTCCCCACAAAATACAGCTACAAAATCAACCTACTGCACAAAGGCAGTACCCAATAAAGCACGAAGCTAAAAAACTGGTCAGGGAGATCTTAGATCCACTTAAATACCAAGGGGTGATTGAAACATGCACCTCCTCAATGAACAATCCTTTGTTTCCTGTATCCAAACCAGACAATACATATCTTCTAGTTTTGGAGAACAGACACTTGAACACTTGTTCCAAAACATTTGCAGTGCAAAATGCACATAGTACAGCATTAATGAATAACATTGTGCGTAAAAAACATAAAACCACATTGGACATTTCAAATGGTTTCTTTTGTCAAAACATAGCACCTGAAAGCAGGTACTTAACAGCTTTCTCAATAATGGGGCACCGTGTCAATTTTGTAGACTCCCACAAGGGTTCAAAAACAGCCCGGGGTTATTCTCAGCAAGGGTAACAGAGTTACTTCAAATTTATGATAACGAGGCATTGTCATATGTCGATGACATCTATCTGACAGACGATGACCTAGATAGGCACTTGAACAGTGTCAATACCATTATACTGGGCTTCACCTCTGAGGGCTATGAATTCAACTTTAAAAAATCCAGAATTGCCCATCTCAATGTCCTTTTCCTAGGATATGAGCTTTCAAGTGAAGGCAAGAGCCTGGCAGCTAACTTTTTAGAAAAGTGTGCGCTGCTCCAACCTCCAAAAACGCTGAAAAATGTACAATCCATCTTGAGTTTCTTAAATTTTGGAAGAACTTACATTCTAAATTACGCAGAAAGGGTTAAACCTCTCTACGAATTAATCAAACCTGATTTTTCAACAAAACATTGGACACAGGAACACACAGACATCCTGCATTCACTCCAAGCTAACATGTTAGCAACAAATCATTTACAAACGCAATTTAGTGATCCAAATAATTTCGGGTCAATGCGGATTCACCTATTTAACATTTAACGAGGGTGAAAAAGTACCAATAGCATACAAATTAGGGGTGGGCGGAATTTGCGTAATCGCGGTACGCAAATCTCCTCGAAACGGTAAAAAATCTCCGCGAACACGCAGAAATTCCGCGAACACGCGGAATTGCTTGTTCGCGATGCTTTTTTCCTGTTCACAATCGCTGTTTGCGTGCTCGGGGAGAAATATCTCGCGAACACGCATTTTGAGAACGCGAACAAGCAAAAATTTTGCGAAGTCGCGGAAAGTGGATTTTTGGGCAATTTCGCGTTCTCCGCAGAACGCGAAATTACCCAAATTCCGCAAATTCCGCGAACGGAACGGAATTTACCGCCCAGGCCTAATACAAATCACATTTGTATACACAAGCAGAAATGTGCTTCACGTCAACAGAAAAGATACTGACAACAGTTCAAACCGCTGTAGCAAAAGAAAGAGCACTAGCTCAGGGGAAAGGCATTATTGTCGTAACTCCGGTATCAGCCTTAGAGGCGGTTACAAAAGCGAGTATTCCAAATGCAAAAGCTTTACATCCTAGATGGATACAATGGGTTAATTCTCTTGCTGCAACAGATGTTGAATATGTTTTTGATCCTGATTTTAAAACACAAGCGTTCTTGCAATATGAACATGAATGTCCTCTGTCCACAGAAATTCTGCCTCTCGATCAGTACAAATTTATAATTTATACTGACGGATCAGCACAACCCGCTACAGGGAGTAAGCAAGCTTACAGTGCAGCGTGCGCAATCGTTAAAGGTCGCATGCGCGATGGTATCTTCAGACCAATGGTCACAAAAACTCAATCTCTAGAAGATTGTACAGCTCAGAGAGCTGAACTACAAGTATTCAAACTGGCACTTGAAAATACAGATTGCAAATTCCCCACACTTATAGTGTGTGATTCCTTTTACTGTGTCCAGTCATATAATGAATATTCACAGAATTGGCTTCAAAACGGATTCAAAGCTGCAAAAGCTGGCACAATCAAGCATAAAACGCTTTAGGAACAAGTAGTTCAGTTGAAAAACAAACTACCAAAAGCTCACATGATACACACGCTGCGTCATCAACGTGATGGCCTTCACGTCGCAGGGAATTCATTGGCTGATGAAGCCGCAAAAGGGGCTGTACAAATGGCTTCCATAGCTGCGATCACTCGTTCAAAAACGAGAATAGACAGTGAGATATTGTTGGCTGTCAATGCTTCAAGCAAAGGCAGTGGTGTAGCGTTACCAAAGAAATTTCCACTCAAGTACTTTTATGTAATTGATGAGAGCTACATTCCTTTTGCTCAAATCCCTGGAGTGGGGGATAGGGTAATTCCAAACATGGAACGTAGAGCAGCTTTGATTTATGAAGCACATCTGGGGGTGGGTCTGTCACATCAGGGGATCTCTAAAACAATATTAACATTAAATGTACTGGTGGCCTGGAATGAATACACTGATTCACATCTTCATCAATGACTGCTGAGACTGCAATAGACAGCGTAATGCAGCACGCCATCAGACACCAGACTACGAAGTAGCCTGCCCAGTACGGACACCATTTTTAGACAGCATTAGGCTATCTACACGCAGGCGTCCATTATGACAAATGCATTCCCACAAACACTAACTCAAGGTTCCGATGGATGTGGCCTCAGCTGACGCTCGAACTGTTATAAAAGATTTGCGAATCTTTATTGGCACATACGCAATTGGCACACTACACTCTGACCAGGGCCCTGTGTTTAGCTCTCGGGCTTACAAAGAAGCCATGGCCAGTTTGGGTGTAGCATTGCGGTACTCCTCTCCGTTTCATCCTGAGGGAAATTCTGTTGTTGAAAGGAAAAACTGGGACATAAAGCAGTCTATAACAGCTAGAGTATTAGATTCGGGTGATGGGTGAGTCAAAAATCTTTATGGGGTCCAACACTCAATTTTCCAAGAATTTCTCTAGGAGGGGTCACTCCATATGAGGTCCTATTTGGGACAAGAATGTGGGTTCCTGATATCGAATGTAAAGGCACAGTGATGGAAAATAAACCCTTTGAGATCAAAGATCGTTTGGCTGTTTTACAGGATCTAAGTGAACTGAGATCGAAACAAAGCAACGTGTTCCTGAAGCCAACCACCACTGGGGAAAAACCGGCAAGGCCTGTCTGGATCCCAAAAGTTGGGGATCTGGTCAGAGAGAAGATTGCGGACAAGAAGAAATTTGGACCTTCTTACAGACATCCAGTACCTGTCCTATCCATCCACGGAACAAGAACAGTACTTCTGCCGCCCCTTGCTGGAAAAAAGGAGAAAAGATTTGTGTCAACCGACCTCATCAAACCACACTATGTGGCCAATACTAAATAGTAGGCCTCGTGGACTCCGACCTAGTAGCAGACGCGCTCCTCTCGCTACTATCCAAGAGGTTCAGACTGAAAGACTCATAACCATCGAGAATTCAGCAGTAAGAGATGAAGGACTAAGCAACAATGCTATGGAACTCATCCCTCTTGAAACTCAAGTAACAGTTCGTCCAGATACACCTGTCTACACAAACGTAACATGTGATCAACTGGTTCCAGCGATTTCGATGAATCCTGATGCAATTCCAACAATTGACCGAACTGCTTCTGGCTCCTTTATTAACTTTGATATGTTTTCTGAGGATCCAAGTGAGCCTGAAACAACATCAGCCCTAAAATCTTTCAAACAACAAGTACAAGAATTTTTTCGTTTTCTGAAAGACACTTATCTGATTTCCCCATGGATTGAACTATGGATTATTTCTGGAATATTTTTCTTTCTGCTTTTGCTAGCTTTGATAATGACTCTTAGCGTGCTTATGAATGGCAGATACATTCGTATGGACACTGAAAGTAAAAATGTGAACTTACTTTTAAAGCCACACCAATCTTCCCATCGTGAAGCAAGAGACTTGTCAGCAGTGAACATCACAGCCGTTCCTATACAGGATGGTATAGTTTGGGACAAAACTGTTTTTGACATACTCTGCCCGACGGAACTTCTGAAGATTCCACATTTATTTCAAACTTCTTTAAGTGACTTTATTACCTCTAGTACCTATTCTGATGATTGGGACTTTGAGACTATTAATTACATGATGTCTGATCTAGAAAGGTCTGCTTTGTTCTCTAACAATGAAAACTTAGAGGGTTCATCAGACTACGAACAGCTTTTTTGTTACAACCACTATGGTCATCATTTCTTGCATAGATCTGCAAGACCTAGAAATGTATTTATGTTTAACCAATGGGAACACTGTCCTACACCACCAAAGGGTAGTTCAAAAACGTTTGCAAATAAATTTCCATATTTTTCAGGGTACAATGTATCTGATCCAGAAACATTTTTCTAAAAGAATGTGAACACAACAGGACAGAAAAATATGTTAACTAATAGAAAACAGATTTATTCTGCAGCCTTTATTGCCCAACTGTCTAGACAAGAATTTGACTTTTTGAAAGACACGATCGACACAAAATCTGTTTGGGGTTCTAAAGATTTGCAAGTGCAGGGGATAGAAGTTTGTTTAGTGCCTGTATCATCCCTCAGCAAATAATGTTTTTGAATGACACTGTGCAACAAACGTCTTGCCTTGGATTAGCCAAGATCAAAGACATGAACACACCTTCTGTACCAACACCTGCAAATTATGACACTACACAGGGAGCAGTCACAGTAGACACAATACTACAAACCAACAGATCAGATCCGGATTGGGAAAAATGGCTGCTCTGGCCCACAGACACAAACATCTGTCAAGAAAGATTCCTGAATAGAATACAGGGCTTTACTATCCATAGGCCAGGCCCACGTTATGTTCAACGACAGCATCCGGGGTAGTAACAACATACAGTGTAGGAAAATTGTGCCTCGACTGGCTACAAAGATCTACACTCGAGGATGTGAAACAACACTTATCTTTACTTAAAGAAGATGTAGACCTTAGGGATTTCTTGCTAGGACCGAGAAATCTGCGTCAAAAACGTTTCATATATGCAGGCATTTATGCTGCTTATAATGAAATATTGAAGATTTCACAGGCAGAGGCCGCAGAAAGACTACGTGAGCTTGATCGTATTAACTTAGAGAAATCTCTCACTGTGGTTGACAATGGGTTAACAACTTTGTCATCCAGAATATATTCACTGGACAACATTGTATCCTCTCCTATTGACATACTGGAACAAGATTTAGCCATGTTACAACAAGGCCAATCTCAGTTACTTTCTATTATGTTATTAGACTGGACGCTGCAATCCTTGCGTACAGACTTTGTACCTTGGCCTTTTATCAACACGTCGTCTCTGTTTTCTGAATACAATCTCACAGAAATGGCACAAAGGGGAGCAAAGTATACGGGTTCCGAGCATTGAAAAACTGGAAAAATTACCATTTACGGTAGCAGAAAAAACAGCTACATGATGGCTTATCCATGGCAAAATAACTCTGCCTGTCACTACTTTTCATTTTCAGTATTGCCTCAAACAAATGCAAGCAGGCAAATATGAAAGGTTGGGTAAAGAATACATTAAGACATCCTGGGTTTTACCTTATGAATACAGATGTTGGAGTGGGGATCGTGAAGTGTTTCTAAGCAGTGCACACTGTGAAAATGCACTGAGCGGATCTCTCATATGTCAGGACATTTCTTTACCTGGGGCTTGTAATGGTTCTGTGACAAACTTGTCCTGCCACCTACAGGGTGCACCAGCTGCTGTGATTAATCCAATGTTTGGCCAACTTTCTAATGGGAGTTATCTCATGTTGAATGATCAAGGTTGCTGTGGCATGTTGCCAGGAATCCCATATCTGGAAACGGTTAGCTCCAGGTTTACTTGTTGTATGCAAGTATTGTTACCCCCAATAGATACAGTCCGGGAGTCGCCTCTATATCCTTCATTGAATGTTTCTTTTATACGTTTTGATACTTTAAGCAGAATGAAATCCATACTTTTGCAACAGACCGTACCTTTGACCTCGGCCAAAGAAACCTATGATCTACAAATTGCAAGGACTTCGGCTGAGATAAAGGCTCTCATTTGTACAAACTGCCCGATACATTTCGCAGAAATGATGGGACGTATCTTAAAAATGTCTGATACGAGCGAAGTTGTACATGTATTTAAGAACATATGTTCAGGACTGTTAACACCTTTTCAGTCAGTCCTCGGAATCATTACAAACTTCGTGCATTTGGTGTTTGGTGGTCTGCCATTAGTTCTAGCACTCTTTGCAGGAATCCTGTTTTTATTCCACTGCTACGCTTTGGCAAGCCTATCCACCGGCATCACTCCCAGCAACTTGGAGAAAGCTTTCCTAGAACAGAAGTGCCGTGAGCGCATAGTGCAACTTTTGGGCATACCTCGTCTATGGGAACTTAATACAACATGTTTTCTGTCATTTAGACCAATCTGGCAAGATTGCATCTTACCTGTTCTACGCTGCCTGCTTTGCGGTGAAGAATGCATGCTAGACATATGTCTAACACTCCCATCAATCATTTCAATGGATATCGATTCTCTGCTGGACCCGATAACGGCCCATGCTCTATGTTGTCCCCAGAGGCTACCAATCCTGATGACGGCATTCGTTGAGAGCTCACAGACGCTTCCTGCTGATGCTGAGGTACGTGATGGATCAACAGGCATACAGGTAACGGACGAGAACATTGGTGCGGCATCCCATTCTAAAGGCGATGCTTCACATCTCTGTGCAGTTAACCTTCTAAACAATGTGTTCCAACTATCACCGAGATCGGTAGACGATCTTTTGTCTACAAGAGTAGATGATTTCATGTTTTCACCAGACCCATACACTGAGTTTGATTTGGCGCACAGTGTACCAGGAAAGCAATGAATTTGGCCTCCATATTTTCATGATAGAACAGAACTTGGAACTCTTCCTAAAATTGATTTTTTTCTAAATTTGAAAATACATGGCAAATCAATCTGCTTACAGTAGAACTATTCATATAGAACAGACTTCTTTGAATACTTCCAGGGACACATTGTCACCTTATTTACCACAATTTAATTTAGTACCATGTTATGAAATTGCTTTGATTTTTTGAATACTTGTTGACCATTTTGTCATACGTATGTATTTCTATTCATTCCTATTGCATTTATTGCCGATGTATGCTTTGATATGAAAAACTGCTTTAAAATGTACAGTACCTTTGCATTACATGTTTTAGCAAAGTTTTTTTTAATAGACTTTTTTTAGTATGCTTTTACAAATGTTTTTAGCAACATGTGGTACTTAGTTTAATGTTTAGCATTTTATGTTTAGCGTTTAGTATTATCGTTCATTCGAAAGTAGAGTGGGTGTTGTATTCCACTTTAGGTGTCCGTATATATGTTTTCATGAAAAATTTCCTTATATAGGCACAATTTGCATTGCCCTTATATAGGCATAAGATCCCAGTCCTTATTTAGGCATTAGCCATGCTATCCAAATACAGGCATGGTCACCTACATCCGTCCACCCCAACGTCACAACGAGTTCTTAGAAACCAGACCCTTAAGCTCTTGGAAGTTTCCCTAGTCCAGGATTATTGATTTCTCCAAGAACTCATTTATTATGCATGAACCGCTATTCCTTAAGGGTTCATTCCTGACGTCTTCCTCGGCCGACTTTACGTCAATGCTAACATTCCAAGGCACCTACCAGGCATAAATATACCTTCCCTTGCCCAAGCAAGTAGGAGGAGAACTCAACTTTAGATGA
The DNA here is from genome assembly GCF_964204655.1 of Triturus cristatus. NCBI lineage: Eukaryota > Metazoa > Chordata > Amphibia > Caudata > Salamandridae > Triturus > Triturus cristatus. The sequence goes on along the minus strand of NC_140586.1, from coordinate 451,945,066 downwards.
GCCCGTGTCCTGGCCTGACGCACTGACAAGAGACGCTGTCATCCCTGCTTGCAGAGAATCCAGCTTCCAGTGCTCTGACTCTCTTCGCGGGGTGTTAAAGTTCGAGACCCGGAAAGAGATTCCCACCTCTCTCATTCTCAAGGTATGGAGCTGACTAGAACCTAGAGGGACTCTTGGCATACTAAACTTAGCATACCATACTATAGCCCACCATACTATAGAATACATCACCTACTTCTTACCTTGTACTACACTTAGGTTAGGTACACTGGGGTAGAACTAGTTAGAGAAGCATCTCATGAGTACTCGCATTTTTAGCCTATGTTATTTATGTATATGAATATATGTGTCATAGCTATAAGATAATGCTAGCACAGTATTATTTCTTTCTACTGCTTACGCTGTACATAATATATCTCGCATACTGTCTTGTGATTGTAACAGCTCAAATTTCTTACACAATAAACAAGACTGTTCAATAAATCCTTTTATTGAAATGCCCGTCTATTCTTTCTGTGTAAACTCTGAAGACACTAAGCATGCACGATTACTGAGTGAAACTGTTATCTATTGTTTTCACGATTCTGAGAGTGTTCCGATTATAAAGGGAAACAAAGTTGTCATGTTTATTCGGTTGCCAGAAACTACTCCCTTTTTGTTTACAAGGAGTTTCTAGTGGCCTCTGAGTTAGCTGGTACAAATTAATTAAGTTTAATATACTCGATAGTGGCATACTGACCTCAGTCCTATGCCAAATCTATAGGGTGTATTATTCCAATGCAAAGATCCTATTAGGGAAATAGAAACTACACTACAATACATTGTACCATGTTTGGAGCATGTATTCAAGTCTTGCATACTTCAAAAAACATCCCTTTAGGTCATTCCTCATCTAAAAGATTTCCAAACAGATCTAAGAAAAGGGTGCTTAGGAACCAATGACATTTGAAACATTTTGCATCCTCATTTCAATACATTTTATTCACTTCTATGAAGTGCTTTAAAGGTTTCGCAATTAAATACTTCACACTCTTTATTTGCTTATGTTTCTTAATGTTCCATAGGGAATTTGTTCCAACTCCAAAAGAATTACAAAGAAATTGATGAACATAATGCAGACTATGGACAGAGAAGCCATAGAGTGTGTTACGCTGAAGAATCAAAGAACAGTCAACATCAGTAAAGTGTTGAATGATAGATAATTATCGAATTGTGATCAACTTTAAAAAATATTTCAGAATGAGACAGACATTGTAGTTTTCTTCACATAAGCTTGGCCTCCAAAGGCACTCAAAAGAGAAACCATAATGAAGAACAAACAATGAGATTTACAATTCAATGCTCATGTATCTCTAACATCTGGTGCAAATAGCTGTCTAAAAATAGCGTCTGAAAAGTGTGCCCCTATTATTTTTTTTCTCATAGATATTGAGGCATGTAGACATAATGTCTTTGTGACAGAACTTCCAAATGGTTGTTGCATTTCTGTAGAAAGACCGGGACATCAGGTGAGCAATCCCCTGCATGGGAACCTCTTGCGTCCAGTTACATAAAAGGAGCCATTTCCCAGGTGTAATTTGCCCATTACCTCCCATCCCAAGGCTCAAAGGAAATCTGAGGATGATATTTCATAAAGGTCCTCGACAGAAGGAAGAGCATCTTTTGTAATGCATATTCAAGCACTCACCTACCCATATGCAAATATATATTTACTTTTGAGTTGATCTTTTTAGGTCATATCCCTCTGCTCTCTGACTTGGTAAAGAAATCATGGAGACATTCAGAAAGCTGGCCTAAGGATGCATTCCGCCCGTTTATTTCAATTGACTTTGTGGTTTGTAACTCACCTTTTCTCGCTATATATTTGCTGGATTTATTTGCTTTAGACTGTCCAGCTTGAGTTCATCCCTCCTGTTGCTCAAAACTTGTTTTCTGTATTCTTCCACAAACTCGCTTTCTGTAAAAAGACCTTTAAATCTTGTTCTTATCTTGTCACATTTCCTGTGCATTCAAAGACAGAGGTCAAATGTAATTGTCAAGCTCTTTCTTTCGAGGTAACTAAATGATTACTTTTCTTTCTCTGACTTCAAAGACTTACCCCTCTCTACTTTACCCCACTCCAATCTACCCCACTAACCTCCAATCTATCCCACTCCACTCCAATGTACCCCACCCCACTCCACATCACTGCAATCTACCCCAATCTACCCCCTCCACTCCACCCAATCTATATACAGTATGTAAGCCGCCATGAAATGATTATGAACATGCTAGAGTGGTGTCTTAAAAGCAATAGTTACATTTTTCTTAACAAAATATACAGACAAATCCCTTAGACAACCATGGATACTCAATTATCTCCAAGTTATGCTAATCTAAATCCAGGATGGTGGGAAGAGAATATATTGGGGGCAAAGAATATCAAAGCGTGAAGCCTCATGTGGAAACTTGCCATTGTTACATTGATTACTTGTTTATAATCTTGTCTGGGGCCGAGGAAGAAGCAAAGATATTTATCACTAAATGCAATAATTAATCATTAAATTTGAGCTTTACTAGAAGTGTGCATAAAACTACAATCACCTTCTGTGGTCTTGAAATCAAAGTGAAAATTGGAACACTACAAGCCCAGGTGCACAGGAAAGAGGCTGCAGGGAATAGTGTATTGAAAGCTAGCAGTTCCAATTTAAAAAGAGTATGGGTTAATATTCCATATGGAGAACTCTTAAAACTCTCAAGCATAAAGAGGAATTGTACTTTGAAATCCAAGTTTTAACACAAACAGAAAATGTGGTACCAAAGGTTTCTTGAACACAGGCTATACAAAGCATGCTTTAGAAAATGAAAAATGAAATATTGCCATCAAAACAAAGAGATGAATTGATATATAGAGAAAACAGTGGGGAATGAACCGTTGAGACGTATAAAGGAGTATAATAAAGATTCTTAGTTAATAAATAAATCTGTCAAAACATACTGGAATGTTCTCCAAACTGAAGATTTTCCCAAACAAAAAACAACTTCACAACCTAAAATTTCATATTAGAGAGCTAACTCATTAAAAGATGACTTGGTCCATAGTTTTTTAACAGATGGCCGTGATCACAAGATATCAACTGTGAAAGGGTTTTTTCCTTTTAGAAAATATAGTGTCTACAACAACAATAAAAAATATAAGGACATTATGGTACCTTATAGTAAAAATAAATATCAGATTGCGAAATGTATCACATGCCAAAAAGAATATGTAGTATATTTGCAGGAATATCCTTTCAGTCTACAATATGTTGGCAGCACAAAACTTAAAGTCATGGAACAAATAGGTCAATTACTTCTTGTGATTTTACATATTCAGTATCAAAACACTCTGAGAATGAACATAACAGTGATGCAAGCCAACTGACTTTTGTGGGGATTGTTCTTGCAGAAATAAAACCCATAAAGTTGATTGATTAAAAAGTCTAAGAAAACTTTGAGTCTGAATACATTATCTCACATGATACAAAATATACAGGTGGTTTCATTCAGGGCAAAGATCTTTAGGTACACTTGGAACAATAGTCTACTCCTTTGAGTGGCTAGTGGTAGTAAAAAGTGACCAATGACCGATCGGATCAACTAGACATATTGACTGTTTGCCCTTCTGTCTTGTTTTTTCTTATCTTTTTCTTTTTATGTTCAGTTTTACTTTTACTTTTTATATTGCATCATAGACATTTAAGGTTTGGGCAAAAATGACCTTCTGAAAATAAAAAGTACATTGATACGAAATTTCTTACTGAAAAATGTATTTGATACAAACGTAGCAAAGATATGCCACATAGAGATCATTTATGATATGTCCGAAGTATCAAAATGGCTGCAAGTATTCAGAAAATGGAGACTCTGCAATCGGGAAGGAAAATTTCACACATAAAAGATATCTTTTTATGTGCTCAGTTCTCTGACCCACCTGCACAGTCTCCAATTAAATTGCAGTTTTGTGTATACTGAAAAAGAGTAAATCTACACAGACGTGTAAGTTCACCTTTGTGAATCAGGATCAAAGTGTTAAGACTAACCTGCAACATAATTACTCCTGCTGTAATATAATGACTTCTGAAGTACATCTTTCGAAGTAACAGTGACATACGGTGTTTGGCGTGAATAAAAGTGTCAGAGGAGCTAATTAGGGTGTTGTGTATGAAAACTTCAAAATCTAATGTCATTGAAAATGTGTTGGGAATGCGCTGTGTTGTGGGCACTGTTAGATGAAAACTGTGGCTGAGTCCTTGATGGTAGCTAATTATTGACCACTAAGAGATTTCGATGCATGTGGTGTGATTTGTGTATTGACCTGACCTCCACGATGAGAGTATGCATGGTTTTTGAACATCTATGTATGTCATGAGTCCACATTGATGCTGTCAACCACCCATACGCAGCAATGACTATTCACACATGAACAGGATGAGGACTAAAGAATGTTGTTTGTACAAACATTGAGGGTAGGGTCAGTGGTGATCAGTGAGGAATACCTGAGAAAGAAAATCTGTCATCCCAATTTCTGCATTGACTTTTTCAGAATCTTCAATGTGTCATTGAACTTAAATACCTTAAGCATGTTTCTCCCATCTTCGACTTTGCAAATATGCACATGCAAATATGTGTACTGATATTTCCAAGCGTAGGGACTTACATGCAAATATCCCACTATTCCAAAAGATGCTTATGCATATTACTGTCATAAGTTGTGCATGTTTTTTTGTGATTCAATCATTTGAAGGAACTTATATGTTATTGTAAGCATTTATGTGTGTTATGCAGAAGTTCTAATTCAAAATGTAAATTTGAGAAACGGGCCCAAAGCTTTTACTTGAATCTTTTCACTTAACACATTTTATTTGAAAAAAAAATAAAAGCATACTTTAAAAACACAACTGACTAAAAGAAACAGAACTCGCACAAAGACCTCCTTTGTTTAAGTTGCAGTTCATTCGAGCAGTGAATTTCTGTTTTATGTCCCTTCCTTTCTGAACTGGTATGTGCCTGAAAACTAAAAGGCGGGCTGGTTTCTGCAAAGGCCGGTGTCTGAGCACAAAGAGGAGAATCAAAGGCAGAGAAGGTGAAATATCACATCCCGGGAAAGGATGGAAAAACTCAAATGAACCGTAGACTGCGACCTGATTATTATGTTTCATGAGTGGAGTTCTGAAATAGCATTGTCCTGCCCAATCCATTTTGCTGGGCTGGGCCGCATTGTTTAATGGGTGGAAACCTTGTAAAGTGAAAGGAGTGGTGGGAGACGCCGCAGCGAAGCAGTGAAGCAGAAAAGAGGTGGAAGGCCCTCTTATCTTGTCTTTGTCATCGGGGTGCCAGCCACTGTGGAAGTGGCTGAATGTGTTGTGGCCATTAAGGCACAGAAGGTGTTATCAAAGGCATCGGGGTTTGTCTGGAATGTGACTACAGGGTTGCAGTGTAGAAAGACGGTTATGACTGGGAAAAAGCCTGATTAAAGGGTGCAGTGCAGCCGAGGCAAGTGAATGTTGCCATAGCAATTGAGATAAAATGTGCAAGAAGTGATGTAATTAAATCAGAGCTCTTTAGTAGGTTTGACTGTCTGTGGACTGCAAAAAGAAATGGTACCAAAGACACACATTCAGAATACTTTGCAGGTGTGTAGTTCTGTCTCCAGATGCTCAATTATTTCAATATTATTTGGATATTCCCTTTCATATTAAGATTTGTGAATAATCGTGGTCATTAACTCTATGTACCATTTTCCATAGATTTTTATTTTATTATATGGAATTTTATATTCGGTGTGCTGAATTGATGTCTGAATACAGAGCAACATGAGAAATGTCACCCGTGGCTGCAAGACTCAGTAATCTATCCGAAGAAATGGCCTCATCTGAATCTAGGGGTTTACTTTAAAATATGGTCAATGCCCGTGAGAAAACATAAATCAAGGTATGCCACAAACAAAAAGAAAAGGCGCTCATGCATGAAGCATAAAGGTTGATCAGACCCTTCTATAAGAGTGTTCCTTCCCTTGGTCCAGCAGGTGTGGAGCCATAACAGATTTCCAGGATGTCCCGAGCAGATAAATGTACATAAAATTAGTCTAAATAGTTAACCATGTATACAGTCAGTGTCATGCTGAAAATCTAGCACAGCCTTTCTGATTGTGGACTTACATGCAACACTATTTACCTGAAGGGTACCTTATCTCACATAAATCTTCAGTCTTTCTGTGTCCTTTCTTGTGGAGGTTTGGATACGATTGTGCCTTTCATTCAGGGTTCAATAGAGAGTCCAGGGATGCAGCGATGCTAATTCATTAGTGCTTGCCCAGGGCATCCATGATGCTTAGGTCCGATACCTGGAGTTGGTGGGAACACTGGAAAGGAAACCCTACAACATTCTTAGTGGCATATCCTTTCCCACGTAAATGACTAAACTTTCCAAGCCCTCACTGAGATTATAACTGCTTTGCCATATCAGCCACTGTTCATCGTGTGGGGCTTTAATGCCACACTGAACCCTGACATTGACATCACTGGCCCCCTTCGTGTGGCTGTATGGATTTGTCCAAGGCCCTCGTGTCATGGATGGACATACTTGGGCTCTGCGATACATGGCAGACCTAGCACCCTCAAGAATATGTATCCACTCATTCCTCTGTCTCCATGAAGTGGCTCTTACGCCTCGACCTTTTACTCCTCCCAGCCACCTCTGCTGTTAGAGTATAGCCTCGCAGTATCTCTGACCACTCTCCCATGCTGCTCCATGATGGGACACTGTGTAGATGCTAGAGACCCTTTTGGCATCTCAACGCGTGATTCCCTATGGATGATAAACTTCTAGACCACTTGTCAGAGGAGCTTCGATACTACTTCAACACTAATGGAGGGACAGTCTCTAAAGCGAGTACCCTGTGGGCAGCTAGCAAAGCTACAAATTGGGGCATGACCAAGACTTACCTTACCCATGCAGACAGGTCACAGACACTTGACAGAAATAGAGGCTCACATTCTACAGTTGGAGACAGTAATGGCATCCAAAGCAACTAAGCCCACAAACTGGCAACTGGCAATAGACTGTACCTCCCTTCGCCAACTTGCCTTTCACAAGGCCTGCAAGTGCTGGAGAGCATTCCTTGACCACGTATATGAACACAGCAATAAAAGTAGTACATTCCCGTACTGATTGACCATCAGAAGTACCTGCCCTCATTTTATTTCCTCTATTACTGATGCTAGCAGGTTGCTGGTCACTGATCCAGATGTCATCGGGAATGCCTTTGCTGATCATTATCAAACACTCCATGCCCAACACCTGAGACCCTCATGTGAGCTTGCCCGGCCCCTCCTGTCTGATACACCCCTCCTGTCACTCACTCATGCCCAGTAGGTAGCTATGGACTCCCCAGGCCCTGATAGCCTCCCTCTTGAGTATTATGCCAAACTCCATGAGGTTAATGCTCCGCATCTGTTCCACCTCGACAAAGAGGCTGGGAGCTCTGGCTCCGTCTCCCCAGAACTAGACCATTGTGGTTATTCCCAAATTGGACCCTACAGCACCCAACTGCTCCACTTATCACCCTATCTCATTAAATAATACCGACATCAAGATCTGCACCAGGCTCCTCGCAAATAGACTACAGCCAGCACTTAACACCCTGGTCCACCCAGACCAGTGTAGCTTCATGCTCAACTGGAGCACAAGACATTGCATCCGCCGGGCGCATACTGCCCTGGCCAATAGCCAAGGTATCGAGGGAGCATCTGCATTGTTACTTGTGGACTTCAAAAAGGGTTTTGACACAGTGGACCGGAACTCTTTGTTGCGCTACATGGGCTTTGATGCCTTATACTCATGGCCTACAGCGTAAGTACTTATTCATTGGGTTCTGTCAAATGAATTCCCGATTCGCGGAGAAACCATCAGAGATGCCCACTTTCCCCACTACTTTTTGCTCTTGAACCCTTGTCATGTATCATTTGCTGCAATGCTCAACTACCTGGCTGGAGACAGAGCCCATCACTCATGGACAGGATCACCATTTACATGGGCAATCTCTTTCTTTTCCTGGCTGACCTTTCAAAATCAGGTCTACTTGTACTGGATATCCTGTGGCTCTATAGGGAGGCTTCGAGCTACGAATTAACTGGGGTAAATTGCTGCTGGTCACTATACACAGAAACAGCACTGTGTATGATTGGCAAAATAGATGATACCACTGTGGCACCTCAGTTAAAAAAAAACGCCTAGCCAACTTTGCCCCTAAATTGTCTGGGGAGGATTACCCTTGTAAAGATGATGTTGCTTCCTCATTTTCTATGCATGCCGTAAAACATTCCCTTCCAGGACCCTAACAGGCAGTTTATTGATGTTGCGGCTAGTTTGTGGGTCCTCCGGGGTGGTCATCCCCCCAGCATTGCATTCAACAAATGTCATCAATCTGTGTTTATGAAGGCAGCCTGGGTGCAGTGGACATACGCTTCTATTACTGGGCATCTCAACTCCTGGTTATAACTGAGTGGCTGTCCAGTGGGTGGAGTGACCTGACTTATGAACTCGAAATGTTAAGGCTGGGATGAGGAGATGCTATACCTGTACAGCCTACCTATCCCTCTCCACACCCCAGAAATTAAAAAAACTGTCTTCTTGGTGTGGCAAACACCCAACAGACTCTTAGGATGGGACAGGAAACTAACCCGCCAGACGTCCCTTTGGAGAGGGTGCTGGTTGGCTTGCACTGCGTGTCTGGCGGGATTCCAGCACTGGGACTGAAATGGGATTACAACCTTGGCCGAAGTGTAGAGGGGTTCTTGTATGCACTCTGCAGAACTGCAGGTGCAGTTTGCACTGTCCCAGTCGCAGTTATATAAGTATTTGCAAGTGTGGCTCGCACTTGGGCGCTAACAGTCTCATTCAAATGCCCTGCCCGAATTTAGCCCCATGGAGTCTAGATTATTGATGGGATACGTGGCTCGAGGTTAGATTTCTACATTATACCTCTCCCTGGGATATAATGCCCCTGAAGCTGGGTTGCATCTGACAGAGATAGGAGGGATGGGGTGGCCATTTGGAAAAAGTTGAATGGCGAAAGACTTGCATGACCCCCCAATAACTCACCATTTCTGCACAACTCAGATTTATCCAAATACATTACCTACACCCTTGTACCCAAACTCGACTGTTCCTGTTGCTCTTCCCCAGAGACAGACTTCTTTCACATGGTCTGGTAGTGCCCCTTGATTGCTGGAGTACAGAAACCACATGGAAAGCACTCTTCCCAGGATAACTAGATCAACCTATCTTGTTGACACCGGAGATGGCTCTACTGGGCCTTCTGAACGAGTTTTTGAGGAAGGGGGAGAGGGGAGATAGAACACTGGCGGCACTGGCTATGCTAATACCTAAAAGAGACATTGTGAAATGTTGGAAGTTGCCACGCACACCAAACCTGGCTATGTGGAGATCCGGCATGGACTGCAGTTTTAAACAGGAGAAATCGATTTATCTCAAAAGAGGGTGCACTAGGAAGTTATACAAAATTTGGCATAGATAGAACATTATGGTTTGTCTTCTACACCAGCAGATCTGCCAACCGGCGCTCCAGATCTCCCTTAATTGATTATGATTGGGGGTGGATGTGGAGGCGAGGTCTGATTGGGAAGCAATTCTTGTATCTTTTTTGTTGCTGTTTATCAATATAAACTGATAAAAATGCGTTTATTAAAAAAATCTTCAATCTTTTGCCCTTCAGGCATGGATATCAAGGTATTTTGCCTCTACCTTCATAAAAGATTTTAACATGTGCAAATCTTCAGTAGCTGTTGAAATATTATAAACATTTAAAAAAATAAATACAGTTAAAACGTTGTTTTGTTTTGTTCGTACTGGACCAATTTTTGTCATCACGTGAACAGCAAAGTCTACTACCTAATTCAATGTAACTTTGAAGTGTGAAAGAGAGGCGTCAGGAGTGAGCTAACTGGCCACATTACCACCTCACATGCATAGTATTTCGTGTGTGTGAAGTAATCGGTTCAACAATAATACAACAAATTACGGGGCATATTCTCAAGGAACTATCACCGAATTATCGGCACATTTTCGCAGCCAAAATCGCGATAAATTTATCGCCCTGCTAACAGACCATATCACCCGCGATAGCAGCAGCAAAAAACATCACCACAGATGACCCTGGCAACTAACGCTAATGAGATGCAGAGTAGGCGTTCCCGTGCAAAAAGCTGCGACAACACCATGTCACAACATTCTCAACGACCAGCCAGATCTGCAATAAGATCACAAAACAGGCGACAAGGCGCGTTAGCAGCAGGAATTTAACACCTGCTCTCACCTGGTGTAAAGTCGGACTACAACCTGCACCAGAAAAGGGAGCCCAGCCCAGAGCCACACCTGAAGAACAACAGATGCCATGGAGCCAACGATCATGCATCTCAGAGCCCCAAGAAGGCCTCAACACCCACCGCCACCCCCCCCCCCCCCAGACCAACAGATTGCACATCAATGTTACAAAATCATGGGTAAAATCATAAACCTGAGGTCGCAGAATTACAAATAACAGTCATATGAGTACTGAAAAAGCAGAATCAATCATTTACCATTGAAAGTCCAAACTAAATATCACAACCAAATTTGTCTCCACACAACTATTTGGTTGAATCATGGTGGGTCATCCCTGGACAATCTGTAAGTGACAGCCAGCAAGACAATATCCAAGATAAGAAGGTGTGTCAGGCATTCATCAAAGGACAGAGAGATAGAGAAAGAGAGAGAGAGAGCGAGAGAGAGAGAGAGAGAGAGAGAGAGAGATAGAGAGGGAAAGCGAGAGACTGAACAAGGAGCACAAGGCCAATCGGGCCCTTGGCTCATACATGCCACTGTTGCGTGTGTTTTGCAATTGGTGCACCCTAAATCTAAGGCCTGGCATCAATTTCAGCGCGAAGGCCACATCACATTTCAGAAATGCAAGCAGTAGTCAGACAAAAATTAGGCATGAAAGCTCCTTTGTCTCAATACACAAGGCGGAAGGACATCCGAACCTCTGACCTTGGTCTTGAATGCGGCCGGCACCCCCTGAGTGGGATACTCTGACAACTCCCATACCACGAATTGCGCTAATGAAAGACCAATGTATCCACACCCCACACACACTTGTCCCTGTTCAAGGGACACCTGCATGGGATGCCCCTGACACACTGGTAAAAAACAACCCATGCGTCCAAACGTTGAACACACATAAGACTCATTGCTCCGAGCTGTGGCATATCGTCCACAGAACTACCGCCGGTCTGAGGAGTGCCGGTGGTACAAGACCAAGAAACGCAATGGCAGGCTATCCTGGGCACATGCACAACCCCTGTCACATGGAACTGTACCGTGCACGAATGCTGCATCTGTTGGGATCACTGCCACTGGCAGTTTTGCGAATCAGTTACCATCTGAGTTTACGTCACATGCGTCCAACCCTGGTTCCACTGTCGATCATGCACATTCGAGTGGCCCATGGAGGTCTGCCTATCCAACACAAAGGTAGCTAAACTGGATTATGGCTTGTGGGTGCGCCCCCTGTTGGCCCACAAACATAAGTGCAACCGGGATACCCGTGCATGGGATGCCTTGATCTGTGGCGTATGTGCTGGCAGTAGTGGATGGGAGATTACACAAGTCATCGTGTGCAGTGACCACATCGAGGTGCTCCCCTGTTGGGCTGTGTTGCGGATTGGTGAAACTGCGTGGACGGAGCACATCTGTCCGGACCAGTTAATGGATTGGCTCTCCCTCGTGTTCCTTGAACTCGAGAACAACGTACTTCTGGAACTCATTGCCTATGAAGCTGCGCTTGCATTCATGGACGAGTAACTACGTTCCTTCAGCCACAACTGAATAACACCCAGAGCACAGGTCCCAACACCTTGTTGCATCGTGGAGGAATGGTCACATATCCCAGAACAACAGTGGATATGTCTGCATTCGCCCAGACTCGGAATGCATGTGCGTGCACCTATGCGTGTTGTTACACACCTGTGCAAGGTGATGCTGCCCCATGGGTGGAGCTGCACAGCGTTGTTTGGCAAAGTTCCTAAATATGACATACTGCTGGAGGGAGACTACACACATGGCAATGTAGCACGACATGTGACTTTGTTGGTCCCTTTCACCTGCTCACTGTCAGCAGAGCAGGCAGTCGGCGCAGTCAGGTGGTGCAGCTCCATGCAGATCCCATGAGCTGTGAGTCGTGTCCCCTGACAAGGGGGAATGAGCAGACGCCAAACATCACATGACTCATCCAGCAAGGCAAGGTGGGCTGAGACCGTTGCCAACCGTAAGGATATGTGTTCATTTTTGCCACCCCATTCCTTGCACCTCAACATGTTCCCATTCTGCCTGTAAGTGTCTTAAGCATTTGTCTGCATGTTGTGGCCCTTTCCTTGCCCGTACTGACATGCACATGGTAATAAAGTCTACGCAACTTCACCAGTGTACAACTGTGATGAGTGTTGATTAGTATGACAAATCGTGTGCCTCAATGAGCATTGTCAGTACACAGGGAGGGACAGACTGCCGCATTTACATTGGTGTTGAGTCCCTATTGGCAGCTCCACCTCTGTGAGCCAGACATTGTGTTTGGGATAGTTGCTGGTAGACCTGTGCTCCTACGTGTCTTCAGCAATGTGATTATGATGTCCAACTTCTTGCCATGTGGATCAATGTGATCCATAAAAACAGGCTGTGTCCACACTGATGTGTGTGAGTAGGTCATGCGAAGAGATGTTCTGTAGCCACATGCGATGGGGGACACTACTTCAGGCGTGCTACCGATTTTGACATTTCTACACACAGCCCTAATTAATACATGGACTTGGGGCTACGTTGGGGGGTTGCGAGATTGTTGTTCATGTGCAATGAGGCCACAGCTAGTTCACACCTTCACAGTCATCTAATTGGTCATGTGGGTCAGGGTCAAACATGCGCATTGATGACATTTACCAGAGTGTACCTTTTTGTGCAATCAATGTACCTACATTCATCCATCCTTTTATACGTGAGTGAACATAGACATGACACATCTATGTGATTTGGAATGTTTTATTCACATTCTGGGGAGTGTCAGAGCTGGAGCAGTACATGGCCATTTTAAGCCCACATGACATGGTTGCCCAGTTGTGGGCCAACCATAGTCCTTGGGGGAATGCAAAGTTAATCTGAAGAGGAAGAGTTCAGTCCACAGCCGGATTGCTGTGTCATTGGTACCAGAGCAGATATGGCCAGCCCTGTCAGGGTCCAGGTGAATGTCGCTGAGTGTTTCGGGGGATAGTGGAAAGTGTTGTTCCAGGGCATGATGCATAGGGCTGAACCAGGCAGGGACAGGCCATGTGGCGGGGAAGGATGCTACTACCTCCTTCCTCACACAGTCATTACCCCACACATCTTACTCCTCTGAGACGTCTTCTGTGTCCGGTGTGTCAGGTGTGTGTGGTGGTGTTATGGCTTCATTACAGTGTGCCACTGACACATCAGGGTGCGAAGGTGATAGGGCTGCATCACTGTGTGCCAATGACATATCAGGGGGGCGGAGATGTGTTTGTCGAGGTTCCTGTAGCACTCATCTGGTACAGGCTCAGTGGCAGCAATGGCAAGATGAGGCTCTGCAAGGCATGGAAGATCCCAGCTATGTCTCGCTGGTGTTCAGCAGTCGCAGCCATACTTCCAGGCTGCATCGGCCTCATGGTCTCCAATGTCTTCCACAGCTGTGCCAACTCTGTGCTGTCATAGCTGGAGCTTGTCTGACTAGGCACTTCTTGTCGCCAAGTAATCGCCCCAGCGAGGTCAGCCAAGGATTATTGGTGAGCATGGTGCGGACAGTGGGTGTCCATTAGGGACTGTAAGTGGTCCCTGATGGGACTCAGACACCCAAGTATGGCATTGTGTTTGGCTGCCATGAGGTCGAACCCCACCCGCAGCCGATCAGCCATCTTTTCCTGGCACCCTAACACACGTCATTGGAATTCCATGTGTTGGTCATGGGGATCCTGGGAGCCAGCCGTGGTGGTGTGTGCTTCCTGCTGTGTGGTCTGTGCAGGGTTGGGGTCACCGTGATGCAGCTGGGCTGCCCTGCTCCTAGGGGTGGGGTGCCGAGGCTGTCTATTAGCCGTTGGAGGGTGTCTGAGCAAATGTGCAGTGTGTCCTCTTCATCATCACTGTAGAGATGTGTGGTCTGCTCTGCAGGAGGTGTTAATTGTCTCTCTGCAATGTAAAAGAAAGATGCAGGTTAACAGTGTGTTCCATGTATGTTGATGCATTGTACATGTTTACATTAAGACTGCATGACAATGTACATTGTGACTGAGTTGGTGAAGCTGCCTATTTGATGGGAGACAGTGGACATTTCGAGTACATGATGGATGTGTGGTTGTACTCGTACATTATCATCTCACAGTGTTACGCAATGCCAGATGTGATTGTCCAGTGTCTACGCACAAGCGGCACCAGTTGTGTCCTCTGTCCTGTGGTGTAAGGGTTGCACTTTGTACCACATTGTCGACAATGTTGAGGTACTGTAATTCCTATGTGTGTGTGCTGCATTGTTGGCGAGTCGCCCCTGCAGCTCTGATTTGGCAGCCCCTTATCCCTTTGAGTTGGTGTGCCTTTGACTTGTGTGCTTTTCGGGTGCTGGGATGTTTGCGACTTGGTTCATTTGTGCTCTTGGAGAAATTTTGTACTCTTGTGCATTGTTTATCTGCAGATGTGTTTTTGACATCATGGGTTGTAGGTGCACATGGATGTGTCAGAGTGTGACCTGCTCCTTTACGGATGTGGTCCACACTCAGTCACCTCAATGTCGTCTCATGCACCTGAAGGATGCATGAGACCCAGCGGTGCCAGGGAACAACACCTGAAACCTTCGTGGGTTACCTGTTCTGGCGTACCAAACACAGAGACACGGGACACTTCCAGCGGCGTCAGAGATCAGCGTTTATTTTACTGCAGGGATACAGAGGTCACAAGAAGTACACAGCGTGTAGGTTCTCGGAGACTGTTTCAATTTGCAAAAGTGGATCGCTCCTTTTATACACGTTTTTCCCATAGCCCAATATAGTGAACAAAGATTACAACTCAGTTCCCACAATAAACTTCAAAAGGGTCGCGTTCATGTTTCAGGAGGCCGGAACATGATTACCACAGTATTGCCAATTCCCAACTGTAAAAGCATATCTTCTCTGCAATAAAACACATTCCATCCTGATCGTAAACACATTAGGAGAAGGGACAAAAACAGATGCAAAGAAAGAACAAGGATGCACAACAGGTTAAAGAAGAGTGTTAGGAGTAATAAAGGAAACTTGATAACGGGATCAGAGACACCGTGTCTAATGTATGCATGGCTGAAACAATAGACCGGCACGGCAAGATGAGCCTCGAGCGGGGCCATCTGCCTTCGTCGTGTCGTTTCCCTCATCATAAAAGTCATACTCAAAGGAACACGTGTCTCTCGTGTAAGCTTGAGAGTCCCAGAGTCACGAAGCGGACAAAAGTCCGTTCGCTGGCTACTTGAGGGCAAGAAACAAAATGGATGCCGTATCTAAAATGGAACCCAAGGGTTCAGATGAATAAACCCAAAAATAAGACGAACCATACGTGGTTGCGTAGCGAAACTGCGTACACCCACTATACTCGTCATTTGCGGTTCGTAGATACCCAACTCATCCATATTCGTCACCACTCAAAAGTGTCGTTCCGTCCCACACGGAACCTCAGACGCTCCTTTTGCCCTCATGTAGGCAAGCACTAGTCAAGATCAGAATCTACTTCAATATTCATCAGGTCGTTCAGTTGCTGTTGGAACATCATTCTATTCATCAACGTCTCCTTGGTAACAGATGGTCGTCTTATACACGTTGTAGCACATAGGCCACATAAGGCAGGACCACACTGTACACAAAGACAACACGTGAACAGAAACGTTACAACAACCCCTACGATCATCAGAATCTTCCAACCCCAAGTTGACATCAGGCCCCAAAACCATCCTAGGAGCGTCCAATTACCTTCGTCCACGTGTATGGACTCGGAGATCTTGTGCAACTTCGAGATGGCTTGGTAAACAGTTGGAGCATTGTCAGGAATATAAATGCAACAACTCGAATGGATAACTTTACACACACCACCTCTATCTGCGAGAACAACATCTAGAACCATACGGTTCTGTAACGTCATGAGTCTATCCGCCTGAAGTTCAGCTGTGAGATTACCAAGGGCACTTGCAGTAATATTAGCAGTCGACTCCACTACACGTGTCAGTTGTCTTAAGTTCCTACTATTAACCATAGGTCCCCAAAACGGCAAGAAACCCTTAAAGAAGTCTCCTGCTTCTTGACCGGCAGTATCCTCTTTGCTAATAACACCTCTCACAACTCTAGTTTTGTGATAATCTGAGGCAACTGTGAAAGTCGGTGGTAGAAGATTCGCAATATAACAGGTACCCGAAAAATCACGGGGTAACCATGTATATGCGCGTTCATAACATACAAAATAAGTGCCCTTAGCGGTCAGAAAAACAGGGGAAGAGAGCATCGGCAAAACATACGTATCAGTGCAAGCACTGTTCCCAAGTTGTGCTCTCGGATTTCGACCCAAACCTTTCAAGCAGAAATTACCGAGGTGTGGTACAATCCATATTGGGGACGAGCTCTTAAGCTGTCTATCACCCACTGACGTACTATACTCAGCCTCGCTCAGATCCTTGTAAGCCTGTACCTCCTCACTTGGGATAAGCGATGCATCAAAAACATCTCTATCTAAATCCGCTATCGCTATCGCCAAAGGTTTGTGATACGGCCCAGGACCAAAATTGGCAGAACGTGGCTCTCGACTGGGGTAGGAATCTAGGGCCTCATGTAGGTAGCCAAATACCGGTCGGTAACGGCCGATTTTCGGTAATTATACCGTTACCGACCGGTATTTTGGCCATTGGTATGTAGGGGTACAAATTTTGCTTTCGGAATTTACCGAATCGGTAAAATTACCGATTCGGTAAAAATACCGAATCGGTAATGTTACCGAATCGGTAACTATTCCGAATCGGTAATTTTACCGATTCGGTAAATTCCGAAAGCAAAATCGAGATGTAGGGGGAGTGTGTGTGTGTGTTTAAGAGTCGGTATTTACCACCAACTTATAGTTGGTGGTAAATAATGAATGTATGTGTAAATGCATTTTTACGCGCGTAGCAGTGTGCAATGTGGCATACATACATGCCCTTAGGGCATGTATGTGTGCCACATGTGCACACATGGCCGAATCAGGGGTGCAACAGGGTGTCAACGTGACACCCTGCCACCCTTGTATGTGTTCCCCCCATTACCGAATCGGTATTTACCGATTCGGTAATGAGGCATACCTTCCCCTCAATGGGAAGGTATGCCTCATTACCGAATCGGTAAATACCGATTCGGTAATTACCGACTAGTAACGATTCAGTAAAAAATACCGACTCATTACCTACATACCAGTTACCACTTCTAAAATACCGATTCGGTATCGTTCGGTATTTTAGAAGTGGTAACTGGTATGCTACCTACATGAGGCCCCTAGTGCACTACGGAACATAGTTTGGAATGCTCGAGCCGAACCCTGGGAGCTGTAGGGAAGAACCAAATACGGAATACCCCTATCCATGGTATGTGGCATTAACCCACACACCCAACAATTGGTAGTGTTCATCACCAACTGATGCTGATGTAGAAGTTGAACAAAGGAGTTGTTCATGAACTCCGCACGTCTAACCTGTTCATGTTGAGGCAGAGGATGAAAAGAATGTGGGGAAACAGTGGTGAGGGAGCTTAGTTTAGGAGAAAGGGTAGGTGAAACAGAAGGTAATAACAACTGTACTCCGAAATATACTCCACCCACCAATAACATAGATACGGTCAGGAACAGTAGGAACACCTGAAACAAAAAACATTTTGTACATACAACTCTTCTTAATTCTGATCTCTGCGCCGACATCCTTTCTACTTCCAACAGCTTAGAGAATGCCATCCTCTATAAACCGTCCGTGACGTACTTGACGCACTTCGTTCTGAGAAGCAATTATCAATCCCCAGGAGTTCCCAGGAATCGACAAAAGTAACCGACCTAGCGTCAGAAACCTGCTAAACAGAAAGGAGTACCCGCACGGCCCTACGGTGACCCGGATGGAGAGGTTTCCTCGAAAAGCTCAAATCACAAATCTCTTAGCCGCGGGACAGCACATAAAAACTCAAAAAGAAAGGATATAATTGTCCATAATGTTCATAACATCAAAAAAAAACAAATATACAACTAATTTTTATTAGTCCTTGAACGAAGAAAATATCGGCTTCTTCCAGGTTGAGTTTGCTCTACAAACAATTGTTCAGCTGGCGCAACAGTGTTCGATGAAATGGACAACGAGTCAGACCTTTGGCTCTCTGCTACCGATGACTCTTCATGTGGGTTTGGCAGTGAACCACTCTCTCGGCACATTTAGCAATACCCTCATTTCTCCATACAGGGGACAAGAACCTACATATTCCTTTCGCACTGATATGTGCCAACCCATGAGCCATCGTCACAACAGCTAATACATACGCATCTGGTAACATCCACCTCTGACATTCCGTCAGATCAACCCAACATCCATACATATCCAACTTTCCCGTACTTTCTTTCCACTTAGTCTTCTCAGCTTTGGTAGCCTCGTTCTGAATTGCTTTCACACTCTCAATAGTATTTTCACACATACCAGTCTCTGTCGGCCACCTTACTGAACTCGTGACATACATTCGGGTCGCAAGATCCTTAGCCGTTTCCTTAGCAATCTCATCCGCAAATGCATTACCACGACCGACATCATCCGACATCATCCGTCACTTTCGGATGTGCACTACATTTAACAATTGCCACTTGTTTAGGCAGTGTAAGTGCATCCAAAAGGTCATTCACGAGCTGTCCATGTTGGATCTTCGTACCATGCGATGTCATAAATCCTCTTTCTCTCCACAATCTTCCAAAGTTATGCGCAACACCGAATGCATACTGACTGTCGGTAATCACATTCACTCGCTTTCCTTTAGACAAAACGCACGCTCTTGTCAATGCGATCAACTCTGCAGCTTGTGCTGAATTCTGATTCAATCTCGCAGTTTCCACAACCGCGCTCAACGTTACTACAGCATACGCAGTCGTCACATCACCATTCGGCAATTTAAAGCACGACCCATCCACATACAAGGTACCATCGGGATCTGTCAAGGGAGTGTTTTTCAGGTCCACACGACCTTTTGTTTCCTCCTCAGTTCGTAAATAACAATCATGTGGTGGCACATCATCTGATTCCATATTAATCGGCAACAATGTCGCTGGATTCAGTACATTACAACGTTTGATCTGTATATGACTTGCCAAAAGGGTCAGCTCGTACCCAGACAACCTTGCACTCGTCAGATGTTGAGTCTTTGTCCGATTCAAGAGAGTATCAACTGCATGCGGAACCATCACCATGAGCATATTATCCATAACAAGACCTGCGGACTGTCAAATAGACGCCGCTGCTGCCGCTGTCGCCCTCAAGCAACTTGGCAACGCTCTAGCTACCGGGTCTAAGGTCGAGGAAAAATATGCACACGGGCGCTGCTTGTCGCCAAATTGTTGCGTTAAAACACTCAACGCACAACCTTCCCTCTCGTGAACGTATAATGTGAATGGCTTGCTATAATCAGGAGTACCTAACACGGGAGCCGAACACAGCGCATCACGTAGTTCAGAAAAACTTTTCTGACATTCCTCCGTCCACGGCACAGGAGTCGAAACATCCTTGCACGTGAGAGCTATCAATGGCTTCGCTAACAGTGAAAAATTCGGAATCCACTGTCTGCAGTACGACGTGATACCCAAAAAGGCACGCACATCTCTCTGAGTTGTTGGCACAGTCATTCGAGCAATTGCTGCGATTCTTTCAGGGGTCAACCTTCTTCCCGCCTTTGACAATAAGTGACCTAAGTAGGTAACTTCTTGACAACAATATTGCAATTTAGAAGGTGACACTTTGTGGTGTAAGTCACAGAGATGCTGTAACAATGACACAGTAGCAATCTTGCAAATTTGTTCAGTATCTGCAGCTACCAACAGATCGTCAACGTACTGAATCAAAGCCGCACCAGTCGGCAGCACAAATGCATCCAATTGACTTTTAAGAGCTTGGCTGTATATCGATGGGCTCTCACAATAGCCTTGAGGTGCGCGTTTGAACCGGAAACTGCGACCTCCTAACGAAAATCCGAACAAATCACGACTTTCCTCAGCAATCGGAATGCTAAAGAACGCATTCTTCAGATCGATTACCGAGAACCATGATGCAGAGGATGGAATCAGAGTCAGTAAAGCTGTAATGTCTGGAACCACAGGAAACTGTGGGACAACAATTTTATTGACTTCCCGTAAGTCAATAACTAGACGGTACACGGGAGGCTTGGACGGATCAGTTCGTTTCAGAATAGGCAACACGGGACTATTACACACGTTACCTCGTGTCTCCTCGATAACATCTTTACCGATCAGATCGTAAATGATCGCTAATAGTGCCCGTTCACCATCAAGGGAAATACGATACTGTGGTATGCGTGGTAAGCGCGCATCAACTTTCAATTGAACAACATAAGGTGGGATATCCAACAGGCCCACATCATTGGGACCTGTTGCCCACAAAGAAACTGGAAGAGAACTCAATTCCGGTGGGAGCTTATCGATCGATAGATACATAGGGGAAATCACATTCTCACCCAACGTAAGCTCCACACCCGTAGGAGAGCAGTACAGAGTCGCATGTAACCTCTTCAACAAATCCAAACCCAAAAGATTCTCACCACAACCAGTAGTCAAAATCAAAGGAGCTTCTAACTCATGAGACCCAATCGTAAGTGGCAAGGGGCTAGAAACTGGATTGCTAACGGGGGCGCCAGAGAATCCAACGGAAACATTCGTTAAGCCAGACAAAGGCGCGCCAGGGAGTTTCGAATGCATAATGGAACTTTTCGCTGCACCAGTGTCCAATAGAAAAGGCTCAACGATACCCAATGTAGCTACTTCAACATAAGGCCCTCTCTGATCAACCGGAACTGATACTTCTCCCTTCCTTCGTCTATGGCTGTCCTAGTAGATACCATCCATATCAACATCACGCTCAACGTAACAGTCATCCACATGATACTGAGCAGATCTACCAGACGAGAGATCGCGTCGATCGAAACAATTCTGCGAGTCTGAGGAAGTGGCAAAACGCTCGGCCTGATTCTGAGTAACTCCACGACCTCTACCACGTGAAGCTTGTTGAGGACCACCACGTCCTCCTCGAGCTGACACACCATTATTCCTATCACGGAGAACCGGACAATTAAACTTCAAATGGCCCTCCCCTCGACAGTACGCACATTGATTATATCCCAACACAAAACGAGGTGCAGGAGAGTCATTTCGCGTCTGCGATCTAGAGAACTGTGATTGCGATCTATTTGGCTGTTGCGAATCATTAAAATTCGAGCGCGGAGGATACGCTTGCTGCAATAAGACCTTAGTTTTAAGATCCTTTGTTTTCTTATCTGCACGTTCACTTTCCTCCTTTTCCCTATTTTCGTAATATTGGGCCGTAGCCAATATTTGAGCAGTGGTAGAAACAGCCCATGAACTCTCAGAATTTTTCAACTTATTGCTAAGTTCGGGCAACAAGTTCGACACAAACTTATCAACAAACAGCCGCTGACCACCCTCTGAGCCCATGTCCTGGCCACTATGATCGACAAATGCTTCCTCAAATCTCGTAAAGAAGTCGGATACGCTTTCATCCCTCTTTTGCTTGCACGCGGACAGCTTGTCCCAATTAACGCGCATCGCCGGCATAAGCGTTTTCATAAGAGTAATAATCCTCTGGGGCAACGCCACAATAAGCTGCTCAGGCTTAGCCCCACCGACTTGCTGAGCGTCTGCCGCTGTAAGGGCAGCCCAGTCACCGCCTAACTCAGCCGCGTGATTCTCGTGACGAATTTTCGCCCAAATCGGCTGAGGCACTACATTGCCAAACAACATATCAATATCAGCTAGATTCATAACAGTAGCATCCACCAATTGGGACAACTCCTTATAATAACCTGCTGGATTTTTACGGGGATCAGGCAAAGTTTGCTTCACCTGTAAGACTTCCGATCGTTTCCAAGGGAGGTGTATCCACACTCTCTGAAAACGGCCTGGGACAGCAGGGTTAGCATTAGGATCGCCTGGCATCCATACTGGGGGAACTTCCCGCATCGGATATTGACCAGGTTGTGCCATCCATGCTGCCGTCTCCTCCTTAAACAATGCTCGGGGTTGCACTGTACATCGAAAGGATAACAAACGTTCTAGAGCTTCTCGAACCTTGTCACCTACAATCACACCAGTTGTGAACCGATGCTGGAGCTCAGAAACCTCTGACGGTACAGTATCTACCACATCATAATCCCACTCCTCCTTCAATGATTTACACAATTCCTCAAACACGAATCGTTGAGTGGGCGCATTAAACTGAGAAAATGTGTCAAACACTACACGCGAAGGATATTTAACAGGATTACGAATCCATTTACATGCCATTTTTACCAGCGATTCGCGTTCTCTATCGTCAGGAAGCTGGCTGCGCCTCTGAGCGACATCTGAAAGAGTCGAGCCGAGTATTGGCCCAAAAAGCGGAGAATAAAGAGAAGCAACAGCAGTCAAGAGACGACTACGAACAGAAGGAGAAGAGGAAGAAGATCCAGGCGCGGCGACAGTAGGGGTGGAGACAATAGCAGTAGACGCGGCACCAGGAGTAGCAGGAACAACAGACTGAGGAGGGACTTGAAAAGGCGCAGTAGGAAGAGAAGCCGGTAAAAGAGGAGGAACGATCTGTGGCACAAGGGGATTCGGGAGAGCGGGAGGAACAGCGGGCTGACCAGCAGCCGCCAAAACAGCAGGTGGAGGAAGAGGTAGAATCACAGGACCCAGAGTATCGGGAGCATAGGGGGGTGGTGATTTCAACAGATAAGACAATAGCGAATCCTCTACCGCTTCTTCTCCTGACTTATCATTGTTAGGCGGTAGCACCGGATAACACTTATCCACCGCCATATGATGAAGTCGAGCACTAACTTCCTGCTCTTTCTCATCTTTGTCTCGCTGATACTGTTCAGCATCTCGCATCACCGCAATAACGCCTTCTCTTTTACTTTTCTTACTCTGCTTGATTTCTTTCTGCTTGGCCTCTTTCCGCCACAACCGGAAGGAATCAAACATGGCCGGCCTAGCCTTCTTTTTAAACAGTTTAGATTCTAAATTATCTAAAACGGCAGTTTCGAAACTACCATAAGATGGCCAACTAAGAACGCCATCATTTTTTGTGTAGCGGACCCAATATTCATTATACACGATAGGACCTACGCCATGGCGACTATAGAGCTCATAAATCGGAGTTCCAACCGGAGGTATCGGACATGAATCCTCCAGCCGGGAATCCATTCTGCAACATTTAAGAAACCCAAACAAAGTACTACGGCTAGGCATCGCGCACACTAACCGAGTTTACAAACTTCAAGGGCTATCGAATTTACGATATCCTCGCAAAAAGTTTGCGAGACCCTCGGTTTTTGGCAATTGCAATCGTCAAATAAAACCCAACAACTAAGAACCACAAATGCTATGGTACCATGTAAACAACAAAGGAACACAGGGAGCGACCCACAAATACTTAACTGAAAGAACAATGGCGTCACCAGGAAGGCCCGTCTATCGTCTCGCCGTACAAAGGACTACGCCAGGCGCCAAAAACAGGTCGACAGTCAGGGCAGCAGTCCGTCGCAGCCGTCAGGAGGCGGGGATCTTCGCGGGAAAAGACGTCGGGCCACTTATTTCGACAACTGGATCGATGAAGCGGGGTGCACCTTCCCTCGGAGATTTCACACGAAGTTCCTCACGATCGTCGGGCTTTGGACCGGTACCGCTGATGTCGCCCCACGTTGGGCGCCAACTGAAGGACTGGGTTTTTCTAAGACCCAGCGGTGCCAGGGAACAACACCTGAAACCTTCGTGGGTTACCTGTTCTGGCGTACCAAACACAGAGACACGGGACACTTCCAGCGGCGTCAGAGATCAGCGTTTATTTTACTGCAGGGATACAGAGGTCACAAGAAGTACACAGCGTGTAGGTTCTCGGAGACTGTTTCAATTTGCAAAAGTGGATCGCTCCTTTTATACACGTTTTTCCCATAGCCCAATATAGTGAACAAAGATTACAACTCAGTTCCCACAATAAACTTCAAAAGGGTCGCGTTCATGTTTCAGGAGGCCGGAACATGATTACCACAGTATTGCCAATTCCCAACTGTAAAAGCATATCTTCTCTGCAATAAAACACATTCCATCCTGATCGTAAACACATTAGGAGAAGGGACAAAAACAGATGCAAAGAAAGAACAAGGATGCACAACAGGTTAAAGAAGAGTGTTAGGAGTAATAAAGGAAACTTGATAACGGGATCAGAGACACCGTGTCTAATGTATGCATGGCTGAAACAATAGACCGGCACGGCAAGATGAGCCTCGAGCGGGGCCATCTGCCTTCGTCGTGTCGTTTCCCTCATCATAAAAGTCATACTCAAAGGAACACGTGTCTCTCGTGTAAGCTTGAGAGTCCCAGGGTCACGAAGCGGACAAAAGTCCGTTCGCTGGCTACTTGAGGGCAAGAAACAAAATGGATGCCGTATCTAAAATGGAACCCAAGGGTTCAGATGAATAAACCCAAAAATAAGACGAACCATACGTGGTTGCGTAGCGAAACTGCGTACACCCACTATACTCGTCATTTGCGGTTTGTAGATACCCAACTCATCCATATTCGTCACCACTCAAAAGTGTCGTTCCGTCCCACACGGAACCTCAGACCATGTCATGTATTGTGACTGCAGCCATGCTATCTGTTATGCAGTATCACTTGCATTGTCAGTGTGGCTCACAGAGCCGCTGCTTTTCTGGATTCAGCACATGTGCATGGGTAGGTTGTGGCATTGGTGATATGGAGGGGGGTCCATTTGTGCACATTGTGGACGGGGGCCTACTTGGTGTTTCTATGTGTGCTGCAGTGTGCCTAGGGTATCAGGGACATGTTCCACACTCATTGTGGATGTGCAGTGTGCTGCACATGATTGTGCATGTGTGCCATTGTGCCCATCTCCCTCAGTCCCCCTAGTCCCTAGTCGTTACTCACTCTGTTGGGTCAGGTCATATCTGGCTGTGTCCAGACCCCCAACTCCTTGTACTGTCTCCACACTGAGTCTCTAGCCACCTTTTTTAGAACAAAGTGGAAGGGATTTTCTCCTCCTTTTCCAACTCTCAAGGAGAGGTAGGGGAGGCAGCAATGAGCCTCGACTCTAGGGTGAGGTTGACACCTGATAGATTTGAGAGTTTTAGTCCGCTACAGGCGGAGGAGGTCATAAGCCTGCTGTGTGCTGCCCAGTCGGGAGCGCCTAGCATACCATGCCCAGTGGCGGTACTTAAAATCTGTCCTGAGGTCTTTGCAACTACACTTACCCCAGTGTTCAATACCATCATTGATATGGGTAACTACCCAAAGAGGTGGAAAGTCGCCTCTATCCTTCCCTTAATAAAAAAACCCTGTCTTGATAAAAATGACCCTAATAGCTACAGACCCATATCCCGTCTCCCGCTTCCAGCTAAATTACTGGAGAAGGCCATAAATAGGCAACTAATTTCGTTTTTTCAGAGAACCAAGGCACTCGACCCCATGCAGTTTGGGTTTCATGCAGGTCACAGCACGGAACTGGCCTTGATTAAGGCCACGGAGGAGGTTAGAGTTGTGGTTGACCATGGAGGGGGGGGCTGTCCTGATTCTGTTGGACCTGTCGGCAGCCTTCGACACGGTCCATCACGGGGTGCTGATGGACCGGCTGTCAAGGGCGGGGGTGGAAGGCACTGCCTGGAGCCCCCTGAAATCTTTTTGGGCTGACAGAATCCATAACAGTAGATCTGGGGCTCGATAAATCCAAACCTTTTGCCCTCCCTTGCGGTGTACCGCAGGGGTCTTCCCTGAGCCCCATGCTGTTCAGCATTTATGATGGATTTAGGCCCAGATCTCTGTACTGGGGTGAATGTATGACATTGTTCTGTATTCTGTCCATCAATTGTTCTTTTTGCATTTGTCACCCTGAGTGGGACGGGTATGCCCAGACGTGGGTCACGTGCTCTCCATGACACCGGAGTCAAGCTATCCTGGCTGAAGAGGGGTGAAACCACGAAACCGGTCCTAGGATGCTTGTTTCCAGTCCAGGGAGGACCTGGCCTGGCAGTTCGGGCTGGACTGTTCCCATGGGACACAGGGTCAAGACTGATTTGCATATGGCTGGGTTCAAACTGGAATGGCATGGTGAGCAAAAAAACGATGGATTCAGGCCCAGATCTTTGTACTTGAGTGTATGTATGACATTGTTCTGCATTCTGTCCACCAATTGTTGTTTTTGAATTTGTCACCCTGAGTGGGACGGGTATGCCCAGACGTGGGTCCCGTGCTCTCCATGCCACTGGAGTCAAGCTATCCTGGCTGAAGATGGGTGAAACCCTGAAACCGGTCCGAGCATGCTTGTTTCCAGTACAGGTGAGACCTGGCCTGGCAGTTCGGGCTGGACTGATCCCATGGGGCACAGGGTCAAGACTGATTTGCATATGGCTGGGTTCAAACTGGAATGGCATGGTGAGCAAATAAACAATGGATTTAGGTCCAGATCTCTGTACTGGGGTGAATGTATGACATTGTTTTGCATTCTGTCCATCAATTGTTGTTTTACTTTTAAAAGTAATGGCATTTAGGACCCCACATACGTTTGTGCTAATTTTTCCTTTTTCATTTATATTTCTTTTATTATTTTGTGCTTGTCTGTTGGCTGTAGTAGTCTGTAAACCATGGTTCTTATTATTTTAAATGTATTTAATCGATTTTGCCAGCCTCTTCCTGGCTCCCATATAGGTTATGTGGTCACTTAGCAAACACCAGATATTAATTTCCAATTTTCATAATTGTTCCATCTAGTGTGCCACATGGATTGGGCCCTCTAGGCCATAGTTAATAATAATTTCCCATAGTAGTCTCATAGGTCTTAGAGGGACTCCAGGTATTTATCATGTAGCTTTTCTAAGACTTTTGTTCAGGCACTGCCCTGTCTACCAAAACAATTAGTTTACACAGTTTATTGTTATTGTAGTGACCTGTGTTGACTAGAATGACTGAGCCTGAATGTCTTCCGTCGTAGTTTATTATTCCCTGTCTATGAATGAGAGTGGTACGGAGGTGTGGAAAAGTCTGTGAATTAGATGACACAATTGTCCAGCGACCTCACTGCTAAGTGTTACTGCCTGTGCTGCTGACCAACAAGATGTTAAGGAGATAGTACCTAAGAAAGAGGCTCCTGGCAAGAAAGTGACCAGTTTGAAGAAGTCTGTTGCCATCTCTGGCATCAAGACCTCATTCATTTTTCGACCAAGGTGCACAGCACCGAACACGCAGTGCAATCTCTTCTGAACATGAAAAACATTGGGTTAAGGATCATCTATGGATCAAAAAGCCAAAGCAGGTTACTTTTTGTGCTGCAGTGAAAGTATTCATGACTGTGACCTGTAGTTTGGAAATGTATTGTCTCAGACAATCAAATCTTCCCAGGAAACTCAACAGCAGCAAGAGTCTATTACACCAGATTTTCCTAAGGTAGGAGCAGAGCAAGAAGTTGGACTGGCCATGCAGCAGGATGCTGCAATTGCTCTTACATTGGGCATATGGTGTTGCAAATTACCTTTATTTTACAGGATATACCCCATATTTTTGCCTTGGCTGTTTTTGCTGGCTATAAACCTCTCTGCCCCTTACCCCTGCTAACCAGTGGTAAGATGACTGGGCTTCCCCTTTCAACATGAGAACACAGTCCTGGGCACACGTAATAAGGATATAATAATGGTTGAAATGACTCGTATTGTACCAATATCTGTGGTGTACACCAGTGTATTGCTCAAATGTTTTTAATGATGCAACAATGAAAAAAACAACCAGCCAACACGTGTTTCGTCACATGAGGGAACTATACCGTGACTTTTTGAGGGCTGCAGCTGTTTCCTATTTCAATAAGCTTTAATACATCTTCAACACATTTCACTTTGCGTTCCTGCAGTCCTACCAACAAGTCAAAAACCTTACCACTATAAATCTCAATAAACATTGCATAAACTTGAAGTTCTAATTTCTTATTGTTTGGATCTTTAGCATTAAAAACACATCTCTATCTGCCAGTGCATAAATTCCTTTGGAACAATCTTGTTTCTTTCCTGAAAAATCTCCACCCATGGTATGCATTTTCCCACTGCCCGTCTGTCCATATGCAAAACATGTAGCCATTCCTCTTTCAAAGATAGTTTCTACCAGTGGTCGAGCTGTAAACCTGTAAAGCATTTCATTCGGAGCTGTCTCCTCAAAGGCATAGTCGAAGCGAAATATTTGGTTTTCTAAGTACCTTGTTAAATCAACCTTTTGCTTTGGCTCATGTACCATCACCACCTCTTTACTAGGGATTGTAATTACATCCAGGTCTTTCACTGTATTTTCTTGTTTATTGAGTGTTCGTTCTCACTAGCAGCTAGAGATGTGTTTTTAATGCTAAAGAAACCAAACAATAAGAAATTAGAACTTCAAGTTGATGCAATGTTTTTTGAGATTTATAGTGGTAAGTTTTTCGACTTGTTGAACCGGAAGACCAAGCTAAGAGTGCTGGAGGATGGCAAACAGCAAGTCCAGGTGGTAGGACTGCAGGAACGCAAAGTGAAATTTGTTGAAGATGTATTGAAGCTTATTGAAATAGGAAACAGCTGCAGTCCTGAAGAAGTCATGGGATAGTTCCCACATGTGACGAAACACGTGTTGGCTGGTTGTTTTTTCATTGTTGCATCATTAAATACATTTGAACAATACACTGGTGTCGATCACAGATATTGGTACAATACGAGACATTTCAACCATTATTAAATCTTTATTACGTGTGCCCAGGACTGTGTTCTCATTGTTGGTGTGGGTTTTAAACTCACACATTTACAGGGGTTACAGGGTATTTCCCCCGACCTGGCAGCCACGTGCGCACTTTTAGCGTAATAGACACGACGCAAACTAGCCTGAGCGCCAATCTTCCTGTTTGTACTAAAAACCCTACACCTAGATATTCCCCTTTAAACATGATGAAATTGGCATACCCCTAATTGGCATATTTAACTTACCCCAGTATATAAGTACAAAAGTATACCCAGGGACTGCAAGTTAAATGCCACAAGTCGACTGCAGCACCCATTGTCCCAACTACTACACTAATGGTCTAAACATGATTACAGCCTACCCTCTACAGCCTGGCTGTTTTAAAACTGCAAATTCAACCTGTCAAAATAACCCCTTTTGACAGGATTAAACCTTCCTTTAAAACACTAACAAGCGGTGAACTCCTCTCCATTAACGGACGTTAAGTTGGTGAGCATGAGTGAGAAAAATCCAATGCTAGACCACTTCACAGTGAGATTTTTCAACACAGACGGTCACAGATGGTTGAGACCGCTCGCATTGAGAAACCATCCGTTCACTTTGAGGAAGCTGCCACTCGGGCAGAAAATCTACTCGAGCAGCAGAAAGAAGCAGCAACCTCTTGTGCTGCACAAGGTGCCATTTGCTCTGATTTTCCAGTGCAAGACAAACACTTGGCGCTAAAAATCAGCTCGAATGACATGACCTAACACACTCTGTCACTTGTGGAACTCCACATAGCACAGCAGAGTTTTTTGGTCACTTCGCTGAGTTCCACGTAGCTTAACTCCACCCAGGTCTACTAACAAGTCACTCCTAAGTAGGCCTTACTGCCCATAAGGCCGATTTTATGGTATCTAAAGTAGGAAATGTAAAAGTTGAATATTACATATGTTCTTTGAATGAAAAACCCACAAAAGCTATCACACTGTAACAGTGTTGTCTTTTCCAAGGAAAGCATTGGGATACAAAGTTACATGTAATAATGTTATCTGCGGCTATGAAAGAGCTTCTAAACTCATTCTTGGAGTTTTTGAAATACTAATTTCAAACCCAATTCACTAATGAAGTTGGGTTTGTAATAACTATTTTGGAAAGGGTACTTTTAGAAAGTTATATTTGTACTGCCTAATGGATGTGGAGGCCCATTTGCATGAGTTCCCACTGTCACCTAGCAGCTGAATAGCCCCCCATAATATGGTGTGAAAACTGTTCCCAGGGCAGAACAAAGTCCTTTGGTGTAGTGAGGTATTCTTCTCATCTGTCAGGATGAACTTCTGGGATATACTCAGGAACTTGAATAACCTCAAATAGAAGAGACCTATCTTGTCACAGGCTAGTGTTAGCTGAAACCTGGACAGGGCCATTCTGTGTACCCCTCTTACTTGTCAGCTAGGAGACAATACCAGTGGCGGAGGAGCTGCTGCCAGAACTGATTTAGAGTGACTACAGAGGACGGTTGCTTGTTTCCCTTGCCACACTTCTGAGATGGCCACAGGAGTTCTGCACAGGAAAATAAAAGTTTTGTCATCTTGGTTTTAGGTAGAGAGGGGCATTTTTACATTATTTGCAGTAAGGCACACAGGAAATGCTGCAAAAGTGGGTAGGAATATCCATGGGAATGTTTATTCCATTGGTAAGGGGATGGCGAGCAGTTTCCTCCATCCACAGGCTGGTGCCAGGCATAAATGTTGCATCCTCAGTACCCTCCTGAGAACACTTTTTCGATCTGTGAAAGAACGGAAGAGGACTGGGCTGCCTGCCTGTGACCTAAGAAGAGCCTAAAAGACTGGATCTGCTCTCCCTCTTGTACAGGGGTCAGAGAACTAGACTACAAGGGTCATAAGGCTGACCTCCTGTTCAAGCTACCAGGACACAACAGGCTACAAGAGGACTTTTCTGCCACTGCCCAGCTGACCAATTTCAAATGGACCCGCCCTGGACCCTGCTGCTGGTATCTGCTGGAGTAAATCTTGATCCCCAACAGCTGGCCCAAAGATTCTGGACTCTTGGCTGAGATCAATGTGTACTCCTCCTAACTTTTCCTAAAACTTGGGGCTCTAGAAACCTTTTGGACCAGAACCAACCTGCCAAGCTGATCTGTCAAAGGTGCGTTGTCACTGGAATAAAGATACAGGTTGCTCCCGCCCAGACTATTTCCACAGATGAAAATCTGATTTATCAGGACCTAGAGACAAATATATGTGCCTCTTGAAGCCTTATTCAACCTAAGCCTGCAACCTCGCCCTGCTCCGAGAATCCGAGCTCCAAAAAAGTGACTAAGTCGGAAGGACACATCTTTACCAGTTGGAGACACCAAAAGTCTGACGAAGGACCTTACTTGTGTGCAAAATTCAAATGTCTCATGGGACACGGCCAACCGCCGAGCAAGATGGTTGCTTTCTGAAGCAGCTCTGGTTGCCCTCTGACAAAATCCGCTTACATCTACTATATTATCCATTACCCACGATAAGAGAGTCTGCCATTTAATGTCTGCTTGTTGCAGCAATGCCAAAACTTGGTCTCTAATGGCCTTCTGGATGGATCTGCGCCAGTTGGTGAGGTGGGGCCTGTGATGCAGAGTGAAGCTGTGACCTTGCTTGAGTACACAGCATCTGAAGACGTGCGACGTGTACAGAGTCATGCAATTGATGGCGATTGGTGGCACGGAGGAGCTGCCGCAACATAATGTGTGACCCCCGTACTGCTGCTGACAAAGTGGGAGACTGAGGCGACCCTGTAAGGAACGAAGGTGCAGAGATGGCTCCCCATTGATGGCTGCAGGCTTGAGCGACTCATCATAAATGCCTTGTCCTGGCTGAGCGCGAACACCGTGCCACTGGACGGTGGGCTGGCTTATCCATGCAGAGGTCCTCCCTGTGTCTTTGTGGGCCTGGAACTGAGACGTATGGCCTGCCTCTCACCACAGCAAGAAGCCACAAACATTGTCACCAGCGGAATCCACAGTTTTTATTACCACTGCCTCCTGTCATGAGTCCTTCATGTACCTTCAAATGGGGTCCCTTAACTGAGGCCTGCTCCACTCCTATCCAGTCTCCCCATCACGGGTGCTTCACCTTAATAACAATTGCTAAAAGCCTATGCTACAAAACAACCTGAACATATCTGGGCCTACAACCTCCCCTGCTAACTATACTCTGAGGACCACGGCCTTGCTGACTGCCACTAGGAATGGGCACCAACCCAACGTGACTGAGGTGCACTCCATTCGCAATAGCTCTGAGACCCCATAGGGAAGACTCAGAAGGACCGGTGGCAGGCTGTGGCAAAAGCAACAGGCCACAGGGTGGGCACTTGTTACGCTCTGGCAGGTGGTGGCGACTACCATGGCAGTCCCTTCCCTCCCTTCTGGGACTGGTGCTTCACGGCTGAGGGCTTCAGGACAGGCCTGGTGAAAAGGACCGCAGATAAAGGAGCCTTCGGCACCCATCAGAAAAAAATTGATAAATATACACTACCCAAGGACACACAGCTCTAGTGACTGCTGAACCGCGAAATTCGGCCACACAGGCAGCCAGGGTGAAGAGTCACGCATCCTCAGTGCCATAATGGTGGCAATTTAGGAACTTTGAAGCATCCTTGAAGTCAAAATAGACTCATTCTCTTCAGAGGATACACTGATAAGATTGGATCTACACAAACTGGGAGCTGAGGTGACGGAAGTGGAGGATTTGATTGCCATGCTCCAGGCTGAAACTGCAACATTGATGGGTCAAGTCCTTTGCACGCACTGCATCGCAAAATGCGATGCAGCGCGAGCAACGAAATTCGTTTTATTTATTTAAATGTGGACTTACCTCCGTTCATCCATATTTCGGTGTTTACATTTCCCCACTCTGCCCCTCCCCCGCTTCGCCTCACTGCCCCGCCGAACTCCATCCACGGACCGCTACTGCCTTCAAGCCAGATTGGAAGACTTCAAGGGGCACTTGATACGAAACAATGGTCGTATAATAAAGGTCCCTGAAAGATCAGAAGGGCCTGTAGTTGATCTCTTTGTAGAAGACCTCACATTCAAACCGTTACAACCCCATGGCCTCTCAAACTATTTTTCTGTTGAGCAAGCCCATCGTATTCCTGGTACCAGGCCGAAGCCAGGTGTGCCTTCTCTCCCAATATTAGCTTGTATCTTCAACACCAGGAATGTGAAGTTATACTGCAAGCTGCTTGCAGTGCCTCATCAGTCCAATATGAAAACATCACCTTCTTCCTGGGCTTCACACTATGAGTCCAAAGACTGCACTGTAGCTTTCTTGAAGTCTAACAAGCCCTGAGTGAACGAGAGATGAGGTATTCCATGATCTTCCCAGCAAAGCTGCAAGTATTAGCAGATGGAAAAACCTGGTACTTTACAACTCCTGGCAAGGCTTGGGACTGGCTGAATGGCTGGAGGGTGGTTGGAGGTACAAGGCATCGATCACGACCCGAACGACAGCGGCTTGCACCCAGCACACCAGACAGATCGCAGGAGTTGGATGATCAGCAACAATGGCTCTCCCAAACACTAGACACCAGGATCGACAACTCCACTGATCTCCAGTGGGGACTGAGTCGAGGAATTTGAGAATTGCCCGCAAACCAGATATGGGTGCTGTAAAGAAAAGCCACCTTGATTACACTGACATTTGTCTCCTGGACTTGTATCTTGCCGCCAGCATGTCTGGAGGTGAGAGGACTATGATTGTTGGCATATAACTTCGGTAACAACTCTCCTATTTACCTGTGAGTGTGGGTGGGTGACCACTTGGCAAAGACCACCACCACCTAAAGTTCATATAATGTTTTGGGGTGACAAGCACTCTGCAGTGTTGGGAGGGCAGGCAGTTTTAGGTCCGCCATTCAGGAAGGCAAGGGGGGCTTGGGTTGGGGTTTCACTTGAATTTGTTGTTGTTTTTTTGTTGTGGCAGTTCATTTGTAGCACACTACAATTGACACATCTGGCCACTCAGCCTGCACCCTTGTCCCGACCTCTGGCCCGTCGCATGGCTAAATGGGATCCCACACAACCCCATGCCCACAAACACCTATGGCCACTACAGTAGCTCCACCAGCTGTCAAATTGGTCTCCTTGAGCTTCCAAGGCCTTGGAGGTGAACTTAAGATCCAGGCCCATCTACTGCCCTTTGCCACCATGCATCCATGGATGACACGATAGCTGTGCTATCCTGGAATGTCAATGTGTTGGGGGTCAAAATCAAAGAGGGGTGGTACTGCAATACCTCAAGAAGCATTCTCCAGGTGTGGTTCTCCTCCAGGAAACCCACCTCTAGGGAAACACCAATCGTGCATTAGAGAAATGGGAATACAAAATGGTGGCCCACACGGGTTACCCCAAGGGCTCTAGAGGGCTGGGTTTCTCTGCCATTTACCATACAGAACATGTGGCCAAACACACACAGGAGATATGTGTCACTTTTGGGACGGAGCCAGGGCAAAATGCTTAATATTATCTCAGTATATTTTCCCCCATGACTACATGGCGTTACGTTCTCTGACCTAAGCGCACTCCTCCTCCACGACAGAGGTTCATTGATGGGCAGAGATTTCAAAACTGCCCTTTGTGACACTTTGGTAACAACTCTCCTAGTTACCTGTGGGGGTGGGTGGGTTACCACTTGGCAACCACCACTGCCACCTAACGTTCATATAATGTTTTGGGCCGACAATCGCTCTGCAGAGTTGGGAGGGCAGGCAGTTTCAGGTCCGCTATTCAGGAAGGCAAGGGGGGGCTTGGGTCAGGGTTTCACTTGAATCTTTTGTTGTATTCTTGTTGCAGCAGTTCATTTGTAGCACACTACCATTGACACAACATCCGGCCGCTCAGCCTACACCCTTGTCCCGACCTCTCGTCCGTCCCATGGTTAAATGGGATCCCACACAACCCCATGCCTACAAACACCTATGGCCACTACAGTAGCTCCACCTGCTGTCAAATTGGTCTCCAGGAGCTTCTAAGGCCTTGGTGATGAACTTAAGATCCAGGCCCATCCACTGCCCTTTGCCACCATGCATCCATGGCTGACATGATAGCAGTGCTATCCTGGAACGTCAATGGGTTGGGGGTCAAAATCAAAGAGGGGTGGTACTGCAATACCTCAAGAAGCATTCTCCAGGTGTGGTTCTCCTCCAGGAAACCCACCTCTAGGGAAACACCAATCGTGCATTAGAGAAATGGGAATACAAAATGGTGGCCCACACGGGTTACCCCAAGGGCTCTAGAGGGCTGGGTTTCTCTGCCATTTACCATACAGAACATGTGGCCAAACACACACAGGAGATATGTGTCACTTTTGGGACGGAGCCAGGGCAAAATGCTTAATATTATCTCAGTATATTTTCCCCCATGACTACATGGCGTTACGTTCTCTGACCTAAGCGCACTCCTCCTCCACGACAGAGGTTCATTGATGGGCAGAGATTTCAAAACTGCCCTTTGTGACACTTTGGTAACAACTCTCCTAGTTACCTGTGGGGGTGGGTGGGTTACCACTTGGCAACCACCACTGCCACCTAACGTTCATATAATGTTTTGGGCCGACAATCGCTCTGCAGAGTTGGGAGGGCAGGCAGTTTCAGGTCCGCTATTCAGGAAGGCAAGGGGGGGCTTGGGTCAGGGTTTCACTTGAATCTTTTGTTGTATTCTTGTTGCAGCAGTTCATTTGTAGCACACTACCATTGACACAACATCCGGCCGCTCAGCCTACACCCTTGTCCCGACCTCTCGTCCGTCCCATGGTTAAATGGGATCCCACACAACCCCATGCCTACAAACACCTATGGCCACTACAGTAGCTCCACCTGCTGTCAAATTGGTCTCCAGGAGCTTCTAAGGCCTTGGTGATGAACTTAAGATCCAGGCCCATCCACTGCCCTTTGCCACCATGCATCCATGGCTGACATGATAGCAGTGCTATCCTGGAACGTCAATGGGTTGGGGGTCAAAATCAAAGAGGGGTGGTACTGCAATACCTCAAGAAGCATTCTCCAGGTGTGGTTCTCCTCCAGGAAACCCACCTCTAGGGAAACACCAATCGTGCATTAGAGAAATGGGAATACAAAATGGTGGCCCACACGGGTTACCCCAAGGGCTCTAGAGGGCTGGGTTTCTCTGCCATTTACCATACAGAACATGTGGCCAAACACACACAGGAGATATGTGTCACTTTTGGGACGGAGCCAGGGCAAAATGCTTAATATTATCTCAGTATATTTTCCCCCATGACTACATGGCGTTACGTTCTCTGACCTAAGCGCACTCCTCCTCCACGACAGAGGTTCATTGATGGGCAGAGATTTCAAAACTGCCCTTTGTGACACTTTGGTAACAACTCTCCTAGTTACCTGTGGGGGTGGGTGGGTTACCACTTGGCAACCACCACTGCCACCTAACGTTCATATAATGTTTTGGGCCGACAATCGCTCTGCAGAGTTGGGAGGGCAGGCAGTTTCAGGTCCGCTATTCAGGAAGGCAAGGGGGGGCTTGGGTCAGGGTTTCACTTGAATCTTTTGTTGTATTCTTGTTGCAGCAGTTCATTTGTAGCACACTACCATTGACACAACATCCGGCCGCTCAGCCTGCACCCTTGTCCCGACCTCTCGTCCGTCCCATGGTTAAATGGGATCCCACACAACCCCATGCCTACAAACACCTATGGCCACTACAGTAGCTCCACCTGCTGTCAAATTGGTCTCCAGGAGCTTCTAAGGCCTTGGTGATGAACTTAAGATCCAGGCCCATCCACTGCCCTTTGCCACCATGCATCCATGGCTGACATGATAGCAGTGCTATCCTGGAACGTCAATGGGTTGGGGGGACAAAATTAAAAGAGGGGTGGTACTGCAATACTTCAAGAGGCATTCTCCAGGTGTGGTTCTCCTCCAGGAGATCCACCTCTAGGGAAACACCTAGCGTTCATTAGAGAAATGGGAATACAAAATAGTGGCCCACGCGGGTTACCCCCACGGGCTCTAGAGGGCTGGGCATCTCTGCCATTTACCAAGCAGAACATGTGGCCCAACTCACACTGGAGATATGTGGCACTTTCGGGATGTTGCAAGGGCAAAATGCTTAATATTATCTCAGTATATGTTCCCCCACGACTACATGGCGCTACGTTCTCTGACCTAACCGCACTCCTCCTCCATGACAGAGGATTATTGGTGGACAGAGATTTCAAAACTGCCCTTTGGACACCAACAACCACTTGCTTCCTAGGCAGGCTGGGTCCTCCCATCATGGACTAGCTGACTTTGTAACGGCCCTAGGTCTTGTTAACTCATGGAGAGCCTAAAATCAGTCAACACAACACATTTCATTCGGGAGACCATGGTAGCCTCTGCTGCATTGATTACATTCTCAACCTGTCTCACCAACTCCCTCACTTCAGAGAGGTTCACCAACTAGCCAGGGGTTATTCTGACCATTGGCCCATCTGGGCAGTGCACGGACCGCTGTACGGATTGCCTGACTGATACGAGCAATGGCTATTGTACTCAGAACCTGGTACCTAAAGGTGCCCTGCATCCATGCAGGCCTCCATGAGGCCACTGAGAAATACTTAGATTAAAATGTGGGCTCGGCATACTTGGCACAGAAGCTGTGGGAGGCATACAAAAATGTTATATGGGGTCAGGACACAAAAAGGAAAAAGGGCCTCATCTAGATATGCTTGAACGGGAGATCCAAGAGTTAGAATCACAGCTCATAGACACAGAAAAGGAAGACTTGCAACATAAGTTATCCATAAAACTGAAGGAATACAGAGACACCACAACGGAAGCCACTAAAGCCAAACATCATGCACCTCAGCATCCTCTTTATGAAGTGGGTGATAGGGCTAGGAAGCTCCTGGCCTGGCTTGACAGAAGGAAGAGGGTAAACCGATGGGTGCTTAAAATACTGAGTGACAAGGGGGAGCGGGTGAGAGACAGTCAGGGCATGGCTAATGCCTTTGTGACTTACTACACACATCTATACTCCCCGGCACTCACTGCCCGGCAAATTACTGTCAAACATTAAAGTTCCAATTCTTTTGCAGACGGACCAGGCACTCACGGAACGTATGGAAGACGCGGTTGCACAGGCAATCCATTACTTAAATTCTGGCAAGGCAGTGAGGACCAATGGCCCGCCAATTCAGTTCTACAAGCTTACAGCCTCTAAGGTTGCTCCCCGTCTCCTGCAAATATTTATGGAAAGGCACGTTGCCAAGAGACCAGTGGTTGGCCAATATAGTAGATTTGGAAAAAAGGGGGGTGGTGATGGACAGAGTTTCTGAATGATGCAGAATACTCTTACCAAGTCAAGAGATCATGGTTTTAATCCATCACCGTTTTTTAGCTCACTGCACCATCCCAGCTCAGAACCTGGCTACATGCAAATTAGTCTGTACCTGTCCCAGTGCATGATGGGAACAGGACAAACCAAACTACCAAGCCAATTCTTATACTGGGAAGGAAACAAGCTTCCGGGGACCGGTTTCTAGCATCACAGCCTTCATCGGCCTGGCTTGCCTGAATCCTGATGGTGCAATGAGCAAGGGACTCACGTCTGAGCATACCCTCCCACACTGAGTGTGGATAAAATCGATTTGGAAAAAAGGGGGGTGGTGATGGACAGAGTTTCTGAATGATGCAGAATACTCTTACCAAGTCAAGAGATCATGGTTTTAATCCATCACCGTTTTTTAGCTCACTGCACCATCCCAGCTCAGAACCTGGCTACATGCAAATTAGTCTGTACCTGTCCCAGTGCATGATGGGAACAGGACAAACCAAACTACCAAGCCAATTCTTATACTGGGAAGGAAACAAGCTTCCGGGGACCGGTTTCTGGCATCACA
The DNA here is from genome assembly GCF_964204655.1 of Triturus cristatus. Lineage (NCBI taxonomy): Eukaryota > Metazoa > Chordata > Amphibia > Caudata > Salamandridae > Triturus > Triturus cristatus. Next base: position 451,906,043 of record NC_140586.1, on the reverse strand, counting down.
GCCTTCATCGGCCTGGCTTGCCTGAATCCTGATGGTGCAATGAGCAAGGGACTCACGTCTGAGCATACCCTCCCACACTGAGTGTGGATAAAATCGATTTGGCCAATATAGTAGTCATACATAAAGAGGGATAGCCACCAAAAAACTTTGCCTCACACCGACCTATGTTGATGTTAAACATGGAGGTCAAAATTCTAGCAAAACTACTGGCTTCTCAGATGGTCTGGATGATCCTGTTGTTGATCCATCCAGATCAATCCAGCTTCATGCTGGAGCGAAACACCTCTCTTAATTTGCAGCACCTACATGTCATCCTGGGCCACGCAGCTGGGATTCTACAATGATCCCAGGACTCAGGTGTCGGTAAACGGAGGTGCGTCCTTGGTGTTTCAGCTCCAGTGTGGAACAAGACAGGGATGCCCACTCTCCCCCTTGATCTTTGCCCTGGTCTTGGAGCCAATGGCGGCTTGTATTAAGAGTGACCCCTTGATTAGAGGACTGAGGTGGACAGAGGACTGGGAGGACAGGAACTCCCTTTATGCAGATGATATTCTACTGCACATGGCAGACCTGGTGTTTACACTCAACAGAATAATGAACATACTCACTCTGTTCCATCGATGCTCTAGCTACACCATTAACTGGAAATAAATCCCTGATTTGCCCCTGCTACTTAGGGATCTACATCACCGGAGATCCAGGGGTCTCCTACACTCAAACCCTAGATCCACAACTAGTGTGTCTGTGGAGAGATGTCCAGAATTGGATAACCCTAGCTCTGTCGTTTCTTGGGAAAGCTGCCTTATTTAAAATGAGATTCGGTAATGGTGCCTTCAAGGGATTTTTTTTAATAGGAATTTTGGCTAATCCTTAACAAACTAATTTTGAGACCATAGGAAGTGGCCTCTAGCAAATAAATTAAAAAATGAATTATAATAATTCCAGTAGAATCTATCCAAAATAAAAAAAGAGCAAACATTACAAAGGGGTGTATACTTTTTTAATACAAATTTATGAGAGTAAATGATGTAACAAAATACAAAATACATTTCACATATACAAAAGCAACTGAGATTGACACTTTTTACAGTAATGTTATGTCATGAACACTTTTGCAATAACCCATTTCATCTCATGAAGTGGTGATTTCTGCAGCCATAAAAGGACCAGGAGGGACTCCCCTTCCCCTATATTACTTTGGCCTTATCCCAGGGAGGTGGGGGTCCCCAGGATCGTAAAACAGCCCGGGAACCATGCTGCCCCCCTCCTCTTCTTTTAAGATTGGATTTGCCCCATGGAGGTGGCAATCCCAAGGCCAATCACAGCCATGGGGAGGGGGCCACACCCCCCTTTAAAATAAATAAATATATATGTCCTCGGGGGCAGGGCCACCTGAGGGCTCAACTAAAATATGCTGGAGACCGTGCTTGTGTTTTAAAAACATTTTGTTGGGGTACAATGACATGTTTAATTCTCATTTTTTCGTGCATTCTGCAGCACACACAGAAAGAGGAAAACACATCTTTGGATTGTTTTTAGTGCAGGCAGGAGCCCCTACCTGCACACAAACAATCCTGCCTGCAACAGAGGCACACTTGCACCATGGTACAAGGGTGCCTATGTTGGCGCTAGGCTGCCAAAACGGCACTAGCGCAGGCAGAAAGCAAAGAAATGCGCTGCATTGCTTAAATACTGTGTATTCCTGCCCTTTCATCTTAGTGTGGGGCAGTGCCTTGCGGCACTGCCCTACACCAAAATGCCATAAATGAGATAAGAAGTTGTGTTAAATATTCATCATTCAGATCTCAGTTGCATTCTAAATTACTTTGTGAAATAAAAGAAAAACAAGAGTGACCTTTTGTTTACCAGCAAAATATTGCTAGTTTTATTATTCTGAAACAGCATAACTAGAGGAGAAATAATAAACAAATCATTCTGGATCAAATTCACTGACAAATTCTGCTACTGCAGGGGAAGAAGATGCCTTTATTCGACACAGTATGTTTATTGTTTCAAAAACCTGAAAAATAAACAGCTGCCCATTCTTTCTATTACTCCAACCGTATTTAAGTGAGCATGTTTGAGAGAAAAGAAACATTTCCACTTACGTATTTAAAAATTGCATTACATTAATTATTCGCAATGGGAGTAAATTTAAATAAAGGCTGAATGTATGAATTAAACCGATTAATAATCAAGTCCTACCTGCGGTAAAAGGGAATAGTGTGCACAAAAGTACTGGGAGCTCAATAGGGGCAAATCCTGTGTTTTGCTGTAAAGCTATTAGACTATCAATGTACACTATAAAATAGGTAGTAGATTTAAACAATTACCATTAATGATAGTGGTGGCCTCATAAAAAGATACTTACATTTGTGCGATTATGCAGTTGACTCATTTGAATATATGTTACTCATATATCAGATACTAGATACTAATGCAATTAAGGACCCTATTAGAATTTGGCAGACAGGGTACTCCATCATAAATGCGATGGAGTACCGTCTCTACCAAACTGTCAGTCCGCTTAACTCTCAGTACGTTTCTTCTGATGGCTTAATCATTACACCATCCGCCCGACTTAGGGTGGACAGGGTAATGTCCTTTCTTCTGTTTGTCATTGCCAGGAAAATATTGGCAGAGAGATTAGAAAAAAAAGAATGCCCCCCCACCCTGAGAGAAAATACTGAGGGTGTGGGAGGTCATTAGCTTTTTCTTTTCAAAAACAAACTCCCAGTTTGGCAGTTTGTTTTTAACATACAATAAATGTTAAAGGTTTGGTGTATAGCTGTCAAATCCAATGCAGCTATCCAACAAACATTTTGTACCTTCAAGGGAAACACTGTGAGGTTGGTGCCTGTCAATGTATAGAGATAACCTTTGTCCTCTGCATCCGTGACCAACTGTACTCCATCCACCAAAGCCTAAATCAACTCCTAAAAGATTACATTTTTAAAACAATAGTGTGAAATTTGACTAGTTCAATCTTTCTAAAATACTGCATTTAATTGATAGGCTTTTTCTTGACTTTTGAAATTAATTGCTGTGATAATTTTATTGATATGTTGGCATGATGCATTTATTTTGTATCTTTACATGGCTTTGTAAACAAAAACTAAATAGTAAAAAAGATTGTTCTTGGGAGCTTATGTTGGGGGAAGATGTGAAAGCACTCTGTGAGTGGAAAGAAGAATGAAGGTCATAACTTTCATGTTTACCAGTGAGAAAAGCTTCTTTAAAACAGTATAACAGCAACTGAGTATATCATTGAGCTGACAGGAAAGTGAGCAGTTTAGTGCTTAAGGCTCAAGCATTTTTCTTAATTTTTCAACTCAAAAACTGTAGAAGAATCAGAAACAAAGTTTACCCTCTTATTTAGCTATGAACAATGCAGCTAACGTTTGTCAATGAGCATAAAAAACTGATTATCTGAAAACCATAAGATGGTTCGAATCCAGTTAACTCTCTCCTTATTGTACGTACCCCACTTTAAAATTCTTGTACTGGTAATTTTGCAGCTGTCGAGCAATGTAAATTTGAACTCACTTTTTCCTACTGCTCTGCATCATTGAACATTTCATAAAATCTAGTCCATGGAAAAGTAGATCAACCAACCTATGATCACTAGAGGAACAAAAGTACTTAATACTGCGGGCAAATGAACGACATGCATTGGACATGAAGAATTATAAATCTGAGACAGTAAATAATTCAGATATTTTTCACTGAGGGGTTCTTAGTGAATACCGGGTAGACAAAGAGATTGAAGCACAAGATGTCTGTGATGTCACACAGAATCTCAAGGTGAAAAACAACTGTTATTCGACCTTGTACCCATATACAGTTTTTTTTATTTTTAATAAAATCTTTTTTATTAAGCAGTTAACCCATCTATAGTTTTATGTTAAGTATGGCCCACAAAACTCATCTGCCCCAGTTTTCAACTGCTACTCAGTGGCAAATGAGTAAGAAGGAGCAATATATAACATGGCCTCTCCTTTATCTCTCAAATGTAAGTAGACAATCCTAGCCACTTTTCACTCACTCCCACGACCCTCAGTGCCGTCCCTTCCTAAGATCTACTTTCAGCTCTCCAGCACAGCAACTGCAGGCTCTCAGAGAGGCCTGCCAGGGCGGCTGGAAGTTCCCTTATGACATAGCAATAGAGCAAGAGCATTTGCTACCTACTATTGCTATGTCATACCAGTGAATAACCAGATTTAGAATATGGTGTTCACATATGGCCCTTCAATGTGATCCATACATAACAATGAATGAACTGTGGCAGGACCAGCTTCAGTACCTTCCACTGAGGCAACATTACCACCTGCAGAATCAAGCATGTAATGCATTATTGGCCTCCATGACCTACAGGTCCTTTGATATCAACAAATTAAAAATTAAAAAACCTCAAAATTTAGGACTCACCTTCTTGTAAGCATTTTATAATTAACGTATTTACATACATTATCTCATATAATAACCCCAAATTGGAAAAGGGTGTTAAAGAATATCTCAAAACTACTCATGAAAGCCAGTAAAGTTTTAGTTCTTCCGAAGCACATCATTCCTGTGCTATATTTTGCCACCATTACTTTATCTTTATTACCACATGGCGAACCATAGCAACCAGTTGCACTGCAGGCTATCTCTCCCTCAATGGGGACTTGGGGGGCAGCCGAGCACGGCGAGGTCTGCCCCCAGGCAGATTGGGAAGGGGGGTGGACTGGCCAGCGAGCGGCCATTTTGTATGTGTTTTTGGCTACATTGGGACTAGCCCAATTGTAGCCCAATATTTGTAGAAATAGCCCAAGGGGTATTTATTCCATTTTCGCGCCTCCCCAGCCACCGTTTTAGGTTTGGTGACCTGGTGGCTGGGAGTGCTGACCTAGATAGGTTTTTTGTCAGGTGTTAGGAATTTCTGTGGTGCTTTTGTGGCTTCCTATTGTGAGCGGTGGTCATGGCTGGCGGTGATTATCGTGTGCAAGAAGCGATGCGGCTTCTCCGCGAGGCGGGCAGATGGATCTCTTGATCCCCGCGGTTGCCGTGCCCCGCGCACGGTGAGGCGCGTGTTGGTCGGGTTGGCGGCTGTCGTCGCGGCCTGCTCGCCCCCTCGTAAGGCCATCAGAAATAAGATGAGCGGTGGGGGCTGCGTAGATGCTAGGAGCGCGGCCCCGAATGTGGGAGCGGTGTCGGGTGGGGTTGTGGAAGGTGCGGGGGGGAGTTGCGCGGGCTTGCGGCAAGGCAGAGGGCAAAGCGGATCGGCGGGGGAGCGCATTGTGCGTCTCCCTGCCGGGTCTGCAGGTCACTGGGGGACTCTCAGATGCCAGAGGACCAGCCCCAGAAGAGAGAAATAGCGCGAGGCAGTTGGCCGAGGGCCGCTCGTGTAGTGGAGCGGCCTCGCTTGACAATGCAGCTTTTGGGCAGACGGGCAGCCTGCGGAATGAGCGCGCTGCCCGGAATGCGTCAGGGAGGCTGACGGGGGGATTCTGACGTGGGTGTAAGGAATGTGTCGCAATCAAATGAAGGACGAATAAAATGTTGAAGACAGATGGGCTATATTTAATGAGGTCCAGTATACAAGCCCTGAAATAGTTAAACGGAAAGGGTATACAGTTCCTCTACTGGTAAAGGAGAGTGTAGAGCACACTCTCCTTGGAATTAGACTAAGTGGGGGGTAATGTTCAGTAAGCCTGAAGGGTATAGGACTGTGTGGGGTGGGGGAACCCACATTGGTGGAACTAAAACCCTCACACACCCAGCAAGCTAGGTGTCATGCTTCATCATCTGGGTTTTGCTCCTCGTCGGGTCGGCGCTGCAATTCCCGACGGGCACCCAGGGATGGGGCTCTTTGGCGGAGATCTTTTGTTCCTTGCCGAGGGTGAGTGCAAGTGAGGGCCAGGAAGGTGTAGATGTTTGTGAGTGTGGTTAAAAAGGGGTTGGTTAGTCTGGATAATTGATTTTATTCGGTCAGTAAACCACCCTGTTAAAAATGAAATGAGAGGCGGTAGTCTTGACTAAATGGGTCAGGGACTACTCTACTCTGCTCCGGTGGTCAACATGTTTCATGCCTATAAGGTCAGGGGGATCCAGCGGCAATTCATCAGGACCAGTGATTACAACTATCTACAAAATGTGAGGGTGTGATACTAATTATTTACAGTGATGTATAAAACTACCCTAAGTAAGTGTCGGAAAAACTAGACTCTTACATGCTGGACCGGCCTATAGAAAAGGGAAAAAGGAAACAAAACAGGCACCAGCGTACATTAAGACGCACACTTAGTCAAAATTATACATTGAAAATAAGAAAAGGAGCCAGAGACTCCTCCTATGCATCTTCACTAGACAAACAATTTGCGTTACATACTGGTGATCATGCACAGGTGGATGCATGGTGCAGGTACGTGTCAGGTGATCAGATCTAAAATGTAAAATTAAAAATTTAAAATTAAAAACGCTCAGAATCTTACGTTAAGTGCGGTAATGCTCACCTAACGTATTAGAAAGTGCCACTCCAGTCGGTACTTGGCGAGCCTCTTGGGGATGCGAGATTGCCTAAGTTTTGTCGCCCAAGGGTGGTTTGTAGACCTACCCCGCTCCGCCGAAACCGGGAAGTGAAATCTGCTTCCCGCTGCTCAGTAAAGAGTAAATCCCGTGAGGCTAGGCGGGTACTGATTGGTCACCGGACATCGCCGAAAAGAGTAAACAGGCAGTCTAGTTTCCAAGGTAAACATGGGTGCCATCTTGGAGAGGGGTATGTCACTATGTAGTGGATAGTGTATAGGGCATGATGGGGTCAAGGGGTCCTTTAATGATTACAAAGTGCTGACAAAATATAATCATCTAATATATCCTTCTCAACAAGATTGAGTAGTTATGCTCGTATGTATGGTCGTATGGATGAGACTCAGACACATATATGAGCATATGTCTTATAACAAAGTGATGTAGGAGGTGTGGCGGGTTAATGTTACCACTTGTCATCTAGAGCCAATAACGTCAGATCTGTAAGTAATGGTAGGTGTATTGGGGACTGACATGATGCTGCCGACGGCAGTCTCGTCATAGAGGATGATTATAGGCGCCATATTGGGATGGGAAGATGCGTGATGTAATATTACTGAAAAATAGCAAGGCGCTGCAGGACGTCGTTCTCCGATGTGAAATTCACGACTAGTGTATTAATGTCATGGGAGAAACGTGCTTGGAAAAATATGTAGGTGACTCCGACAAGGCGGTGTATGCCAGAGAAGTATAGTAAGGGTTGCTAAAATTGCCCAGTTACTGTCACTAATTAGGAGATAATGCCCCTCCCTTTCTGGGGTATTATTCGCTGGTAGGATTACAGTGAAATATAGGTATCATAAGAGTCTAGGGATGTGCCCTATCGCTGTCAGTATTATGGGGTGATGTTCCACCCTTGCTTGGGTCAAACTTGTTAGTAGGGACTGGAATGAAAAATAGGTATCATCTAGGTTTCAGTGAGTTAAAGAACCCCATGGTATGTCATCATTAAGACCCCGTGTATCCGAAGCCAGTTTGTGGACCCATCTTTGTTCCAGTCTGAACAAAGATTGTGGTGGCATGCCTGGATGTGATTCAAGAACAACCCATCTCAAGGAGTCTGCTGTGTGGTGGAGATTTTTGAAATGACAATACAATTTTGTGGTCTCCTTAGAGCATCTGATATTACTTTTGTGCTCTGTGATGCGTGTCTTAATTGATCGTGTCGTCATCCCTATGTAATACAAAGCGCAAGGGCATTGTAATAGATAGATGCAATTCTTTGTATTACAATTTGTGTGACGTCCCAATTTCCAGGTCAAATTATCAGATAAGACCAATTCCTTTACGGTCATCGTCTGATAACAAGATGTGCAACTGCCACACGGGAAATGTCCTGTGACTGGTGGAAGGCCCCAAAGGGTCGCCTGGGTGTTCTGCGCTGTTTTTTTGGGTCTAGTATGGATCAGAATATCTTTAAGGTTTTGCGTTCTCTTGAAGGCAAACCTTGGTTGTGGTAGAGTTAGATCCCCAGCCGCCAGAATCCCCCAGTGTTTCTTAATGACTTTTTTTATGTTGTTGGAAGATGGGGTAAAAGAAGTCACACAAGTCAAGATTTCGGTTTGTTCACGGGTCCTAGTCTCTAGTAAAACCTCTCTAGGGTTATTCCTTGCCCGTTTCATGGCGTTATTAATAGTAGCGGGGGGGTACCCTCTCTCTTGTAAATTATTGGCCAGGGTATCTGCCTCTTTCTTGTAGTCCAACACAGAACTACAATTTCTCCTTAATCGGAGAAACTGGCCAAACGGAAGGTTGTCCCTCAGTGCTTTGGGGTGGTGACTACTATACAACAACAGGCTGTTTCTGTCCGTTGGTTTTTTATAGAGACTAGTGGTTAAGACTCCTGACTCCAGTCTGATATCTAGGTCCAGGAAGGCAATGTGTGAGGGGGAGATGTGGTTGGTAAATCTCAGGTAAGGATTCTGGGTATTAATCCATTGGCAGAACTCTTCACATCTGCTCATAGAACCCTTCCAAAGAATGAGGATGTCGTCAATGAATCGCCTCCACAAAATCAGATTCTCATTAAAGGGGTTGGTTGGGCTCTGAATGATTTCCTCCTCGAAGGCTGCCATATAAAGGCAGGCTAAGCTAGGGGCAAAAGTACTGCCCATAGAAGTCCCTTGGCATTGATGGAACAGTTCATTCCTGAATTCGAAAAAGTTCTCAGTTAATGCCAAGGATGCTAGGTCCATGATAAAAGACACCGGAGTGGGTGATGTCCATTCTTCCTTACGTAGGACCTCTTCAATCACAGTTAGGGTGGCTTGTTGTGGGATATTAGTGTAGAGTGCCTCCACGTCTAGAGTGACGAGGAGGCTGATATCCCCATTAGGTGCCAACCCTTCAATTGTTCTTAAGATATCACTAGTATCTTTGATATAAGATGGTATCCTTTGGACCAGGGGTTGCAGGTAGTGATCCACAAATCTGGATAGAGGTTCCAGGACCGAGCCAATTCCGGACACAATGGGCCTACCTGGAGTGGGAAAGGTTCCCTTATGGACTTTAGGCAAGGTGTAGAAATATGGTGTCACGGGATTCAGTGTGTTGAGGAAGTCAGCCTCTTTCTTTGAGATCCATCCATTCGTCTCAGCCTCAAGCGTGAGGCTGTTGATGGTGTCCTTAAGCCTAGGAGTAGGGTCTAAAGTGATCGGAGTGTAGTATTTCCTATCACTTAGTTGTCTCCGACATTCTCTCTCATAGTCAAGGGTGGACTGGATGACTGTAGCCCCACCCTTATCTGCTTGTTTGATGGTGATTAAGGGGTCATCTGCCAGGGCCCTGGCTGCATTCATTTCCTCCTTTGAGAGATTATAGAAGGTGTTAGACCTATCTCGTGTCATGGCTAAATCCTTTAGTATTGCTTTTTCAAAAGTTAAGACTTCTGGGGGGACCATGCCAGCGTTGGGAGTAAAGGTTGAGGGATTGTGCAGCCCAGTGTCTGTATATTCAGTATCGTCATTAGATTTGTTGTGAAAAAAGGCTTTGAGGCGAATCTTTCTGAAGAAACTGTGCAATTCGCAAGCTTCCCTGAAATTATCAACTTTAGGAGTTGGTACAAAGCCTAATCCTTTGCGCATCACTCGTAATTCAGTGTTATCGAGTGATCTTTCAGAGAGGTTGATCACTAGGTCCTTCTGCCCCTGCGTTGGCTCCGGGTTTCCATTGGTGGCTGAGCTTGATCTTGCCACTGAACATGTTGTGTTCCTCGCCTTCGCCCTCTTCCTCTAACCCGCCACACCTCCTACATCACTTTGTTATAAGACATATGCTCATATATGTGTCTGAGTCTCATCCATACGACCATACATACGAGCATAACTACTCAATCTTGTTGAGAAGGATATATTAGATGATTATATTTTGTCAGCACTTTGTAATCATTAAAGGACCCCTTGACCCCATCATGCCCTATACACTATCCACTACATAGTGACATACCCCTCTCCAAGATGGCACCCATGTTTACCTTGGAAACTAGACTGCCTGTTTACTCTTTTCGGCGATGTCCGGTGACCAATCAGTACCCGCCTAGCCTCACGGGATTTACTCTTTACTGAGCAGCGGGAAGCAGATTTCACTTCCCGGTTTCGGCGGAGCGGGGTAGGTCTACAAACCACCCTTGGGCGACAAAACTTAGGCAATCTCGCATCCCCAAGAGGCTCGCCAAGTACCGACTGGAGTGGCACTTTCTAATACGTTAGGTGAGCATTACCGCACTTAACGTAAGATTCTGAGCGTTTTTAATTTTAAATTTTTAATTTTACATTTTAGATCTGATCACCTAACACGTACCTGCACCATGCATCCACCTGTGCATGATCACCAGTATGTAACGCAAATTGTTTGTCTAGTGAAGATGCATAGGAGGAGTCTCTGGCTCCTTTTCTTATTTTCAATGTATAATTTTGACTAAGTGTGCGTCTTAATGTACGCTGGTGCCTGTTTTGTTTCCTTTTTCCCTTTTCTATAGGCCGGTCCAGCATGTAAGAGTCTAGTTTTTCCGACACTTACTTAGGGTAGTTTTATACATCACTGTAAATAATTAGTATCACACCCTCACATTTTGTAGATAGTTGTAATCACTGGTCCTGATGAATTGCCGCTGGATCCCCCTGACCTTATAGGCATGAAACATGTTGACAACCGGAGCAGAGTAGAGTAGTCCCTGACCCATTTAGTCAAGACTACCGCCTCTCATTTCATTTTTAACAGGGTGGTTTACTGACCGAATAAAATCAATTATCCAGACTAACCAACCCCTTTTTAACCACACTCACAAACATCTACACCTTCCTGGCCCTCACTTGCACTCACCCTCGGCAAGGAACAAAAGATCTCCGCCAAAGAGCCCCATCCCTGGGTGCCCGTCGGGAATTGCAGCACCGACCCGACGAGGAGCAAAACCCAGATGATGAAGCATGACACCTAGCTTGCTGGGTGTGTGAGGGTTTTAGTTCCACCAATGTGGGTTCCCCCACCCCACACAGTCCTATACCCTTCAGGCTTACTGAACATTACCCCCCACTTAGTCTAATTCCAAGGAGAGTGTGCTCTACACTCTCCTTTACCAGTAGAGGAACTGTATACCCTTTCCGTTTAACTGTAAGGAATGTGTCCCAGAGGCAGAATCAGAGGCGGAGCCCGTCGCGTGGCTCCCCTCCGCACTCACAAGTTGAGAGGGGCTGCTCGTATGTGAGAAGAGCGGCCCCAGTTAGGGCAGCAGGTGGGGGGTTGGTTATAGAGGCCTGGGAAGGTGCAGGAAGCCAAGTTGTGTTAGAGACACAGTTGGCGGCTGGGGGGGACAGCAGGTTGCTATGGTGGCGGGGAGAGTGGGTAGGGTACCTGGGCTAGGGGCGCAGGCTCACTTGGCAGGCGGGGTGGGGGTACGGGGGCAGGCAGGCCTGGAGGGGGGCTGGGGGCCTCTGGGGGGGTAGGGGGTGAGGCAGACGGGGGAGTCACCTCTTCTCATAGAGTCGGAATGGAGCTTTCGGGATTGGGCAGGTTTGGACATTTTTCCATCATGAGAGGAGGGGGTTTCTGGGGCACAGGGGTCGGGGGAGCAGGACGGGTTTCGTTCGGGGGCAGGTCCCGAGGTTTCTGGGAAGGGGGGGAAGGCTTTGCGGCGCGGTTGGCGGGAGGGGATCTAGAGGAGGAGAGGGCTGGGCCGAGATGGTGGGGGGGTCTTTGGCAGGAGGCTTGGTGTGGAGTGACAGGGAGGGGGATGGGGATGTGGAGGAGGTAGTAGAACTCAGTGCGGTAGGGCGGGCATGGGTGGCAAGCACTTTGGGGGCTGCGAGTAAGAGGGGTTGGGATGGGAGAGAGAAGAGAGGTAGGCCCAGCACACCAGACAATCCTTTTTTGTTACAGGTGGTGGAGCGACGACCAGAGCATCGCGGAGTGCCAGACTTGGTAGGGCTGGGAGCGGCCCATTGGCACCAAGGAGAAGGGAGGGTGGAGCCTCGGGATGCGTACCCAGTACTGGCGCGGGATACCGGCATGGCTGACATAAGTAGGCCCGGGACGGGCTCGTCGGCCCCAACACCCACGGGTACGCAACATCCTGGGGGGCAACGCGGATGACGGAGCGACGCTGAGGACGGGTTTTGTCTTTCTCGTAGGGCTCATTCTGCGCAACCAGCGGGGATCGCTAGGGGCGTGAGGCATGAGGAGATAGATTATGAGGAGGATAGTATGGAAGAGGGAGAGGTGTGAGATGTTGACGTAGAGGGAGAGGGGGGCCGAGTAATGTCTAGTATTTTCCAGGTATCACGACGCCAGGCACTGCCCACGTGTCGGACATCGCGATGGGAGGACAGCTCGACCCCTCGGCCAGGACGCAGTGTGGAACGGCGGACGGAGTCCTTGGCGCCAGGTAAACGGTCATTGTGCGGGCGGCCTGTGATGGTGTCAGTGGGTGTGGGTGGGGCTGAAAGGGAGGAGGGGGAGGGGGGTAGGTTGAACAAGGGTGCTTATGTGGTGGATGTTGGGGTAGGAACTGAGGATTCAGGTAAGAGTGTGGTCGAAGGGGCAGGTAAGACGGCCAGAGACGTGGAGAGCATGACGGACAAGAAGGTGACGGGGGAGATTCAGACAGGGGAAGGGGAGACCAAATTGGAGAGTAAGGAGGTGAAAATAAAACGGTTGCCATATATGGGGGTTACTAAGCCTTTGGGCGCTCATCTAATGTTATGCACCAAGGAAAAGATTTGGAAAGGGGAGTATGTTGAGATGCTCAAACTCCTCCATAGGGAGGTGAGGGCAAACTAGCGTGTATTGTGAAAAATTCCCGGACAGGTCGGTGGCCATGTTTAAATACATGGACGTGATCAGGAAGGCTCAGATTATGGGTGGCGGCTACGCCTGGGCGCAGTACAATGAAGAGTTCCAGGCACGCATGGCGTGGGACCCGGAGACGAAATGGGGAGAGCTTGATACGGATTTGTGGCAATATACGATGGGGCTAGCGGGGTCTGGAAAAACAATTTTTATGGCCAGCTGGCTCCCGCTCATGCATCGGCCCTTTCGAGGAGGTCCCACCCATGGGGGGGTGGGGAAGAAGGTAGGGGGCAGCCGGGGGCAAAAGGGGCTTGCTGGGATTATAACAAAGGGCTGAGCACCAGGGAGTACTGCCGTTTCCGGCACGATTGCTCCGGGTGTTGGGGAAGACACGGTTTGGTCAATTGTTGAGGCGGCCAGGGGCAGTTGCAGGGCTCCCAGAAGTGGCAGACGGGAGGTTTTAAGGCAGGGGGTCAGCAGCAGCAGCAGCAGTAGATGGGAGGGGGGCGAGGGGCTAAGGGGCCTGGGCCCAAGGGCTCGTACTTCGGTTAATGTCGATAATTTGTTGGCAGCCTTGCAGGGGTATCCGGAGAGGTAGGCTGCGGAGCGGTTGCGACTGGGGTTTCTGGAGGGTTTCAGACTGGGGTAGGAGGGCAAAGGGCGAGGAGGTGGGCTGACAATCTAAAATCGGCAAGAGAGCACTCTCAGGTAGTGCAAGACAAGCTTGATAAGGAAGTGCATGAGAGCTGCATAGCGGGTCCCTTTGAAGATTGGCCTTTACCTAATTTAATTGTGTCACCCATTGTTATGTTATGTTATGCTATTTATTCTTTTGTATAGCGCAACGGTTACTCAAAAAGAGTGTCCCGGCGCTTTTTAGGTAAGGGAAACAGATTTCAGAATAACACAACACAACTAAAAACAGGTTAAAAGATAAACAAAAAGAAAACAAACAACTGGGAGACCTATTGAGAAAACAGCCAGGTTTTGAGACCTCTTCTAAAATCAAGGAGAGTAAACGCCCCCCTCAAAGGGAGCGGTAGTGCGTTCCACATCTGTGGGGCCAACAGACTGAAAGAGCGGCCCCCCAGGCGAGCCCTCTTCACACGCGGAACAGCCGCCAAAAGTAGAGATTCTGACCGCAACGAGCGAGTCGGATGGTAGAAGGTCAGTCTCTTTTGAAGATGTTTAGCTCCCACCGCATGGAGCGCCTTGTAGGCCAGGGTCAAAGCCTTAAAGGCAATCCGTTTGCGGATGGGTAGCCAGTGCAACGCCACCAACAACCCGGAGGCGCTGGCCCGTCTACTTAGGCCAAAAATGGCCCTGGCCGCCGCGTTCTGTACAACTTGAAGCCTTTGTAGCAGATACTCTGGCAGGCCCAGGTAAAGAATGTTGGCATAATCCAACCTGGAGCCTATCAGAGCCTGCACCGTCAGCCTCCTGTGCTCCTCGGATAAGAGAGGCAGGAACCTCCGCAGCATTTTTAACAGGCCGAAGCAAGTGCCGGTTACCCCCAAGATCTGGGCTTTCATCGTCAGCCCCTTGTCCATCTTAACCCCCAAGTTTTTAGCCATGGGAGAAGAACCGGACGGAGGGAACATGTCGATGGGCCACCAGGCCTGCCAGCTAGGCTCCGTCTCGCACCCAAAGAAGAGTACCTCCGATTTGTCGGAATTGCACTTGAGGCTGTTCCGTTGGAACCATGCGAACACAGCCCCAAGGCAATTCTGGATACTCTCCCCGTCAAAGTCGGCCCCTCTCTCGCAAGAGAAGAGGAGCTGGGTGTCGTCGGCATACAACACGATCCGGGCACCAAATGACTCCGCCAACGCCGCCAAAGGGGTCATAAAGATGTTAAAAAGGGTCGGGCTCAATATAGAGCCCTGAGGGACCCCGACTCCCAGAGGCGGCATTACGGCGGTGTCAGATGATGTCCAGATCGTTTGCCGGCGGCCGGCCAAAAAGGAAGAAAACCATTTGAGCACCGTCCCCCGCAGACCAATCTCAAAGAGTCTTGCGAGCAGGCCCTCATGGGGGACGGTGTCAAAAGCCGCCGACAAGTCCAACAACACCAGCATGACTTTGCCCCCGGTATCCAACACCCCTTTAATGGTTTCAGAAACCTCAAGGAGCGCGGTCTCGGTGCTGCGATGTGAACGGAAGCCCGACTGGGAGTCATGTAATAACTCATGAGACTCCAGAAAATTTGAGAGCACCGACTGAACGTGCTTCTCCAAAATTTTTACAAGGGCCGGCAGCAACGAAATTGGCCTATAATTGGCTGGGGCTTTCGGGTCAAGTCCCGGCTTTTTAAGCAGCGGGATGACCATTGCCTGCTTCCATACTGGCGGCACCTCTCCCAGACTCAACGACAGGTTGAGAAGAGGGTGCGCCAGCGGATTAACCACCTCCGCCAGTTTACCCAGGAGCTTAGCAGGGCAGGGGTCAAGCGGAGACCCAGATTTTAAGTTGCCCATAAGCGCTAAAGAAGCTGAGGCTGGCAGAGAAGGAAACTCAGCCAATAAGGCACCCTGCGCAACTGAGGGAGGTGAGCCCGCCTCGGGCAGCGGCAATATAACCAGTTCACTCGATAGAAAGGAGTCCTGGATAAGTTTGATCTTGCCAGTAAAAAAACATGCAAGATCCGCCGCCCAAGATTCTGCGGGCCCCTCTTCCGAAGCAGTAGTCCGAGGGGAGATGATTTCTCGAACGATGGTAAAGATCTCCTTACTGGAGTTCGAAGCTGCTTCGATTCTCCCCGCAAGATAGGCTTTCTTTTCGAGGCGAATGTCTCGGTGGTAAGCTTTAACCACCGCCATGTAGGCAGACCTGTCCTTGCTGTCATAATGTGCCCGCCAGGCCCTTTCGGCTACCTTGCACTGCTGCCGCGTAGCCTTCAGAGCAGGGGTGAACCAAGGGGCCGAGACCCGCTTAGATGTCGGGCGGGGGGGCGGGACTGGGGCCAGGTCATTCAGCCTCTCCGTCAGCCATTCTTGCAGGGACTCCAAATCTCTCTCTAGCTCGCCAGACAGAGGACAAGGGTGCTTCACAGCAGCCTGAGCCAGCATCTCAGGGGTCACCCTGCTAAATGCTCTAAAGGCTCGTCCCCGCTGCTGTGAGACAGGGTAAGGCGCCCTGGCGTTGCCGCTGATTACAAATTTGGCCAGCCAGTGATCCGACCACAAGACCGGGAGAATCTCTTTCACCACTAGAGGCGAGGTCGAGAAGACCTGGTCTAGAGTGTGCCCCTTGTCATGGGTCGGGCCCTGCAAATGCGGGGTAAGACCCAGCGGAGTCATAGCCTCCAAAAGCTTAATAGCGGCGGGGTCCGACGGATCATCCATCCGGATATTAAAGTCCCCCGCCACTAAGCAGTGTTCTGCTCTCAGTGCTAGGCCCACCAGCACTGAATCAAGATCAGCAAAAAACGTCCCAAGCGGACCAGGGGGGCGGTAGACTAACAGTCCCTTTACTGATTGATGCGGCGCTAGCACAATTGAAAAAGCCAGCGAATCCGAGCCGCGGATGTCCTCAGTGGGCAGGATAGTGCAGGGCGTGCCCCATTGGAGTGGTGCCTAAAAAAGAGCAGGGTCAGTTTTGTCTCATTCAACATTTGTCGTGGCCTGAAGGAGGTTCGGTGAACGATTTCATTGACGAGCGGGAGGCCGCAGTCTCTGATTCATCTGTTGACGTAGCCATGCCACTGGTAGTGACCGCGGGCGCCACAGCAATGATGGCAAAGTGCAACATAAAGTTGGCTTTCCGGCTGCTTCCAGTTCACCCGGATGACTGGGATCTTTTGGGCATCCAGTTTGGCGGTCTCTGGTACGTGTACAAAGCGTTGCCGATAGGCTGCTCTATGTCATGCACGCTTTTTGAGTGTTTCAGCACGTTCCTACAATGGTTGTTTACGGAACGGACGGGTCACCACGGAGTTACGCACTACCTGGATGACTTCTTTTTTGTTGGCACCTCAGGCTCCGCGGACTGCCAGAGGGCTCTGGACAGTTTCCATGAGCTCATGAGGAGACTGGGCGTGCCGTTGGCACCGGAGAAGACTATGGGACCCAGCACGGTCCTTTCCTTCTTATGAATTGAATTGGACTCACGGTTGATGGAGGCATGACTTCCGGCAGACAAAAAGCAGCAAATGTTGGGGCTGCTGGAGATAATGTTGGCAAAACATAAGGTCACGGTTAAAGACATTCAAGTGCTGCTGGGTCACCTCAATTTTGCTTGTCGGGTAGTCAGAGTAGGGAGGACTTTTTGTAGACGACTTGTGGGGCAGAGGCCTCCGCGTCATCAGGTACGACTGTCAGCGGGAGTGCGGGAGGACTTGAGGAAGTGGCAGTTTTTGTTTCTTGCGACATTTCAATGGCATACATTTGATGAGGGAGGCAGACATGTTATGGGATGTTCAAATTTTTTCGGACGCGGCGGGGAATACTGGATTTGGTTTGTACTGGCAAGGGAGGTGGTGTGCCGAGCAGTGGCCTGAGGAGTGGTTGGAAGGGGGCAGGAGCATTGTTTTCTTGGAGATTTTCCCCCTGGTGGTGGCAATCACACTTTGGGGGGAACTCTTGGCGCACAAGAAAGTCACTTTCCGAATTGATAATATGGCGTTGGTGCACATTGTAAATCGCCAGTCTCCCCGAGATGAGCAGGTTTTGAAGTTGTTGAGGGTCTTCGTGCTGGGGTGTTTGAAGCATGATGTTGCTTTTCGCGCGGTGCATGTGCCGGGTGTGGACAATGACATTGCGGATTCTTTGTCTCGTACACAGTGGGGGAGATTCCGTGGGCTCGCCAAGGACGCGGACAGGATGCGGACAGGACCCCGACCAGAATGCCGCACCAGCTGTGGTATGTAGGCAACACTGGATGTTGCAACTGGTTCTAGGTTCTCTAGCCCACTCCACGAAAACAGCGGGCCTGTTTGGCAGCTAGACAGGAGTTTGTTCTTCAGTTTATCTTGGACTTGGTGGAGAAGGGTCTCACGAAGGTCACGATAGCGGGCAAACTGGCGGGAATTGCTTTAGTCGGGAAATTATTGTGGGGCTATGCCCCCTCCGCGGGGGAACTTGGGGCTCGCATTTTGGAGTGTTGGGCGCGGGAATGCGGATGCGCATCCCGAGTGCGGAATCCTTTGTCATGGGAGCTGTTGGAGGGGGTGATTGGGGTGTTGCGTGGGTTGTGTTTTGAGGTTGAGGAAGTGGTCCTTTTCTCCACACTGATGTCCTGGATGTTTTTCAGGGCCTTTCGAGTCTCTGAATTGTTGGGAACCAAAGCGGAGCAGGGGCTGTCTTGGAGGGAGGTTTCTTTTAGTGCTGATAGGGTTCACATATGGCTGAGGAAGGTGAAGACGGATCAGAGGGGCAGGGGAAAATGGGTTTCTTTGCAAAAGGGGCTGGCTTTGCAGGTTTGTCCTTATCAGTGGGGTCTGAGGTGGAGGTCTTTTTCTGGGGCTTTTGGGGGTTTGGTCTTTGGGCATGGGGACGGGAGGTGTGTCAAGGCTTCACAGCTTTTAACGGTACTGCGGAAAGCGTTGGGCAGGCTGGGGATCGACGGGAAGGATTTTGGAACGCATTCGTTTTGGATTGGTACAGCTTTAGAAGCTCACTGTAGAGGCTGGGAGCGAGGGGGCATTATGAGGTTGGGCAGGTGGTCTTCGGACTGCTATCAGCGTTATGTGCGCAGCGTACCTGGAGGATTATAGCATGTTTGTTCCCTTTTTTCCTGTTATTCATTCATGTTTCTCATTGCAGGTTCGGTGATGGGTCCCCTCGCCAGGGAGATGTCCATTTCGATTGTCGGACATTCTTTTGTGAAACGGGTGCAATTCCAGGCCCGCTCAAGCTATTTTGGGGAAAGTTTGGGGTTTAATAAAGATCTCTTTTCTGTGGGTTGGCGTGGTAGGCGTGGTATGCGGTGGAATGAGATATTACAGGTCCTCAACGGGATTTTGGTGGCTGGTAGGTGCCCGGATGTGCTGGTACTTCACTTAGGGGAGAACGACATGGTCAGGGAGACGGGCTTGGCACTTATGCGTTGCATGAAGAGGGACTTGGCTTTGATTAAAGCTCAGTGGGCTGGCTGTTCTATTGTCTGGACAGAGTTTGTTCCTCGCAGGGTTTGGAGAGGGGCAGTCAACCCGGGTGCGGTGGACAAGGCCAGGCATAAGTTGAACACGGAAATGGTGAGATTTTGTCAGCAGTCGGGGATTTGCAGGATTGCGCATAAAGATATTAGGTATGACACGCCGGATTTTTTCAGAGATGGCGGGGTCCATTTATCCCGGCTGGGTATGTACTTGTACGTATTGGAATTGAGAGAGGTGTTGGCCAGGTTACTGGGTGTTTATAGGCGTTGAGAAGGGAGTTGGGGTGTTGTTGTGGGGGGGCAGAAAAAGGGGGAGGCGCGTCTCTGCCTACACTCCCGCCTTTTTCTGGGTGGGGGGTTGGTTGACAGTTGGCCGGGATTGGCTGTAGTTTTTTGTTATATGTTGCTAGTTTGTGACAAGGGAAAGGGTAACGAGGTAGGATAAGTTTAGATTAGAGGTTGGTTAGTTACAGTAGCACAAAGGCAGGTAGTGATTAGGGTCAGGGGAGTTTAGGATTTGGAAATGCTGCCTTGCGTAGGATTGGGTAAGATTATGGTTATGGAATGTTATGTTGTATTTTGTGGGGTGGGGGATCTGATGTGGGGATCGTAGGGGTGGGGGGAGGAACAAGGGGTCAGGAAATTCTTGTATAGTGAGGTTTTTAGTTTTGGAAGGCAGTTGCCAAGGGTTGAAATTGGGATATGCACCTGTTTCAATAAAGCAGCCTTTTTCACACACAGAAGGTGGTCTTGTGTCAGCTTGCTCCCCCCCCCCCTTATCTCCCAAAGTGTGCCTTCTTTTATTCTCTTTAAGAAGTATGGTGGATCGGCACCTGTCTCGTGTTGTACTTTCGCTTCTTTGACAATGTAATTGTAGTACAAATCTTTCAAATACAAATTGCGCTGCATTGCTTCGATACCATTGTAAATGTGGTTTACTTTAGAACTAGAATGTGGTAAAACCCATCCCTTCACTCCTCAGGCTGGAATCACTGAGAATAAACTGGTTAAAAGCGATTCATCTTCTACAATTTAGTGGACGCAGTAAAGTCCCAAACACTCACCAGTAATATTAATTTCACTGAGCCCTGCCTAATCCTACTCCTCATTTACGTGAGCAGTCAGTCTTTACTCAAAGCAATTAGGGACTGGAACAAAGAAGATGAACATGGTGGTAAAGTCTCAGTTACTCACTGGTAATCTTCATTTCGGTGGCAAAGTCTTCCTCGTATGGGGGAGATGACTCTCCTTTTAAAGTGCAAATGAACTGGGATGGGGAGGGCAAATGAGGTATAAATTAGCACCCAAGTATTTATTACTAGACCATTATATCAGCAAAGTGTAGTGAAAATAGTCTCTCCATTAATGAGATCAATTTGTGATAAATATTTTTATGGTCTCATAAAAAGTCTTGAATTTAATTGGTTTCTGAAATACACAAGAACAATTATGTGTTAATCTCTTGTTTGGTCAATGGTGTACTACCAAGAGATTATTTTCGGTAATATGTTAGCTGCTAGAGACCCCCTAGTTGAGGATGCAATACTCTTTGTTCCTTTTTCTTTGAATTTATGTTATAAACATCAATTTCATCTGTTCTTGCTACGGAAGGGAACAAGCTGTTTCTGCCTTTGTTCTGAATGCTGAGAGGAGGAAAGGAGTGGCCACAGATGATTTTAAATGTTTTATTTTTAACGAATTGAGCAATCTTCTACTTGTGCAATTTTGTAGTAATCAGCATTAAACTTAAAAAGGCACTCAGTGTGTCCATGTATAATATGACAATTCAGGCTATGACTCACGTTTTTTCCCTGTGAAATCCTGATAAATATTCGATGCTGTTTTCACTTTCTATAACCATTCTGCATCATACAGATATGATGGGGGGGTTGTTTTGGCCGTTCTTGGGCCCTCATGCTGAATTCTAATGAGGGTTCTATTTTGCTGCCCTCACAGCAGCAAAGAAGAAATAAGCATTGGCATAGCCAATAGGTCTTGCCTTTGGGACTTTATAAGTGTTTAGCCATGCAACACTTGATGTAGTTGCACCAAGGATATTGTGCTGGATAACTAAACACTTATAAGGTCCCAAAGGTGAGACCTATTGGCTATGCCAATGCTTGTTTTGTTGTTGTTGCTGCCACAAGAGATTTTGCAAGCTCTGTGTAGGCATAAGCTAAAAATAACACTTTGTGTAAAGCAACTTGTGAACAATTTCTTTGCAGTGGCTATTAACTACACTTTGTGTGACTTAGAGCAATCAATGTAAAGGATGGGGTGGTGGATGCAAAATACATGTTACTTCGCAGTCACTGTAAAATTCTACTAATGAGTGCAAGCGCCCTACAAAAAGCAATAAGGTAACCATGCCAAAAGATCATTCCTGAGCATCATCAGCTATCAGAAACAGTGTCATTTTCTGATGGATGAGATACTGCTATAACTGACGAGGTGATACCTGACAAGTAAACATCTAGTAATGATCCCTTCCTCAACCGACCCCAAAACGTTTATGAGCCTCTGTGAAGCTCACTTAAACATTGGATCGCTAACATATGGTTCTGAGTATTAAGCCTGCACTTCGAAACCCGAAGTAACTGGTGTGAGCAGAGGTTTCCGAACCTTGAAACAGGTTTACCAGCAACTCCATAGAAATGGTCAAGAGTTGAAATCACAGAGTATCATACCCATCCAGCACCAGTAATTACAGTCACCCATGCGTGGCTCATGGGGAGGAAGCCATATACTTCAAAGTATCGGGCGAAATGTTCCACCAAACTCCTTCATCAAGGTGGAGGTAAGAGAAATTCACAAGTCCGTACTCACGACCGACTCACAGTTACATCACAAAATGATTGTTTGACACAGGAAACACCAGCCATGGATTCTGAAAATGGAAGGTGTGTATGTATTAAATCTCGAGAACTTTAGCACCAGGAGACTGGGGATGTAATACTTAACGATGCATGCACCTCTAACCAATACGGCCAACAAAATGATTATAAGCAAGCAGAGAGCGCTGCATTAATAAGGTACTTGATGGGAAGGGTGCGTTCTGGAATAGAAGGGGAGGTTTGGAAACTCAATTTATTGTAGCAATTTTGTGTGCCACCTATGTTGTTACCCGTCTGCACAGATCTATATACAGTTACGTCCAAGTACTTGCTCCATCTATGTGACATTTGCAGTACAGCATGCCATGTTGCCTTTTAAAGAATTTGCTAAAAAAATAAGGTCGCCTTTTTACTAAAAAAGAAATATCCGCACCTGAAATCTCTCAAAAGCACATGTTCTGATGCTCCCTTTTGAATTGGCTGCTCTAGCCGTACGACGGCAGCACAGACATCTAAAATGTACACAAACTGAGGGGTTGAAGAGAAGTGCTGAATTTCAGCCTAACGCATTTTTTCTACCTGGGAAATTGCATGTGGCGAGATGTGCCAGACCCAGATTGCAGCTCTCCCAGGCACAGTTGATAAACACCTTTTGTCTTTCACAATACATTTCACGGAAGAAAAACATTTCCAGAAGAGATGTGAAACCAGAACTGGTCTGCGCAAACCACAAGTTCAAACATCAACTGTAACAGACTGCTTTACAGTGTCACTTTCATGCCACTATTCAAGATGACAGAGCTATGGGTTTTAAAGTGCAGTAACATACAGATCTGAGTACCAAAATATAAGTTGATCACAGCTTAAAATGCAGTAGCATGCCTACAACAGTACCAAAATACAACACTGTAGTTCAATACGACCTATTCGGTTTTAAAAACAAGTCCTATAATAACAAGCATTGGCCGCGTGGCTCACTGAGTACATCAAAGCGGCCGAAAGCGGCCGAAAGGGGAGAAAAGAGGGGTGAGTGCAAGCTGAGGTGACAAGAAGGGCTGGGCGATAAGGGAGGGGGTAATGCCAGCAGCAGAGGAGCCTGATTAAAGCTGATGAAAAGGGAGGGGGAGGAGGGAGGAGGGAGTGCGAGCAGCAGCTGTGCACGTGCACGCCATCGTGCACTCAAGCTTCAGGCCTGCAAAATCATGTGGGCAGCACTTTGAAAACCCGTATACTAAATGCGCTCCGAGCAGCGCATGCGTTCTTGCTCAGCGAGACCTAAAAACCCAGATGGCAGCTGTGCACGCTTTCGTGCACTCAAGCTTTAGGCCTGCAAAATCATGTGGGCAGCACTTTCAAAACCCGTATACTAAATGCTCTCCAAGCAGCGCATGCGCGCTGACTCAGCGAGACCTAAAAAACTAAAGATCACTAAAAAGCAGGGTACCACATTACATGGTGACTCCAATCTCACCGAACTGAGCCACGCAGGGACATTTTTGCCTGCAGTAAAGATTTACCTGCTCCCACCCTCTAAATAACTTCTGTTTTGTGTGTGGTTCGATCTCAGGTATTGTAGTTTTAGAACGTTTTTCAGTCTTTCATACAATGCAAAGGATTCACCAGAAGAAACAAAATACAAAGACTGAAATATCAACATTTGGATGACATCAAAGGTGATTTAATGAGGTACGATAGACACATTCAAATACATTTAGGAATTACATTTTGTAATAGAAATGGAAATATGGCTGAAGAAGGAAGTTTTTCTAGACTATGAGATCTTGAGGCAAGACCTGATTCCTGATTAAAGGATGCTCAAAAGAGTCATACAAATATTTTTCTTCATGGACATAGTGGTAAGGTAATGGAAAGGCAAAGCCATAACTTTAAAAAAAAACATATTTGTATTGTATGTTTCTCTATTGCAGTTGTAATTATATATAGCACTTCTTATTCCCGACATGGTTTCAAACTCACATGTGATTGGGTAGCACACTATTCCATATGAGAGCAAGGATGAGTGTGTGCCTGCCACGTGACTTACATGAGTACTGATTGATGTGGTGAGTGAGGACCGGGTGTTACTGTGTGTGTACTTCTGTGCCTTGGTGAGTAGTGAAATCTTCAGCCCTTTCACAAAGCTGTTTACAGAGCAAAACTATATATTCTACCCAGTCGTCTCTGAGTCATCGTTGTTAAGAACATTAAAAAGCCAATATTTGCTTAATGCAACTATTGTGTGCTTGTGTGTGCATTTATTTCATATTCTCTTCATTAGAATTTTATAGTCCAATGAGTAAACGTTTCTACAACTACTTTCTATTGTCATTTGATTCTGTTTTTCTTTTTAACATGTGTATTCGTGCATTGACCTGTCATGTTTAAATATTACTTCATATATACTTTTGATGCTCATTAAGTATCGGTTACTTTGTACATGTAAACCACTCCCTTCCATCCTTTAGTTCTTCCACCACTGTTGTGTCTTTTGTTTTGTTTTCTTTGGGAATATTTAGTGTGCCTTGTTATGGAGAAGGGCAGAAAAGCACTGCTGTTGAACCATCATGTCCCCTCCGTCTTGTAAACAGGTGAGTAGAAAAGTGCTTTAAGGACCTCCCTTGCCTGATCTAAATTGTTGCATTTTAAGAAAAGATACAAGAAAATGTAGTCCATCACTGAAAACAGCAAGGTAGTCTGCCAATGAGGCCATGTATTAAGGTAAAAAGAAAATAGTGTATAGTTAAAAACACAAAGAAAATACAATTGTAAAACGTGGGTGTAAGTGCTGCAAAGATTTCAGAACCTTCTCTCTCAGATGTTGCATTCCTGAAGACACCACCAATGCCCTGGTACCAGCTGTGATATGATCAGTGATGTCACTGAATACTTCACGAAATGCATCACCTATGCAACTAACCAACTGAGGCATCTAAATGGGGAAAGGGGTTATCCTGAGGTGCTAAAGAACACCTACATATCTCTTACCTACATAACACCGATGCTCACTGCACAGCATGGTTCCAAGCTATCAGGGTGACAACAAAGATAAAAAAAGATGCTGAATGGGAAGTTTTGGTATTTACTACGTTAATATGTTATGCATTTACCCTGTCTTTTGTAGAGCGAGGAGTACGTTTGTTGGTGTCCAATCTACATTGCTAACTAGTTGGCCCAGGAGGCAGTTCACTATGTACTCTCTCGCTGTGAAATTATTTCTGATACCATGTGCGATGTCATATGTAATTCTGAAATCATCTGTGACGTCATATGTACAAGTTATGAGGTGTACATCAGGAATACCAGGTGCAGGGTTTAAGTCAATGTATATTACCTGCCATGCTTCACGATTTCCGAATTCAGATTGTAATCTCTACGTCACTTCAATTGTTATTTTATTTTTATTTTTTGATGGCGTTATTGTAAACTGTTTGTGCTGCTCTCACCTAAATGTAGCTGAAATTGCAGTTGTTTGATAAGTGTGCATGATAAAAGCCTCTGAATTATTACTCAAGATAAATAAGAACTGTAGTTCATATAAATCTATCTTTCATGTACTTACACCTTTGGTACATCTGAATAAATTATCATAAAACTTTGCAGGCCTATCAGACTGTGTACTAAATGAGGTGATGCCTAATGAAGCTGGGTAGAACGTTCCAATTCCACCAACCATTGGAGAGGAGCAAACATTTGCAAAACAAACTTATAGCATAAATATATCCTTTTCTTTCGAGGGTACGAAGACTTCTGATGAGATGCCTAGTCAGAAGCTAAATTTGTTTAGCGGGTGGAACATGTGGCCTAATGGCTAGGGCAGCGACCTCGAAGCAGTAGAACGGGGTTCGAATCTCAGCAAGCATGCTCAGCATCCTGTGATTCTGGGCAAATCACTTAATTCCCCCCTGTGCCAAACAAAAAATGAATGTGTCTGTCTGTAACGCAACTGGTGCTCATATAAAGCGCTCTGATACCTTCGAGTCAAGTTCACCATATAAAACTGGGGAAAAAAAGCCCGCCTGCTCTAGAGGGTTGTAGGAACATCACATATCTGAATTGTTGCATGGTAGCTTCCTTTCAAATGCAACAACATGGAGACAACTCAGTTGCTTACTAGTAACATCTATTCCACACAATTACTAATTATTATCTTAATTATAGTGAGCCGATGAAAAGATGTCACCCCGTAATTGGTCACCTTCTAGCTCCCATCGAAAGGAACTTTCCTCCAAACCAAGTGTACCTTCATGCAGGTGGACTTACGCCTGGCAAAAGTTAGCCAGGTCCCTTTCTTTCCCAACTCTGTCCAAAAGGGTTGCTCGGCTAAATCGGCCACAAGTACAGTTAGTCAATTCTCAAGCCATTTAAACTGTCCATTGAATTTAACCGTCACCTACAATAAATCTGCTTAGATTAGTAAAGCTCAGAGTCAGGCGGAACTTTCAAATAAAACATCATGGGTATCTTAATTACTCATGTATCTGTGCAGTGGCGGCTGGTGACATTTGAAAGAGGTGGCGTAAAAGTCATGGGCAGCGCAATGTGGCGAGCGAGCGGAGCAAGTGAGCTCGACCCTATGAAGGGAGGTTCGGGGGGTTCTCACCCTGTGAAAATTTTGAAAAAGAGCAAGCAAATGGTACATTTTCAAGCACATTTCAGGAAGCAAGGATGTTAATAAAACATTCTATAAACTCGCACTTTTCATCGTCTCCCTCATTATCTTTTATTCTTTCTGTCATCACTCTTACTCCTACCCATAACACTCTTACTCCTACCCATAACCCTGCACTTAATCCTACTTACGCTTAATCACATTTCACATATCTATTTACTCTTAGTCCTACAGGATGCCATGGACTAGTACTACGATTAAACTATAACGGAATGAAGCAGACCTGAGAGACAAACTTCTCAGATACAACTGTGAACTTACGGAATAAACCAATTCGAAATCATGCTGCCACAGCACTTCTGAGATAGTATTCTGTCCGCTGTAGCGAATCAGTTCATGAAGAAATCACACTTTAACGCCATAATTTGCTACATCACCAATGTTTAGAATTTTGCAAGCCCTACCACCAAGCACGTATGTTGTTCACGGAGAGACTAATCCAAGAAGATGCTAGACGAGACAAAAAAAAAGACAAAAAAATCACTTTGAACCAATGGTGGAGGCTTTAAGTGCACTAAAAAATATACGGAAATTACCAGTTTGTACTAAAGTCACCACAATGGAGCGAAGACCCTGCAGGTAAGTCAGTGCCACTCACTTGGAGTAATGAATTCTACTCTTTTGTGGATCAGCTAGTGCCGCATGTAAAATAAATGTTGAAACTACGTTTATGCTCAAAGCAGTGTTACGATGACAGACTTGCGTAGCCTGCGTACGCTAGTCCATCGAGGAAATAAGGCACCATATTGGAAAAGAGGGTTTGTCTGAGAAACAGCCAGCTAAACCATGTAGGTGCCACAGTGCCGAGTTTAAACCCTTGTGGTTTAGTCAATAACTCTGCTACATATAATCACATCCACTAACCCTAAAGACAATATCGAACTGAATCCTAAATTAAGGCAGAATATAGTTAGTTGTGTAAAGTAAACCAGTTGGCTCATGACTTAGTAGTATGCTGTAAGCATGGTGTGTGGCAGTCGCGGCTCTTGAGGGGGAGGGGGGTGTCGCGCGGGGGTGGGGGTGTTTAAATAACGTAATAAAATAATTTGATTAAAATCAATCCTACCTGAGCAGGTCCGCACCGCCTCGGGTCTGTTCTGGAATCTGGCGCCTACACTGGAACAGCCCATCACTGCTGGCAAGACCCCTCTCAGCCAATCCTGGTGCTGGAGCAGCGCCAGGATTGGCTTAGAGCAGGCTTACGCTCCGCCCGCCTGCCCATTAGGAGACCGAGGTTTGAGCCTTGGCTCAGCCCTCGCTCTCCTAATGGGCAGGCACCAGCCTGTGGAAACACTAGTGCACATGACTGGGCACGGCGCAAAAATTTGCCCTCCGTCCCCACTCATGCGCACTTGTGTGCTGCTGCCTGTTGCCCAGACAATGCCTGTCAGTCAGCATGATGCCAGACCGCCCACCCCCTTCAGACTCTGAAGGGGGTGGGCGGTCCGACGTCATACTGACTGACATGATTGTCAGTTCTCCCTCGGCGTCTCTGAACTTAAGTTTACTTAAGTTCAAAGACGCCGAGGGAGCTGCGGGTGCGGGCGGGGGGGCAATGCCCCAACGCCCCCAATGGACGCACCGCCACTGTATCTGTGAATAATTTAAGCCCAAGGCTTAAGGAATGTTGTACCTTACATGAATACATATTTCCTACATCTTGGAATCCACAAAGGTTTCCACAAATATGGTACGAAAACTGCATGTGGCAGGGTCCATTTTGAACCAGCATGAAGGAAATGCACTTGCTAACCTCTGTGTTTTTACATTGTTTCACGGGACATGTGTTGTTACTCGTAGAGAAACTCTCTCTATCCAATTTCCTCTGCAATACACCCCCATAATTTCTGGGGTGCTCCACCATCCTTCCACTCCTCTTTCCATTCTCTTAAGTGCTTTATTCCTGTCATTGGCAAAAGTACATTTCCAACATTTTCCATGGTGAGAAAACATCAAAAAGGAGCTTGTGGACACTCACAAATGTGTAATTTTGTTGGTGTGCACAGAATCAAATCCATTTCAGTCATTGAGAACCCATTGCCCATTTCTGTGAGAAGATTTAGGCCTCAATTTGAGTCGGTGGTGGGACCGTCATGGGACTGCCGCCAGGGAACCACTGCTCCCTGGAGGTGGCACAGTGGTCCTGAGCCGCAATATGCTTGGTGGGACCACCGTGGTCCCGTCAACCATATTACAAGTTTCCTCTCCACCAGGGTTTTCAAGGCGGTTCCTCCTCCATGAAAACCCTGGTGGAGAGGAAACTGGGCACACTTGTGCTTCCCCCCTGTGTAAGCACAGGGGTGCACAACATGTGCCTCCCTGTGTGCATGCAAACCAGTTCCCGTACGGCATGGACTTTCCCATCTGTGCCATAAAGGAACCGTTTTTGGAGTTCCCCTTGAGGTGCCTGTTTTTAAAGACACTGCAGTGGGAACGCCCCAAAAGATCCCACCAGATACGAGTTTAATTCATAATCTGGGGTTGGCCTGAACACGGGTTTGGTGGTGCGGTGGCAGGGCGGACCCGCCGCCACACTGTTAAATTCGTAATCAGGCCATTAGTGTTTCAAAAATCTTTGTCTAAGCAAACCCTTTTAAGAGTGCAAAAACAACCTTTGTCGAATCAAATGTGATTTTTCCCTTGTAAAAAAAAAGTCTACCTACACCTTGAAGGTGGAAACTTCTCCACATGTAGTTAAAGATAGAGGAAAATAAACAATTAACCTAAAATACATGCTTTCACAACAGACCTAGTGCAGAGCACATTCTGTATCACAGTCCTACACTCTAGTCTCAGCTTGAATATGATCATTATTCACAAAACACCTTGGTATGAATTATGACCAATGGGTAGGAGTGAACATGTAATGCAAGTGGTGTGCTGACCAATGCTCCATGCATTTGCAATATGGTCCATATGCAAAATATACACATTCACAGGCTTTCAACATCCTCCTATGTGGATGGCTGTAGCATGTTGATGACTACTTACCTCCACCTTCAGCTCAAATTGGTGCCAAAAGCACATTCCAGAAGATGTGTCTTTAAAGGGTCCATTCTCTGAAAGAAGAATTTTAATTTCTACTACAAATTAAACTAAGGATGGCAACACTTACTCATAGTACTACAATACATAAACCATATGTGTGTTCTGTACTAGTTCATTGCAGTAGTGGTGTGAAAAGGTACTGCAGTCAACTTTTCACTTTTCACTGTCCTTAATCCTACCAGGCACATGGGAAGACCTGGCCTGGTATGCACAGTTAGTAAGGTAATCCCAGTGTGAAATGGGGAAATAGTTTTAAATAAGTTGTTCATTCACTATTCCCAACCCTGTATGCACAAGTCAATCATGCCCTGAAAGTATACGCACAGTGTCAATTGAGCACATCCAGTCCATATGACATTGTAGGATTACCCTTTGAAAACCAGGACAAGCACAATTTGCACCAGTGAGTTTGAACTGTATCTTAAACTTCTACCCTCTCGCTCCATCATCAGAACAGGGAGTTCTGTGCACATGGATGCACACATGTATAAATTTCATAAAACAGATTCTCCTACTTAACATTTCTTAAAGAAACCATACTAGTCAGACAAGTAACTACCTTAGGATTCTCTCATATACTTGGCTCAGCCCTTTTTTAATTCCAATTGTGGGATGTATGTTTTAAACTTAGAAAATAAAAATGTACACTGTTCCTGTTTTTTATTTTTCACCCACAACAATTGTTTGCTACTTTCCGATATAGCCCGAACAAAAGTTACTCTCCTCTTAATTCTCTTTTAAGGTTTTCCAACATTTTATGTAAGGTATTAACACAGAAGAAGGTGAAGTGGTATACATGTACAGCTTGAGAGGTGGGATAAAATAACAGAACAATCAGTACATCACCATAATTATTTACAGTAAAGTGCAGTATTATGTATAATGGTCTAGGGGGGGAAGGAGAATGTATTTACAGTGATGAGGCAAGGTGTTCTTTGTTTCATAACTGAAACTTAGGACCATGTTGCAGTTCATTTAGCAAATGAGTTACTCTCTGTTGCAGGAGAGCATTTCAAAGGAGCATCAAAGTAATTAACACCATCTGAAGCTTGTGGGGTACAGGTTTCTAAGGAGACGTCTTTTTTCCACTGACCTTTTTGTGAATGTGATAAGCTACAGAATGTAATGGGTTCATGGAGGTAGAGCAAAAGTACCATGGTTAACAACAACTATAATATAGAGTGGGCTCTGTGCTTAGTGGTGAGCCATTAGACTTGGTGTCTGTATTGAGAGGTAGGTGTGAGTTTTAGCGGGTTATATAGGAACTTAATGGCAAAGTTTACTATTGCGACCAAATGAATGAAAGAGTATTATGGTATGTTTATAATTAAGCATTCATTATAATTCAATTTTATCTCCATAAGTTGATAACTAGTGACTTTACTGTAAGGAAGGAAAGGCGTGGGAGAACGTTCCTAACATTGAGGATCTGGAGGTATCCCACAGTGGCAGTGAATAATATGAGCGATTCCATCATCAATGATGTGACACATTTGCTCCATGGGCTCCTGAAAAAGACAGGGATAATTTGAGAGTCAGAACAAAAGCATAGGGTGGATAAGAGGGCAGATGCAGAGGATGCAGGAAAGTAGACACTTTTTTAGTTGACCATCAGGGAGTGGGTGACAAACTAGTGTTTAATGGACATGAATGAATTTGGGATATGTGTGTGTGAAGTTGTAGTGTGAAAGAGGGAAAAGGAGTAAAGAGAAAAATATTTGGGAGTCATCAGCATTATGGTGGTAAGAGAAGCCAAAGGAAGAGATGATGCCTGGGAGTAATGTATACAAGGTAAAAAAGAGTGGATCTAGAACTTACAGTCAAGAGATGCCTAGTAGGAGTGTAAGTTTAACTTTGTGAATCAGGCCCAAACAATTTTGGTGCTGATGTCTACAGAGGTGAGGGCTGCCAGCATGGTATGATGATCAACAATGTTGAAGGTCATGTTGAAACCGATGAGAATAAGAAGAGAAGAGAGGCGGTTGTGTTAGGCTGTGGTAAGGAAGGTTACAATGTGGAATAGCTGTAGCAGCAGACTGGAGCTTCTTAGGGAAAGAATGCAGAGATTAAAGGATTAGAGCTAATTAGGAAGTCTGTTGAAGACCAGTTCTTCATTACAAAGTAAGAATATTTGAACAGGTTCCAGAAAAAAGATAGTAATAGAAGATAGAGAAAAATTAGATATTAATGCTAGACAAGAAAGAAAGTGAATTGATGAGTTGCAGCAAGAACTGATCAGATAGGACAAATGCTGAGTTGGCAGATCTAAGGATATGGATGAGTTAATGACTGATATGACTTTGATGATTGATACAAATGTGCTAAATGAGTGTGACCAAGGTTTGAACACAAGCGGAACAAGTGGCTCTAAATGTGATGCTGAGTTCCTAAAAACAGAAACTGATGCTGAGGGGTGAAATGTGCTTGTGGCTGGATTGAGATAGTTGATAACTGAACTAGGTACAGAGACAGATATATGTGACACAGAGTGGTCCAATGGGGAAGGGATTGTCACAGAAGTGCTTTAAATGGTTGAAAATAAGTGCAGGTACTCATCAACTTTAACGGAGGGGGCGGGGAATGGAGCAGGGCTAAGGACGTGGTTGGGAGACAAGCATTTACTTAAAGTTTTCTTGGAGTGCAACTGTGCACATTAATACAGCAACAGAACTGCCGCCCCTAGAGTATTTTTTTTCTTAATGCTTGTACAAAAAGGTAACGTTAAAAGTACCTTTCACATTTTGTGAGTTTAGTTTGCCTCTACACACGACAAACTATGTCTGTATATTCATATTATGCACAATTATTGATATTGTGGGCAATTTGTGACAAAATTTGTTAATTATAAAGTATGATCCCTTTCTATTTAGGAGATTGGCAGATCTTACAAGCAACCAATAAGTTGCCTCAGTGCAACTTAGTTTAAGGAGTGTGTAGTCTAGTGATGGTAAACCAACAACACTGTCTTGTGGATAACGATTACATCAACACGCTAACCTAGGGACGGATCAAATCAACAGCCCAGACAGCGCTACAAGGAAGTCTGTCCAACTCTTTGCAGGGCATGAAGGAGGATCTGGAGAGTGGGCCAGAAGTGGAGGATGACGAGAAACACCGAAACGGAGAGTACGCCAGCAAACGGAGATGGAGCAGAACCATCGGGACAGGGAGGAGGCGTGGAGGATAGAAGAATGGAAGGACAGAAGGAAAGGACCGTTGGGAAGCAGCGAAGCACCGAAAGAACAAAC
This sequence comes from Triturus cristatus, assembly GCF_964204655.1. NCBI lineage: Eukaryota > Metazoa > Chordata > Amphibia > Caudata > Salamandridae > Triturus > Triturus cristatus. The sequence goes on along the minus strand of NC_140586.1, from coordinate 451,873,299 downwards.
CCTGTACTCCGCCTACAAGCCCAGCTGTCCAGGGAAACAGGTGGATGCAGCAGCACCCTCAGCTGGGGTCCCAGAGAGCCGCAGCCACAGAAAAGTCTTGTGAGCTGGGGCGACTCTCATAAGAAGTGTGGGAGGGATTACGAGGGTAGCGGGCACAAGGATAAAAATCGGACACTGAACAGTTCACATCTGGTAGGGGGATGGAATAGAGCACACATCTCCTTTTAGAATAAACTAGTGTATGGTTAACGGAGAGTAAATAAAATATATAGAAATACTGTGTTTTTGAGGGCCACGGGTAAGCTGTTGACCTGGAGGAGGTGGGAACTGAGCACAAATCGTAGACCGCTGAGGGCCCAAGGGAACATACGGGACAGGGGTTCAAAGATGGAAGGAGGGACAGCCTTGATCTTTCAAACAAGCCTGTACTGAAGGGATGTATGGAAAGGGGAATTCAAAGTCATAAGAAAAAATAGCCTTGAACTTTCACTTAACCCCTATAATAAAGGAGTGTTAACCTTGAGCAAAGTTGTGTGTGAGCCTGTCCTTTATTAATGCCAATTCTACAGAGTGATAGTTCAAAGACAGTAAAGAGGCATTAGAAATTGGGTGGTAGGTCGTAAAATGTTGTTGAGGAGTTCAATCTTCAATGACATTCTGAATGAGGTCAAGTAAATCTGCCTAAGTGTGGCACGCAAAGCAGGCCCTGTGAGACCCAGGAGAAGAAACCCTAAAGGAAGGGCTGCGCCCGCCATTCTGATTTTTCCCTCTTGAAACCCGATTGTTATGCTGATCGATTATTTCAACTTTTTCTAATTTTGGACTGACTGGTCTATGTTACAGTCGATAGCAGATGGACTGAGCCTTCTTTGCCAAACCATTTTCCAATTTTCTCATTTCTGGTTATGATAATGGACTCACCCTTAATAGACTCTAAACTGAATCTTTCCCATCCTCTTAGAATCTGAGCTGTTAGACAATGAACTATCCTCCCATCTATATGGTGGTTGGACTTTGTAGCTCTGTGGGTATTTCTTATTTGAATGCCTGCTTAAATGCTTGGCACTGTTATGAGAGCTGTTGTATTTTTGATGGAACGTCTTAAGAAATTGCTTGTTATGATGAATTTGAAATATTTAAAACAATAACCAAATTATTCAACTTTCTGTTTGAATCTATTTTGGGTCCTATTGTTTTGTCCAATTTGACCGTAACCAATGATTTAAATGTGTTGTAGGGAGAATCAGCAAGCTCTGTCAGAATACTTGGTGTTAATTCAGTTTTATGTAGCAATTGCAGAGCTAATGGGTTTTATAATCCTGACTCCTCTTAACTTCTCTAGGAGGTTGGTATTTCCTGTTGCTAGTCTTTAATTCTACTCTATGGTTTTAAGAGTGGCATACCTAAATCTGATTTCTAACTTGTGAGTTGCTTGTCAATTAATGATCTCATTGGACAGCCAATGTGGAGGTTGGTCACCCTAACTTCGATCCCTCCTATTGGTGGAGAAAGATACAACAGAAAATCATTGCTTCTCTGGTAAATGAGTGTGACTTAGTTTCCATAATTATAGAGGGCCCTGTGCTGTTAAAGAAGTTAGTGAGAGTAAGCAAATAAAATAGGGGCATATTATCAAGGACGGCGTTAAAATTATCGCTGCTTTAGTGTCAGGAAACTGCCGCTAAAGCGGCGATAATGGGCTTCATAATATGCCGCAGAGAATTCCAAAAGAAGCCCATGTTCACACCAGAACATGGGCTTCTATTGGAATTCTCTGCGGCATATTATAAAGCCCATTATCGCCGCTTTTAGCGGCAATTTCCTGACACTAAAGCGGCGAATAATTTGTTACCACACTTACTCTGCATGAGCGACAAACCCAAGAAACCAGGGGGAAAGCCGTCAAATCAGAGCAGTCAACTGAGACGGACAGCAAGGTCACACAATCAGGTAATGTGATTTGTGTGTACTGCGCTGATTAGAGCACTTGGGAGATCCGATCTGCTTCATTTCTAAAAGTATTGTGATTTTAACCTCATTATGTGCTATTTTAACTTACCTGCTAACTGCTCGCGCTGACTGCGGTGCCCGCCTGTTAGAGCGGACCCGCTTGGAAGTCAGCACTCTAGTTTTTCGCCCGGTCCCTTCCCACCACTGCCTACAAAACATCTGATATATCTGATAAGAATCTTAAATCTATCAGCTGCTTCTTAATCAACGCTAGGTCAATGACCAAACATAAACATGATCTAGAGTGCTTGATTCAAGTAGAAACCCAGATCTGTTTTTTCTTACGGAAACCTGGGCAAATGAAACAAGTGATCCCGAATGGAATGTTGTAGTGCCGGATGGCTACTTTGTTGCGAACAGTGATAGGGTAGGGACAAGGGGGGGTTGGATTGCGTTAATTTACAGATCCTGCTACACGGTGTAAACTGTGCCAGAACCATCATTGGATGCCGAAGCAATGTCTTTTAGTGTTAGAGACAATAATCGTGAACTCTTCCGGGGCTACTGATTTATAGACCACCAGGGTCCAGATCCTCTTTTATCACCTCCCATCAGACTCCTCTGGAATCCTGTTTAAATACTGACTTTACGGTGTTAGGTGATTTTAACTTTCACTTGGAAGTTGATAACAATTCTGACACAATAGGCCTGACTGACAATTTAGTCAGTTTCGGGCTGAATCAAATTGTGCGGGAACCTACACATTTAGCAGGCCATACCCTGGACGGTATCTTTACAAATAATGACCTTATTGAAGTGAAGAGTACACAAGACTTGATCCTAGCTCTGAAGGAGAATCCCCCAACCTCTATACACTCCAATGAGGCAGCAACTAATTTTGACAACTGGATCAACCAGGCAGTAAATAAACTGGCACCGGAAGTGACTAAGGAGGCTTTGAGAAGGCAAGTGTCATGTCCCTGGTATTCGGTTAAGCTTAAACAATTTAAAATCAATTGCAGACATAAGGAACACATTTGGAGATCCAAATACAGTATGGCACATAAGAAAGAATAGTGCTTAGCCTTAGAGCAATACAAGTTGGCAATAAAACAAGCAAAGACAGCTTATTTTACTTCCAAAATTCAGGAGGCCACAAATTCCTCTAAAGAACTATTCAAAACAGTGACGGCTTTGTCGAGCTGCCCGCGAGATACTGTTTTTGTTCTGGATAAAAATGTTGTTGGCAAATTGGCGGTCTTCTTCCAAAACAAAGTCCAGACAGTCTATAATGAACTCCTGAACACTTCTGAAGCAAGGGGGAGAAACCATCAAGAGGGTCAGGAAGACGAGACATTCCTTTGCAGCCTAACTCAGTTCTCCGCTTTCAGTGAAGAGAAAGTGATAGATCTATTGCTGCAAACTAAATCAGGATCCCCACTTGATCCTTGTCCCCCACACATCCTACATCTGGTGCCGGAGGAGGATTGTACATCCTTGACCCCACTATTAAACCAAGTCACAAGATCAGGGGTCTTCCCTTTGTGTTGGAAAAAGGCCTGTATTCGACCTATTTTGAAAAAAACTACACTCAATCCCCTAGAGGCTAAAAACTACCGCCCAATCTCCTGTCTACCTCTTCCCTCCAAAATCTTGGAGAAAGCCATGAATTCTGAGTTAACGGCCAATTTGGATCTACATAACATCCGTGATTCCACTCAGCATGGCTTTAGATCTCGGCACTCCACCGAGTCAGCTCTGATCATGGCGACAGGGGAGATTCGTAAGGTGATGGATGGAGGTGGTAGGGCCGCCCTGATACTGCTTGACCTTACGGCAGCCTTCGATACCGTACATCATGCGGTATTAATACGAAGGCTGCAGGCCGTCGGTATTAGTGGTAAAGCCCTAACCCTTCTAACTTCATTCTTGTCATCCAGGGATCAAATAACTAATTGGGAGGGACTTCGGTCAGAACTGTTTACTCTTCCAGGTGGAGTCCCTCAGGGCTCGGCCCTGCCCCGACCATGTTTAACTTGTACATGGCCCCTCTAGCCAGATTAATAAAAAGTCATGGTCTGTTGCTCGTGTCCTATGCTGATGACACGCAGCTAGTGGTGTCTGTTACGCAAAATGGGGACACGACAGCTGAACGGTTTTCTAACTGTCTTACATCGCTGATGTCCTGGATGAATACCAACTTCTTAAAACTCAATACTGAAAAAACTGAGATCATAGAATTTGGTCAGAAACCATCGATTTTGAGCCAATCACGGTGGCCCATCGAAGCCGGAACATGCCCGGTTCCGGTGCCCAAGGCTCGAAACACTTGCCTCTTAGATAAACCAAGTGGCTTCAGCCTGTTTCTTCACGCTGAGGGTTCTATGGAAGATTCTTCCTTTCATTCCTTTCTCTCTGCGGAAAACGGTGGTAGGAGCCTTAGTTCTATCGAGAATAGACTATTGTAACGCTCTCTACCTAGGTGCTGGTGCAAGGCAGCTCACTAAACTCTAATCACTTCAAAACGCAGCAGCACGAGTACTGCTTAGTCTACCCAAACACCACCCCACCTCCGCCAGTATAAAGCAACTTCACTGGCTTCCAGTGAGACGGCGGGTGGAGTTTAAAGCCCTCTGCCTAATTCATAAAGCCCTTTATGGAGGTGGGGCAAATGACTTACAATCTCTATTCCCTCGGTATGCTCCAACACGCTGCCTAAGATCTACTGACACTGGACTGGTACATCTACCGAGGATAAAAAGGATAAGATGGGGAGGGAAACGATTTTCATTCCAAGCAGCTAAGTTATGGAACTCCCTCCCTGTCCAAGTAAGACTTCAGTCCTGCCGGACGGTTTTTAGGCAAAACATAAAAACCTGGCTTTTTACGCAACTCTAATCTTTCCTGCCGTTCTGCTTTTCACATTCCTCAGTGCCAAGACGCCTCGGCAATAGTGCGCTTTATAAATATTCAGTCAGTCAGTCAATCATGAGGAAAAGGCTCACCTGAGTCCACTTCATATGTATGGTATCGGAAACAAAAGTTCTCGCCAACAGACAGCTAAAGTTATCTATTTACAAGGCTTAAAACATGAACTTATGAACTAATCATGCAAAGACTCTGAAAACCTGAAAGATGTGTTGTTGAAGGCTGCTGTTCACTGTTTTTTGTTCACTGTTCTCCATTGGGTTGTTGGATTGTTCGTTGGCGGAAAGGAGCTAACCACTCTATTATTCGCAACAATCCAGATAGCTAAATCGGTTAAAAAAAAAGAGATGATGAATCGGAACATCTTGAAAGGCAAACACCCAGCAGATGCATTCGACTCCCACATCTTCATGAAACACATCTTCCAAATAGAATATTATTTTTTAATCAAAAGTGATTAAGTATGTGACAGTAAAATATGTCAGGGATTAAACGATCAGCCAGCTTGTCTTTATGCGTATGTTATGCTGCTGCATGTTAGCAGGCGGTATCTGGCACGGGGGATTATTTGTAGCTTTTCAGACTTCAATAAGATGTATATTTTCCTACACTGTTTATCAGCCAACACTAAAGTCAAAGGTGGTGCTGTACCTGGAGATTTAGTTTACTTAATACCATTCTGGCCCAAGGCAGGCCTTGTAGATAAAACCTTTAATTTACTTGGAAGCCGAATGAACCCGTCGTTTACAACATGGTTTGTGATAAATTGGTTCACATATTCAACTCAGCTCATTTTTGTTAGTTAAAGGAGAAATCGGAATTTGGAGCAAGAGGATCAGTCGAGCAAACATATTTTAAATAAAGATGAAAGTTTGTTAGTACTGATTTATACATGCAAAGCATTTATTCAGTACAGTATTTATAAAGCACACGTCTAAAGTCAGATCTTGCCATCAAGGTCTATATGAGTGTAAAAACAGAGTAACAAAATACAAATAGTCAAAAAATCCCACAAAATGCCAAAGTAGTGAGATTTAAGTCGTGTAGGACAGAATACACTTCAAATCAACGTGCAAAAGAGCATACTCAAAACCAACGTACAAAAGAATACATTCCAAAACAACAGTCTGTAATGAAACTGCACAATACCAACCGCGCCATCACAAAAGGTAGCAAACCAATTAAAAGGATGTCTCCCACTCCCCGTTTGACATGAAAATAAAACGCAAAGTACTATAAGGAAATAAAACACCTGCGCAAATAATCTGACACCGGGCTAATAAAGAGCATTACGGAGAGTTAATTGAATAAAACAATCAGCTACGGCAATCCATTAACGTAATTTTTACAATAGTCACTAACAAGACCTACACAATCCCACAAATCATAATTAGAGGATTTAAAAGAACTATGATAAATAGGAAGATAAAACAGTCCTAGTTAAAACGTGATACACAAATCACCAAACAACTTAAATTGCATTATAGGAAATGTGAGTTAACTGCACAGTAATGATCCCAGTTAGTTGTAATCTTCATTTGACCGAATGCTACTGGAGAAATTTTACACATCACAATACGCATATATATGTGCACTTGGCACTACATACTTGTGTGTCCTAACGTTTTAATTTAAGTGTTGCACTTGAACTCAGTGCTAAAGTGCATTTCCTGTAGAACAAGGAATTACAAATGTGCCTTAACATTATTAAAAATAACAAATACTCCTTAGAGACTTGATGAAACCCATCCTTACACTATTAAAATGTATTTACTTTAGAAACGAGAATGATTTATGTAAACGGTAGACTAATGCTTTGGCATTGGTATTCATAAAGTAGTTCTTAGTTAAATTTGTGTTTGTGCTTTCAAAGTTTTCACATATACTGAGATGTAACATAATTCTAATTCTGAATCTAATGTACAACACTTCTTATTCATTTGCATTTGTATGTGCATATGCATATTAAATGTGCACCGTTGCGTTAACACGTTAAGTTGGGATGAATAGGCCAGTATTTCTTTCTGCATAAAATACTGTTTTCAATTACTGTTTGTGTGACCTTTCCCTTGCATGTGCATTCACATGGTTTGTTTGTCTGAGAATATGTGAACATAGAGAGCTAGAGCATTAACTGACAGGCTCTATTCAGCAGTGTTGTGAGGAGCTTCAGGTATCCAAGGACCATGTCATTCTCAGGACTGCCCTGGGAGAGTCTGCTAATGTTGAAGCTCACAACATGAGAATGTAAAGGACAATGGAGCTGCTGATGGTGTGATCAATGGGTATTACCCAAAGATTTGTGTGGTATTTACTAATGTTCTCACAGATTGATGTTCGCCATGTTCTTTTGGATTTTGATTGGTATAGACCTCCATACTTATGCCTTTGATTCTTTGCTGACTGTGGCTTAGACTAACACTTATTTCCTTATCCTTAGAGGACTCTTGACCAAGCTTCTGAAATGTTGACACCTTGCCAAAACTTCTTGCATTTTTCTCCTTTCCTTGGTTTTCCCACCTTTTGACATCCTTTTAGGCTTAACCATCCTCTTTAATTTAGACTTTAGATTTCATGCTTTTAAACTTTACTCATATTTGGGAGAGTAGATCAAAGACTCTTCTCTGAGCACCAGATTCTGCTGTTAATTCTTTGAACTGCTGTGAATGAACTTATTGTTTGCCTCATACTGATGTGCCTGAACGTCTTTAGAAGGTTTAGTTATCCAGTTTTTATTCTGTACCTTTGCAGCATGGTATGGAGATTGATTTGCATTAACCTGACTGCTAATTTGTAATAAAATGTATTAACTTCATTTACTGATTCTTGGTCCTTATTGTGTGGCCAACTGGGCTACACTGTTAATTAGATGTGTTTGACTAAGTGCTAACTCCCATCATCTCTCAATCACACACAAAGCTCCATCAGATAACCAATATTAAGAGGGATGGCCCAGTGCTGGATCATTACTCTTCATCATCACTGTCCTTCCACCCATGACCAGCAATGCACTCCTCTGTTTATGAAATAAAACACATTTTTACTCCACATTAACTGAGTATAAATATAACCATCCGTTAAGCAGATCACTAATTCTCTCTATCTCTGTCTACTGTGACAGTTTTTTAACTGAATGCACATTTATTGCATCCAGGATGTTCTAGAACCAGGAGAAAGGGATGCCAAGAGCATTGATCACATCTCCCATGCCTTGGAATTTATTATCATTCAATGTCTGATCATTGAGCTTTCATCTAAATTATCACCACCTAAGCCACACAGACCATATCAATTCCAATGTTCTGAACTTCTCACTTCCACCACTTATCAGCAGGAGACTTGGCATTACACCTTCAGACATGTGGCACTCCTGCCAATGAGGTAGTCCCATTGAAAGACAAACAAGCGATTCAGGTGCGACCAAGAATCTTTTCTTATTATGGCTATTAGCCTAGCTCCCACAGAAAGGCACTCAGGTAGCATTTATTGGAATTTTACAAAACTCATCACCAAATTAATTATTTAAGCCAACATAGACAATCACATTATAGTATTGGACAAAATCGGCACAAAGAGTCCAGCTATTAGAACTTCTTATTCCTTTACTGCTTCCACTTGAGTTAAACTCAGGAAAATGTTATTCCTCTTGTGGAACGGCCTTGTGTAAATGGAGATAATTCACAACGAACCTGATACAGTTGCTAAAAATCATCAAGATAGGCTTCCTACTCTTATGTTTCCTATTGATGTTTCCAGTAGCGAGCAACATAACTAGATATTAGCACTGCAAATCATGTAGTAATGTAGTACTTGAATGTAAGATATATACACCTGCTCAACGGAGAGATAGAAAGGTTAGAGAGTAGATTAGGAAGCGAGAGGAGAGTGAAAAGGAGAGAGGCAGAGGTATATCCCCGGTGTCAAGGATCCAGTCCCGAAGGGGAGGGCTCAGTCTTGCCTCTTAGTTGCCCTCACACACCCCGAAGGATGTCATGCTTCATCATCGGACTTTTTTGCTCCTCGTCGGGCCGGCGCTGCAATGCCCAACGGTCCCCCGAAGGGTCACTTTCGCGGAGATCTTTTAAAGAGAAAAGCCGATAGGTGAGTGCGGATATGTGGGGTAAAAAAGGATCCAAAAAACAGGTTGTTGCGTGCGTGCAGAAGTGTGTGAGTAAAACTACCTAGGGGTGTCCAGATAAGGTTATTTAATGGTGTGGGACCCCTGATAGGATAAAAAACCCGAAGGTCAGTGAGTTACTGTAGGGCGCGATGTGCCTGTGTAACTAAAAATAAGGTCGACATGTTTCACGCCTGCTTAGCCTTAAAAGATCAGTGGCGTTTCTTCAGGACCTAGCTGCTGTGAATAGTTGTGCACGGTATAGGTGGGGTTACGGGTTAGGAAGGTAACCCGCGTGAGTGTGGAGGTGTGCTTGGGTATGACTGCAAGGTTCAATGGCCTAGTGTGCGGTATATATCTAAATGTTGTCCATAGATTGACCCAAGGCTTGAGGTACCTTGTAGGGATAAAAAAGGGAGGGAGACAAAAGACAGGAAGAGGGATCGTAACTATATGTCTGGTGTTACATGGCAAGAACTGTCCATACATCTGACTGCCATCCATAAGGTAGTGTCCCAAACAGTCATACGATGGCCCAAAAAGAAAATGAATAAAAACATGAATAACAACACATTGAACACAAAGAAAAAGTTCCAAATGTGAACAACAAGGATGCGAGCAAGAGTCGAGGGTGGGGGTTTTTTGATCTCAGAAGAGCTCCCGGACATGGTAGTAGACCCTCGCGGTCAGTAATGTGGTCGGTGACCGTGGCACCCTGCTTTTCCCCCCGGTGGTCGTAACAGCCAAGTGGCCCAGGTAGACAGATCCACGCTCCAGTGTGGTGTGCGTGGTGACCCGGGGGGAGGGAGGGAGAAATAATAGCCATCCGTGGGTATTACACACAACCAGAGCAAATGGAGGTATGGGATCGTTCATTGAGGTAAATACATGAGTGGATAATAGTGACCCCAAGGAGGTATACCAAGCGTAGGCAACAAAATTGCTGAGATCGAGTAACGGGCATAGTTCTGCTTACCCTTGTGTGGGGGCGAGAGCTTCCTAGGCTTGTCCGTTAGCTGCCCGCACCCTTTTGCTGGACAATTTACTTTTTTAAATTTATTTTTATTGATTTTTCCAGAAAGACAATACAGAAAGGAAAAACAGCACGTCACGTTGCACAGTATCATTGCGGCACATAACAATCATGGTTGCATCATTCCTTCACACAGCGTAGTACAAGAAAAAGGGTTTTAGATCCGAGAGGCATGATGTTGGAGCTTGGATACCCAGGTGAAGGTTAGAGCAAGTTGTTTGGGGATCGGGAGGGTGAGAGTGAGAGAGTTGGCCAGGCAGTGGCGCCACCGCTAATGGCCGGCGTGACCCTTACGGGGAAACTCGAAGAAGGGCTGTCTGGGACATTTAGGTGGTGTAGGTAGGAGATGAGAGGGGCCCAGATGTCAGGGGGTCTGCTAGCTGCCAGCATCAGGTCCCAAAATTCACCCAGGAGTGTCTGACAATGAGCAGCGGTGTCTAACCAGCTGGCAACCTTGGGCGCCGGCTTGCGCCCCCAGTGGAGCGACACCCTGCGTTTTGCAAGAACTAGGAGCATAGCGGTTAGTTTGCGGTTTGCATTAGATACATGTTTAACATAGCCAAGGAGGCATACCAAAGGATACAAATAGTTATTATATTATAAGCACCTTAATGCCAAAACAATAGAAATACAGTTTATACTTTTCCAGATATGCACTTTTAAGTACATCACTCGTTGTCCTGTAGAAAGAAAGGTTACAACAATAGAAATACAGAATGTACTTTGCAAACAATGCAGGTGTTGAACATATCACATTAAATTCACCCCATAAATACAGGGCACAGGAACACCTGCGCGTGTACTAAACTTTATATGGTAATGGTGCATGGGCTCCCGAAGAAACTGGAGTCTAATTAGGCAGTTCAGTATATATACAGCTGTACAACTCCCCCGGGCCCTACTCACCAACAGTAGTCCTGGTGGGGATGGGCTCTCCTTGGGAGAGGAGGTGCGCTGATCTCAGGGCACCCGCAAGCGGCGCAGGGACGGTGTGGCCACAGATGTATTTGCAGCCTTGGGTCTGTATGGGCAGCAGAAAGGAGGATCCAGATGTTGGGATTCCAAGGCCACTGCCGGCATGGAGTGTCAGCTCTGCTCACAGGTGCGACTTGTGCTGTGGTGATGAAGCTCCTGTCATCACGGTAACCAGGTAGGAAAATGCTCACAGGACATCCCTCAACGCTGCGGTATCAGTCTCAAAGCCTCTGTCTTGACAAAAGTGCCCCAACTTCAGGTTCCAGCAGAAAAGAAGCACTCAACATGCGCTGACTTCGGTAATATGAAGCGCTCAACATGTTCTAGTCTTTCCAGGTAACGGAACGTTCTACATACACTGGTAAGACACGAGTGTTCCACACATGCTGATCCTTCTAACCGTGGGAAGATATGAAGCGATCAACACATGCTGGTCGTGGAATGTACAGCAAGGAGAAATAAACCACGTCTACTAGTCAGAACACACTGCTGCTGGATTCACGATTGACAGAGTCCCATGGAAAAGATGTTTAGGTAAGTTCTTTGATAGCCCTGAGATATCAAAACAGGGGCAACCCAACAAACCCTTGGAGAACATTTGGGGCACAAACGAAGGTAGCAGGGAGCAGGCCAGCTCATCCAGATAAGTTGCAAAGTGGCAGTTCCTCCTACAGCCCAGCAATCAGAAGCCATCAGGCCAACACAGCAAAGCAGTTGCCAGGAATGGTGGTTTCTCCTGGCAGAACAACAGTCCTCCTGGCAATGTGCAGATGTAGAGCCAGCAGTGTTTGGTTACAAGTCCCACACAGTGTCTGATTAGATGGGGTCAGAGCCCCAGTACTTATATTCAAAAATGGCTTTGATGTAAGGGGTGACTTCAAAAGAACCCTCGGAACATCCTTTTCAGCCCAGCTTTGGCTCCAGACTACCAGTAGGGGGCTAATCAGCTCTTTGTGGGAATGTAGGACATGCCTTATTCAAATGTAAGTGTGTACCACCTCTACTTCTCCCTGCACAGGAAGACTATCAGTATGCAGAGGAATGCAGATATAGCTCCTGTGACACCCGGCCCTTCCTGTGTTGTGGGTGTCTAGAGAGAATGCACAAAGTGTAGCTGTCACCCGCCCAGACATGCACTGGAGACAGGCTACAAAGCACAAAGTGTTAAAACGACAGAGAAAAGCCAACTTTCCAAAAGTGGCAAATTTAAAATAGAAATGTGAAATTCAACATCACCAATAAGTAGGATTTATCACAACCATTCTAAACATACCAAGCATGGCAACGTCAATCCTTTCTGATCAGTAATTACCACTTAAAAGTATACAAGGGAATTCCCAATGCTAGCCTATGAGAGGAGTAGGCCTCACAGTAGTGAAAAATAAGCTGTTTGTCACTGCCAGGACATGCAAAACATACATACATTTTCTCCCTTTTACTTACACAGCACCCTGCCTATACGACGACTTAGGGCCTACCTTAAGGTTGACCTATGTGTAAACAAAGGGGAGTTTAAGGCTTGCCAAAAAGTTTTAAATGCCAAGCTGAAGTGGCGGTAAACTGCACACACAAGACCTGAGGTGGCAGGCCTGAGACAGGTTTGAAAAGATAATTCAATGGGTGGCACAATCAGTGCTGCAGGGCCACTAGTGGCATTTAATTTACAGGCCCTGGGCATATGAGATCCCACTTTACAAGGGACTTATAAGAAATCAAATATGCCAAACAGATCTAAACCAATCATACCATATTTAGAGGAGAGACCACATGCACTTTAGCTCTGATTGGCTGCGGTAAAGAGCCCAGAGTCCTAAATCTAACAAAAACAGGCTAAAAAATAGGTGGGGAAAGTAAAAAAGTTTGGGGATAACCTTGCAGAAAGGGTTATTTCCAACGCTAAGAGAATAATTGGTTTAAAATAAATATGACCAGAATGAACTTAAAATAGGCATCTTTGTAAACATGATTCGGTATTGCATTAAGCCCTTGCCCAAAAGTAACAGGCCAGGTGGGCGGAGTACTGCTGACAGTGTACTAATGTTCCCAAAAATGAGGTGAATTATTGCAGAGCCTGAAGCGCTAGAGGCAAGTCCACTGATGGCACAGGAGGACAGGTGTTTGAATAATAAAGGTCACTTTGATATAAGAGGTGAGATACATTGTTGTAAGTGAACAAAACATCAGTACAAACCACTCTAAAGGTCAGACAGTAGCTTATTTGCATCTCCTGCCTGCCAAAGCCAGCAAAGAAAAATAAAAACTGATAATGCAATAGTCTCAATAGATGACAGATTCTTAGATAAAACTCCTTCAAAGAACAACAGTCTGTGAACTAGGACCAGTGATGGACATGTGAAAATATGGTTGAGGGATGTTGGAACTGTTGTATAGAAAATGGCAATTATCTACACATATCACACCTTTGTAAAGGCAACAGGCAATCAAGGAAAATCAGGTGAGAGAAGGAGGCAAAGAATCCTTGTCTTTTTGATTGCCACATAGTGAGCAGCATGATATAGGAGGACTAGTGACACTCCATACTGCCAACATCTTTGTCCCTCTCAACCTCAATCAGCACCCTGAAAATGGCAGGTATTGGAGGGCAGGAACAAAAACAGGTAAACTCAGAATGCAATACATATGTTCCTAAGCTATTAGATTGGTTGTCAGGGACAAACAATTGCTAATAAGGGCATTTACCTGAGGCGTAACCGTCAGTTGCGATCCATCTGACATCTGCCCTTGTGGCCTACACCCCACATTACGATGCGGTGGGCGGAGGCATCTGGCAGAGGAACCATACGCTGGTGTTCCAACAGGCTCCTTGAGCCCTTTGGAGCATGGAAAATGCTAATAATTCCTTAATGACAGCGGAGCCAGCCTCGGCTCCGCCTTCGGGAGTATGATGACATTTTCAGCCAGTCTTTCCATGTCGGCCTTTACGACATGGAAAGGCTATCGTAAAATTACTTTTGGGGCCCCCGTCAGCCCCCCCTTCCCCTCTGGCCATCTGTTATGGGGCCTGTGCCCCCCTAAACATCCCTGCACTGTGTGGCAGGCACCATTAGGTGCCTGCCACCAACAACTGCGGGCCTTTTCCACCTGCTGCACAAGCTGCCATAGTACAATGGATGTTTCTGACTGCCCTATGGGTGCTCACATCCTAATACCAAGACTGGAACCACCGACCTAGGCACATCCTCTCAACATCGTAATGAGCTTCATTGTATTTTTCTCCAGCAAAACACTAGATTGGACACCTGGAAGACAGTGGTGCACCCTGATGGTAATGCGTTAGACAGAAGCATCTAAAAATAATATAAAAAGCAACTGTGCTTGCTTTCCCAGCATTTAAATATAAAAGAATCAAAATGTCTGTAATGTCGAAAAACTTTGACAAGGTATAGTATTGGAAGTAAAAGTGTTAGCTTCCATTTAAAAAAAAATATTGGCCATGTAGAACCACTTTAGAGCAAAATCAACTTTCCTGTCCACTTGTCAAGCTTTGTTTTGAAGGGCCACAGGTTAGTCACAGATTAATGAGCCACAACCATTCAGGCTGTTTACAACTGGTGTTCTCTGTACTGTCAAACTATCGATTTTCCAAGTAGGCAAAGAACACCTCTCCTACATTTAACTCTCACCAGAGCATGGTTGAGCAATCTAAGGCTCCTCAGGGAAGAAATGTACGGGGCAAGAGCTCAGACCTTAACAAACAACGGACACAATAACATAACTGTGCAGTATTATATTAATAAAAAGAAAGTACTTTAATAGGTCAACAAAATTAAATGAAAATGCTACACAGTTCACTATGGCTCTTGAAGTACTGGGAATTTTAAGCCCAGCGGTGCAGGGGAACACACCCTATGACTTCGGGTTCTTCCTGTTTCAGACCTACAGAAACACAGAGTCTTCTGGATGAAGTCAAAGATCAGTTTATTGGCTGCAGACCAATTACAGGCATCCTAGAAGTACAACAGCGTGTATGTTCTCAGGAGACTGCTAAAAATTCCAGAAACGGGCTTCTCCTTAAAATACAAAATATCCTGCTTCAGGCATACATTCCTTGTTTTATGATATGGCCATATAAATGTATACATTACAAACGAAAAGGCAGAGTCATAATGACCATCCCACATTCCAGTTAAGCCAGCCCACAATTATTTACCCAGCAAGGCTCAGATCCCACATCAGATATCAACAGGCCCCAATAAACACGAGCATCTCCTGTTTGGAAAACAAGCCATAAAGCAGGAACAGTCAGGTGTGAAAGAGATTAGCTGGAGGCTCGTGTGGGATGAAAAGGCTTTATGGTGTGTCAAGCCCTGATGCTAATCACAGGTGGCCGTAGGACGGGGAGCTCGTGGGACCGGACTGACCTGGGGCAGCGGAGCCAAGCTGCCCAGGTCACAGAGAAGTCAAAGGAAGGCACATGTGCTCTAAAAGGCCCGTATTTGCTTCATGATATGTAGCCTATGTGAGGGCAACCATAAGATGGCCACCACTCTAAGATGGAACCCACGGAGTCAATGTATAATAACGTATACACAGTGCATTCATAGCTAAAACGTTACACAAAGCACTTGTACATACCGCATTGACCATTCGCGGTTCGCTAATACCGGGATAGACAGGGGTAGGGCCCTGCCTCCTACGCGGTCCCAAATTTTAAAGTACGACACTCTGCGATAGGGTTGCGATCTGACCTATGATTTCTATTCAAGCGTTACACCCATGAAGGCACCCTCTCACTATTCTAGAAAGATCTCCCAATGTCTATGGTGAATTAAACACAAGACAGGAATAGGTATAGGTTAAGTGCAGTTGCAGTTCGCTAATGATTACCTCGCAGTATAATTCGTACAACAATTCAAACAGGTCTTGCCAAAAAGAGGTCACACTGGCAAATGGTAGTTTTCTAATGACAGATTTACTTTTGTGTGATTAATTGAGTCTCTCACACTTAGGTCTCACCTTACATGATTACAGAAATGCGACTTTTGGGAAATGGGTAGATGTGCACATCAGACCAGCATGTTTAATGCTGCCAGCACCGTGGCTTCAGTCTGGACTCAAACCACTAAGGGTGGAGCAGTGTGGCAGTCCTGCTTGGAAGGTGCTGATCTTCAGGGATGTGGCCACTGGTCTGGATTCAGGTGGGTGCTCGTCTTCGGGAGTTGAGCCCTATGAGAGATTAAGATGAGTCTTCATCTCTGGCATTTTTCCCTCAAGGCTGGGTACAGATGGGTGCTTATCTTCGGCATTTGCAGAATCCAGGCCTGATTCAATGAGTGCTTGTGTTCAGCAGTTTCAACCTCTAGACCAAAAACAGGGCTTCTGTTTTGGTGGCAACAAAAACCCATGACCACGTACATCAACTTTGGGCAGGGGCAGTCCCAGGGCACTCTGTAAGAGTTCTAAAGGAATGATGTTACTTTCAGTCTTCATTTATTTACATGGCATCTTAAAGGAACCACAATAGGAGACCAGAAGACCTCTCACAATATGGATCACCTCCATCTTTTCTCTTGATGGCAGTTAGTTGCTTCTGGGTATTTCCAATACCAAGAACACAGCTGATCTTTGCTTTCTAGAAAGTCTCTCCTCCTGTTGGGCCAGGAACTTTGCTTCTCTCTCTGAATAGGCAGGCAGGTAGGCAGGCTTCTAGATGCTAGGTAGACCACAGGCATTTTCAGAACTTTGCCCAGACTTCAGATAAAGGTACCCCACTTTTGGAAGACTGGCTGTCATGCAGACACCAATCGTGGTCACACAGCAAATCTTTGAGTTCTCTGAAGAAGATCCCCTTACATGGTCAAGAATCATTTAGAATTGGGACAAAGTAAGGTGATTTTGGTCCCCCTTTCCTCATTTGTTCCTGAACAGGATGTGTGTCCACAGTTTAAAGTTCTGGAAACAATATGGAGTTCCGTTACAAATGTTCATTTCTGGCCATAGTGCAGGTACAGCCTATGTCAGAATTCCCCAGAAGATTGTGGTCAGGTTTTACAAATATTGTAGTTGCAAAACAATAATATTTCAACTAAGGAAGCAACATTTGTGGTATTTTTGTGACATACACAAAATGTCCCTGTGTCAAAAATACCACGGGCCAGTCAGCTAACCAGACCTGCTCAGTAAGCATGAGCTGGGAAATGGAAGGGCTGATGCCAGTGAGAATGCAGATTTCAATTGACCCTCTTGGTTGCTAAGGATATGTTGGAGCTACCCGCAGCACCAGTGCTCAGGTGCAGAGGACAGCTCAAGCATGACCTGGCACCAGAGACTGAATATCCCTCTTGTGTGTGTACCAGAGGGACTTCCCTTTTGTATTTTTAGCCTCAGCTGCTGTGGAAGAGCTTCCCCAGCAACCAAGGGTGTTTTTCTTTTCTATACAATGACGATTGGCATGCATCGCAGCATATGTCAGCCCTCGGGCACCCATTTGTGTGGGGGAGGTGTCATTAGAAAGGGTTGAATCTCCCCTTCCCAATGTTACCTTTCCCTAGTGGATCCTCCTCCGTCCTTCAAAGCCTCAAAAGTCTTTCTGCCCTCCCAGTGGCAGATTAGAGTCAATCATCTCCAATCTACCCGGGGGGGGGGGGGCAGAAAGTTCACTAGACATCAGGATGTGTTTCATTTATTGGAAAATGGGTGGGGCATCCCACTCAGGCACCCACCCCTCACACCACCCCCAGCAGTCTTTCTGCCCCACCAGTTGGGGGCAGTTAGGAAGTACTCTCATCCAATCTGCTACCTGGTAGGGAGGTAGAAAGCCCACAAGGCCCACAAGGAGAATATTTGGAGGAGGGAGCGCCCCCCGTGGCAATGGGATAATACTCCTGAGCCCCAAAATTCTTTCTGCCCTACAAGGGCAGATTAGAGGTAAGTAACCCCAATCTGCACCCACAGGGGGCCAGAAAGCCCACTAGACACCAGGGTAAGAGAGTGGGGGCCCAGCCTCTATCCCCAAATTACCCCAACTGCTTTTCTTCCCCCCCTGTAATGGGCATACTGTTTTTTTTTTCATCCAATCTGCCCCCTGGCAGAGGCAGAAAGCCCACACGACCACCTGGGAGTGTATATGGAGGGGGAGCATCCCCCTGGTAATGGGTTAATGCTACCCCCTCCCCAACCCCAAAAGCCTTCCTGCTCCCATTGGGCCAGATAAGAGATAGTTGCCTCCAATCTTCTCCCTGTGGGGGGAGAAAACCCTCCAGCCACCAGGAAACTTTTGTTTTCTGTTTTTTATAATGCAAAGGGGTGGGAGCAGCTCAGGGATTGGGTCAAACCCCCACCCAAAAAATATGGCAACAGACTTTCTGTCCCTCTACGGGGAGGTAGGAGGCCATTGCCTCTAATCAGCCCCCTGGAGGCAAGCAGAAGGCCCACTAGATGCCAGGGAGTGTTTTGGAAGGACAATGGGCTAGTACTCCCCTTAAACTCCTCCCAGCCACAAAAGTCTTTCTGCCATGCTGGGGACAGATCGGAGGTAGTTTCAACAGGTATTCTTTTTGTTTTACAGAGTAAAGGGGTGTGGGTTGTCCACCAGGGGAACAGGCCAAACTCTGACCACAACGAATGTGGCAATAGCTTGTCTGTCCCCGGGGGACATATAGGAGGTGTTTACTTCCAATCTGCCTCTCGGAAGGCAGAAAGCCCACTAGACACCAGGGAGATATTTGTATTAGTGTCACGGTATGGGGGGCCTGCCCAGACATTGTGCCGAGCCCCACCCTCATAATGACCCACATAGTCTTTCTGCTGCCCAAGGGGCAAAGAGGATGTGTTTACCTCCAATATGCCCCCCCTTGAGGGGTGGGCCAAAACCCCATTAGACACCTGGGATTGTTTTTTTTTAGAATGGAAACTGTGGGGTTGGCCCGCTGAGACATTGGGCCAAACACCACCCCAACAAATATGCCTATGGCCTTCCTGACTCCTTGGTGGTCCTTACCTCAAATCTGCACTTGCTCTCGGGGAGGGCTGAAAGCCCACTAGACACCAGGGAGATTGTTTTTATTGCTGTTGCATTGGGGTTGACCTGACCAGACATTGTACTAACCTCCCATCACAGAATAGCCCTAATAGTCTTTCTGACCCTCATGGTGGTAGATAGGAGGTCTTTACTTCTACTTCTAATATGCCCACTGGGGGGAGAAAATCCACTAGATACTATAGAGTTTTTTCTGTGCCTTATGTAAAAAAAAGGGTTGGAGGTTGTTCACCCACAATCTGTCTAAAGGGTCAGAAGAAATATTGTGCCCATTCTGGACTAGGTGCAAGGCGCGATGCGTGGTTGAGATGCCTCACCTCTTTTTTTAATTTTCTTTGGCCTACTTTTCCCTTAGTGTCTAGTGGCCATTCTGTCCCCTGGGGCACATTTAGGTCAAATGCCCTCAATCCACCCCCAGGGGAGCAGAAAGACTAATGCAGCTATTTTGGAGAGGGAGCACAGCGTAATGTCTGTGTGTGCTGCCACCACTGATGCATCTATTCTGGGTTTAGAGCATGGCATGATGCCTGGGTGATTCACCCCCACACCATTTTTAATGCAAAAAAACAGGGGTGTGGATCAGCTTATGGATCAAATGTGTTTACCTAATACCTGCCCCCGGGGGATTGAAAGGCCACTAAACACCAGGGGAAAAATATTGCCCAAAAAATAAAAAAGGTTGCGTGCGGCATACCAGGCACCGTGCGATGCTCCCACCCCAGAACAGGTGTATCCGTCTTTCCGCCAACTGGGTGTATTGAAGGTATTTGCCCAAAAGCTACCTCTGGGTGACAGTAAAACCACTAGACACCAGAAATTTCAACATGGCACCAAAACAAACAAAAGGCTACGGTGACCTACTCTTGCATTGTGCTAAATACTCCTACCCCAGAATGAGCAATAGAATTTGTCTGCATCTATGGCAGGTACAGCATTCCTGCCCCTATGGCAAGAGGGGACATTTTTTTTATTTTTTTTATATATATAGATAGCAGAGTGGGGCTAAATCCCAGTATTGCGTGACTTCAATTGCATGTTTCGTGCTCTGTTTCAGTGCCACTCGGAGAAACCTACCTAACCCAGGTCTTTCTATAAACTAAACACTTGTAGCAGTCCAAGATGGTGTGCCTCATGTGGTTTTAATGACATTACCCACAATGCCCTATCAATCTCACACTTGGACTAAAATTGCCCATTTTTCTTACACAGGGATCCACAAAACTCCTACTACCCAGCGCTCCCTAACTTGTCCCAACTTGTCCCAATAAAAATGCTACCCATTTGTGTGGCATGGCCTCGTGCCCCCAACAAGCACACATCAAACCAGGGTCAATTAGGCTTGCCCTGTAGGGCTCCCATTGAGTTTGGTTTGATGTGTGCGTGTCATGCCCATAAGGCCCAGCCCAACAAGTGGTGTTACATTTTTATCGGAACAATTCAGGAAATGCTGGGTGGAAATAATTTTGTGAATTCCTGCTGATTCAAAAACTGTGCGTCACAGAAATGCAAGGAAAATGCACAATTGTAGGCAAATTTGAGGTGCGCAGGGCATTGTGAGTGAGAAAACTTGGTGGGATCCATTTCACCCTGAACTTTCCTTGTTGTTAGAAATGTCTAGCTTTAGTAGGTGGCCGCTGAGCCCTGGCCTAATTAACACAGCTACCCCCATAGCCACATCAGGTCATTTTTGTGATGGGAAATGTTGAAGTCTCCACATTGTGTTTTGGGCCCTTTCCTGTTGCATGCAGTGGGCTTGTCCACACAAGAGACATACCATTTTTATCAGGACAGTCAAGGGAATGCAGGGTGGTAGGAATTTTGGCTCTCCAGAGATTCCAGAACTCTCCATCCCACAAATGTAAAGAAAATGTGTTCTTTTAGTCGAAGTTTGAGGTTTTCCTGGGCTTCTGGGCAAGAAAATCTTGTGCAAGCCACACAACTCACCCCAACTTGGATTCCCCAGGGTATCTAGGTTTAAGAAATGTGCAGGTTTGCTAGGTCTCCCTAGGTCCCTGTTGAGCTGAGGCCCAAAATTCACAGCTACACACATAAAGGCATATCTCTCCTTTGCCCTCCCCATCTCGATTTCTTCCTGTTCTCCCTCTATCCCATAAAATTATAAAAGACTTTTATGATTTTCTTTTTGCTATCTAATACTGCATATTCACTTCGGATTATTATTGTTGCTCCTTTGTATTGTTGGTATGCAGTATACATTGAAATCAATAAAGTCTTTTGAACATGAAAAAATGTGTGGCAAAGGGTCAAAAGGGTAAAAACCTTGTTGTAAAGGCTGCTTCCCATTGGAAAAATGTGATATGTCCATATAGCATTTTGGGCCCTTTCCTGTCACGGGAACTATGCCAACCCACACAAGTGCCATGTGCATTAGGAGATTTGAAGGAATGCTGGGTGGTGGGAAATGTGTGGCTCCCCACAGTTTTCAGAAGTTTTTCTCACAGCAATGTGAGGAAAATGTGTGTGCTTTAGTCCACGTTTGAGGTTTGCAAGGGCCTCTTAGTAGGAAAAGCTAGTGACAGCCATGTAAGTCACCCCAACCTGGATTCCCCGAGGTGTCTAGTTTAAAATAATTTGAGGTTTTGCTTGGTTTTCCTAGGTGCAGACTGATCTAGGGCCCAAAATCCACTGCTACCTGGATTGCAAAGAAAGGGCCAGTTTTCAGCTGAAAAATGTGGTGTGTGCCTGTTGTGTTTTGGTACCTTTCCTCTCATTAAGCCTACCCACACAATTGAAGGTAACATTTTTAGCAGGAGACTTGGGGGAATGTTAGTTGGTAGGACATTTGTGGCTTTCCACAGATTTCAGAACTTTCCATCACAGAAAAGTATGGAAAATGTGTGTTTTTAGTCAAAGTTTGAGATTTGCAAAGGCTTCTGGGTAGGAAAACCTGGTGAGAGCCACACACATCACCCTAGTCCTGATTCCATTAAGAGTCTAGTTGTCAGAAATGTACAGGTTTGCTAGTTTTTCCCAGGTGCCGGCTGGGCTAGGACCCGAAATCCACAGCTACCTATACTGCAAAAAGCAACTGCTCTGTGTGTTCTTTTCAACAAGGTACGTTATTAGCGACCACTGTTGGCACTAAAGGCTCGATTGCGAGTTTCAGTGGTGTGGGGGCAACTGGTCCTTCACCACCGTACCCTCGTACTGCCGGGCCTCGCCACCACCTGCCCGCCAGATTACAAGTTATTTGTAATCTGGCGGGAGGGAGGCGTGGCGTTCCCTGGGTGGTGCCACTTTCAAAGGCTGCAGTGCCTTTTAAAAAGGCAGAGCAATGGGAATGCCTCACAAGGTTCCTGCATAGCATGGACTGAAAAAGACCACGCCGTGCAGGAAGTCTCGTGCATGCACACAGGGGGGCACATTTTATTCCCCTCTATGTGCATGCAGAAGCAGAGGAGGCACAGAGGGCCCTTTGTTTCCATTCTGCCAGGGTTGACATGGAGTAGAAAACTCCTTGTGACCGCCATGGAGAGGAAACTCGCAATATGCCTGGCGGGACCGCAGCGGTCCCACCAAACATATTGCAGCCTCAGACCACTGTGCCACCTCCAGGGAACTGTAGATCCCGAGCAGCGGCGGCTGTCCCAGGGCCCAACTCAAATGGGATGGCCGTACCTCTGGTACAGCGGTGGCTGGACAGCCACCACTGGGCCACCACGAGTCTGGCGGTCCTCAAACCATCAGGCTCATAATTTGGCCCTAAGTGGAAGGAGGAGCGATGATGGTCAAATAGCAAAAGAGAGCTTATGTTTATGAATGAAGGATTTGCAATCTGCCTGTGTCCAATATGTTTTTCTTCTCTGCATGATCCACCTAACTTGGACTTGATCCAACCTATGTACAAAAAGGTTGCACTGCACAAATTTCCCATTTGTACTGAGTTACACAATGACCAGCATACAGATTATTAATTAGGCAGGCAGCCATATGCAACTCACTGTGTTTAGCTACAATACTCAGCGATGACAGCAATCGACTGCTTCTTTGTTCGCATTCCCGAAGAGTGAACATAAAAAACTGCTTGTGTCCCTTAATGGAACAGGTGCTTCTCTGTTAAAAAATGTACAGTATCGGCTGGAGGTTAAAGTCATCATCAGGACAATTTCCTGATACTACAGAGGTTGCATGACATAACTCCTAAAGATGGAGCAGCCCCCCGTGGATAGCTTACCCTTTGAAAATCAGTTGCTTCCTTCTTTGAGGTGATAATAAACTTTAAAAGGTTTCCAAATGCAATTGCAGTCACAGACAATTGATACATACCATTGGGGCTCACAATCAGGAGTGGTCATCCCTTTCACCTTACCTTCTGAGTATATTTTGGAATGGATTGCAAACCCCATTTTGCGAGTTATGGGCTACATAATGGGTTTAAAACATTGCCTGTAATACTTTTGCATTCACAAACAATGTGATTTTGTGAATCGCATGATTAGCAGACATGAAAGTGATTATTATATCAAGCCCTTAGTCACATGTGGCTTACACTGTATTCTCCTCGAATCATTCAGCTAGAACTCAACAGGAGATGTTTCAGATCCAGGAGGGTATTATCAAAGATCAGCCACAGAAAATTCCTCTAGAAATATTGAAAGCAGGTACTAATCATATTGTTTGTGTTAACATGAGTCCAACTGGCAACATCGCCCTCACAGTGATGATTTTCAAAATGGCTACCATGATTTTATTCATCCACGTTTTACCGGGGACTCCAGCAGTACTGGACAGATGGAGTTTCTGTTGGGTGACAACAGATCTGCAACACCAGCTATTGTAGATCGTGGAGGATTTGATTATGGTTAATCAAGTGATTTGGAAGGTAATACACAAGTCACAAAATAGTGCCAAGCAGAGAAAACACTGGAAGAGTCCTGTCTTGTTACAACACTGCAACCAGACAGGTGCACATGCTCAGCAAAGGAATGTGCATGCCTCACAGAATAATTAGGATCCCATTGCGCAGAAACAGATGTCAGTGTATTCTCATCATTTTCGGTGCAATGTCTTCAACGTTTCCAGCTTTGCAACTGGTTTAGTTGTTCACAAATATCTCTGCCTTTTACACTATGCCACCTTTGTATCTCTAATGAGATGCAAAGTGGGCGTTCCTGACATACACTACATGTCAGGAGAGCAATAACGCGTCTTTGCGCTATCAGCAAGGATGCCCTTGCATTTTAGCAGACGTTAGTTTTTGGAGAAAACTGCTGTTTTCTCCAAAAACTAACGTCTGCCATCTGACTAAGCCATCCCTAACATTGGGGGTGGATTATGCGGATACGACCACAGGGTCGTATCAGCAATGTTATCGCCCTTTTGCAGGGAACATCGCTGGGAAACCAGCGATGCTCCCTGCAAAACGGCGATAACATCGCTATCTGTGGAATTTTTATCGCCCTGGAGCAGCGCGTTGATGATAACGCGCTACCAGGGCGAGAAAAAGCAGAGATAGCCAGCGATAAGAAAATTATCGCTAAGCACGGCCAGCGATAATTATCGCTGGCCGTTGCTGATTTGGCCCCTAGTTATATTAGACACCTAAATAGCATTACAATGTCATGGATGTGCAGCTGAAAGTTCAAGCTCTGGCAGCTGGATAAATAAACAAATGATCACACCTGCGTTGATCTCAAGCACTTTTTTGGCCAATCATAACATGTGCTCCTGGCTCCCAACATGTAGGCAGAGACAAAGATGTTCTCCTGGTGATACCATCACAATTCTAGCAACAGCTGCGCTATCAAGCCAGACCATAAAAATTACTGTATTGGATAAACATGTTTTTAAAATAAGCTGTCAGTGTGGACAATTCGCAAACACAATTCCATATGGTAATTTGAGATTCAAAAGAAATGTTTACATTTGTGAGGCTCAGAAAAAGTAAATTAGCAGGCAATTTTTGCAAAGCATTTGTTGAAAGTGTTCTGGCGAGTTTTCTACAATCTGTTTATATCTTTATGAATTAATACCGGTGGCATCAGAGTCCAGTGGCCCGAGGGTCACACTGAACTCTAAACATTGCTGTATTTTATAATTCAATCAGAAACCGGGGGCCATTTCCTTCCTTTCACTTGGCCCCATGACACACTAGCTATGCTGCTGATTAATATGTTTTATCAATCAAAGTTAATGTTAAACTTAATGTTATATGAATCATTGGATTCAAAAGTAACTTTCGATCCCTTATTGCACAACCCCAAGGCCAGATGGCACATTGTATGATGTGTTCACTGAAGTATTTGCTAAATGTTACATTATAGCAAAATATTACACCTAACCTACATAGCTTCTTATATAATGTTTTCACATCACATGCTGCAGCTAACAAGTGCACTGGCTGTAATTCACTAAGGGGCATATCAGCAACGAGGCGCTAAAAAATTATCGCCGCTTTTGTGTCCGTTTTCAGGCGAAAAGCGGAGATAATTTTATCGCCTAATCAGCAAGGTCACGCTATTGCGTGAAACCTTGCATTAGCGCCTGAATTCTGAACGCCCAGCTTTGCATCTCTAATGAGATGCAAAGTAGGCGTTCCTGCCCTGACATGACTGGAGAAATGTTGCCATTTCTCCTATCATCAAGCCCCACGCTATGAAGCATAGCGGCAAGAAAAGTAGCGAGAACCCCTGTTATCGCTACTTTCCTTACGCCTGCTTCAGGACTGACTTAGCCATGATATCCTATGTAAGGCGGATATCATGGCTAAGTATGCCTTGCCCTATCAGCAAGCTAACGCCAAACTTCGTGAGATTATCGCTGGGTTTCCAGCGATAATCTCAGGTTCGGCAGTTAGCGCTAGCATTTTTATCGCTTTTGAGATAAGCGTTGCTAATAGCACGCTATCTCAGCGATAAAAATCCACGTTAGCCGGCGATAATTATCATAGCGCTAAGTGCGCTTAGTGATAATTATCGCCGGTCCTTGATGATATGCCCCTAACTTATCATTAATGAACCTCTGCATTGACGTTCAGCAAGTCATTATTCCCCAAGGTTTTTGCTTCTCTGAATATGACGGCACTTGTGCACAGGATCTCCTACCCCTTGAAGAACAAAAAACTTCTCCGAAGATTGTACTGCATTGTCACTTTATAAAACACTTACTAGTGTTGATGAGGTGTTGAAGTGCTTTTCGGATGGGTAGCAAGCTACTTCATGAAACCTAGTTAGTTTCAGGTGCAAGTTGTAAGTGTTGCATTTAGTCGTGTATTAGGTAGCATTATAAGAGTTTCTAGTGCAAGTAATAAGTGCTACAGTTAGCTGTCTGTACATTACCTGTCATTATTAGAGTTGAGATACCTATTAAATACATACAGGTTTCAGTCTATAGGAAATTAGTTGTTAATTGTTGTTTTTAAGGTATATGCTCCAGTTATGGGCCAACGTGCATTCCTAATTGTGTTTACAGTTTACAATGTCTGATATACTATTCTTTTGCTGTTGTAGTACACAGCGTTATCTAATGGAAGTAATGTTGTAAGTGAATGCAGTGATATCTTTTTTAAGCCATGTTTATAGATGTTCCAAATTATTTACCAGTGCATCTAATTATAAACGGCAATTCAGTCTGTCAGGCTTATTTGCCTCAAAAGCTTACACGCTCACTGACTAATGGGGTTTAATTGACATTCTGCTCTTGAATATTATTAACAGAGCTCCTACTACCTGCAGCATCACACTTTGACCAGTCCGATAGTTTTTGATTTAAATTCAGAATAAGAAACACCTCATGAAATTAGGAAGGTTTTCCTTTAAGGAGGAAAAGGATGACTTTTTTCTCCTCTCTCTGCTTCGCCTCTCACATCAATTAAAATTCGATGCAATTATTCGTGCAGATTATGGATGTCTTAGGGGATTTCTAATGTCATAGAACTTTTAGGTTCATTCCACAAGCATAATATCCATTTAATTAGCACAACAATTGGAGGGCTTTTCCTCATTTACAAGAGGGATTTCAGTCTATGGGCTGATTATCTGCACTAGTTTATCCTGATAAGAGATCAGTTTTACCCATTTTTAATGTTTAACAATTTAGATTTAAAGAAATCGATAGGCACTGATTGGTACCTGCTGTACAGCTAGCTCATGGAATTGTGCACTGCATCTGCCTGATATAAGGACATTTAATAAACTAGATGCTAGAGTGAATATTGCACTGCTTTTTATTGGTGCATTTAGGATGCAATGGCCACAGATGCTATACATTAGGGATATGATAAGTCATAGCTCCTGTTTTGTCTCAAAATAATGCTTGACATTTCTTAAATAAAAATATGTTGAAACATAAAGAGCATACTTCTATACATAGCCTATATTCACCGAAACACACCCAAAAGCATACATTAAACAAGCATTGGCATAGCCAAGAGGTCTCGCCTTTCGGACCTTATAAGTGTTTAGCCATGCAACAGTTGCATAACTAAACACTTATAAGGTCCCAAAAACGAGACCTATTGGCTATGCCAAGCGGCCGTGCCGCAGCGAAAGTGATCGCGATCAAACATCAAAGCGGCCGCGAAAGTGAAAGTAATCGCGGTAAAAGTGGCGCGCGCGCCCGCGCACATGCACTGTAGCTCTAGGCTGGCCTGGTAGCACTTTTTGGAGCCCTCTCAATATGTCTCGCCAGACCAGCGCATGCGCAGGGTCAGGCGAGACCTAAAAAACGAAAAGGATTGCAAAAAGAGGTACAATGTGTTTTCTGTAATATCGTTGTAAATTGCATTTAGATAAAAGGCATTTTTAATTGAAATCCACATGTCATACCAATGTGTATAAACATGACAGCACATAGTAATATTGAGAGGTGTATTGCTCTATACATAATGTGATTTTATGGAGTTGTGGAGAAACAGAGGATGGATGTATTTTTTCATGTTTCATTGCTACATATCATGCTGTTGTAATTAGTGGCTGATGATCCAAAATATTTTTGAGACTGACTTCTCCTTTGTTATCCTCTGCCAAATCACAAGTAAGTAGTATAACAAAGGATAGAGCTAGCCCAGTTTCTTAGCAGCTAGTCTACCTTGTAGACAGAGGGATCCCCCTTTATTTTCACGTAAGCCTGAGGGAGGTGGTGATCCCCGGGGTATTTGTACGCCCCAGGGTGAGGGGGGGGCATTGCACCACCCTCCTTTGATTTCCCCGGGACCTGGCCCACCTGGGGTCCCAGTACAAAAGCAAAGTGGGAGACGTTGCTTTTTTCTAAAAACAATTTCAGCGGGAGCTGCAGCTCCATGTGGTTCCTGCCAAATTATTTTTTTTTACTTTTTTTGTCCTGGCAGCGCCCCTCTGGGGGCCCACCTCCCCCAAGAGGTCAAGGTATTCCTACACTGCCCCTTCTAATTTTTATAACTTTTTTTTTACGTTGCCAACACTACCTGGTTTGAAGTGTTGGCAGCCAATCAGATTTCAGTACGAGGGCTCTTGGATCCTCAAAGGATCTGCGTCCCTATGTTTACAATTACGTTTTTCACTTAATATCTCAAAAACTACTGAACAGATTTGTGACAATTTACAAAAAGGTCGCTATGTGGACCAACAGCTAGATTTCTGCCAAATTTGGTATTATTCTGTTCAGCAGTTCTGGCTGTAGTCATGTTAAATCTCTTTGGGAATT
The DNA here is from genome assembly GCF_964204655.1 of Triturus cristatus. Classification (NCBI taxonomy): domain Eukaryota; kingdom Metazoa; phylum Chordata; class Amphibia; order Caudata; family Salamandridae; genus Triturus; species Triturus cristatus. The sequence continues at coordinate 451,844,655 of NC_140586.1, read as the reverse complement.
AACATGGGGAAAACGTGTTTTGGACCCCCCTTTTTCTCAGCCCACACTTGACAGATCACAACAAAACTTTGGATAAAGCAGCTGGAGCAAGCATCATACTAGTTTTGAAAATTTTGCGAGGATTCATCAAACAACACCAAAGTTATTGGCAAATGAAAACATTTTCTTCCTATGGAAACTGGGTCCTAACTATACATACCTTATGGGGATCGCCAGTAGGTAATATATATATTCCGTCCCCATGGTAGGCCTTACTGAAGGAAAGGAGGGAGGGCCACGCGGCCCCCCTCCTGGAGCCATAGCTGGCCCTGGGGACCGCTACCCCGTAGGGCCAGCTCCTGCTATGTCCCGGGGATGGCCACCCCGGGTCATAGCTGTTTGCTGTGGCTTGGTGGGAGCTTTATCTGCTACCGCCAAGCCACAGCAAACACTACGCTTCCAGCAAGCAAGAGCAGAGAAATATTCTCTCTTGCTGGAAGTGTAGCCTTCATCAGTTTCCATGCCTGCTTTCAAGCAAGCAGGAAAACAGATGAATTGCTTTCAGACAAATGGAGCTGTATGTTTAGCAGCTCCCTTTGTTGGAGAGCAATCACAGCTCCCGCAGGAGGCCGGGTCCGGCAGGGACCTAAGGGGTTTACAGGCTCCCATCGCAGTCCCAATAGAGACTAGATGCCCTTGGGACCCCCAGGGGAAATGGCCAGGTCCTGAGGAGACGGGGTCCCCGGGGCCAAAATCAGCCTGGAGAGGGGGGCCCCGTGGGCCACCTCCCCTTGTACTATTCAATTTTTTTTAAAGGCCAGGCCCCGGAGGATGGGGTCTCTGGGGCTGATCCCACCCAGGGAGGGGGCGTGGCCCACTTCCCTAATAAATTTAGTTTTTTTAAAAGGCCGTGTCCTGGGGATGGAGTCCCTGGGGCCAAGATCAGCCCAGGGAGGGAGGGCAAGCTGGCATCACCCCATTTAAAAAAGGCCCAGCCCTGGGGAAGGGGCCCCCAAGGCCAAAATCAGCCCAGGAAGAGGGGCAATGCGGCCATCCTCCCCTAATAAAAGAAAAGAAAAAAGGCTGGCTCCGGGGTAAGTTGCAGGAGACCCCAAACCTTTCTCAACAAGTCTGCACCTCCTGGTGCACAACTGGTTGTGGGATGAAATGCGCTTCGCTGGTGAGAGTCTTTGTCGGCCAACAACCCCTCCTATTACCTCCAATAAAACCCGTACAGCAGGATTGCCGAGAGATCATCGGAGGCACTGCTTCCTTTCTATACCACTCTGCAAACGAGCATCCAGTCACACTACTTGTTGAGGGATGAAGTCCTTTCGAATGCTGAGGGTCCTTGAGGGCCATGAAGCCCTTCTGTAACCAGCAGTATGCCCCACACAATGGGACCACTCTGCAAACGCATGTAGTAGTTAAAAAACCCTTTGAAATTCACTTAAAAAACAAAGGTTACAGGGACATTATAGTTAGGAAATAGAATTATAAAAACCATAGAAATTCACTGAAAAAACAAAGGTTTCATGGATGTTATAGTTAGGTTCAGATTTTACTCGTACAAAACCATTCAAATTCAGCAGTTATAGTTAGTTGAGCTAACAATAACTCGTGTTTGCAATGACAGGGTGGGAGCTGTACTCTTGTCAACGCAAACTGCTCCCCGGGACCCCGGGACATTGCTGGAGCCGGCCCTGGGGGGGGGGGGCGGTCCCCAGGGCCATGGCAGGCTCCAGGAGGGGGGCCGCGCAGCCCCCCTCCTAACTGTTGTGAAGCCACGGGAAGGTGGTGGTGCCCGGAGCCTGGATTCCACAATGGCCCCCGCACCACAATAAAACATTGCCCCAGGACCTAGCCCACCCCAGGGCTTAAACAAAACGTAGCGCAGGAGCCAGTGCTTTGTTTTTTAAACATTTTCTGCTGGATTCGCGGGCCCCAAAAAAGATAAAATGCTTTATTTGGCCCTAGGGGCCCCCGGAACAGGCCTCGGGAGTCAGGATGTTTCTACCCAGCACCCCTTTCTTTTTTTCTAACCATTTTCAACCCTTTTTTCTTGTGAGATGGTTTTATAGAGTCACAAGATGGCTGCCCAAACTTCTTGGTTTAGAGTGTTGGCAGCCAATCAGAATGGAGCTCGAGATCGGGAGGGTTCGCGGATCCTCCTCGGTCACCAGATATCGATATCGTTTAGTTTTTAAATTTCTCAGGAAGTACTGAATGGATTTACACCATTTAACAAATAGAGCACTTTCTGAACCAAAAGCTACCTTTTTGCCAAATTTGGTGTAATTCCGATCAGCAGTTCGGGCTGTAGCTTTGTCTAAAGTTTCCTATGAAAATTAACATGGAGAAAACGTGTTTTGGGAACCCCTTTTTTCTCAGCCCCCACTTGACACATCCGCCCGAAACTTTCAGGACAGGAGCTGACTGGAGCACCCCATTAGTTTTGCGAAGATTCGTCAAACGGCACCAAAGATATTGGCAAATCAAAAACGCTTTTCCTACGGAAGCTAGGTCCTAACTATACATAACTATAAACAACACAGGTTTCAGGGACGTTATAGTTAGTTGGACATTTCACTCATACAAAACCTGAGAAATCCCGCCGTTATAGTTAGTTGAGCTAACTACAACTCGCGCCCCCGCAATGCACTTTTGATGACGTCACATATTACATCAATAATGACATGGTCTGTGACATCGCTGGTGATATCACTGATGACATCTCAAATGACATCACTGATGACATCACTGATTACATCATCCAGTGACTGTGTGTTTCTGTAAAGTTTAAATATGTTTTATATATATATGCCAAGGTGTATTGAAGAATGAGTGAGTGTAAAAGTGTCTGAATGTCTGTATCAGTCTGTCAGTTGGTGTGTAAGTGGCTGTATGGGTTGGTGAGTAGCTACATGACTGTCTATATAGGTTATTGATTGGTTGTCTGAGTATCTGTATGGGTGTCTGAATATATGTGTGGGTGGGTGGTGTGTGACTCTGTGCATAGATGTGTGGGTGGGTGATTCTCTAGGTGTAAGGGTTCAAGAGTGCATCTGTGAAGGGCTGTATAAGTGGGTGAGTGTGTGTATAGGTGTGTTGATGAGTTAATGGATGTCTCAGTGGTACATGTGTGAGTAACTCCATATGTGAAAGCAGTATATGTGAGTGTTCGAGTACATAAATGACTATATGTGAGAGTGAGTGATTGTGAGAGTGGCTATATGGATGAGTGTGTGCTGGTATCAGTGATTGTATAAGAGAGTAAGTATGTGTTAGTATCTGTATGAATAGGTGAGGTGGTGTGTGTATAACTGTATAGGTGAATAAATGGGAGTGTGATAGATTCTTTGCATGACTGACTAGGTATGTGAGTAACTCTATAGATGAGTGGCGGTGTGTGAGTGTCTGTATAGGTGTTTGAGTGAATATGATAGTGCTGTATCGATGAGTGACTGCATGTATGAGTGACTGTATGGATGAATCAGTAGATGTGTGTGTAGACCTAAGAATCAGTCAGTGGGTATGTAGTAACTGGTTTTGGTGTGTCTATGGTTTCGAAAATGGTAGTCTGTATTTTAGAGTGGGCGTATCAAAAGTTATATTCGGGTGTGAGGAGGTGCATCAGATTATCATGTGAATGATGTCATCAGTGATGTCATCAGTGATGTCATTTGAGATGTCATCAGTGCATTGCGGGGGCACAAGTTACAGTTAGCTCAACTAACTATAACGGCTGAATTTATCTGGTTTTGTATGAGTGAAATGTCCAACTAACTATAACATACCTGAAACCTTTGTTTTTTTCAGTGAGTTTCTAAGGTTTTTTAAATGCTAGTTCCTAACTATAACGTCCATGAAACCTACGGCGTTTTCAGTGAATTTAAAAGGTTTTTTAAATGCTAATTTCTAACTGTAACGTCCCTGAAACCTATGGTTTTTTCAGTGAATTTCTAACATTTTTTAAATGCTAATTTCTAACTATGCCTACAGAGGTAGGACATGTGCACAAAGAAGAAGAAAGGCACAGAAAAAAGCATGAGAAATGCAGAAAGAGGCAACAGAAGTCCAGAAAGTGGAAGAAGGGTGCAGAAAGAAGTAAGAGATCTGCAGAAAGAACCAACAGAGGTACAGAAAGAGGCCTTGTTGCAAAGTCATCCCGGAGGGTCTCAAGGCGCTTGGGGGGGGGGGGGTCCGCTACTGCTCGAACAGCCAGGTCTTGAGCTTCTTCCTGAAGGAGAGGTGGTCTTGGGTCAGGCGTAGGTCGGGAGGGAGGGAGTTCCAGGTCTTGGCGGCCAGGTGGGAGAAGGACCTTCCTCCTGTTGTCGCTCTTCGGATGCGGGGGACGGCGGCTAGGGCGTGACTGGTCAATCGGAGATGGCGTTTGGGAGCGTAGAAGTTGAGGCGGCTGTTGAGGTAACTCGGGCCTTGGTTGTGTAGGGCTTTGTGTGCGTGGGTGAGGAGCCGGAAGGTAATTCTCTTGTTGACCGGGAGCCAGTGCAGGTCTCTCAGGTGTCTGGAGATGTGGCTGTGTCTGGGGATGTCGAGGATGAGTCTCGCTGAGGCGTTCTGGATCCGCTGGAGTCTCTTCTGGAGCTTGGCGGTGGTTCCGGCGTAGAGGGCGTTGCCGTAGTCCAGACGGCTGGTGACGAGGGCCTGGGTGACCGTCTTCCTGGTCTCGGTGGGGATCCACCGGAAGATCTTACGTAGCATGCGCAGGATGTTGAAACAAGACGAGGAGACAGCGTTGACTTGTCTGGTCATGGAGAGGGAGGAGTCCAGGATGAAGCCCAGGTTGCGTGCGTGGTCTGTCGGTTTGGGTGCGGTGCCCAGGGCGGGGGGGGCCACCAGGAGTCGTCCCAGGCGGAGAGCGAGGAGCCCAGGATGAGGACTTCCGTCTTGTCTGAGTTCAGTTTCAAGCGGCTGGTCGTCATCCATTCGGCTACGTCTTTCATCCCTTGGTGTAGGTTGGCTCTGGCGGTGGCGGGGTCGTTGGTGAGGGAGAGGATCAGCTGTGTGTCGTCGGCGTAGGAGATGATGTTGAGGTTGTGTTGGCGTGCGATGGCCGCAAGGGGGCTCATGTAGACATTGAAGCTGAGCGAGGAGCCTTGGGGAACGCCGCAGATGACTTCTGTTGCTGCAGATCTGAACGGGGGTAGGCGAACTCTCTGTGTCCTTCCAACGAGGAAGGAGATGATCCAATCCAGTGCCTTCTCCTGGATTCCGACGATGTTGAGGCGCAGCACTAGGGTGCGGTGGCAGACAGTGTCGAATGCCGCAGAGAGGTCTAGGAGGATGAGGGCCGCTGTTTCTCCGTTGTCCAGCAGGGCTCGGATGTCATCGGTGGCAGCGATGAGGGCGGTTTCGGTGCTGTGGTTGGCCCGGAAGCCAGACTGTGAGGGGTCGAGGGATCCGTTCGTCTCGAGGAAGGCGGCCAGCTGCTTGTTGACTGTCTTCTCGATGACTTTGGCTGGAAATGGGAGGAGCGAGATGGGGCGGTAGTTCTTGAGTTCGGTGGGGTCCGCTGTTGGTTTCTTTAGTAGAGCGCTGAGATCGGCGTGCTTCCAGCTCTCCGGGAAGGTGGCGGTGTCGAAGGAGGTGTTGATGATGTCCCGCAGGTGGGGTGCGATGACAGCGTCGGCCTTGTTGAAGACGTGGTGAGGGCAGGGGTCGGTTGGGGATCCGGAGTGGATGGAGTTCATCGTGCGGATGGTGTCTTCGGTGTTGATCGGTGTCCAGGCGCTGAGGGTGGTGGTGGGGGGCGTTGGTGCAGTCGTGGGGGGCGTTGGTTGTGTGCTGAAGCTGTTGTGTAAGTCAGCAATCTTGTTGTGGAAGTACGAGGCGAGGGAGTTGCAGAGGTCTTGCGATGGGGTGATGTCGTTGTTTCCGGCGTTGGGGTTGGAGAGCTCTTTCACGATGTTGAAGAGTTCCTTGCTGTTGTGTGCGTTGTTGTCCAGGCGGTCCTTGAATGCTGTTTTCTTGGTGGCGTGGATCAGTTGATGGTGCTTTCGGGTGGCGAGCTTGAGGGTAGTCATGTTGTCCAGTGTTGGGTCTCTTCTCCAGGCTTTCTTGAGGGCTCGGCAGTTCTTCTTGGACCATTTGAGTTCGTCGGTGAACCAAGGGGCCTTCTTGCTGCCGGGTCTGCTGGGCGGGGTCCTCAGGGGGGCGAGTTCGTTCGCGCAGTTGCTGATCCACTTCGTGAGGTTGTCGGCGGCCTGGCTGGGGTTCGCTGAGCTGGCGGGAGGGTGCTGGCTCAGGGATGCTGCGAGTTGGTCAGCTGTGATCTTGTTCCAGCTTCTTCGTGCAACCTGTGGCTGGTGGTGGTGGATCGTGGTCCTTCTGAAGCTGAAGTGGATGCAGCTGTGGTCCGTCCAGTGGAGTCCGGTGGCGTGGCTGAAGACGATGTCCTTGCTGGATGAGAAGACGGCGTCAAGTGTGTGTCCGGCGAGGTGGGTGGGGGTGATCACCAGCTGCTTGAGTCCGAGGTTGGCGAGGTTGTCAAGCAGGGTAGTGGTGTTGCGGTCGTTGTCGTTCTCCAGGTGGAAGTTGAGGTCCCCGAGGAGGATGTAGTCAGCGGAGGGGAGGGCGTGCGGGCTGATGAAGTCGGCGATGTCTTCGCTGAATGGTGTGCGGGGTCCCGGGGGTCGGTAGATCAGGGTGCCTCTGAGGGTGGTCTTGGGGTCGGTGTGTATCTGGAAGTGCAGGTGTTCGGCGGTTGTCAGGGTGTCGTCGGTGTTGGTCGTGATGCGGATGGTGTTCCTGTGGATGATGGCGATGCCTCCTCTGGTCTGGTTGCCGCGGTCCCTCCGGGTGATCTTGTAGCCCTCTGGGATGGCGATGGCGATGTTGGGCGCTGAGGAGGCGTTCATCCATGTTTCCGTGAGGAAGGCGACGTCAGGAGCTGTGGTGTCGAGGAGGTTCCAGAGTTGGACGGCGTGTCTGTGGATGGAGCGGGTGTTGAGCAGGATGCACTTCAGGTGGTTGCTGCTGGTGTTCGGCTTGGTGAGTGTTGGTGCAGTGCAGGTCCGGATGCAGGTGAACTTGCAGGAGTGGCAGCTGAAGGGTCCGTGGGTGCGTCTCGGGGTGGCTCGGTAGCATCCTGGGATTCGGCCGGTGTTGAGTGCGTTGAGGGTGGCAGCGTCGTAAGTCCGGCGGGTGGGCTGGGGTCTGCGGGGGCCAGGGGTCCTGGCGCGGGGCACGGTCCAGGCGCGGACGGGCGTAGACGGGCTTACCTTTGGCGCACCTTCGGCGCTCAATCGGTGCTCCCGCTGCGCGCGTCCGCTGCGCGGTCGCTCAGGGGGCGTCATAAGAAGGGAGCCAGGAGGGAGGGTCCGCTGGGAGGCGGGGAGCGTGGGGGGCAATCGGCAGGCGGGGGGCAGGGTCGCGGCAGGGAACGGCGGGAAAACCTATGCGGGCTTGGTGGGCGGCCCTGCGGCGGCTGGGGCGCCGGGGATCCGAGGTCGGGCGGCCCTGCGGCGGCTGGGGCGCCGGGGATCCGAGGTCGGGCAGGCAGCAGGTAAGGAGGCAGGCAGAGCAGGCGGGCAGCGTGGGGGCGACCAGGCCGTGGAGGGCGCAGTGGTCGCTCCTGAGCCGTGGTCTGGGTCCCCTTAAGAAGGGAGCCGGGAGGGAGGGTCCGCTGGGAGGCGGGGAGCACGGGGGCCAATCGGCAGGCGGGGGGGCAGGGTCGTGGCAGGGAACGGCGGGAAAACCTATGCGGGCTTGGTGGGCGGCCCTGCGGCGGCTGGGGTGCCGGGGATCCGAGGTCGGGCGGCCCTGCGGCGGCTGGGGCGCCGGGGATCCGAGGTCGGGCAGGCAGCAGGTAAGGAGGCAGGCAGAGCAGGCGGGCAGCGTGGGGGCGACCAGGCCGTGGAGGGCGCAGTGGTCGCTCTGACTGACCCTGAGCGCTGCCTAACCAGGCCCAGATACAGTGCTATGCTGAAAGACACTTAGAAAACAGTGAAAACACCTACATACACTAGGGTACACTATGGGTGGAAGTACCACTGTGATTGGCATGACCTCACCTGTAAGGCCCTAGTACATAATAGAGCAGGGGGATTAAAACTACATCTAAGTCCCTAGCATATAATAGGGCATGGCAGTTTAGAGGCCAGCAGCCCTTTCCTGAACTTGCATGTGTGCACTGCTGAGCCTGAGGTCAGTTTAAAAGTAGTCCTGTGTGTGCAGAAAGCGGCAAGAGAGGTACAGAAAGAGGCAAGAGAGGTTCAGAAAGAGGGAAGAAGGGTGCAGAAAGAGGCAAGGGAGGTGCAAAAAGAAGCAAGAGAGGATCAGAAAGAAGCAACAGAAGTACGGAAAGAAGCAACAGAGGTGCAAAAAGAGGGAAGAGGGGTGCAGAAAGAGGCAAGAGAAGTGCAGAAAATAGCTACAGAGGTGCAGAAAGAAGCAAGAGAAGTTCAGAAAGAGGCAGCAGAGGTGCAGAAACAGGCAGAAGAGGTGCAGAAAGAGTTAACAGGGGTGCTGAAAGAGAGAAGAGGAGTGCCGAAAGAAGCAAGAGGGGGCAGAAATGTGCAAGAGAGGTGCAGAAAGAAGCAAGAGCAGCGCAGTAAGAAACAACAGACGTGCAGAAGGAGGCAAGAGGGGTACAGAAAGAGGCAAAAGAACAATAGAAACAGGCAAAAGAGATGCAGAAAGAGGCTAGAGGGGTACAGAAAGAGGCAAGAGAGGTACAGAAAGAGGCAACAGAGGTGCACAAAGAGGGAAGAAGGGTACAGAAAGGCAAGAAAAATGCAGAAAAAAGCAAAAGAGGTGTAGAAAGAAGCAAAAGAAGTGCAGAAAGAAACAACAGAGGTGCAGAAAGAAGCAAGAGCAGTGCAGAGAGAACCAACAGAGGTGCAGAAAGAGGCAAGAGGGGTGCAGAAAGAGGCAAGAAAAATGTGGAAAGAAGTAAAAGAGGTGCAGCAAGAGGCTAGAGGGGTGCAGAAAGAGGCAAGAGAGGTACAGAAAGAGGCAACAGAGGTGCACAAAGAGGGAAGAAGGGTGCAGAAAGAGGCAAGAAAAATGCAGAAAAAAGCAAAAGAGGTGTAGAAAGAAGCAAAAGAAGTGCAGAAAGAAACAACAGAGGTGCAGAAAGAAGCAAGAGCAGTGCAGAGAGAACCAACAGAGGTGCAGAAAGAGGCAAGAGGGGTGCAGAAAGAGGCAAGAAAAATGTGGAAAGAAGCAAAAGAGGTGCAGAAAGAGGCAACAGGGGTGCAGAAACAGGTAGGAGAGGTGCACAAAGAGGCAAGAGGAGTACAGAAAGAGGCAGGAGGTGTGCAGAAATAAGGAAGAGAAGTGCCGAAAGAAGCAACAGAAGTGCTGAAAGAGGCACGAAGGGTGCAGAAAGAGGCAAGAGAAGTGCGTGCAGAGAGAAGCAACAGAAGTACAGAAAGAGGCAAGAAACCTGCAGAAACAGGCAGGAAAGGTGCAGAAAAAGGGAACAGAGGTGCAGAAAGAGGCAAGAGAGTTGCAGAAAGGGGAAAGAGGGGTGCAGAATGAGGCAAGAGGGGTGCAGAAAGAAGCAAGAGAGGTAAAGAAAGAGTCAACAGAGGTGCAGAAACAGGCAGAAGAGGTGCAGAAAGAAGGAACAGGGGTGCAGAAAGAGAGAAGAAGGGTACCGAAAGAGGCAAGGGGGTGCAGAGATTTGCAAGAGAGGTACAAAAAGAAGCAAGAACAGTGCAGTAAGAAACAACAGAGGTTCAGAAGGAGGCAAGAGGGGTACAGAAAGAGGCAAAAGAAGAGCAGAAACAAGCAAAAGAGATGCGGAAAGAGGCTAATGGGGTGCAGAAAGTGGCAAGAGAGGTACAGAAAGAGAGAAGAAGGCTGCAGAAAGAGGCAAACGGGGTGCAGAAAGAAGCAAGAGAGGTGTAGAAAGAAGCAAGAGAAGTGCAGAAAGAAAAAACAGAGGTGCAGAAAGAAGCCAGAGCAGTGCAGAAAGAACCAACAGAGGAGCAGAAGGAGGCAAGAGGGGTGCAGAAAGAGGGAAGAGTGGTACAGAAAGAGGCAGAAGGGGTACAGAAACAGGTAGGAGAGGTGCACAAAGAGGCAAGAGGTGGTACAGAAAGTGGCAGGAGGGGTGCAGAAAGAAGCACTAGAGGTGCAGAAAGAAGCAACAGAGGTGCTGAAAGAGGCGGAAAGGGTGCAGAAAGAGTCGAGAAGTGCAGAGAGAAGTAACAGAGGTACAGAAAGAGGCAAGAGACCTGCAGAAACAGGCAGGAAAGGTGCAGAAGGAGGGAACAGGGGTGCAAAAAGAGGCAAAAGAGGTGCAGAAAGAGGAAAGAGGGGTGCAGAAAGAGGCAAGGGAGATGCAGAAAATGACAAGAAAACTGCAGAAAGAGGCAAGAGGGGTGCTAAAAAGGAAAGAAATTACATAAAGAAGCAAGAGACGTGCAGAAAGAGGAAAGAGAGGTGCAGAAATAGGCAAGAAAAGTGCAGAAAGAGGCAAGAGAATTGCTGAAAGAAGCAACATAGGTATGGAAAGAAGCAAGAGAAGTACAGAAAGAGGGAAGAGATCTGCAGAAATTGGCAAGAGGGATGCAAAAAAGGGAAGAAGGGTGTAGAAAGAAACAAAATAAGTGTAGAAAGAAGGAACAGAGGTACAAAAAGAGGGAAGAAGGGTGCAGAAAGAGGCACAAGGGGTGCAGAGAGAAACAAGAGATGTACAGAAAGAAGTAACAGAAGTGCTGAAAGAGGCGCGAACGGTGCAGAAAGAGGCAAGAGAAGTGCATGCAGAAAGAAGCAACAGAGGTACAGAAAGAGGCAAGAGACCTGCACAAACAGGTAGGAAAGGTGCAGAAAAAGGGAACAGAGGTGCAGAAAGAGGCAAGAGAGGTGCAGACAGAGGAAAAAGCGGTGCAGAATGAGGCAAGAGGGGTGCAGAAAGAAGCACGAGTGGTATATATTAAGAGGCAACAGAGGTGCAGAAACAGGCAGAAGAGGTGCAGAAAGAAGGAACAGGGGGGCAGAAAGAGGCAAGGGGGTGCAGAGATTTGCAAGAGAGGTACAGAAAGAAGCAAGAGCAGTACAGTAAAAAAACAACAGAGGTTTAGAAGGAGGCAAGAGGGGTACAGAAAGAGGCAAAAGAAGAGCAGAAACAAGCAAAAGATATGTGGAAAGAGGCTAAAGGGGTGCAGAAAGAGGCAAGCGGGGTGCAGAAAGAAGCAAGTGAGATGCAGAAAGTGGCAAAAGAGGTGCAGAAAGATGCAATAGAGGTGCAGAAACAAGCAAGAGAAGTGCAGAAAGAGGCAAGAGAATTGCTGTAAGAAGCAACAGAGGTACAAAAAGAGGGAATAAGGGTGCAGAAGGAGGCATGAGGGGTGCAGAAAGAAGCAAGATATGTGCAGAAAGAAACAAAAGAAGTGCAGAAAGAAGAAACAGAGGTGCAGAAAGAGGCAACAGGGGTGCAGAAAGAGGCAACAGGGGTACAGAAAGAGGAAAGAGGAGTGGTGAAAGAGGCAAGGGGTCTAGAAAGAAACAAAAGAGGTGCAGAAAGAGGGAACAGAGGTGCAGTGAGAGGCAAGAAAGGTGTAGAAAGAGGGGAAAGGGGTCCTGAAAGAGGCACGAGGGGTACAGAAAGAAGCAAAAGACATGCAGAAAGAAACAAAAGAAGTGCAAAAAGAGGGAACAGAGGTGCAGAAAGGAGCAACAGGAGTGCACAAAGAAGGAAGAGGGGTGGAGAAAGAGGCAAGGGATGCAGAAAGAAGCATGAGAGCTGCAGAAAGAAACAAAAGAAGAGCAGAAAGAAGGAACAGAGGTGCAGAAAGAGGCAAAAGGTGTGCAAAAAGAAGCGAGAGGTGTAGAAAGAAGCAAATGAAGTGCAGAAAGAACAGAGGTGCAGAAAGAGGCACGAGGGGTTCACAAAGAGGGAAGAGGGGTGTGAAAGAGGCACGAGCTGTGCAGAAAGAAGCAAGAGGAGTGCAGACAGAAGCAACAAAGGTGCAGAAAGAGGCAAGAGGGGTGCAAAATAAGGAAGAGGGGTGCAGACAGTGGCACGTGGGGTGCAGAAAGAAGCAAGAGATGTATAGAAAGAAACAAAAGAAGTGCAGAAAGAAAGAACAGAGGTGCAGAAAGAGGCAACAGGGGTGCAGAAAAAGGGTGAATGGGTGGAGAAAGAGGCAAGGGTGTGCAGAAAGAAGCAAGAGAGCTTTAGAAAGAAACAGAAGTGCAGAAGGAAGGAGCAGAGGTACAGAAAGATGCAAGAGGGGTGCAGAAAGAGGGAAGAGGGGTGTAGAACAAGGAAAAAGGGGTACAGGAAGAAGTGAGAGGTGCAGATAGAAACAAAAGAAGTGCAGAAAGAAGGAACTGAGGTGCAGAAAGAGGCAAGAGGGGTGCGGGAAGAGGGGTGTGAAAGAAGCGCGTGGTGCAGAAAGAAGCTAGAGAGGTGCAGAAAGAAGCAAAAGAGGTGCAGAAAGATGAATGAGGGGTAGAGAAAGAGATGCAACAGAGATGTAGAAAGGGGGAAGAGGGGTGCAGAAAGAGGCAGGAGGGTTCCAGAAAGAGGGGAGAGGGTGCAGAAAGAGGCAAGAGAGGTGCGGAAAGAGGCAACAGGTGTGCACAAAGAAGCAAGTGAGGTGCAGAAAGAGGCAGAAGGGATGCAAAAAGTAGAAGAGATTTATAGAAAGAGGTAAGAGAAGTGCAGAAAAAGAAAGAAAGGTGCAGAAAGAAGCAGCAGAAATGCAGAAAGAGGTAAGAGGTAAGAGAGGCACAGAAAGTATCAAGAGTGGCTTGCACACCATTAATACCAATTTAACACCCACATTTAGCAATAAGTAAGAGGTGACCATTCTAGGTTTGCAAAGGACCTTCTACCATGCTATAACTCTTCTCGCTGCATTTTTGGTAACATTTGAGCTAGAAACAAGGCTTTTTTGGTTAAAATCTGCAGATTAGGCAGCAGATGATGGATTATGTGGCTAATGCGTAAAATGAATAATTGTGCGAAAGTCGGTGCAGTCAAACAGTCGCATAATTCCAGTGGCCCTGCTCATACCTCCGACTAGGTCTAGAAGTGCTCCTCAGTGATTCCTTCTTTTTTTGTCTCATTGAGTTCATAGTTTAGCTTCTATGGAAGCTAGGAAGACTAAACCTGAGGTTACCACTCCACAACACACACTACTATACCACATAATTACTCTCCATAACACATAATCCCACTCTACATTATTCCTATACACTAAATAACACATACTTCCTATCCACATAATTTCACTGCACAACATACAACATAATTTCACCATGCACAACGTACATCCACTCCACTTCAAAAAACATCAGTAAAAAACTTTTACATTTACAATACCAATAGCTCTAACTCTTACAAATGAAAGACCTATTACATTACAAATGCTTCTTTAACTGGTAGTCACGTTTGTAGAGGTGTGGAGAAAGGGTGCTGGGCCTCCGACCAGCGCTCGGGAATTCCGCTGCATAAGATTTACAGGAGGTACCAAGAGGGCTTTGTGGCCCCCAAAGTGCCTCAGGAGAAAATTGGACTTCATTCACCAACCTGTAGTGTGCCAAGAGGTGTGTTTGCAGAGTGGTAGAGAAAGGGGGCATGGCCTCCGAAGACCTCTTAGCAATCCCACTGTATGGGACTTACTGGAGGTAACAGAAGGAGTAGCTGGCCCCCAAGGACATCTTTGGGGGACAACTGCCCCTCCTATTAACTCCAGTAAGTCCCACACACAGCAGGATTGCTAAGGTCTCATAGCAGGCCACACCCCCTTTGCCCACCACTCTGCAAACACGCCTCCTGGTGCTCTCTTAGATGGGGATTAAAGTCCCCTTCGCTGCTGGGGGTCCTTAGGAGCCAACTAGCCCACCTGATGCCTCCAGTAAGCCCTAGCTAGAGGGATTGCAGAGAGATGGACACATGCCTTGCCCCCTTTCTCCACCACTCTGCGAACTCGCCTCCTGGCACGTTCTTGGTTGGGGGATGACGTTCCCTTGCTTCCTCTGGGTCCCTTGGAGCCAACTAGCCCACCAGGTACCTCCAGTAAGCCCCACACAGCTGGATTGCTGAGAGTGGTCCGAGGCCAAGCCCCCTTTTTACACCACTCTGCAAACTGGAGATGAACTCCACTTTAGGCCTGAGGTCCTCAGGACACAAGAGGACATCTTCGCCCCACCAGCAATGCACCAAGCGGCAAGTTTGCAGAGTGATGCAAAAAGGGGTGTGGCCTCAGACCACCTCTCAGCAATTCCACTGTGTGAATTTACTGGAGGTACCTGGTGGGCTAGTTGGCCCCCAGGGACCCTCAGGATTCAAGGGGACTTAATCCCCCAAACCAAAACGCGACAGGAGGTGAGTTTGCAGAGTGATGCAGGGAGGAGGCGGGGCCTCCGGCGAGATGCCGGCTTCTCCTTTCTTTTTTTTTTAGAAGAAGGGCTGTGTGGCACCCCTTCTCTTAATAGATTGTGGGCCCTTAGTACACCATCCCCCAGGGCCTTACCATTTTTTATTAAAATAATTATAAAAAAATGGGAAGGGGGCCGCACGGCCTCCCTCTTGAGGCCGATTACGGCCGGGGGACCCTATCTCCTGGGTCATGGCCATATATATTTTAAAATGGAGAGGGGCTGCACGGCCCCACTCCTGAGGCATTTTTCAGCCAGGGAACTGCAACCCACGGGGCTTTGCCTCTTTTTTTTATTTATTTTTTTATTTACTTTTAACAGTAGGGGGCTGCATGGCCCCCCTTTCCTAGGCCACTTTTGGCCCCAGGGACCCCATCCCCTAGGGCCTGGCCTCGTTTAAAAAACAAATATATATGTATAAGTGAGGGGGGCCGAGTGGTCCCCCTTTCCTGGACCATTATTAGGTTAATTATGGCCTCAGGGACCCCATCCCCCAGGGTCTGGCCTTACATTGTGGACCTCCTGTGGGAGCCGGCATTGATTTTGGGCAAGGGGAGCTTCTAACATGCAGCACCCTTTGTCCAAAAGCAATTCTGCTTTGCTTCTTGGAAGAAGAAGCAAAGCAGTGTTTGCTATGGCAGGGTTAGGAGCTGTGCTCCTGCACTGCCATAGCAAACGGCAATGTCCCGGGGGTCAGCACCCCAGGACATTGCAGGAGCCGACCCTGGGGGGTGGCGGTCCCCAGGGCCATCTACGGCTCCAGGAGGGGGGCAGCGCAGCCCCCCTCCCAACTGATTAAAGCTCTGGGAAGGTGGTGGTCCCCGGGACCGGGAGTCTACAACGGACCCCTGCATTTAAAAAAAAGTGTGCCCCGGGGAGATGGTGGTGCCTGGGACTTGGGGGGCCATGCCCACGAGGCCCCCCACCCTGAAATTCAGTGTGCCCCGGGGAGGTGGTGGTCCCCGGGGCAGTGTGGGGGGCAGGAGCCCCCCACACTTTTTCTTTAAATTGAAGGCCTGGGGAGGTGGCTGTCCCTGGGGATTGAGGGGCCAGCGAGGCCCCCGATCTTAATTACCAATGCCCCTGGAAGGTGGCAGTTCCCGGGGCTGTGGGGGGCCGTGTGCCCCCGCGCATAATAAACTAAGCCCCAGGGAGGTGGCAGTCCCCGGGCTGCGGGGGCCCATGAGGCCCCCGCACATTGATGAAACATTGCCCCCAGGACCTGGTCCACCCCCGGGGCTTAATTAAACAAAGCACGGGAGCCCACGCTTCTTTTTTTTTAATTTTTTCATCCGGATTTGCGCACCCAGTGTAAATTTGGCTGAAATTATTTTTAAAAAATTGTTTGGCCCTGGGGGTCCTTGTGGGACCCCCTGAGCAGGACTAGTGGGTCAGGGTGTTTCTACCCTGACCCCTTTTCTTGTTTATGGTTTTTTACCGAGTCACAAAATGGCTGCCAACACTTCCTGGTTAGGAGTGTTGACAGCCAATCAAAATCAAGCTCCTGCTCGAGAGGGTTAACAAATCCTCCTCGGCCCTCAGATATCGATATTTTTATGTTTTGAATTTCTCAGCAAATAATGACCGGATTTACACCATTTGAAAAAAAGATTGCTTTCTGAACCAAGAGCTACCTTTTTGCCAAATTTGGTGTAATTCTGCTCAGCATTTAAAGCTGTAGCCGTGTCTAAAATTCCTATGGAAATTAACAAGGGGAAAACCCGTTTTGGGACCCCCCCCACCTTTTTTCTCAGCCCCCGCATGACGAATCACCCCGAAACTTTCAAGACAGTAGCTGACCTGATAGATAAATAGACAGACAGACAGACTGATTGATTGAGTGATAGATAGATAGCTAGACTGACGGACGGACGGACGGACAGACAGACAGACAGACAGACAGACAGACAGACAGACAGACAGACAGACAGACAGACAGGCAGGCAGGCAGGCAGACAGACAGACAGACAGACAGACAGACAGACAGACAGACAGACAGACAGACAGACAGAGAGATAGATAGATAGATAGATAGATAGATAGATAGATAGATAGATAGATAGATAGATAGATAGATAGATAGATAGATAGATAGATAGATAGATAGATAGATAGATAGATAGATAGATAGATAGATAGATAGATAGATAGATAGATAGATAGATAGATAGATAGATAGATAGATAGATAGATAGATAGATAGATAGATAGATAGATAGATAGATAGATAGATAGATAGATAATCCCAAAGGCCTTGTTAGCCCTGTCGACGGTGGGCTTGGGGCACCTTAATATATATAATGTTCCTCACATCTCCATGGAAAAAAGATCTGTTCTTTCTCAGGGCAAAAGACCAGGATGGCTAAACTTTGCAACCATTTTCTCATTGGACCCACTACACAGAAGACAGATGCTGCCAGTGAGGCCACTCTTTGATGATCTTCTGTCAAGCGGTCTTGGCAACCGGGTGTTGCCGGCAAACTGCATGGAACGATTAACTGTAACCTTGTGCATTTCCCTGAAATGACTCTCTGTTAAGCGGTCACTTTAATCGTGGATTGTAGGTCCAATGCGAAATGCAGGAATGTTTGTTCAATGACCTGCACTCTTGATAATAAGAGAGAATCAAGATTCTCAGTCAGAGAGCACAGACCCCAGATCTTTTCCTATTGAGTACAATTAGAGTTCATTTTCCATTACCCCAAGGGAATATGAGGACTCTAAGAACCGTTCTTTGATCCCTCCTACAGAATACTAGAGGGAACTGTGAGGAAAAGATAATCCGCATAGTCCATTGTTAATATAATACAGCTAGCTGAGAGTTTCTTTTAGATTACCTGTGATACATCCATATTTATGGATATCTTTGCCCTAACTAGCTGGTGTCTCCCCTTCTTATTCTGTCCTGATGATGACCCCGGTTTAGATAATGGCACTAAGGGGTCGAAATGTTGACAAACAATTCTATGTGGACTAGTTTTCAATTTTGATTGTGTCAAATGACACTCGTACTAGAGTGTCCTTTAAAACAACATATTGTCACAATCAGTCACATGTATATATTTTGTATAAAACACAAGCACACTATTTAATCACTATACTCACTTTCACTGTGCCGTCAATTTACAGGAGCACCTTAGTATTTATTATTTTTTGAAAAATAAAAAAGTGAAAAATATGTATGTTTTGACATTTTGGCCTATAAATTAAATACATGCTTTGTTGAAATAGAATTTGTTTAAACTTTTTTATGTCATTATTGCTGTGGAAGTCCAAGGCTACACTACCCCCATGGGGACCACCTTTTCAGGTCTCGCCTGGCAAAAGCAGCGCATGCGCTGCCCTCACCATGGAGAGCACCTTTTGTAATCGATTCTCCCCAATGCTTGCATGCACGAGCCTGCATGGACAAAGATGGCTGCTCTCGTCAACTGTCCAATGCAGACAGCATGCGCGTGCCCCTACAGACTGTGGACAGTCTGACGCCATCTTGTGCTAAGCTTGCCATTGTCATTGCAACTCTTTACATATGATGTCCACACGCGCGCGCATGGTGGCGTGCTTTCGCTTTCACGCGCACGGCGGGACAAAGATGGTGTCGGGCTGTCCATACTCCTTCAGCGAAGCAGCTTCCTTTCCGGCATCGCTCTTCTGTCCTGGGCGTACTCTGATCTTCTTTGCGGGTGAAGGGAAGCCCCAGTTGTTAGAAGGTACCGGGCGCTTCCTCGGAACTCAAAGCTGCTTCCTCCCTGTTGACCGGCAACCCGCGACGGTGACTATGCTGCTACATTGGCAGTCTTCCCCGGTATGATTAATTAATTTAAAAACATACACTTACACACTACTTCTGACCCTCCAAAAACTCCCATCTATTAGTACTACTTGGCCATTACTGCCCTCGGTCAGAAGTCAGCGGTCATGTTGCTTGATGCTATTGTGAGAAATCGTCGTGATATACTGGACCTCTGTATGCATATTTTACCTCTGTAACACTACACCATTACCAGTATACGCTGCAGTGCGCCGTCGGCACCATGTCCATTCTCACAAAAGTTTCAATAAGAGCACCACACTGTGCCACTTCGATACTACACATATGAACCACGACCTCCACCCACTTTACCGTCAAATAGATTTGATATTACATATGGGGTGGCAGAGAGAAGGTGCTTTTGAGTGCACAGATGAAAGACAGATGGGGGAAGAGTGTGTGAGCACGAGTGGGGAGAGGCTAGAGAGACGGGGAAGATTGAGGGTGTATAGCTGTAGAGAGAAAAACAATCCAAAGGGAGAAAAGAGTGGGAGAGTAATGGGGAGAAATACAAAATGCAAGCCAGAAAGAGACCGAAAATATACAGGAAGGAGATATACAGCAATAAAGCAAGGGAATGCACAAAGACACTTCCCAAATGGGGATAGCCAACATTATGGAGGACACAGCATGGCCCGGAGGCACAAGATGGCAGATGAACCAGCAGGTGATTCCCCTACCTTGGGCCCGGCCTGCCATCTTATCCTACATGGAGTTTGCAAGGGGGAGGGGGTTTTCCCTCGGCCAGTGTTGTCGATAGGCCTAGCCAGAGGTCCACACAGGTAAAAGGTGTAGCCAGGCAAACATCGGACTATTTGCGTCCAGCCCTGCTTGCCGCAAAGACCGTTACCTCCTCACACCCTGAGAGTCGCAGTTTAGAAGCTACTGCATGTCGGGGAATCTCTTCTTTACTCGTCCAACCATCCCCGAAGTTAGTAGACTCCATTTGGTGTAAGTTTTTCATCTTATGTTATGTCAGGTTCCTTCTGTCACAGGTATAAAGTTGTTGCGAGCTGCAGTCGTCTTTAACTCTCCGTTTCTGCTTCAGGTAGATCTTATGTTTGTTATATTATTTTAAATTGTTATGTTATGCTTTTTGTCATATTACGGCGAGGTGAGTTAGTTTATGGTTGGCGGGGAAAATTAAGGTCCCCTTTGCATCTCAAATAAAGTTAGTTACAGAGGACACAAATGTCTCTAGACCTCAAAGGGGGTGCTTTCCTCAATTGTTAAGGATTCTGCAATTCTGCAGGGGTTGGACCAGTTGCTTTCTTGGTCCCTTACCCCACATTTCAGTTGAGCGCAGTTGGCGCTTCGGGACAGTGACTTTTGGGAATGTTTTTGGGATGGGTCTGCGCCAGGGGACCATGGCCACGTTGCCCAGACTAGCTCTCCAGCGGGTGTAAGGGGTGCCCCAGGGAGGGTTGCTCTGGGGTGAGCAGGCCTCCTGCACTACTATAAACAGCAAGGATTCCCATAAGAACAGTTGGGCTACTCACACCCTAAGTAGAGCCCCCAGAGGGGTTAGGAAGGTCTGAGGTATTGGGGGTGGAGTTGAAGGGTAAACCGTGAGTTCACTTAATGATTTTTGATGCACAGGAAAGTATAGCAGCTGTAGGTGACTCAATGTCGAGCGGACTATGTATTGCAGGGAAAAAACTGTGTTGCAACCTGTATATAAGAGTGCTATACGGTGATGATGTGAATTTGCATTTATGTTTACTTAATAAATACGGCTTCAAATTTTTATATCTCTAACCAAACAACAAAGTTTGGTCTCAGGCTGTCATTCGGAACGGCTGGGAGGTGTTTGTAGGGGGTGGTGATAGGAGGAGGCAATCTAGTGGACAAGGGGTGCAGCAGAGAAAGCCAGCAAGATTGTATATGTGCATGTGACTGAATCCACTAAGCCTTATAAAAGTTGTATTATGGTTGTGAGGAATTCGTCTATTTTGCTTTATTAACTTTGGGAGATTTAATTGGTTCAAAATCCATTTTCCTGGATTGTGAACCATTGCTTTGAGTAGGAAATGCCTTTCAAGAACAGTGAAATCACCAATGTGACACATTGTGTCCTGCCTAGTGATAGTAGCTCACATTCGTTTTCAGACCACAATTTTCTTTTTATTTAAAGTGTAGTGTCGTTAGTACTAAAGTATTTATGACTCCCACTGACGACTCAACAAGTGTACAGAAATAATTTATTCATGAACTAAACATTTTAATCACCAATGTTTCAAAATGTAGCTGGACGAAACTGCCTTGCAAATTTGAGGGAAAACAACTGCTTCTAAAATTGAGCTTCCGTACACACACCCGTGTGGACACCTGTTTGAGATGGTGGTTGGGGACAACCATCATTCCTTGGTGTCCTGACCAAGAACAAGCTCCTTCCTGCTGGACGGCTCACACCACCCTCAAACAGCCATCTAGGAGGGGGCAACCACAAATCTTAGACCTATCCCCGTACCCTGTAGACCGTAAGAATTGCAACTAGAGAGTCCAATGATATATCCCGCGCTCTCTGGCATGAGAGAGAGAGGCTAATAACCTCGGCCTCAAGCTGGGAAAGTTATGCAAATTATTACTCTTCTATATAAATTATTTTGCAAAGTTCAAACTTGCACAAACATAATCCCCCTCATATGATCAAAATTAAACACACAAAAAAACTCCCTATCCAGTCAAATGATAAAAGGCCGGGACAAGCAAGTTCAGCCAGCTGTTCGTGCGCCAAACACAGTCATATAAAGCGGAACTCCTGGGTGTGCAATAGGTCTCACCTTTAATTAAGTCAGCCATTTGCTTTGCTAGACAACACCATTAGCAAAGCAAATGGCTTTAACTTAATTAAATGCGAGACCTATTGCATTTTCAGTGCTTGTTGTTAATAAGTGTACAGCCCAGGTCCCTGGGTTACTGGGTTGTCCATTTTCTCTCTAATTCTGAGTGGGTCTGTGAGTGGGTGAATGAGTCTGTGAGTGGGTCTGTGAGTGGGTGCATTAGTGTCTTAGTGGGCCTGTGAGTGGATGAGTGAGAATATGAATGGGTCTGTGAGTGATTGCATCAGTGTCTGAATAAGTCTGTGAGTGGGTGTGTGAGTGTCTGAGTTGGTCTGAGAGCAGGTGCATAAGTGTCTGAGTGGGTTGGGGAATGGATATATGAGTCCCTGAGTGGGTCTGTGAGTGGGTGCACAAGTGTCTTAGTAAGTCTGTGAGTGGGTGTGTGAGAATATGAGTGGGTCTGTGAGTGGTTGCACAAGTTACTGAATGGACCTGTGAGTGGGTGCATGAATCTCTGAATGGGTGGGTGAGTGGGTGTGTGAGTGTCTGACTGGGTCTGTGAGTGGGTGTCTGAGTCACTGAGTGGGTCTGTGAGTGGGTACATGAGTGTCTGAGTGGGTCTGTGAATGGGTGCATGACATTGAGTGGGTGTGTGAGTGGGTCTGTGAGTAGGTGGATGTGTGTTTTTGTGGGTGTGTGAGTGGGTGTGTGAGAATATGGTTCTGAGAGTGGTTGCATGAGTGTTTGAATGGGTCGGTCACTGGGTGCATGAGTCTCTGAGTGGGTAAGCGAGTCTCTGAGTGGGCCTGTGAGAGAGTACCAGAGTGTCTGAATGGCTTTGTGAGTGGGTGTATTAGTCTCTGAGTGGGTCTGTGAATGGGTGCGTGAATGTCTGAGAGGGTATGTGACTGGGTGCATGAGTGTCTAAGTGCATGCATTTGTTGTGTGAGTGACTGTGTGAATGTATTTTTTTCTTTTTAATTCTGCAAGGTTCATGACTCAGCTGTGACACTACATGGGGGCAGAGCTGAGCATTGTGATGGTTCCTTGACTACATTCACGTGGGAAAAATAAGTTGGAGGACATTTTGATACTTATAAGGGGTCCATACCAGTAGTTTCTGATGGTATTCCTCCATCCAGGTTGTCATTGGATTTGTTTTCAGTTTTTCGTAATGATCTTTGTTGCCTAGTTGTCTATTGGCTTCTTTTATGTGGCTCTCACGATTTTGGATAACGATGTTCCCACCTCTATCTGAGGCTTTTATTTTTATACTTTGATCTTCTCTTCAATCTTTTAATATATTGTGTTCCTCTGATGTTAAATTCCATGATTTCTTTTTGGTTTTATTTTTTTTTTGTTGGTATTGCCAGGGTTGTTGATTGACATTTTGTTGATTTCTTCTACCATGATCTCATGGAATAGGTCAATCTTATATATATATGTAAGAGTCCAGGTAATTAATAATAGGTTATCTACTACCCTTTATAGAAAACCTACGGCAGGCAATATACTCCTTCACGCCTCCAGCGCGCATCCGCCTCATCTTATCAAAAGCATCCCATATGGGGAGATGCTTCGTATCAGACGGATATGTAGCGAGGAGGTGGACTGCAATATAAAACAGAAGGAAAGTCGAAGTAGGTTCCTTGATAGGGGATACAGCTCAGATGTGATCGAGCCAGCCATTGCCAAGTCCAAATCTTTGGCTAGACAAGATCTGTTGAAATACAAGGAAAAACAGACTGGCCAGGATTGGAGAGAGGAACCCACAAGGTTGATTCTTGGTTTATCGCGTCAAGAAAAACAAATTAGGGCAATAGTAAGGAAGAACTGGCCCATTGTGAAGGACGACCCAGTGATTGGGGGGTTACTACCTAATTATCCATCAGTAACCTTTAGGAAAGCCAACAGTATGGGTATGTCGCTAATTAGAAGCAACCTTGAAGTGAAAGGAAAGGGTTCATGGCTCATGGCAAGGAAAGGTTTCTATAAATGCTCTGTATGCAAGGCGTGCCAATATGGTGTTAACACCACGACCTACACAACAGCATTTGGCTCCAGAATTTGCTAAATAAGTCAACATCTTACATGCAAATCTGACTTTGCGGTGTATGTGCTTACCTGCAGTTGTAATTTGAAATATGTAGGCAGCACAAAATTACCAGCGCATAAAAGGATTCACCAACATATTCGTGCTATTTGCAACAATGATGAGAGCTATCCTGTTGCTAGGCATTTTAAGACCAGCCATAATAGCGATCCAAAACATCTGAGATATTATGTTATTGAAGCCATACCTCCCCAGAAAAGAGGAGGTGACAGAGAATCAAAATTGAGGAGGTTGGAAACAACTTATATCCTGCAATTTGATTCTAAGTACCCCAGGGGGTTGAATACTAGCGAAGATTTATATACTTTCTTATGATGAAGTGGGCTAACTTATTAGTGAAGGGAGCTTTATGGAGTCTTATGATATGACGAATGTCGATTGGTTCCACCTTGCATGAATTTTTATCTTGTAAATTTTAGGATAGTATTTATATATTTATGATATTTAAGGATTGATTTTAGGATTCATTATTGGAAAGTGTTTTCTCATGCTTCAATGTATATTTTGTGATTTTCTGATGGATTTACCTATAACATTGGTTATATTTATTATTGTCCTGGAACCTTTAGCACTTTAGAAATTGATGCAATTTGCACAAACCTTATCCGCTCATAGCAGAGGTGGTGTCTACCACATGCGCTGCTTTGGACTGATAATTGTAGGATGATGTGGTAGACAATGTGAGCCCGTTAAGGAGTTGAGCTTTAAGGAGGTCACCTTACTGGAATCCGGAACTGTTAAGTGTGTTTAAGTCTTTTATGGGATTCACTTGGAATTGTATTGCACTGATTTTTTTAAAACACTTTATTAGGTTTATTATACATTGTATATTTAAATGTATATTTATGCCTTTTGAGATTTGGAAGGGCTGGGGTTTTTTAGTGGTCATGTTTGCACATTTATGTATTGTAATAATGGCCATTGGATACAGCTATTATGGAAGTGTTTCTCCTATGTCCATGATTATGCTATCTGCACTTGCACTTTAAAAAGAGAGGAAAATTGCCAATGAGTTGTCATGTGATCAAGGGCGGAATCGCCCGAAACGCGTAATGGTGGAATTGGCTGAATAAAGAATATGCACAGGATTCTTGGGTCCACGCTCGTTTGTTCTTGAGGAAGAGAAGTGAAGGCGAGTTGGAGCAATATATATATATATATATATATATCCAACAAAAGACCCCTCCAACAAGAGACCAGAGGACACAGCGGGGAGCTTTCGGGAATTCCTTTTAATGACTGCTAGCGTGGCATAATGCATTTCGGTTTATACCTTCCTCAGATGCCGGTTGCTGCTCAAGGTCGCTCCTCCTCTCTCCCTTATATCATGCACGACCCTCCCAATGGCGGGAGGCTAGCTGACTCCGCCTTGTTGATTACAGCTGCAGTTTGAAATATGTCAACTGCATCCCCTAACATGCAATGTTCCGGTAAGTTCCTTTGGCGGTGCCATGATGTTACGCTAAAATTAGTGCTATAATGTCAGGCAAGGGAGGGGATTTCATATTGTGGAGAAATCTTGAAATAAAAGTCCAAGGTTCCCTTGAGACCCCAACGTTCCAGCCCCAAAGTACAAAGTCAAACCTGGCCATGAAGAACGGGTACAATGATCGTGCTTCCCCGTGTAATCACGGGCTGTACCAGACAGTGGCCGCTTGCCTTGCTGGACCATGAGGCGGTCCTGTAGAATCCGATACCTCGGAGGAAAAAGAGCTGCCACATTGCAAATATCCACAGGACACAAAGCGGGACGGGTCCTCTTTAACGCTATCGGCAAACGCGTGAAAATATCCAACAAATATATATATATATATATATATATATATTAAGCTCCAAAACTTCACCCCCTGCAGGAAATGAAGGGACCGCACTCCAAACGAAGTGAAACTCGGTAATTTATGGGACCAAGAAGGAACACAGGACGTTAATATATATATTACTCCGGGATGCCAAAGCAAGCTGTTCTCCACCTCACACCTCGCAATGCTGGTGCCAGCGACAGCTAAGTCTCTGTCAATTCACAAAAACTCCAATCCTGTTGAAGGATGAAAAGCGGCACAATAATTTATCTCACTCCAGTTTATTCATTCAGTAGATTACCACACATTTCAGCTATCATGTACCCTTTGTGAAGTTAAGATTACAAGCCCCACAGTAAACAAAATAAGCGCTAGCGTTCATAGACATAGAAAATATATCCACATCCTGTATTCTGAATATCATAAAGCCGTCCTAAAACGTTTAGATACATTTAGATACACTGGCATTTTAACTTTTCATTATAAATCATACTTGTTGTCAACTCCAATTGAAAAATCATTACGTTCCACATAGCATGTACAAAATAGATAACATATAGCTCGAGTTAAGATAACATACAGCTCGACCTCATACCTGTTAACGAACATAAAAGACATATATAATGCTGCTGGGAAAAATTGGTAAATGTCGTAATATTTTATAATCGCAGTGTTGCTGAGAGGAATTGATATTCTAGAGCTAATAGTAATCAAAGTAAAAGAAGGATACAGAACAGCTTCGGCAGGACTTGTCATGCTATAATACTCAGTACGATATTAACATAGAAAAAATACCGCACAGCCAAGTTAAATCTCGTCACCTCATTTCATTTCATTTCATTTGGAGATGAATCAAAGTACAAAACAAATATATTACATCAAATCAGATTGAAAAGCAGTACATAAAAAAATGTAAAAGCACAATAATAACAGTAATTTAAAACTATAAAATCGCACAGTTCTATATTCTAAAAAATAAAATTAGATATCATAGATCACTGAAATGGCCAAAGCTAAGTTGGAAGCAAGAAAAGATAACATTTTATGCTAGATGGGACAGATGCTCTCTCTGTACTTAGCAATTGAAAAAACTATAAATTGGGGATGTATCCGCTCGGCAAATTCTCAGTGCTACCCAGTAGTGTTGAACACCTAGATAACGACATACAGGAACTATCCTTCACCTACATTGTTTAATGTATTTCAGGCAGAAAGACAATAGATGATTTATCATTTCCTCTGCCTTTCCACATGCAGGGCAAAATCTTGTACCCCCCAAGATTGGCTTTCCATTTAGCAGTATCTGTACCTAAAGGTAGATTACCCAACCTGAACCCAATGTATAGTGCTTTTGTAAAAGGTGGATATATTTCCTCCATAAATTTCTCAAAAGAAGAGAATGGCTTAAACTCAATAAATGATTTGATCAGTTTCCTCAAACCTGCATGGTGGGACAGTTCGGAATCTTTATGTTCCCAGCAGGTAACCTTCAGCTTTTTATTGCAGGTAAAGAAATAGTGTATGAATCTATCCAATACTCTTGCAGACCTAATGAATACCAGGTCTGATTGCCAAGGCTGGCCACGGCAGCTTGTGTCTCTCTATAGTGGGCCAACTTAGGAGTTGCCCAAACTCGAAACCAATACAAAATCGGTCTCAGGCGAATTAATTGATCTTTGGTCTGTATTGCTAGGTCATATTTAAAAACTAGAGGGGAACTTTGGGGCATTTTGAGCACCATTATCAAAACGTTATTCTCTGCCACTTTCAGAGCATCTGGTTTAACGTGTCCCCACAGTTCAGCACAATAGTTAGCAGCAGCCACAGCTTTGGCCCTCCAAAATTCAAGAATAGGGGAGACTGGGTCAATGGGGGATATGTTTGTGAATTTAAATTGATCTGCTGCTCTGTGTTTCAAAATGAGAGTACTTTGGTGACTTGAGTTGCCCAAGAATTAGTATAGGACAAAGGAATACCAAGGTAATCTAACTGTTCTCCTTCTAGAACTATTGATCCTCTGAAACCTCTATGTGGATGAATGGCCATACATTTGGTTTCAATTTCATTTATTTTAAGGCCATAGTCCCAACAAAAGAGACTGAACTTGTTCAAGAGGATCTCTAGACCTTTTGGAGTCTTAGATATCAAAAACATCATCTGCAAACAACAAAGCTGTTATCTTGATTCCCCCAAGAAACAGGGAATTATTGTCGCAGGTCAACAAGTAATCTATATAACCACTAATACACAACAAGAACAGAATAGGGGTATGTACGCAACCTTGCCTTATTCCCTTATCAACCCCAAAGGGATCAGTAGATTCCCCTTTAGTTCCCCAAGGGACTTGAGTGAAGTTATTGCAATGAAGCCACATGATAATGGTAAGAAGGGTTGGGTAACCCAAGGTTTCTAAGAATGTGCCACAGTCTATCCCAAGGGACCATATCAAATGCCGCTTTGAGATCTACAAATACAGCATAAAGACTGCCCGTACCTAACCAAGTCCACCTCTTTCCACCTTACCATTTAAACCTACAAAACTGGTTGACAGTACATCACCTCAATATATTGCTATATTACGGCTGTTTGCAACAATCGATAGGCTGTGCATATAGGGGCATGCAATATTCCACAAAGCATGGAGCCATGGTAACTCGTGAATTGTGCAAGTAAAAGATCAAAAAGAAAAGTGCAAATTAACACCACATGTTAGCAAATACCCAAAATACCTAGGACCTCCCAGTTGGGGGTTAAAAAGTGAACACCCTCTAGTATGTACATTGCATCAATCACTAATATAGCGATATAATATATATATCCCTATATGCTACACATTATATACTCATTACTGGGGACTCACCAAACACAATGTTGGGGGCTGCGAGGGAGGCCCAGGGTCCCTACGGCACCAGCCGGCTCCGTGCATGGTGCATGAGCCGGATTTGCTGCTGCACAGAGGGAGCATCTGCATTTATGCTCCTCCCTCCGGGTGAGAGCAATGCGTGATCTGGTTCCCTGCCCGCATCAGTGTGGGCAGGGAAACAGATCACAAATATTCTCCCCACCAGTGAGAGCAGTTTTAAAACCTCATATTTCCCGGCCTGCCCCAGTGCGGAGAGGAAAACTACTCTGCTCTGGAGGTGAGCTCCCCAGGACACAGTAAGTGAGCTGGCCCCAGTAAATGTGGTTCCTGGGCCACTATATGCTCAGGGAGGGGAGCTGCACACCCACCCTCCCTTCTGTTTTCAGTAACTTCCATGGGAGATAGGTCCCCAGTACCATTTTAAGGTTTGGGGAGGATGGATACATGGCCCTCTCCACTTTTTCATACAGGTTGGCCCTGGGGATGTGGTTCCAGGGGCCTAAGTAGGCCCAGGAGGGGGGCTGCACATCCCCCTCTCTATTGGTAATTATTTGGCCAGTGGGCATGGGGTCCCCGGAGGCTTCCTAGGCTCAAAAAGGGGGCAAATAGCTTTCCTCCCCCCAAAAAACATGATTCACCCCCCCCCGGCCCTGGCCAACTTTAGGGGTGTTTAATAAAACAAGCATGTGGGTCCATACTTGTATCTTTGCTTTAAAATTTCATTTCAGATCCTCCATAAATTTATGGTATAATTAGTTTTAAAAATATTTTTAGGAGGAGCCTAGCGCGCAACCAAGATGGCCGCGTAGGTGCGAGGCTCCCGAGGACCTCCGCGACCTCCTGAATTAATCCTGGCGATATCCTGTCCTTGTTGAGGGGACTGTGTTGGGGAACCGGAGCTGAGGCGCCACCCGTTTTTTGGGCTCGAATCGGACCCCGAACGCCGGTGGGAGCGTCGATCGAAGGTTGCGGCCTTCTCCTCGCCGGCCCCCCGGATTGGAGTAGTGGGGCGATCCGGGGACAAAGTGAATAACAGCGGCGAGCGGGGCTGGGCGACTGGCGTACCCCGCACTTTCACTTTCGCTTTTGCGCCCTCCTAGCTCTCAAGCCGGGTCGGGCTGCGGAGCGGGGTGCGGTGGCCTTGTCCAGGAGCCCGGCTGACCCGCCGGCGGTGGGTTGACCCGCGGTTCGGTGGTCGCCCCTGCCCCCCCCCTGGCACCCGTGACTTGGTATAGCGGCCCGTTTGGGGAGCTTGGCACGACGGTGGAAGAGCCAGCATGTCCACCAAACAAGATGGCGACCGGGCGAAGGTGAAGACGACCCGCCGTGGCACGGCGCACCAGGCCAACAGTATGGACCGCTACACGCTTCAGAAGGGTTCTCCGGAGACATCGCGTGCATCCCCGGTGGGCCCGACGGAGGCATCTGCTCATCCGGTGGATCTGACCCTCCGGGACGTCATGGGCGCCATCGCAGAGATGAAGGCCTCGGTGGACCAGCGTTTCGACACCTTAGCGCAAAAAATAGACTCGGTCCTTGTGGATGTGAGCCTTGTGAGGGCAGACTTGTCCAAAACAAACGACCGAGTCGACTCCCTGGCCCACACCACAACGAGCCTCACGACAGACGTGGTGGCCCTCCAGAAGGAGGTGCGCCGGCTTGGCCAGGCGAGCGCCCTGATGGACCGGCGATTGGAGGACTCCGAGGGTCGGGCCCGGAGGAATAATGTCCGTATTGTGGGGGTCCCGGAGGGACGAGAGGCGGAGGCGGCGGATCTTTTCGTGGAAGATTTGATCCTGACCCATCTCCAGCCCCGGGGGCTGAGTAAGCTTTTTGCGGTGGAGCGTGCTCACCGGGTCCCCGGGGGCAGACCTAAGACTGGTGCCCCGCCGCGGCCGCTCATCGCCCGGATTTTTAATTTTCGGGACAGAGATGCTATCCTCCAGACCTCCAGGCAACAGGGACCGGTCAAGCTTGACAACATGGAGATACATTTCTACCCAGACTTTACTCCGGCGGTCCAGAAGCAGCGACAGAGCTTTCTTGGGGTTAAACGTCGCCTAAGGGACCTGAACCTCAAGTACTCAATGCTCTTTCCAGCCAAGCTGAGGGTAGAGGTGGATGGTCGCACGCACTTCTTCGACCGGCCCGAGGCGGCTGGGGACTGGCTGGACACTCTGCCTGGAGATCGGGGCCGGGGGGGCGGGGGGGGCGCGGCTGGCGAGGAGGGCCCGCCGGATCAGAATTGAGGGGTGACTGAATAGGCCTTGCTCTGGACGTTGTTCCTTCACCATTTATTGATTGCGTATGTTCCCCTCCTATGGAGGTTGCGTGGGGTCTGTTGGGGGCTTCCCTCCTCCTCTGGGGGACTAGTTAGTATTTTAGCTATGGGGCGACAGGCACACTGCACTTTGGGGGGGCTGTCTGGGCTCATGCAGGGGTGCAGGGAGGGGGGAGTTCTGTTGGGACCGGGGGGTGGGGGGGGTGTGTTGTTTGTTAGCACCGCAGGGCAAACCCGCTACTATGTTGTTGTTATTAGGATGCTCGATGGGGGACGACCGATTGATTCGACGTATGATGGGGGGTAGGGATTTGACTGTGTTGTCATGGAATGTTAACGGCCTGGGGGATAGGATTAAGCGTGGTGTGGTCCTGCAGTACTTAAAACGTATTTCACCAGATGTTGTCTTCCTGCAGGAGACGCACCTTATAGGTAACTCCTTTCATGCAATGAATCGGCGGGGATATCGTTTGGTGGCACATTCTGGCTTCACCTCGGGCTCGCGGGGGGTGGGTATTATGATCAAGAACTCGCTCCCGTTGGAGATTGATGAGGTGCGCCATGATGAGAGGGGACGCTACACGGTTCTGGTGGGAAGAATGGAGGGTAGAGTGTTTATCTTTATATCAGTGTACGTCCCGCCTGGGTTACAAGCCACCACATTCGCGGACCTGGGGCGCCTCCTTCTGGACCTTCCGAGTGGCCTGCTGGTGGTTGGAGGGGACTTTAATGCGGTAGCCTCTGGGTCTATGGATCGCCATCCCCCTAGGGACCTCCCCCGGGCACAGGCGTGGCTGCCCGGCCTTCTGGACACGCTGGGCCTGGTGGATTGCTGGCGATTAAAGCATCCCGCATTGCGACAGTACACCTTCCACTTGGGTGCCCATGGTAGCCTCTCGCGGCTTGATTACATCCTTGTCCCGGCGGCCCATGCAGGGAGGGTGGGGGAGGTGCGCCATCTAGCGCGGGGTATCTCAGACCACTCCCCATTGTTGTTGCATTTCGATGTCTTCCCGAGGGGGGATGGCAGGGTGGCCCCAATCAATGCATGGTATTTGCGCGACCCCACCATTCGTGCCGATTTGATCAAATCCTTACAGCGATATTTCGACGAGAATGTGGGGTCGGTCTCTTCCGCCATCTCCCTGTGGGAGGCTTTCAAGGTAGTCCTTAGAGGGGAGGCCCTCTCCTTTATCTCCCATGCCCGGCGGCTCGAGCGGGAGGAGGTGACCCGGGTAGAGGCCGAGATTGCAGAACTGGAGGGTGACCTGGGGAGCGGGGTAACAGACGCCAAGTTGCATGTTCTACACCTAAAGCAGGCGGCCTATCGGGCCCTCGTCACGGAGGCGGCCAGGGGCCTCAGTAGAGAGCAGCAGGGGCGATTGTATGATGTGGGGGATAAGGCTGGCAAATTGATTGCGTGGTTGGATAAGAGGGAGAGAGCGAGCCGCGTGGTGCCTTTGATTGAGAGTGTTGATGGTGCGTGTGTCACCGAGCCGGAAGCCATTGTCTCCTGCTTCGCGGATTATTTCCGCGAAGTCTACTCCCCGGTTTCCCCCTGCTCGGAGGAAGATTCCCATGCCCTGCTTCGGGACATCGCACTGCCCTCCCTAACGGTGGAGGACAGGGATTCGCTGGACGCCCCTCCCACCGCGGACGAAATTGCCTTGGCTATTCGCTCGGTTGCATCCGGCAAGGCCATGGGCCCCAATGGTATTCCCATCGAGCTCTACAAGCTACGCCCGGATGTGTTGGCGCCCCACCTGCGCGCGATGTTCCTGGCGGCCCACTCGCAGGGTTCCCTCCCGCCGGACCAGCGCCTGGCCACAAGGAGGGGAAGCCCCGTGAACGGGTCACATCCTATAGGCCGATTTCGCTTTTGAACGCGGAGCCCAAAATCCTTGCCAAGGTGTTGGCCAACCGGTTGGTTGGCGTGGTGGGCGACCTGGTCCACCAAGACCAATCTGGCTTTATACCGCACCGCAACACGGCGCTCAATCTGCGGCGCTTGCACGGGGTGCTCGCGCGTGTCCCATTTGTGCGGGAGCCGGCCATCTTGGCGTCCTTGGACGCCACCATGGCGTTTGATACGCTTGAATGGCCATACATCTGGGCGATGCTGGCGAAATTCGGGTTCGGCCCGGGTTTCATTAGCTGGGTCAAATTGCTATATTCGGGCCCATTGGCGCAGGTGGTAGTGAATGGGCGAGTCTCGGCCCCATTCGCGCTGGGGAGGGGTACGCGACAGGGTTGCCCCCTGTCGCCTCTCCTGTTCGCCCTGGCCCTGGAGCCCCTGGCGGAGTGGCTGCGGTGGCACCCTTCTATCCGTGGTCTCCGCTGGACCCCCGAGCATGAGGACCGTGTGTCCCTCTACGCTGACGACATCCTTCTGTATCTCGCCTCCCCGCGTAAATCACTGATCGTCCTGGTTGATGTTTTGCGCTCATTCGGTCGCAACTCAGGCCTGGTCATCAACTGGGCGAAATCCTGTGTCTATGTGCTTTCCGGGGAGGCTCCGGCCCTACCACGGGACTGTCCGATCCAGATTGCCTCCCAAGGTTTTCGGTACCTGGGTATCTATATCACACTTGACCCGGAGGCCCGCTATGAGCGGAATTTGCTGCCCCCCCTCCAGCGCTTGAGGGAGGACGTGGTGCGCTGGCGGCGTCTGCCGCTCTCGCCGCTCGGCCGAGCGGCTTTGTTCAAAATGATGTCCCTGCCGCGATTCCTCTACGCCCTCCAGAATACTATGGACTTGGTCCCGGCACGCTATTTCCGTGAGGTGGAGGGCCTCCAGCGGCGCCTGTTCTGGGACGGGAGGCCGCGCATTGCTCTGGCTAAATTGACGCTCCCGTGGTACGATGGGGGGATCGCCCTCCCGGACA
Source organism: Triturus cristatus (assembly GCF_964204655.1). Taxonomy (NCBI): domain Eukaryota; kingdom Metazoa; phylum Chordata; class Amphibia; order Caudata; family Salamandridae; genus Triturus; species Triturus cristatus. The sequence continues at coordinate 451,811,780 of NC_140586.1, read as the reverse complement.
TTAAACGGTATTACTGGGCCTCCCAACTAGCTGCAATTAATCATGGCCTTTATGGGCCCGCCTTGAACCCGGCATTTGAGATGGATAAAATGCTCCTACCCGGTGGCGATTACAATCGCGCGCTCTACTCTGGCGCGCCCGACTCCCGTTTGACGGGACCGACGCGTGTTATGGTGCGTGTCTGGCACGCGGCTAATGCAGCTATGGGGTGGAAGGACCGTTTGACCCGGGCGTCACCGCTGTATGCGTCTGAGAGGTTGGGCTCCCTATGGACGTCGAAGGGCTTCGAGAAGTGGGACACGATAGGAATCAGCACGGTGGGAGATCTCTGGACGAGGGGGGGATTCAAAACTTTTGAGACGCTGCAGGCGGAGTTTCAGCTGCAGGGCAGTGAGTACTTTCGGTACCTACAAGTCCGCCATGCGCTGGGCTCCGTCTTCCCGGACGTCGCATCCATTCCGGAGTCTTCCCCCCTGGAGGACAGAGTGCTGGACGGCCATGTACCGGACAGCACGATCTCCCTCATATACAAAAAACTGATCAACGATAGATCGTGCCTGCTGACTAGTCTCCGCGAGGCCTGGGTTGCCGACGGGCTGGAGCTGGACGACGAGGATTGGATTTCCGCGGTGGCCTCTCCGAAAGAGGTGGCCATCCCGGCTCGCCTTCGTTTCGTCCAGCTCAAGATCCTTCACCGGGTTTACGTGACGGGGCCAAGGCTTCTGCGTATGGGTTTTGCTGGTGACGGACTGTGTAAGCGTGGCTGTGGTGCGCTGGCGACTTTCATGCATATACTATGGGAGTGCCCGAAGGTGGAGCGATTCTGGCGTGGTGTGCATGAGGTCCTGCGTGTGGTTACGCGTGTCGCGCTGCTGCCTGAAGCGAGGAGATGCTTGCTGAATGTATGGGAACCGAATGACTATTCGGTCCCGCAGACGCGGTGGGTGACTCTGGGATACATGATAGCTAAGCGTGACATTGCTCAATTGTGGGGATCCCAGAGGCCCCCTGCGGTGTCGGCCTGGAAAGAGCATATGGATTGGTGTATGTTTCGTGAAAAGGTGGTGTATGTGGCGAGGGGTAAGCCTGGGGCGTGGGTGAAACTCTGGGGCCCCTGGAACGCCTACCGCGGGGGTATTTGTGAGCCACCACTGCTACCGGCTGCCTCGCCTGCTCCGTCTCCCTAGACGGCCCCCCCCCCTCGGCCGCGGGCGCGCGGTCCCCCAGTCCCTGGCCTACTCCCATTCCCCTCCTCAGAGTTCTGCTGCTGGTTTGGATCCCCCACTTATGGAGCACGTGCTGTCACTTTGGATCTCGGGTTGCCTTGCGGGTGTGGTTTTTTGGTGTTGTTTATTTCAAGAAAAGGGAACCGTACTGTGGGCTTGGAGCTGTGTGGCCTGCACCATTGATTACTCCTGTTTCACTGCTCTGCACTGCCGAGAGACTTTTACTGTATGTATGCAATATGCTTTTGTTATTCTAGCGGCCGGCCGGGTGGTTGTAGGCCCATACCTGTAACTTTTACAACCTGCAATAAACGGTTTAAAAAAAAAAAAAAAAAAAAAATATTTTTAGCCCCAGGCATAGGTGGTCAGGGTATCCATACCCTGCAAACTATGTCTTTGTTTCGCATCTTTTAAGACTTGGGACTGAGTCCTAAGATGGCTGCCATCACTTGCTGGTTGAGGTGGTTGCAGCCAATCAAATTTAGCATTAATTGCTTAAACACTTCACACAACATGTTCAACCAAGGGTATCCTGGTGCTGAAGAACTGATTGTGTGTTACATAACTCAATGGTACTCATTTTATCGACGTGGGAAGGAAGAAAGGGTGAGTGGACCCATCTGGATTAAAATCTGTGACCACAAGGTCAAACAAGGCTCCTATTGTAGAAGCATTAGTCCACTATGCCACCAGACCCGGATTTAGACCAAAATCACAAAAAGCACACTTTCTGGACCAAGATCTAGTTTTCTGCCAAATTTGGTGTAAATCTATTCAGCGGTTTGGAATGTAGCTGGATCTAAAGTGTCTGTGGCAAAATGAATGGAGAAAATGCGTTTTAAGACACCCTCTTTTTTTCTTAGACACTGCTTGATGGACCACCCCAGAACTTTCCATGTGCAAACTAGTCAAGAAGTGGCACTTTTTAGGAAAGTTATGTGGAGATTTGGCAAATGGCACCAAAGTTATTAGCAACGCAATAAAATGCATTTATTATGGAAACATGATCTTAACTATATTTACCCAGTTGTGACTGCCACTATTTATATATATAATATCTCTGTCCCTGATGAGTACCCTGAAACTACTCACTGTTCACGTTTTATCATCAGACCAAACAAATTCCAAATCACAAAAATGACAAATATCAATCTTTTTTAAAAACCCTGCGGAGTAGTGGAATAATCATAGTGTGAGAGCAACAACTGAGCCTGAGACTAACTAGATTGTCTGGTGTTGCAGCAGGCAAGGATATCTGCTTTATGTAAATTCACAGGACTACTTAGCTATGTAATCAATGCAAGACAGTGGCAATGCTTTTCATTGACTCTAAAAAGAAGAGTGAACCAACTATAGAAATTTCTTGAACATCTGTTAAAGGTATGAGCGAATATTTGATTTTTTATGGGATATAGTACTGTGTGACCTCCAAAACTGATATTCCTATTCTTTTGATAATTCGCCATGGGAACACCATTAACGATGCAAGTATTTACCCAAAACTTTTCAGTAAATGCAAACCCTAGAATTTTAAAAATACCATTGGAAGCCCTAGGATGGTTGTGTGGATTAGAATGGCCACTGAGCCGAGGGACAAGCATTCAGACAGTAGTTCTTCAACAAAAGTTGTCATTGCCTTCTCAGTATCTTCTTCACTTCGGAACAAACCCTTGAAATTCTCAGATGAGTTTGCATTTGACACGACTGGTTTCTGGCATGCAGAGGTCTGCATCAGGAGGCCTTATTATGATCGAACAGCATCACGCCCCCTTTTTCGCAGTGACAGAAAATGTTTTTCCTGGATTCTAGGCTACTTTGCTTGGATTTACCTACGGGACCTGTTTAATTTCTTTTTAAGTTTTGTTTTCTGGCAGACAGCTAAATTGTCCTGTTTAATTGCTGTGGTGAAATGAGTCTCAATTATGTGAAGCAGGCATGCAGCTGTAGTTAAGGGGGGGATTTGTTAGTGCTGAATTGAATAAGAGGGAGAATACAATCTCACTTAATACATTCTTAGGTTTTCTTTTCTCCTTCACCAAGATATTTTGGCATACAGTTTCTTTAAAAAAATAAATCTAATGCACTACAGAGGAAAGCAACATGAAGCAATCTCTCTCTAAAATACAGCACGGTGAAAGCAGCAACAAATTCGGCACCACTGACCAAGTAGTCTACTTGAAAAGAAATGAAACAAGCAAGAAAGGAATTTTTCAATAATATCCTATCCCCAGGCATTATGGGCCGCTGCCAAGGCATTCACAATGAAGAAATGTAGTCAGGATTCAGGAAGTAAAAAGACCTTGATGGCAGGACACCTGCAATCTGCAACTGTCTAGCTCTAGGTGGCAACTTAGCTGCTTCGGGGAGGCTCTGCAGAATGTATGCTACTGGAATATTGAGTTTTAAATATCGCGGTAGAGAACATTTACAACAAAAATATGATTAGTATATATTGGAATATATCATTTATATAGGTATGTAAGTATAGGTTGAATATATCTATCTAGCTATCTATCTGTTGTTCTGTCTGTCTGTCTGTCTATAATAGGTGAGGTCATAAGCAGTGCACGATAGGGGACAGGTTATCGTTAGGTCACTATAAATAACTGCCATATTTCTGAAGTTTTAGGATTCCTTTTTACCATTGACTCATGTCTCATTCCAGCACCTAAATATATCATTTTAACCGCTGTTTTTTTTCTGTGCATTTTTTTTTTTTCTTTATATAAGTTAAGGTCTTAGCACCTCACCTCACTTAACTATGGCGTCCTTTTAACATTTTAACCTTTGTTTTTCAGATATACACACACACACATGCACACACACACACACACACACATAGATAGCTGTTTGATAAGCAACTGAGGACAGGGGTAGACTGAGTTAACAGAAGTGGAAAGGGGATGCTGTATTTATACATACCTCTTGCTTATACTCTTTTAGCCTGTACATAATGCCTCAAATAATTAACCAGCCATACCGCCCCTCGTGTTTTTAACCTGCTGGTTTCATATGTGAATTAACATTTCAATGATCATTTAGTTCCCCACAAAAGGCTATACGTTCAACAGCTTCTATTCCAGCGTTTTAGAGGGACTCATTGTTGTCTTGATTATAAAATGATAGCACTCTAGTTATTCATTAGTACTCTGTGGTGACACTCCATTTGATTACTAGGGAGGTAACTGACAGGCTGCTGCTGGTGTTGGAAACACGTTTCACTCTGCTTGTCAGATTACTTTACTAAAATAGATGAGGAAGATATTTGAGAACTCATCAAAAAAGTATCCTTATTTTCGATTTTTAGAGCTCTAACCATACTTTATATTGACAAAAAGATAGCGGATCCCAAGCTGGTCTTCCTTCATAATCGAGCTCATGATGTGTCACAGGAATTGTGGCACGTTGCTAGCTCTAAGCAGATGGTGGCAAGACCAGGGCTCTCTATCTAGAGTCTGACTCATATAATATCTTAAAGGCACATTACCCAAACCGTACAATAACAAATTGTACCATCACTTATAAATTATAATGCTGTTTCAAATTGGTGCCGGTGAGTAGGAAAATGAAGAAGGGGACAGAGAGGGAAGAAGTTTGTAGCAGAAAGAAATGAAGTGAGCAAGATTCTATTACAACACTAACGGTAAATAAAAATGACATAATGTTACCCACACTCTGTATGTGTAAATCACATTAGTACATTGGTATTCACATAATATTGACCAGTATCCAAAATGCACGTTTGTTTGAAGAAATTAACAATGGTTCAAAGTGCAGTTTATTGTATATACTTTATTCTGTATTCTTCATATTAAATGTAATTGATTGCAACCAAAGATAGCGTCTATCATTAAAGCCAACACATTTGGTTCTCTTAGAACCTATTCAGGTCTACAAAAATGTACACAATCAAACAGATAGTAAGTTTATGCACATAGAAGCTAAAAGTCACAGAGTTCTGGCAGCCACTGAGGATGTCTCCAAATTTGTATAGAATAAGGCAACATCCACAATGGCAAGAAAAGGGAAACTGAAAATATACCTAACAGAGTACATGATTAGTTCCAAACTATTAATGAATTTCACTGTCAGACATTAAAGACCTTGTCGCAACTGCGCATAAAGGGCCCATACATTGAATGATGTCACAATAGTTTTTCCTCCCAACCAAATGTCATCAAGTAAAGAGACATTTTAACACCTCTTGTTATTAGTACCAATTAGTGACCCAAATTCCTAAAAGGATAAGCTTTTTCTTTTCACTTTAATTATCTATTAGATGGACCTAGTGCATAAATTGTAGCTCTTGTGCAAAAAGTGCTTTGCCCTCCAGGGGCCCAAGTGTTTTTACAGATAAGGCTGCAAATTTTACAGCATGATCATTCATTTAGATGTGGGTGGGAATCTTTGTAAATGAGGGAATCCTTTCTTTTCCCTTTACAGAAGCTTGAATAAAGGCAAAGTCACCTATCAGGAATACGCTGAATTTTATTCATCCATGAGGTGGTTGACAATTTAGTGCACCCTCTGGGATGATGGCCCAAAAAACTACCTGCGGACATAGAAGGACCTGGCTCTCCCACCAAAATGTGTCCAGTGGTGAGCACTCCAGCACCACTTCAGGGCCCTCATGTAGAAAAATTCAATTTAAGTAATTATAAATTGTGACAAATAACGAGTCGCAATTTGTTATTCCTCAAATCGAATGTACAAAATAGATTTGTTAGTAGTGGGCACAATTTGCGCACCGTCTTCTATTGAACCCATAGTTATTTTGAGTACCGACCTTTGTATCAATAGGTTGGTTGTCAAAATACCGATTCATAGTGGGTCGCAATTCAACCTAATGCATTAATATGCATGAGGTATGCCGTACATTGAGACCCACTACGTTTGGCTGCAATCACAGGCATGGCGGCCTGCTGGAATAAGCAGGCCACCAGGTCTGTGAGTGCTTGGAAATAAAGCAGTGTTTTTTGACAGAACCTTTTTTATGAGCTGGCGTGGTCTCCTGCACCACGGCTCTCCCGGACCATAGCGTACTTATAAAAAAATGCATTTGTGAACATTCACAAACGGGATGGGGTCACCTGTGGACCCCTTCCTATTTGCGAATGGCTTATGACCTTCTTTGAGGAGGTGGTAAATATTAATGTTTTGTGACAGAATTTTGTTTGCAAAATATTAATAAATCCTTAAAGGAATCGCTATTTAGTATTTACAAGAAACACACTTCTCAAGCACCTTCCAAATACCTATTCCGTGTCTATTCCAAAACCCATATAGTGATTTTGAAAGATTCGTTACCATATTACAGAATCACTAATTGGGTTTGGTAAATTTAAAAATACCATTTTGTGGTCGAAAGACTCTGACTTTACGAATTGGAAACTTACGGTTAGATGGCATGATACATGAGGGCCCAGGATATCAAACTATTTGTAAGATTATTCAGCACTATCCCATTTGCACACACCGCAGCTGATAGCACACCTCCTCTGCATCGTTATTTCACAATATTTCCCTGGAGGGGGGTGAAAATGAAAGAACATTTTCTAGCATTTCTGTACAGTGATACAAAATATATATCCATGGTCCTGTACATGATACACACCATAAGACTTCCATTGACCAACAGATTTCATTGGAGAACCAGCACATGAACGCAGCCGCGGCCCGTGCAGGTAAGAGCAGTGGGGCTGTGGGGCCAGGTTAGGCAAGGATTCGACAGATGACCATTGAGGGACAATTAAATAAGTAAAAAAATACATTAAAAAAAAATCATCATTCTGTTGCCAGGTCATTTTCCTAGTTGGCTTCAGACTATGGGGCTGCTTTGAGCTGAATGGGCTGTTATGATAACACCAAGAAAGACTGCATTGCCCATTTTAGTTGAGGCCTCCTGTAGCGTGAGGCTGGTTTGAACGTTTTTGGCAGGGATGAATTTGGCCGACCCAGATCACGGATCATTTTCAAATGGCAAGTGTTTAGTGGCTTGACGAAAATGAAAATTAGACATTCTCCAGTTTGCAATGTTAGAGGTATTCAGCTTCAGTAATCTGATTTACTGGTGGTGTTTGGGATGGCAGTCATTGTGCAAAGGCAACAAGTAAGCTGAAGGATGGACTAACCTGGCAATCCACTGTACAATATGATGTGAGACACAGAGCACCTTGCTGTTGTGTTCAATTTTCGCAATCTAACAAAATATAGAAAAATGTGCCACAGAATGTTTAGGTCTTACACCTTCCACTAGTGCCACCTTTACATTAAATCAAAACAGACTGTCACAGAGGACTAGACAGGGATCCTGCACGGAACATTGAAGGAAGGACCCTGGTGGAAGATCACATAAGTCGGTTTGTCGGGCATACATATCATTTTTAAAGCATTATCATGTAAAATATTAGCACCTTTATACCTAGAAAATAATGCACTAAGTAATTACGATCTGTGCATCTTGTTAATGATGGCTGATAATATAAGTGTCATTATAATACATTCAGTTAATTTATTTTCAATTAAAAATGTACCGAAGTGATACAAACAATTCCAAGTATTTTTTTATAATATACGGATGTTACTAATTATGTATAGCTTTTATGTCAAACCAAATAAACATATTTATTAATAGAATTTGAAGAACCTTTGGAGGACGACAAGGGAGTGAATTTGAGTGATGCCCTTAATATCAGAAGGAGGCAGAGAAGTGGAAGAAACAGCAAACCACACATCAGGAAGCAAATAAACAGCGAAAGGAGATAATTACACTAAAGTGCCAAAAACTGTGGTCGAACAGCAACCGAAAACAAACACGGGAACAGTAAGCACAGCTCCACGGACGAGTAAAGTCATGCCATAGCAGCACATCTGTTGGAAGCCTTCTGGGGCAAAAGGCTGGCACCAGAGGGAGCAGAGATCAGCGCTGCCATTTAGTTGAATCTAACTTCCTGTCGGAGCCTCTTGATTGCTGTATCTTCCAGGGCCAAATAAAGAGAGCTGCTGGCATCCGCTCATCGGCGACGCTTCATTAGGTAACATCATAACATCTGCAGGTGGGGGAACCTTCACATCTGTTTAGTCATAAGCTGCGAGCATCTGCAATCAGGCGGCCCTCTGCAAACTAGTTACCGACCTCAAGAGATAACAGAAGAGCGCATCACACGTGCTGCGACGTGATGCTACGTACAGCAGCGTCTCGCGAGCACCTACATACGCATCACTCCAAATCATGTCTTTGTGCATTACAAATGCTAACGTGTGCGCTTCATTTGAAAAGAGTAATGAATGTAAATAACATATTATGCCAATATCTAAACTTAGTCGCTATTCATTTGTGTTAATTACATGTAACTAAGTGTTCGTGTTATAATTGTAGGAACGTTCTCAGGGCCTTTGGGAATTGTGACATTTAGCTAATTGCATTGTGATTATATCAGAGCACATCATTGCTGTTTAAAATAGTGGACCAGCCAGGTATTTTTTCAGCTATTCAAAGAAAGATCCTTAATTTAAGTAAATATTCTTGTCTTTTTTTATGTGTTTAAACTTCAGATTAGTTCTACAGTGTTCACTATGGATGAATTTCTGTCTAACGGTTCAATAGCCGATTTCAGAAATGTAGATTCTTTGGCAAATTTTCTGTTGCAAAGAATTGGGCCAGACTATGATTTTACATTTCTTGCAATTTACCATTGTTTGACATATTCTTGTGTTACATGTGGACATATCAAGAATTGAAAAATGAGAATGGTTATAAATGGCACAGGTCTTGATAAAAAGTCAGCGGCAAAGACTTGTCAAGCGTATAACCACTGTTGTATAGGATTGCCACTTTAACCAAGCATTGCATCTCATGAGCCCCAGCAAACTGTGGCAAAAGAACTGTTCCATCACATCAAATTTATTTCGTACACTCTATTTCGAAAGAAATTTATAGTTTTGCTGTGCGAATGAGAGGGTGGTGTCCAGTGCTTAATTTGTGCTAGTGCTGGCTGGTGTTCAGCACCAACACTTATTTGTCAACATAGGCACTTATTTCTGGCCGTCACCACACAGAGGCGCTGTCTATTTATTTTGCAGAAGAGCACATCAGCAGGTCGTTTTGAGCTTCAATACACTCTGCATTTGGCAAAATTAGGAGGGTGTGCAAGCTGTGGGGACCTCCCATGAAGTACTTTGGGCCCTGGCACTTATTTAATTAAGCACTAGTGTTTTCCTTAACAGGTGACCCATGAGTCCACTGCCTGCATGATCACAGACTGTCACACTGATCACTGCCTCCAAGACTTACTGGGAGTGCCATGCCTGCAGGTAGAAAGCTGTTTACACTCTTCACTAGTTTTGTACAGTTTGCCCGATTTTCCCCCCTGAAACTCAGACTATGTGACATGATGCTGTAGGGAGTGCCTCCATTAATGAAGACAATCGCCCACACATTTAATATGGACCTTAAAATCTGCAACACAGCGGCTGTTTAGTTACATATTGGGAGACCAGACATCCCTGATTAGCAGGGGCAGTCCCTGTTTTTCGTGAATTATCACAGCAGATTTCAGTAAATGTACAGGATTTCAGAGAGGAATCTGGAGGGACGCGAGATTTCAGGTGTTCAACTGCGGGATTGGTTAGCAGCCCTTATCAGAAACCACCAGAAAGTAATTTCATTGACACAGATGCTACTGTGTGTGAACGGTTACATTTTATTACCCCTTAGAGCCTCTTTGTCTGTGTTTTCAATGTTGGGGAGCAATGTCAATTAAGTCATGCTGTGCCTATCGGCCGATGCAAATTTGTAGTCTTACTTCTATGTTTGTGGAATGTACAGTTTATTGGTTTCCACAATCTAGTCACCCTAGTTACATATTGCATTTTTTGTCTTTATTTAGAAACTGCGACCTATCTTATTAAGAATGTTCCACTATAAAGAATCACTGAGTGCCATGCAAAGTACATCTACACCGCCGTCACCGCGATGAAGTGTACCGAATGTTCATGGAACAAATTGGTGTAGTCGATAGTCCAAAACAGTAGATGGTCAAGATGTAAAACTGTGCACAGCAGCATACAGTTTGGAATAGAGGAGTGTCTTTCCAACCATTTGGCCACATCTGCTTTAACCTGCAAGTGAAAGGGAGGTGGACTGCGGGGGCGTGGAAGGAGAATCATCAGCTATTTGATTGGAAACAGCAAGCTTTGCCAATGGTTAACCAGAAGCTCCTATGTCACTTCATTGATGTTCACAGAGAAGGGTTTTGCATGGCCCTATCGAAGCATGTGGATGGTAAACAAGTGACTAGTAATGAGGGGCGTGTCAGGTATTCAGTGCTGATGTTAAGCTACATACTTCAGGACGGTTACTAATTACATCTTTTCTTCTAACGTTGTCCCTTTGTAGTTTGACAAGTGCGTGTAGACTTCAAATCCCCTTTTTTAGGTCTCAGCTAGCGTAGGCTGCGCACATGCGCAGTCTCGCTGGCGAGATTTTATGTTTTTGGGTAGCTTTCACTAGCGGGGTTTAAGCCCCGCCCCCTTTTTCCATTGGCTGGCGTCACCGTTTATGCTAAACAGTGGGCAGCCATTGGAAAAGAGCTTCCAGTGACGTACACTTTTCTCTTTCAGAGCCGTCCCACTTGAACTGGCTCTTCTGAATTCCTGCTGGCATAAAATGTTTCTTATCTTCTTTATGGGGCGAAACAGATGGCCCCATAAAGAAGATAATAAACCTTTTACGCCAGCAGGGCAGTCCGTCCAAGTGGGACGGCTCCAAAAGAGAAAAGTCTCTGTCGAGGACAGGCACACGCAGCAAACTCCATCCTGGGCGTCCTCGTCGACTTTCACCCCGGTCATTCGGAAATTGCGGTACAGTGAGGTGCGGAAGCCCACGGCTTCACTTTTTCTTTTTTGCGCATTTGGTTCTCACTCACTGATTCTGCAAAAGTCATATCTCTGTAACATTTCCTTTCCAAACTGAAATAAGGAATGAGATGTAAAGGTGCCTTCCCGTATGATGGGAGTCCTCTCCCCCCTTCTCCCCCCAGCTCAGTGTTAAAGTTAGAAAATAAATGATCGCGGTGTCCTGCAAGAGAAACTTTAATTTCTCTGGCACGGCGTGCAGGCCCTTCAAAGGCTCCGGAGTGGGCACCAGCCCATGGGGGTCCTACGCCATGTGCTGAAACAGCTGCTCCGAGGCGGCTGGGCAGACGCAGGCCCAAACAAAGGGAGGAAAGAGGGTGAAAACAACACACACATGGCCCCTTCCCAGGCCGAGCTGCTGTTCACCCCTGTCCAGGGGCGCTTCAACGCCCTTCATTGGAAACTCAAAGTAGCCCCCCAAACAAAATAAGCAGCAAAAAAAATACAGCCCGAAAACTCAAAGCGAATATCACACGCTCCGGCGGGCCGTAATGCCCCGCTAAAGCCTGACCCGAGAATTATTATCAAGGGGCCGTTTAGCCTGGTTTTTAGGGGTGGGGACGTCTCTCCCCCTTTTTTTAATTAAACAAAGTAACTTTCCCAGCGGATTAAGGGAAAGGATAAAGGTGTGATAACATTTTAGGAAATTGTTACCCTACCTGAAAAAAGACTTTTCTTCCCGGACAGTGGGGGAAACATCAAGGGGCTGTCTACTGTAAACACCCCCCTGCGGGTGACGTGGCGTTTCCAGCTGGCTGGCTCTTTTGAGTAGTGCATGGTTCTCATAGTGCAGCATGGCCATCCCCGACGTTGTAAGAAGTGTTCCCTCGGAGGACGAGGTGTCCCCTCCGACCAACAACAGAGGCGAGCATTTGTTGGTTTGTTTCTTGTATTAGTTAGATTACCACAGTCCATATCGAGCGTTTGATTGATTAGTAATGCCTGCCGGTCAGAGTCAATCGAAGGCAGCGGTAAAGCTAAATATGCGCTTGAGACAATCTAAGGCTGGGCGGCCAAAACGGGGCACTTTGGGCCCGATTCACAGAACTAACTTAAGACAAAATCCTAAACTTATTACCATTTTGGTATTCACAGAAGGCACTTACTCATTTTGGTATTCACAGAAGGCACTTACTCATTTCGGTATTCACAGAAGTTAGGAGTCCTAACTTTAGGACTCCTAAATGCCTTCTGTGAATACCGAAAGTCTTAAAATTAGGATTTTTCACAGTTTAGTAGTAGTATAGTTAGGACTCCTAACTTTAGGACTCCTAAATGCCTTCTGTGAATACCGAAAGTCTTAAAATTAGGATTTTTCTCAATTTAGTAGTCCTAAATTTAGGACTCCTAACTTTAGGACTCCTAAATGTCTTCTGTGAATACCGAAAGCCTTAAAATTAGGATTGTTCTCAGTTTAGGAGTCCTAAGGTTAGGACTCCTAACTTTACAACTACTAAAAGTTGGGGAACAAGGATCGAGCATCGGCTTAGGCTCAACATCCCGTGATTCTGGGCAAATCACTTAATCTCCCTACCAACAAGCATTAAAAATGCAATAGGTCTCGCCTTTGATTAAGTTAAAGCCATTTGCTTTGCTATAGAATACCATTAGCAAAGCAAATGGCTTTAACTTAATCAAAGGCGAGACCTATTGCATTTTCAATGCTTGTTTGTGTAAGCACACATGGCACCCTGAACGCCTAAAGTAAAATATATACATTCATATATACCCATGCATTCTTTACAAGTACACCTGGATCGCAATAGGGGTAAAATTCTATTCCCTACCCTTTCCAAATAAAAACAGACAAAAATTGAAGAGCAGATTCCATCAGGCAATTGTTGTGCAATGAAATGAACAAACTAAATGGAATTAAATGAGCTGTGTCTATTGATTGAGAAAAAAATATCTCCGTTTCTTTAACCAGGTAAAATCCCTTATTTAATCCGCTTGATGTATTTTCGAATTTCTTCAACTGAAAATTATGGGTGCTTCAAGGACTTCTTGCACCAAGCAGCAGAATGATCTAAAAACCAGAAAGATAGTAATGTCTGCTGCTTAGGTCTTTTCATCCATCATTCGGTGAAAATAGCACTTTTTCATTTTCAGCAGTTTTATTTCCTTCAGATTTATATATTTATGGGGCCGAGACAATACAACTTTTAATGCGATCAGACATTCTCTAAATTCTGGTTCCTTCTTTATTTTTATGATTTTTCCTAAGCTTACATTCTTTAAACATAGAATAATCATTTCTTTCTGAAAAAAAAACGCTCTTCAGATGTAACTTGCATTTGGAATAAAATCAGTAGCTTTTTAGAGTTACATTAAAAATAAGCAAATATATAGCTTCATGATATTTTGCAATGTAAAAAAGAGCATTGGCAAAGTCAATACGTCTGGCCTCAGCAAGCTGGTGTGGTAACTACTTTTTACTTTTATTGCAAGGTTATTCCAAAAATGAAAAAGAAAACAAGAAAAACACCTTCCTCAATTCGTGGTGCGTCTAATTTTTCAATAAATATTACTAGTTTAAAAAATGAATTATAACAACCATTATGGGGGCTTCCTAGAAGGAAGGTGTACTTCAATTTTGTTTAATAAAAACCTTTTAATGTTTGATACAAAACATATGATTCTTGTAGACACAAAGAAATTATACTCTTAGGGGGATATTCTCAAGAACGTGTGATAACTATTGCAAAATTTGCTTAACACAACTTTGCACATCTCAGTCTATCACGGGAAAAGAACGCCGTGTTAACGTTGTATTCTCAACCCTGCGGCACCATGCGATAGTCTCACGATAACGTGCCAAATGACGCGACGCCGAAAAACCGCGAAACACGAACGCGAAAAGAGTTGAGATGTGGCCAATCTTGTTACAAAAATCAGCGATAACCAGCGACAGACCTGCAATTCCGGAAAATGCACTATAAAAGAAAAACAACAAAAAAGACCCCAAAAAATAAACTACGTAGCACCATGGATGCACCCGGACCGAGTGCAGAGGAGAACGCAAACCCCACAAGCCCCACAGATGACCAGCAAGGAACCTCGGGTCGAGGACGGCCAAGGAGAAGAGGAAGAAGAAGACGCGGTTCAGTCCGCAGCAAAACAGGATCATTGTTACGATGCAGCGCACGCTACGAAATTCATTTTATTTATTTAATTGTTTACTTACCTCCAATTATCCATATTCCGGTTTTTAGTACCCCGCCACCCTACCCCTCCCCCGCCCCGCCTGTCCGCCCCACGGAACTCCCTCCATGGGCCGCGGCTGGGTGGTACATATCTGACCCCAAAATAAGCCTTGTATGTCACAAATGACAGCCTATATGCAATTAAGTGGGACACATGTGAGACGCTGTTGTGTGGGATTCCGTACTATTCCTGACACACAGAAATGGCATTTCGAATACGTGACACCCCAAACAGCATCTCTGTACAGAGGTGACACACCCAAAACCTATTCCAAATTTTCGAGATCGTGAGCACTACATGTTGCTCTTACACTTGTCAGAGTGATGTGCCTGTACACAGGAGTGACAGACACTCAGGGAATGTGTGTTTGAAAGAATTTATTTGCACATGCTGTGCCTGTGCTCATTCTGTACTGACCCATGACTGCTAAGGACTGTGACAATGTGACGTGCTCATGTGAAGAAATTGTCAATGATGGTGTTCCTACGGGCTATTCCTGCTGCAGCAAAAGTGGGGTGTGGTCCACATGCCTCATCTTCCTCATCATCATCCGGTGCATCTGGCACTTGTAGCCATGGGCCATTGGTGCGTACACATATGTTGTGCAACACACAACATGCAACGATCATCTTGCACACGATGTCTGGGCTGTACAGGAGCCTTCCACCTGTGATATCCAGGCACCTGAAACGTGACTTCAACGCACCAAATGTGTGTTCCATGATGCCCCTAGTGCATTTGTGGGCCGCCTTGTACTGCCTCTGGGCCTGTGTGTTCGGGGCTCGGAGGGGTGTCATCATCAAAGGGCAGAGTGCATATCCTTGGTCACCTGTGACAGTGCAGAGAGACATGAGTCAATAGTTGGTTCAGCATGATGTGTTGGCAGGCTCACTGGTTCATTGCTGTGTGATATGTGTGTCTTAGAGATTCCTGTTTGACATGTACTGCTTGTAGCAAATGAGTGGCATCAATGTGTATTACGTAGCCTCACTGCTGCTACTCCCTCCCCACAAGCCTATCTACAACTGTGCGCAGCGCGGTTGCATCACTTGCACTCCTATGGCACACCATTGTCATGCCTGTCTGCGCATGTCCACAAGCCTGACAACGACACTGTGATGTTGTGCATTGAATGTGGGCGGCCACGTGTGTAGGCCTATGGTAAGGACAGGGCGGAAACAGATATAGAGTTCATGGCTGGCTAAACTTGCGATGCGGTTGAGGGTAGACCTTTGGCTTATGCTGCGGTAATGGCAACACACACAACAGTTGGCATGTATGATCCCGGACCCTGAGCGGGCTTGCGCTCCCTCATTTACCCCTTCAGCCGAGCCCACACTCCGGGGGCATGATAACATTGCAACATTGTCAACAAAAGGAGGGATAGGTGGGTAAGTTTAACGAGGTCCAGTGTACATACCCAAGCGACCGGTAAGACAAAAAGGGTACAAAGTTCCTCAGGTCATTGAAGAAGAAGTTGTGATTTCAGCAAAAAAGTGTCGTATGTCATGGAAAGGGGGAGACCCTTTAGTTGGAACTAGGGCCCTCACACACCCAGCAAGCTAGGTGTCATGCTTCATCATTTGAGCCTGCCCCTCGTCAGGTCGGCGCTGCAATTCCTGACGGGTAAGGGGCCCTAGAATGTGTAGATGTGGTGTAAGAATAAAATAGGTACTGTTAGTCCACAAAAAATGTATTTAATGGAGTGGTAAACAGCCTAGTTAAAAGAAATGGAAAACGTGAGGTGGGGATAGCTACTAGTGGTTATGACGCTAGTTGTGTATGCCCTACTCTCAAAAGGATCCTTTTGAGAGTAGGGCATACACAACTAGCGTCATAACCACTAGTAGCTATCCCCACCTCACGTTTTCCATTTCTTTTAACTAGGCTGTTTACCACTCCATTAAATACATTTTTTGTGGACTAACAGTACCTATTTTATTCTTACACCACATCTACACATTCTAGGGCCCCTTACCCCCACAGCACCCTTCGGCAGGAACAGAAGATCCCCGCCAAAGAGCCCCAGTATTGGGAGCCCGTCAGGAATTGCAGCGCCGACCTGACGAGGGGCAGGCTCAAATGATGAAGCATGACACCTAGCTTGCTGGGTGTGTGAGGGCCCTAGTTCCAACTAAAGGGTCTCCCCCTTTCCATGACATACAACACTTTTTTGCTGAAATCACAACTTCTTCTTCAATGACCTGAGGAACTTTGTACCCTTTTTGTCTAACATTGCAACATTGTCAATTGAGGGACAGGTGGTGCCGACACCACAACAGAGACACACGCATTAGTTACTGCCTTGGCAAGGCCATAACTTAATCATGCCCAGAGCCCCGGGTCCCTCATGCATACAAAATGACCACACGGACCCACTTAGACAGTTTGCGGAACTGGCTACGGGCACGTGCGCCTGGCCCCTTTTATTGCCAGGGTCACATGTACAGTGGCGCCTGTGCTGGATGGATGTGGGGTGAGTGTAAGCCAGCCCTCATGGAGTGGTTGCTGCTGGCAACAACTTGAACAGTGATCACTATTTTAAGCGGAAACCAAAAACACCAACGTAACACAAACAAGTGTGAAGCATCGTGGTGGTAGCTGGAGCAAGTACAAAGGTCACCCAACATGCAATCAGAAGAGTCCGTGAGTTGAAGTGCATTGATGTTAGGGCACCAGAGCTGAGCGTGCTCATGTTAAGTGATTGTCTAGGGTTGTGTTCCTTTGGGATATTCCTGCTGCAGATGCAGTGAGGTGTGTTACACCTGCCTCATCTTCCCCATCATCGTCCCAGGTCTTCCCCACTGCCTGAGGGGACATTGCTGTGTGAGCTGTCCACAGAACAAAACTCAATCAGAAAGGGCCCATGAGTTGTGGTGCACTGAGTCAGTGGCACATGAAGAGCTGAGCAGGGTATCAAGCTGATGATGGCATCCACGACAAGTGTGAGCAACTCTGGTAGTCTGGCTGTGGGACTCTTTTGACTCTGGCAGCAATTGTTTGGAGGTGGTCCTTGCGGTGGTGGCGTATGCCTCCTGTGGTGATGCGTCTTCCGGCCAGGTCAGGACTCGATTTGATGTGTGAACCCTGGTGGACCGCAGTTGAGGCCAGTGGCAGTGGTCAGCGCAGGGCCACAGACACATGGCGTTGAGGACCCCCTGGCCATCAACTCAGAGGCCATCAAATATTCAATCAGACATGACGTGATTTGAGCTGCACAGAGTTAATGGACCCGGTTGCAGTGTGGCCGGCACGGGCACACCCGCAAGGGACGGTGACTTGTGGTGCACTGCGGTAGGGCCACGAGAGCGGAGCGGGTCCTCGTCGATGTCCAAGGTGAATATCGCGGAGTGTTTCCAGGGACAGTGGAAGCTGTTCTTCCAGGGCATGATGCAGAGGGCAGTACCAAGCAGAAACAGGCAATATGGAGGAGATGAATACTACAGACTCCTTTTTACCACCAAGTCAGTATCAGCTACATGATGATGAAGACAACCCCGAGGCCATATACTCATATGCCACCCAAGTCCAACCTGAGAGTGTCCATGACTTTCGGGGCACAGAGTCAGTGGCACCAGAGCTGGAAGGGGATGCAGTCTGCGATGATGCCTGTACAATTATGTAGACTCTGCAATGGACAAGTCAAGACTCAGTTCCAAATGTGTGACCTACAGGACTGCAGTGTAGTCCAGAGGCGGCGCTCAGCATGGGCCCACAGCCACGTGTCATCGGCTTGCGTTGCACAGAGTTAGTGGCACCAGAGCAGTTGTTGGTAGTGTCCGATCACCTCAGTAACGAAGATCCTTTTTTCCCCCGGACTGAAGCAAGTCTTCCTCTTACTCCTCTCCTTGCGTGCAATATTATGAACTCTGCCATACAGAAATAAAGACTCAGTTCCAAAAGTGTGTCCTACTCCACCGCAGTGTAGGCCGAAGGCAGTAGTCAGCAAGGGACCACAGACAGTTGTCGTTCGGATGCTATGCACAGAGTTGGTGGCACCACATCGAAGGGAGTACAGTGATATAAACAAAGCCATAAAGTGTGTACTCTGCCATTGCATAATCAAGTCCCAGTTTCAAATGTGTGACCTACTTGACCGCTCTGTAGGCCGGTGGAGTACGTCAACGAGAAAGGAATGCGGCCGGCCTGTCTCGGGGAGGACAGCAATGGTCTGAGGAGGCTGCCAAGGTCGCTGGGACTCGGGCTTGGAGCTTGCACAGGCACGTGGTGGGCCCTCTTTGACACACACCGGTGTCAGAAGGTGAGCGCTGTGGCCTGGTTGCGCAAGGGCGGCCAAGACGGGTCTAGGGACCTGTGGCCGGTGGTGCAGCAGGCGCACATGGTTGCAGGCACCGCCGCGCACGGAGTCGGCCTATTGGCGTGCGGGGAGGCACCGCCCTAGCAGTCACGTTGGCCATTCTGGAAGAGAACCACGCCCAGAGCTACAGGCTTTTTATTCACACCCAGGCCACTCAGCTCACGCTTACAGGGGGGATATGATGAGCTACTTTCCGCAGTCTTCCCTGCTGCCTGGGGTAACATGGTTGCGTCCACTGTTCACTACACTCCAAACACTAGCAGTATATGTCGACATGGGCATGTCTGTGGTCTGCATACAACGAAAGGGCCAGCGCATCCACGCCACACCTGGCTTTGTGAACATTCTCATTCATGTTATGTTATGTAATGTTATGTTATGTTATGTTAAGTGCAATTTATAGAGCGCACTCACACCGAAGGCTTCCTGGCGCTTTGAGACAGGGTGAGTGAAGGAGGAAGCGTGAATGGCAAGGTTTTAACCAAGAGGAGGGAAGAGGTGGGTTTTAAGCAATTTCCTGAAGTTAAGGAGAGGGGGGGTAAATTTGATGGAAAGGGGGAGGAGATTCCAAAGCCCTGGAGCCAGGTGGGAGAAGCGGCGGCCACTGAATTTCTTGGTTTTGGCTTTGGGGGTGACTAGTAGATGACGGTGGGCTGATCGAAGATTGCGCGTTGGTTGATGAGGAGTAATTAAAGATTTGATAAACGCAGGACCGGGACAGTAAAGGGCCTTGAATGTGAGGCAGGCCACTTTAAAAGTTGCCCTTTGGCCTATTGGGAGCCAGTGTAATCGGTGAAGTAAAGGTTTGGCCGATAGCCATCTGGAGGTTTCGTGAATGAGTCGGGCCGCTTGGTTCTGGACTACCTGAAGGCGGTGTAACAGGGATTGTGGGAGACTATAGTAGAGGGAGTTGGAGAAGTCCAGCCGGGAAAGCACAAGTGCGATGACTACTTGGGTAAGTGCGGCGGACGGAAGTAGATGGCGGACTTTGCGAATCTTCCGGAGCTGGTACATGCAGGATGAGATTACCGCACCCACTTGGGATTTGAGGGACAGTTCGGCGTCGATAATCACTCCCAGACTCTTCACTGATTTGACCGGGACTGGGGGGGGGGGGGCCGAGCTCCGCGGGCCAGAACTGCAGGCCCCAATGGGCATGACTAAGTCCAGGAAGGAGGAGCTCCGTTTTCCCGGGGTTTAACTTAAGTTGGTTTTGGTTCATCCAATGCTGGATATGGATCATAGCTACGTGAAAAGTTTTGATGGCAAGGGGTGAATTAAGTGGGAGGATAAGCTGTAAGTCATCGGCGTAGTTATAGACGATGATGTCCCATTTCTGGAGAGAGTGGATCAAGGGCTGGAGATATAAGTTGAATAGCATCGGTGAGAGGGAGGAGCCCTGGGGGACTCCACAGGTCGTGGGGGTTTTTGCTGCAGTGTAGGGGCCTAGGCGAACAGCCTAAGTTCTGCCTGTTAGGAAGGACTCAATCCACTTGAAAGCGGGACCCTGGATGCCTGCCTGTCCGACACGGTGGAGAAGAATGTTATGGTTCACCGTGTCGAACGCAGCCGACAGATCCAGGAGCACGGGGGCTTGGGGAGACCCCGCGTCCGCATTCCTCCTCAGTGTGTCCAGGACTGCCAAGATGACGGCCTCAGTGGAGTGGGCAGGTCTGAAGCCGGCTTGGTTGGGATCAAGGTGACAGGAGGATTCAATAAATATTTGACAGGCATCGGGTGATGTGGGCCTCCATTAATTTCGAAAACTAGGAAAGGAGGGAAATGGGGCGATAGTTCGACGGTTCCAGGGGGTCGGCGCCAGGTTTCTTGAGGAGGGGCACAAGAATCGCCTCCTTGAAAGAGCTAGGAACGATGCCACTGCTGAGTGAGCCATTCAGCAGGGGAAGAATACAGTCAGGTAGATTGATGCAGATACTCCGCAGGACAGATGGCGGACAGCAATCGTTAGGGGAGCCGGATTTCACGCGAGTGGCGAGTTCCGCTAATGAGATGGGGTTCAGGGTGGGGAAAGTGGACAAGGTAGAGGTAGAGGTATTGTGGGTGGAGGTGTCCAATGGATGTAACTGGGGTAGGAGAGGCATAGAGTTTTTGATTTTTGTGATCTTTTCCACAAAAAAGAGGTTGAGGGTGTCACATGCCTCTTGAGTAGGGGTCTGGGCGGGGAGGGTTCTATCATAAGTGGTGAGCTCGTTCATCACTTTGAATGCCTCCTTAGATTTGTTGGGCGCAGACGAAATCCTGTTGAAAAAGTGTTCCCTTTTAGCTAGGGTGATAGCGGCTTTGTATACTCTGCGCGCAGACATGTAAGGCTGCCTGGCTGTGTTGGAGTAATCACGTCTCCAGGTACGCTCCAGCTGGCGTGTTTTTAGTTTTTACTGTTTAAGGTCATCAGAAAACCACCTGTGGGAGTTGTGATGCCTAGTGCGGGGGAATTTGGTCAGGGGGGCAAAGAGGTCACTGGCCGACTTCAGCCAGGAACCGATGTCGTGTTCTATTCCTTCCACATTATCAGAGGGATTGAAGACTGGGCGGGTGTCCGCAAGAGTGGTGAGGAAGCCCTGAGAGTCGTGTGTATTCCATTTTCGAGAGGAGCCGCCAGCCATCAAAGGAGCAGGGGTTCGGCCGACGACGGTGATGGTAGTGTCTACCAAGTAATGGTCAGACCAGACACAGGGGGAAATGGCTGGCTGGGTCAGAGCCAGATTGCAGGTCCAAATCTGGTCCAGAATGTGGCCCTTGATGTGTGTGGATTGGGTAACCTGTTGATTGAGGTTCAAGCTGTTGAGAGTCTCGAAGAGCTCTGTGGCATGGGGACCGGTGTTAATGTCGTTAAACCAATAGTTTAGGTCGCCGAAAAGGGCGAAACTGGGGTGCTGCGTGAGTAGATTGGAGAGTTGTTCACTCAGGATGGTTGGGAAAGATGGCATAGAGTGTGGGGGCTGGTACAGGAGGAGGAAGGTAAGGACGCCGGTATCAGTCTCCACGCTGATGAGTAAGTTATCCACCTCAGGAAGTGGAAGGGAGAAAAAGGAGAGTGATTTCAGACGTTTGGATATGATGGCTGCCTCCCCACCCCCGGGCCGGTCGCAGGGACGATCGGCATGAAGGATATAGTAGTCGGGGGGGAGGGCCGCCAGAATGTCTGGGAGAGACTCTGATGTTAACCATGTTTCCGTGAGCAGAAGTATGTCGGGGCTGCTGTCAGTCAACAGGATGAAAATATCTGCATAGTGCTTTACTAGCGAGCGGGTGTTCAAATATAACACCCTGATGGGCGTTGTGTTCCTGGATGGGTTGATTGGGGGTGTGCTGCGCTCGTCCGCTGCGCGTCCGAAAGAAGCACATTATTTATGGGGGTGGAGAGGCGGCGTCGGGGGGCGTGGCCTCACAGAGGGGCGTGGCCTCCGTCCTCGCCGAGATGGCGGTTGGAGAGAAGTTTGTAGTTCAGGGGCTGAAGCAGCGCTAGATCCACTGCGCGACAGCAAGTAGGTACAGGTGGGTACCTGGTGCAACAAGGTAAAGTGACAATAGTTAACAGAAGAAAGTTTTTAAAATAGTTAAAAAACGCTCTCGGCTTCCGCCTCAAGAGCTCTCGTCTGTCTCAGGGTCACTTGCCTCCTTCACACATGCATGGTTCCCACCTCATCCCACATTCTGCTATTGTGTGGCTGAGGTGCCATGCCGTTGATGGCTCGTGTACATGGCTTGCCCAGGTCACCACAGTGAGTTGTGCTGTCGTGTCTGGTAGGTGGGCATGTTGTTTGGCATGTTGTGTGTGAGTTTGTAATGTGTGCATTCCCAGAATTGTGAGTTGCATGATTGTGGAGTTGAGGTGTGTGGTGTGTTCATTGGAAGTGCTATTCTCGGGGCGAACTGTTGGCATTAAATGATGGTAAGTGCCAAATACCTGCCCTACTGCTCGATTATATTACTACTGGCCCTAATTGCTGCTTAGCCTGCGGATTAGAAACCATTTATGTGCCGGTAGAAGCTACTGGTTGCCACTTGGATAAAGCTAATATTTGCCTCAGGATTAACTCCGGAAATGCAGCTGACACACAAACTAAAAGCTTCAGTACTGGAAAGTTTGCTAATAGTATCACGCAGAAAATATCTAATGTAATGAACTGTATCTTACGAAACACTAGATCTATGCCAAAGCATAAATACGAATTGGAATATTCAATTTCAAACGCTAGCCCAGATCTGATATTTCTCACCGAAATGTGGGTATCCTCTTCTTCCGCACCAGATTGGAACATTGCAGTTCCAGCTGGATATTTAGTGGCACAAGTAGAAAGGAAAGGAACAGTATGAGGGGGAATTGCGTTGATATATCGTTCCCACTTTAAAGTTAATTTCAGACAAGAACCCACACTGGAGGCAGAAGCTATGTCATTCAGTGTTAAACACAATAATCAAGAACTCTTACCAGGTCTACTGGTATATAGACCGCCAGGGACAAGAGTTCCTTTCACCAGATCACTACAAACTTTTTTGGAATCCTACCACTTTCACTGTCTTAGGTGATTTTAATTTCCACTCAGAGGAAAATAACAATTCAGATTCCTCAATCTTAATTGATAATTTGGCAGGCTATGGGATGAGGCAGATCGTATCTAATCCCACTCATCTAGCTGGACATACGCTGGATGGGATTTTTACTAGCAATGACCATATTGACCATTAGCGAAAGCTCGTCCATGGAAGTGTATACAAAGTGATGAGCTAGCTAAAATCCTGACAAGCAGCTTCCCCCTTATGGAGGATAGCAATGGAGGACCTACTAACTTTGATCTATGGATCAATCAGGCAGTAAATAAGCTGGCCCCTGAGAAAACTATGCAACCTAGGAGACGACTAGTTACCTCGCCATGGTATACAGCAGAGATAAAGTTTTTTTTAATTAAATGTCGATGCCAGGAACGGATCTGGAGATCTGATTATAGTGCTGAGCATAGGAAGGAGTATAATAGAACCTTGGAGGAGTACAAATCTATGATAAAACAGGCCAAGACGGTGTACTTTACAAAAATAATTCAAGAGGCCACAAATTCCTCTAAAGAACTATTCAAAATAGTATCTACCCTAACTAAGAGTCCTTATGACACAATGTTTCTTCCAGATCAAAACTTTGTTGACAAACTGGCTCTTTTTTTTCAATAAAAGGTTCAAGCAGTCTACAATGAACTTCAAAATTTACCGGTAAATCTGGGAAAAGACAACAGGGAATTAACTGAGATTTCTTCAACCCTGAATTGTCTATCCCAATTTTCTCCCCTATGTGAAAAACAGGTTAGTAACCTGTTAATTCAAATTAAGTCAGGTTCACCTCTTGACCCTTGCCCCCCCCCCCCCCCCATATATTCCATCTGACCCCAGACGAGATAAGTGCCTCTCTGGCTTCTCTTTTAAATGAGGTTATAAGATCTGGAGTCTTTCCTGTGAGATGGAAAAAGGCCTGTATAAGACCTATTCTTAAGAAAGACTCATAGGACCCTCAGGATATCAAACATTACCGTCCTATATCCTGTCTCCCTTTGCCATCTAAAATATTGGAGAAGGCTATGAATCAGGAGCTAATGGACTTTGTGGATCTAAACAGTTCCCTGGATTCTACGCAGCACGGCTTTAGATCACGACACTCTACAGAATCTGCTTTAATAATGGCAACGGAGGAAATTCGTAGGGCCATGGATGGGGGTGGTAGAGCTGTCTTAATTTTACTTGATTTAACGGCAGCTTTCGACACCGTAAATCATAGGGTCTTACTAGAAAGGCTCAAAGTAGTGGGAATTAGAGACACTGCATTAACTCTACTCGGGTCCTTTTTGGACTCCAGAGTACAACAAATTCATTGGGAAGGAATTCAATCTGAAGAGTTTTTCCTCCCGTGCGCAGTCCCTCAGGGATCCGCGCTATCCCCTACACTGTTCAATTTGTATGTGACGCCACTGGCAAAACTTATAAAAGCTCAAGGTTTGAAATTGGTGTTGTACGCTGACGATACCCAGCTAGTGGTGCCTCTTACACAGAGTGTTGAACTCACAGCGGAGCGATTTCGAAATTGCCTCACTAGTGTTATGAGCTGGATGAACATGAACTTTCTAAAGCTCAACACAGAGAAAACTGAGGTGATTGAATTTGGCCAAAAACCCTCTATTTGGAACCACAAGTGGTGGCCTCCAGAAGCCGGCAGCTGTCCTGTCCCGACACAAAAAGTAAAAAATGTAGGTTTCCTGGTTGACAAAGATTTAACACTCACTTCTCAAGTCAATCAGGTCACCTCGGCTTGTTTCTTTATGATTAAGGTCCCCCGAAAAATATTGCCTTTCATCCCTTTCTTTTAAGAAAGACAGTAGTAGGAGCCTTAGTCTTATCTCATATCGATTATTGCAACTCATTGTACGTTGGAATTGGAGAAAGACAGCTCTTCAAACTCCAGTCGTTGCAGAACGCTGCTGTAAGAGTGCTGTTAGATCTTCCGAAATACCATCCGATGTCAGCTGGCATAAGGCTACTACATTGGCTCCCTGTTCGTCGAAGGGTGCAGTTTAAGGCTCTATGCTTAGTACATAAAGCTGTAAATGGAGGAGGTGCAGAGGACATGAAATCTCTTTTTCCTCGCTATGTACCACCTCGTACACTAGGATCAGGCACTCTAGGTTTGGTTTGCCTACCTAAGATCAGGAGGGCCCGATGGGGTGGTAAAGCTTTCTCATTTCAAGCAGCAAAATTGTGGAACTCCTTGCCCACAGAGCTACGACTAGGAACAAATAAGACTCTGTTTAGAAAGGCCTTAAAAACCTGGCTATTTACTAAACCCTAGACAGGAAGTGACTAATTCTCTACCCTCATATAGCGCCAAGACTCCTCGGCAATAGTGCGCTTAATAAATAATTCAGTCAGTCAGTCAGTTCATTTGGTACTTACCAACGAGCACTGCATTTCCATAGGTTCCAGCCTCAAAGCGCTGGTTGATGATGGACTGTCGCAAGATGAAGGAATCATGCACACTGCTTGGTTAGTTGGTGACGACATTGGTGAAGACTCCACAGTGGTCCACTATTCCTGCACATTGATGGAATGCGTGTGCTTCCTGTTGCGGTAATTGTGTGTAGTTGCGGAAGGGGGCACGAGGAGTACATGTGTTCAGTCAATTGCCCCCAACACGTGCGGGAAGGCAGCTATGGCGTAGAAGCCTTGCTTGGTTTCCAGCTGTTCCTGCGCGGTGTATGGGAAGTGAAGGTACTTGGGTACCAAGCTGATGATGGCATCCAAGACAGGTGTGAGGAATTTGGATAAGGCTGGCTGTGAGACTCCTTTGATTCTGGCAGTTGTTGGTTGGAAGGTCCCAGAGGCCAACATGTGCAGCACAGCCGCAGCTTTGTCTGCGGAGGGATGTTGGTTGTCCACTGTGTTGGTACCGTCAGCGTGTGGGTGATGATGGTCAGGATGCGTAGGATGGTTGTCCTTTTGAGCCTGTAGTGGGCAATGACATCCTCTGGTGTTAAGTCTGTGAGGCTGGTGCGTTTTCTGAGGTCCACTGTCTGTGCCTGCGCTGCCTCCGTGGTGGTCCGGGGGGGCGGGCGGGGTCTGGGGGGTGGGGGTCCTGGGGGTGGTGGCGGTGAGTGTTGTGGCCCTCTTGGGGCTCCGAGCTGCATGATGAGTAGCTCCATGGCATCTGTTGTTCTTCAGGTGTGCCTCTGGGCTGGGCTCCCTTTATGGTGCAGGGTGTTGTCCGACTTAACACCAGGTCGGAGCAGGTGTTAAATCCCTGCTGCTAACCACCTTATCACATGTTTTGTGAACTTATCGCCGATCTGGCTGGTCGTTGAGAATGTTGCGAAATGGTGTTTTCGCGGCTTTTTGCACGGGAACGCCTACTCTGCATCTCATTAGCGTTAGTTGCCGCTGTCATCTGTGATGATGTTTTTTGCGGCTGCTATCGCCGGAAAACTGGTTGATATCGGCTGTTAGGACCAGCTTGTGAATAGTGCGATGAATTTATCGCCGCTTTGGCGGCGATAAAGTGCCGCTAACTCGGAGATAAGTCCTTGGGAATATCTCCCTTAGTTTTGAAATTCAATAGAACAGTATGTGTGCTTCCAAGATGGCAAGTGGACTTATATCAGGTGTAGAAACCCTTTTGATGGTCTGCTTAGACAGCACAGCTGTCGCCAGACAATTATGTGAGAATCACCAGGAGAGGGGCTTTGGCTCCTCTCACATGTTGGGAGCCAAGAATACATGTTTTGATTGGGTATCTGTTGTGTGTTTCCACAAAAAAAGTGCTTGCCCTCCACACAGCTGTATTCATTTTGTTTATTTATCTAGCTGCCTGTGCTTGAACTTTCAGGGGCCCACACATGCCGTTTCACCTCAATGGACTTTTAGGTCTGGCTTGACAGTGCATTTATAAGGCAGACCTATTGGCATTGCCAGTGCTTGTTAGTTTTAATGCACATCAAAAGAAAATACGATTCTTATTGACAAAAGGAGCTGTACTATTGGTTTTGAATTACTGTGACCTGCATACATAGTTGAAACACGCATGGACGGCTAAAAAAACGAAACAAGGATAAAGAATAGAAAGTAAAAACCAGTTACAATGTGAAGTACTGTCCCACCAGGAAAAGCGCTAAGTGCATGTCTTCTTAGGTAGCCGTGCAGCTGTAATCAGGAAAAATGTCACTCACAATACTTTGCCTGAAGTGGGCTGACTAATTGCCCAATAACGTATACTGTGGTGGGATTCAGTAAAATGTAAATCACAGTTCAACAAACGAAAAAGGAGGGTTGATCCAAAGCCACTAGAGATGTAGATACATATGTAATTAAGACACAGATCCTTCATTAGTGTTGGCATATCGGTTCTGGGTGCAGTTATACAGGCAAAGGGAACCCATAAACATCTCAGCAATCCAAGAAGAGTATTCAAAACACGCATTCCGCTGCCAAAGAACTGCTTTATTGATCCATCACACAAAAGGAGCGTCAAACATCAGCACTTTTCGGTTCTGTCACAGAACCTGTTGTCAGGCCTACCTTCATTTTTAAAGTGCAAAATAGGATAAAAAGAGAAAGGAGACAATTAAAATTGATTATCCATGCGTATAGGCAAAATACTCTTGTAGATATCATTAATTGTACCCAAAATGTACATACATATGTATATATTTTTATTTATGTTTTTTCATATTTTCTGAGTCTGTTGAGACAGCAAAAGCTTTCTCTGGGGATTACCTAACAAGAATTACCTCAGCATTTGTTTTTTTCTCTAGCAATTCACTAAGGTATTGAGAAAATGACTACAGCTCTGTTCATACATAATATTGTTTTTTATTTATTTATTTAAAAAGTTTTATATAGCGCAAACATGACCCGAGAGGGTATCAGAACGCTTTACAGAGAATTGCGGAGCACATGTGAGGAGATAAGTGAGGTAAAGCAACAAAATGGTCATAACATATACTGGCAAGCACCTCCGAACTAACGGAGGGGATCAGTATAACAAAAATACAAAATATCATAAGTAAGCAAAAGAACATGAATAAGTAAGCAAAAGAACATGTGTGTTGAATACAGAAAAATGATAAGGAATAATAAAGGATGTAGCAAAGCCCATTGGGCTTGGAGGTCCTGACAGGGCCAGGTTGACAAGACAGTAGGCTGTGGCTAAAGTCAGTAAAGCTTTCACTTCCTTTTTGATGGGCACTGTTGAAGGATTCAATCTGGTTTCCCTAAGCAGGGAGTTCCAGATTCTCGGGGCAATACCCAAGAAGGTCCGATTATAAGTTTTCAATTTTTAATTGTTTGGGTGTTTAAGCAGAAGGGCACTGGAGCTCTTGGAGGGTCAAGCACCACCAGAAAGATCTAGCTTTTATGCGAGGTATAGAGGGGTGTTGAAATGAAGGGCTTTATGGGTCATGGAGGCAATTTTTTGTTGTATCCTTGCCTCATAAGGGAACCAATTTAGAGATGTCAAATTCGGAGAGATGTGGTTGCTTTTTTTGGAACCTGTGATGAGCCTGGCAGCGGCGTTCAAAGAAGCCCTAATAGGTGCCAATCTGCACCTAGGTAGACTGCAAAGGGTTGCACTACCATATTCTAACCTTGAAATGACTAATGCTTGCACAGCGGACTTGAAGTAATGGGGGGAAGGAAGGGTTTTATTTTCCTAAGGATGCTCAGTTGGAAGTAAGCTCCTTTGGTAGTTGCGCTGATGTGATCCTGCATGTTCAAGTTCTTATCCAGTACTATTCCCAGAGATCACGTAGAGTCTATAATGTGTGGTGTGCAGTTGAGAGCAGTTAGATTTTTCTAATATTTTTCTATAATGGGGCTTGCTTGTTAGGGGCGATTAGGAGGAATTCAGTTTTGAGGGTGTTAATTTTGAGATGGTTGGAGGTTAGACAATTTTAGGGTTTTGTGCAGGATTATGTTGAGTGCCCTGATATCTTCAGGTGATGAGATTTTCATGTACAATTGGGTGTCATCCGCATACATGTTAGATGTTTTTGGATGTTAGATGTTTTGAAGATTTCGGTAAGTGGCTCCATGAATAAATTGAAGAGTGTGGGTGAGAGAGATGACCCCTCGGCAACCCCAAGAGTGAAACGACTGGAATTGGAGAGGGGTTAATTGACTTTAAATATTTGTGTTCTGTTATGGAGAAATTAGACAAACCATTTTAACACTGAGCCATAGAACCACATCCTACATTTCAGAAGGTCCAGGAGATTGTCATGTTTGACAATATCAGCTGACGAGAGGTTGAGGAGGATTAGAAGGCAGGAAAAACATTATGTGTAAAAGATGCTGGCTTGTAGTGGTATCATTTGCAGTGAAGAAATAGACTGGATTTTTAACATAATTTCAAATTTCTGCATTGGGCTTTGGCCTGTGATGTAGAGGGATCACAGCCCTGCTTTACTAGCCAAGCCATGCCCATTGTCATAGAAGTCAACTGAGCATTTCTGCCAATCTGAATAGTAGCCCAATGTGAAAACCCAGGATTCTGTTTAGGGTGAGCAATTTGGGATTCTAATGGATTCCACTGTTTTTCCTTTCACTAACACAATCTCCCTTCCTTCGCCCTGATTTCAAAACTCAAATACTTTGGATATTGCAGTTGATACAAAATGGTATTTGGTGGCAAGGTAAATGGTGATTTGAAATACTAAGAGCATCTAACCTGATGAACCGACTAGTATCTCTGCATTGTCTATTGTCTTTCTTTGTAAGATTTTTACATTTCGGTCACACATTTCAGACTATCATTGGGCTGAAGCAACCAGGTGATGTTACTACTACTGATATTTGGTCTGTAAATTACTTGAAATCAGTGTTATATGAATAAAGTTGGTGATAAATAGGCTTCCACTTATAAAAATTTCAATTACAGTTTGCGGTGAGTGAACACTTGTTGTGAGTTATGATCGGAGATGCCAAGGCTCTAATGAGCACGAAATTTGAATTAGAATCTACAGAACAAGGGGTATAGTTTGACAAGTGTTTAAGGCACATTTTGCTAAATTACGGCGATATATGAGTGCGCCCTCAAATACATGTATTTGCAATGAAGAATAATAAGGATGTAGGATAGAAATATTGAATACTGAAAATGGAATCAGTGCTTTGTTAGCCCTAAGTTGGCATGGTATGCCCAAAAGGGGGTCCCTTGCTCACTTTCCCACTGGATTCAAGCTAGGCTGGCTGATGAGGGGTGTTACCCCGAAACCGATCCCAGGATGCTTGTTTCTAGTCCAGGGAAGACCTGGCTTGGCAGGTTGAGCTGCACTATTCCCATGAGGAATAGGGTTAAGACTGATTTCCTTTTGGTTGGGTCGGAACTGGGGTGGTGAAGTGAGCTAAAGAATGATGAGGGATTCAACCCAGACCTGTGACTGGGAGTGAGTGGCAGAAAAGTGTCAGCGCTCCATCCATCATCTCCTTGTGTTTGCTTTGTTAGCCCTAAGTTAACAGAGTATGCCCAGACGTGGGTCCCTTGCTCACTTTGCCACTGGATTCAAGCTAGCCTGGCTGATGAGGAGTGTTACCCCAAAACTGGTCCCAGAATGCTTGCTTCTAGTCCAGGGAAGACCTAGCTTGGCAATTGAGGCTGAACTTTTTCCATGAGGAACAGGGTCAAGACTGGTTTGCATATGGCTGGGTCTTAACTGGGGTGGCGGAGTGAGCTAAAGAATAATGATGGATTCAACCCAGATCTGTGACTGTGGGTGAGTCCCTGAAAAGTTTCAGCACTCCACCCATCATCTCCTTGTGATTGCTTTGTTAGTTCTAAGTTGGCAGAGTATGCCCAGACGTGGGTCCCTTGCTCACTTTGCCACTGGATTCAAGCTAGCCTGGCTGATGAGGGGTTTTACCACAAAACCAGCCCCAGAATACTTGTTTCTGGTCCAGGGAAGACCTGGCTTGGCAGTTCGGACTGGTTTGTTCCCAAGAGGAACAGGGTCAAGACTGATTTGCACACGGCTGGGTCTGAACTGGGGTGGTGAAGTCAGCTAAAGAATGATGATAAATTCAACCCAGATCTGTGACTGGTGTAGAGTGTCTGAAAAGTTTCAGTGCTCCGTCCATTATCTCCTTGTGTTTGCTTTGTTAGCCCTTAGTGATCAGGGTATGTCCAGACGAAGGTCCCTTGCTCACTTTGCCACTGGATTCAAGCTAGCCTGGCTGATATGGGGTGTTACCCCAAAACTGGTCCCAGAATGCTTGTTGCTGGTCTAGGGAAGACCTGGCTGGGCAGTTCGGATTGGACTGTTTCCAAGAGGAACAGGGTCAAGACCGATTTTGCACATGGCTGGATCTAAACTGGGGTAGCGAAGTGAGCTAAAGAATGATGATGGATTCAACCCAGATCTGTTGCTTGGGGTGAGTGTCTAAAAAGTTTCAGTGCTCTGTCCAGCATCTCCTTGTGTTTGCTTTCGATGGGTCACTAGACATACAACGTGCAACTGTGTAAATATGTAAAGCAAATTCTAGTAACAAGTGGAAGTCTGTGAAGATCTCTTCCAATAAGAGGATTTGAAGTATGTTCTCCAGTGGTCATAAGGTTAAGTCTCAAGCAAATTAGCTAGGAAAATGTTCCCGGGATGAGGCCCCTAATTGGCAAAATATAATTTTCCTATTGTGGTGAATTGATATGTAAATTTCCTTTCAGTTTGCTCTATATATCCGTGGCTATCAATCAATCATTCATTTGTAGAGTGCACTACTCACCCGTGAGGGTCTCAAGGCGCTGGGGCGGGGCTGCTTCTACTGCTCGAACAACCAGGTCTTGAGAAGTCTCCTGAAGGTCAGCAGGTCCTAGGTCTGTCGCAGGTGGATGGGGAGGGTGTTCCATGTCTTGGTGGCGAGGTGGGAGAATAATCTGCCGCCGGTGGTTGTTCGGTGGATGCGTAGAACGGTGGCAAGGGTGAGGTCAGCGAAGTGCAGCTGGCGTTTCGGGGTGTAGAAGGCGAGTCGTTTGTTGAGGTATGTTGGTCCGGTGTTGTGGAGTGCTTTGTGAGCGTGGGTGAGGAGCTTGAAGGTGATCCTCTTGTTGACGGGGAGCCAGTGCAGGTCTCTCAGGTGAGCAGTGATGTGCCTGTGTCGGGGGATGTCGAGGATGAGGCAAGCGGAGGCCTTCTGTATGTGTTGAAGTCTTCTCTGAAGTTTGGCCGTGGTTCCCGCGTAGAGGGCGTTGCCGTAGTCCAGCCTGCTGCTGAGGAGGGCTTGGGTGACCGTCCTTCTGGTTCCGGTGGGGATCCATCTGTAGATCTTGTGAAGCATGCGGAGGGTGTTGAAGCACAAGGAGGAAACGGCATTGACTTGTTAAGTCATTGATAGTGTTGAGTCCAGGACGAACCCCAGGTTGCGTGCGTGGTTGGTGGGTGTCGGTGCAGCTCCCAGCGGGGCCGGCCACCAGGAGTTGTCCCAGTTTCAGGCGACTGTTCTTCATCCATTCTGTGACGGCCTTCATTCCTTCATGGAGGTTTGTTTTAGCAGTGGCGGGGTCCTTGGTGAGGGAAAGGTTCACCTGGGTGTTGTTGGCATATGAGATGATGTTGAGATCATGCGATCAGACGATGTTGGCGAGCAGAGCCATGTAGACGTTAAAAAGGGTCAGACTGAGGGATGATCCTTGGGGGACGCCGCAGGTGATCTTGGTGGCTTTGGATCGGAATGGGGGAGGTGGACTCTCTGGGTTCTGCCGGTGAGGAAGGAGGTGATCCAGTCTGGGGTTTTGTCGCAAATCCCTGTGTTGTGGATGCGTGTGCGTAGGGTGTGGTGGTAGACGATGTCGAATGCAGCCGAGAGGCCCAGGCGGATGAGGGCCGTGGTTTCGCCGTCATCCAGCAGGGCCCTGGTGTCGTCGGTGGCGGCAATGAGGGCGGTTTCGGTGCTGTGGTTGCTGCGGAATCCGGATTGGGACGGGTCCTGTATGTTGTTCTCCTCAAGGAAGCGGGTCAGTTGTCTGTTGACAGTCTTCTCAATGACTTTCGCCGGGAACGGGAGCAGGGAGATGGGCCGGAAGTTCTTGAGGTCCTTTGGGTCCGCCTTGGGTTTCTTGAGTAGGGCATTGATCTCGGCGTGTTTCCAGTTCTCCAGGAAAGTGGCGGTCTGGAAGGAGCTGTTGATGATCTTCCGGAGTTGGGTGCGATGATGGAGCTCGCTTTGTTGAAGATGTGGTGAGGTCAGGGGTCGGATGGTGAGCCAGAGTGAATGTTGTTCATGATTCTGATGGTGTCAACGTTGTTGATGTGGTTCCAGGAGAGCAGGAGGCCGGTGTGGTTGCGGGGCGGTGAGCCTGAAGTGTCGGCGGCTGTCGCGGGGGGGGGATCTGGGTGCTGAAGCTGTCATGGATGTCTGCGATCTTGCTGTGGAAGAAGGTGGCTAGGGTGTTGCAGAGGTCTTGTGACGGCGGGATGTCATTGGAGCTGGGGTTGGTGAGTTCTTTCACGATGTTTAAGAGCTCTTTGCTGTTGTGCGTGTTGTTGTTTATGCGTTCCTTGAAGGAGGTCCATTTGTCAGTTCAAATGAGTTGGTGGTGCTTGCGGCTGGCGTTTTCGAGGGCTGCGTGGTTGTCCGGTGTCTGTTCGTGGTGCCACTTTTTCTCGAATCTTCGGCAAGTCTGCTTGGATGCCTGGAGGTCAGTGGTGAACTGTCCTGTCAGTGCTCCTGTTTGAGAGTTTCCTGATCGGGGCAAGAGTGTTGGTGCAGTCATCGATCCATTGCCTGAAGTTGCGGGCAGCTGTGTCAGTGTCGGTTGGTGGGTCTCGGGCGAGGGTGGGGATTAGCTGGTCTTCAGTGACCTTGTTCCAACTGCGGTGGGGGATACTTTGCGGGTGGTTGTGCGTGGTGTGTTTCTTGAAGGAGAAGTGGATGCAGTTGTGGTCGGTCCAGTGGAGTTTGGTGATGTGGCTGAAGGTGACGCAGATGCTGGCGTAAAAGATGGGGCCGAGCGTGTGTCTGGCGGAGTGGGTGGGTGTCGTGACAAGCTGTTTGAGTCTGAGGTTGGCGAGGTTGTCGAGCAGGGTGGTGGAGTTGCTGTCGGCGTTCTCGAGGTGGAAGTTCAGTGCTCCGAGAAGGATGTAGTCTGTGGAAGGAAGGGCGTGCGTGCTGATGATGATGGTGATGGTGTCACTGAACTGTGGTCGGAGTCTGGGGGGTCTGTAGATGAGGGTTCCTCTGAGGGTGGTGTTGGGATCGATGTGGATCTGGAAGTGCAGGTGTTCAGCAGTGTGAGGGTGTCTTCGGTGCTGGTTGAAATTCTGGGGGTGATCCTGTGGATGATGGTGATTCCTCCTCCTGGTTTGTTGGTGCAGTGCCTGCAGGTGATCTTGTAGCCATCTGGGATGGCTATGGCAATGTCGGGCGCCGAGGGGGGGTTCATCCAGGTCTCTGTCAGGAAGGAGACGTCCGGGGAGGATGAGTCGAGTAGGTCCCAGAGTTTGAGGTCATGCTAGTGGACCGAGCAGGTGGTGAGTAGTATGCATCTTAGGTGGTTGTGACCTGCCCTGGTCGGAGGGGTAGGACGTGCCGATGTTCAGTAGCTGGTGAAGCTGCAGCTTCAGCAGGTGAAAGGTCCATGGGTGAGCTTCGGGGTGGCCTGGAAGCAGGTGAATGATCGGCCGGCGTTAAGTTCATGGAGGAAGTTGCCGTCGTAGTGGCATCGGGTGTCGTGGCGCTCGCAGGGGCCAGGGGATTTGGCACTGGGCATGGTCCAGGCATGGATGGGCGCAGACGGGCTTGCCTTAGGCGCGCCTTTGGCGTGCCCGCTGCGCGTGGCCTCGCAGCGGCCACCATTAAGAAGGGGAGGTGGGAGGGAGGAGCAGCTGGGAGGCGGTGCGTGGAGGAATGGGTGAGCGAGGGGGGTGGGGCCACAGGGGATGCAGCGGCAGGAAGAGAAAGCAGCCAGAGGCCAAAAAGCAACCGAGAGTTACCAAGAAAAGGACAGAAAAGTCAGACAGAGTAGGAGAAACAGAAGACAGGAAAAAACGGGACAAGATCTGAGCTACATATGCGCCATTTATACGTCCAAACATTTTATTCCCATATGTTTCAGTCTCATACTTGAACTGTTTGTGTGCAGGGATCCCATGCAGTGGAACATTGTGTAGATATAGCCTGCTAAAGAAAAGGACATGTCTTACCCCTCTACAATTAAACATAAAATGAGATTGTAAAATATTTTTAACCCTAGCTCACATAATGTGATAGAAAAGGGTTATTAAAAGCAAATTTGTAGAGTATAGGTATTTTATTCTGAAAAGATGAGTGATAAAGTTAGATTCTTTATGCCTATAAGCTCTTGAGTAGATTGGAAAGATGAAAAGTAGGTCATTTCAGAAGCACACACATATTTGTCGTGGGGAAGTCTCTTTCACATCTCTTGGGAAGCTGGAACTGCCATCTGCTATGTGAAAGAACTAGCTACAGAATAGTCAGAAGAAGAGAGACTCCCAGATGACTGCTTCATGGGACATTTCTGTTTCAGCAGACATCCATGGCAACTTTTCTGTTGATCAAATATATGCAAAAGGTGCCCCCTAAAAATACTTTGTAGGTTCAGAAGTCAGGGGGATAGAAAACAAAAATCACTAAACAATGATCCCAACTGACCTACATTAATGCTTTTTGGGTGTATAAAGACGTTTTTGAGGGCTGTCCATCATAAGGGTTTTAAGACAGGAACATGGATACAGTCATTTTATTGTTTTTTATTATGTATTTATAATCTTTATTTATAAATAGAAGAGAGAGAAATTTTCACTTCATATTGTAATAATAAGGAGAAATTGCTGATTATACAAAGTTAAAAACAAGTTGAAAAAAGCACATAATGTTCATCCATGCTGATACATAAATAGTATTCATTGAGATACATCACACATTTCTATTAATCGTGCAGAGACAAATCTGCAAACTAAACATAAGAAAAGATGCCAATAGCAGTTAGAACTTCAAATTCATATAGTGCACCCCCTATAAGATCAACCACACAGCAGTCATTCTGACCTCACATACCACAACATACTCACATTTTTGTATCTCACACTTGGCACTACCCATCCTAACATAACATACACCAATGAGAATAGGGGCGAGAA
This sequence comes from Triturus cristatus, assembly GCF_964204655.1. NCBI lineage: Eukaryota > Metazoa > Chordata > Amphibia > Caudata > Salamandridae > Triturus > Triturus cristatus. Next base: position 451,775,478 of record NC_140586.1, on the reverse strand, counting down.
CACTTCAAAGATGATCCACACTGGTGTTGTCCTTTAGGATTTCCGAACATTTAGGTCAACACACGTTTCGGTGGGAATAGCAATTATCTTCCACCTTCATCAGGATCCCCATTTGACAAATCTTAGTTGCGTGGGTGGGGGTATAAGTATGCATAGGACAATGGCCTCAACCGGCCCTAAACCCAATCCAGTGTATGCAGCCTGGGATGCAGAATCCCTTCGCGACAGAGTTTTCATGTGAAGAAAGATGCCGGATATGTGACATTACAGGTATTGATGCAGGAGGAATACAGGCTTTGTACATTGAGTAGCATAGGATAGCAGTCTGAATGAACGATATCCCTGATATGATAACACCGATCGTATTATCGTTTGTCCCTAACTAGCTCCTGAAGACATCTTTGGTATCCTCTGGACCAATAGTGAAAACTCTGTCACGAAGGGAACCTGCATCCCAGGCTGCATACATTGGATTTAGTCCTCTGTGGGTGAACCTGTCGTAAACTTACAAATATAAGCAAATAAAAGTAGTTAAATAGGTGGACCTGATGAAGGTGGAAGATAATTGCTATTCCAACTGAAACATGCATTGACCTGAATGTTCGGAACTCCTAAAGGATAACACCAATCCACTCAACTCCACTCTTCTCCACTGTATGACACTCTCACTTTACCTCATTGTACAACACAACACTCTATGCTTCCCCGCTCTATGACACTCTACTCCACTCTGTGCAACTCTCTGAAACTGTACTCCAATCTATGCTCCTACATTCCACTTTACAACACTGTACTCCACCCAATGCCAATGAACAAAACTCTACTCCACTCTATGCCACTTTGTGACACTGTACTTTACTCTTTGACATTCTACGCAACTCATTCTATGCCATTCCACCCCACTTTAATCTACTCTATGCCTCTGTACAACACTCTACGTGACAACACTCCACTCAACGACACTCCCCTTAATGACACTATTCTGAATGATGCTCCACTGTACAACATTCCACTGTATGACAAAGTACGACACTCCACTCTATGACACACTACCCCCCTCGTGCTTATAACCATCACACACGGGGCTCTCCTATGCTTTGTAAGTGCCCACATTAGCCTTACTCTCAATTGGGCCACTCCAATATGGCCGCCAAACTTCCCCCAACAGGCAGGCTAGAGTTTCCCCGGGTCACAGCGCGCATGTGCATTGATTGACTCACGGTCGGGGCACAGTCTTACGGCACGTATCAGGCAGAGCTCACCACCTTAAAAGCGCACCACTCCATGGCGTCCCACACCAGCCAGGACTACGAGAGACCACAGCAGGTTCAAAGCGGGATACTCACCGAGACCAAGTAAGGTTGCACGTCCTCTCCTCACCCCGTAGACTTACGAGCACACACGGACCTCCGTGCTCACCATGCCGCTACTCTTCCCATTTACTTTAGATTGGGACACCGGATGAGACCCCTCCTGAGCCTCGATCAGCTGCCCAAAACCTTAATATAGTGTAAATATGACAAAAAACATATGGGTATATATAGCACACCGTAAACAGTTATTAGTATACTTTGAACATATATATCTATCTTCGTCAATGAGAGTAATCCTTAAATGAGATCACTTCAGACAGTAATCCAAAAGAGTAAGACGATCTTCTTTGCTCTTCAGCAGTCTTTATTAAAGTTAGAGATGAATAAAAAACTTGTTTCCAGCATACAACTTGCCAGCCGACACGTGTTTCGTCTTTTTCTAAGACTTTCCCAAGGCTGGAATATCAAAAAACATTACATAATAACACTATTACAAACACTATATACAATGATACGCATGACCCAACAAACCACATAGTTAAAATAGATATTATTGATATTGCCATCATCATTGCTAATGAAAGCACCAAGTGCAAGACATTGAAGATACAGAAAGTATTTCACGCAAATCAGAATAACCAAAAGACCCAGATCACCCAAAGTGATGTGACCAAGTAAACATACCTCAAATGTGACATGAGCACGTACCACATATAGTCTGTGCTCCTCCAAGCTTTCCCCAATCTACATGCGTTGTTTTTAATAGCGCTCTGTGTCACATGACCGCATGTTTTTATCACACGTGTGGCCTTTTCAAGCTAAGCATAGCACGCAACATGACCGCATGTTAATAGTACATGTGTGGCCAGCACTTGCCACACAGAGCGCACTTGACCGCATGTTTATGTTATACATGTGGCCATCACTTACTATACAGCGCGCCACTTGACCGCATGTTTAAGTTATACGTGTTGCCATCATTTGTTCAGATCAGTGCGCCCCAAGTTCACCAAGGCTTCACAAAAAGCCAGTTGCAATTCATTTAACGCGCTGCATGTCACGAGCCAGCGCACTTCGGCGACAGCATGCACCGCCACTTCTCCTTGGCAAATCACTGTGGTAGTCACCAAGACAATGACTTCAGCACCTTTTAAGATTGCATTTTATTTGCTAAAATTTATGTGTCTTGTCTTGTCCTTTCTTTCCCCAACGGTTTTTTTTGACAAGTGTCTGTAAGTACGCCGACACTCAGACCACACACCTTAGCACGTATGTAGGCACTTCACTTTTTTCACGTGGCTATTTTCACCTTTGCCACCCACTAGTCTCACTAACCCGGTCCTGAAGAAAGACCTTCCATATATTCTTATACGGGCTGAAACATGTAGACCACATCACCACATCACATAGTCAACTAAGGGTAATAACCTCCTGGTAGTTGCACCACACATATTTTTAACCATATCCTGAGCCGCCATTAATACATTTTACAGGCAAGGATTCTCAGAGATATTTTTAATAAAATTCACAACACATCGCATATTCACAACACACCAGCTCTGCTGTAATCAGGTGCTGTAGCACAACCGGGGGGCACTCGGCCACCCGGTTGGGACCCCAGTGATGAAGCATGACACCAATGGTGTGTGAGGGGTACACCTAATGGGTCCAGGTACTTACCACATAAGTGATTGTAACACATACATGTGGTGGGTTCGTCCACATTGTTTAGTCTAACATTACATTGGGGATAAGGACGTACCTTGCATCTCCCTTGCTCTCTCCTCATTTTCCTAACACTACTCCACTCTTCAACACTCTAGTCTACTTCTCCACTGTACACCACTCCACTCCATGCCACTCGACTCTATGACACTTTATGCCACTTCACTCTACCACACTCTACAACACTCTACTTTACACCACTCCACTCTCCAACACTCTACTCTATGCCACTCCACTCTACTCCACACTATGACACTTTCAAACACTCTACTACATGCCACTCCACTCCACTTTACTGTATGACACACCACTGTAATTTATGACACTTCACTCGACTCTATGTTATGCCATTCCACTCTACTCCACTCCACACTCCACTACTCTACTCCACTCTTCACTGCTACACTCTATGACAAATACTCCACTTTAGGCTATTCCACTACATTCTACTCTGCTGTACAACACTTTACCCCACTCTATGCCACTGTATGACATTCCACTCTACGTCGCTCCATTTTATGGCACTCAACTCCACTTTACAACACTCTACTACACCCTATGACACTCTTTGACACTCTACTCCACTCTATCCCCTTCCATTCTACTACACTGTATGATACTCTATGACATGCCACTCCGCTCCTCTGTACTACACACCACTTAACTGTTTGTCAAGGCACTCCACTCTACAACACTCTCCTCCCCTCTACTCTACTCTATGCCACTCCACACTACAACACTCCTCCTCCCAATGCCACTGTACAACAGTTTACTTGATGACACTATTCTCGAAGACACTCCCCTCAATGACACTACTTTGAATGACACTCCACTGCACGACAATCTACTGTATGCACTTTATAACACTCCACTCTATGACACTCAACTCTCCAGTGTACTTTACAACACGCCACTCATCTCAAGTACATTCTACTCCATTGTATGCCCCTCCACTTTGTGCCACTCTACCACACACCACTGTACGACACACCACTCTGTGGTACTTCACTCTACAACACTACACTTTACAATACTCTTTTCCGCTCTACTGTATGACACTCCACTCGACAACACTCCTCTATGACACTCTACTCCACTCTATGCCACTCCATTCTACAACACTCTACTCCACTCTATGCCAATGTATGACACTCTACTCCACATATGCCTTTCTACGACACTCTATAACACTCTACGCAACTCACCCTATGCCACTCCTCCTCACTTTACCCCACTGTACTCTATGACACATTATTATACTCTACTCCATTACTGCATTGTATTCCACGCCACTCTACACCACTAAATGCCACGTGAGTCCATGACACTTTATGCCACTCCACTCTACCACACTCTACAATACTCTACTCTACGCCACTCCACTCTTCAACACTCTGCTTCACTCTATGCCACTCCACTCTCCCTTATTCTACAACACTTTCAAACACTTTATAAATTGCCGCTCCCCTCTATTGTACGATACACCACTCCAATGTATGCCACTTTGCTCAGCTCCATGCTACGCCACTCCACTCTACTACACTTGACGCTACTCTATGACACACCACTCCATTCTAAGACACTTTAATGCACTTTATGCTATGCCACTCCAATTTACTCCACTTCACTCTTCTCCACAATATGACACTTTACCCCACCCTACATCACTGTACGACACTCCATTCCATGCCATTCCACTTTACGACACTCTACTCCACAACACAGTGCACACATGTGCGTGAGTTATAGGATGTTTCAGATGGGGCACAAGTGATAAGTGTCAGTTATAAATATAACTGTAGAATTTGTAAAGTTTGTGTAGTTTAAGTTGGTTTTGAATATAAAGAATAAACAACATGTTTCTTACTATAACTAGGCTTTACCCTTCGTTTTTCTTTCTTTGCTATATATGATTCATATATTAAAAATCACAAAATACCCTTAAATAATTTATAAATGAATCAATTGATCAATTTACATAATTATTCACCTATTAAATAATAAATTAACATAAAATATCAATCAAAAATAAAAAACTATAATTTGTGAATGAAATCATTTCCCACCTTATTCCACTATAAAGCCAACAGCAAGCTACTAAATAATAAATGACTATTTTAATGTAATAAAAAATACTTACACATTAAAAATTACAAACTATACTGAACAAAATTTTAAACAATTACATGATTAACACTTAAAATACATCTAACTCATACATATTAAATTAATTTAAAAATTATGTTTGATACAACTGTATTATGTTTGATACAACTGTATTAAAGTAAATGCTATTATATACAAAAATATTTTTCAAAACAATATTATCTACAGAAAAAAATGATATTCTTACATTCTCTATTCTGTTTCTCGATATTTTTGTAGGATGATATTTTGGTAAAATATTTATATAGAACAATATTTCTGATTCAATTTGTATGTCATTCACTGGTAAAAAGGAGATTACTCCCATCTCAAGGGAAAGGCAGAAATGTAATAATAGTGGGGTAAACCAAACAGGATGAATATTGATAAATAAATGTTTTGTAGTACAAGGGATTCTGCAATCCGTGAATTTAAAAACATTCTCTCACTTCTTTATAGTGAACGACTTCTGAAGCTCCCAGTCCTCTATAAGAAAGAAACTACATCAGAATTCAACTGCAACAACTTATTACAGTTGAGTTCTGATGTAAGAATACCTGTTGTCAGCGCCACCTGCTAAGAGGAAAGGCAAAACATTGTTTTTCTTTCTTCTGCTCTGTTTTTATAGCTGTACAGTGACAAGCAGAAAAGAGATTTGTTTCATCAACATGTTCCTTTTTAAGCTAATTATAGAAAAGTCTGAATCTTTCTGAATGTTTCTACAAATTCATAGCTATTGCACCTTTTTTTTTACTGACTTCTAAAATCTTTTTGGCAGGACATATCTAACAACTTTTTTGATGTGTTTAATTTTCCACTAGAGATTCTATCTGTATATTTCATGTTTGCAAACAAGCTCTCTGTTTCCTATGAAACAACTAAGCACCAACCAAGGATATAAATGGTTTGTGGGAAAAGTGATTGTGTGACCATGTATTTGTAAGGGATAAAGTACCCCCTGGAGTACATGAAAAGGTTATTTCATGTCAGCTTGAAGTTCCAGAACTTTATAAATGATCTCAGCCTTCTGCCTTATTCCTCTATATGGTCTTAGAAAGGATCTCAGCCTTCACCCTCATTCCTCTATATGGTCATGGAACTCTTCAGTGATTTGCAATAACCTTATAAGGTATGACGGGGTACTTAATCCCATATATAATTTTGATTTTGTAGCAAACAATTTCACACAACATAGTAAAAGGTAAAAATAGAGGAACACAGTATGGGAAGAAACAAAGAAGACAACGTGTCATGAAGATTATGAATTGGGACACTTCTTATTTTCAACTTCAATGAAAAGGATTCTTTTTTAGCTATCTTGTTTTGCTACACCTGCTTCGCATTTACATGAGGACGGACTGTTCCAAAATCTAAAATGACAGCAACACTTGTGCCAGCCAGTACAATATTTGTATCTCCCTGAGGTGTTAGGGGACAGCGAAACTATGAACGGCAATAACAGAATAAGGTGTACATTTCTACTAGTTAGTATGAAAGTGGGAACAGCCCAAATTCAGAAGAAGGGTGTTTCACATGATTGTAAGAGTTTGCTTGAAAATGGACAAGCACAGAACACATTTTCCAGCATCAGGGGAAAAAAGAGATTAGTGAAAACGTATTTAAATCAGGAAGATTTAAACTCAAAAAGTTTTAGAGACTTCAGTGGCTATATAGTAAAGTGAATTCAGAGGAAAGATTGATGTAATGTTACTCTTGGCCCAATTATTTTGGCTTACATTGATTCAGCCAAGTAATTGACAGTTTCAATTGGGTATCATGAATATAAAACTGGTAAGCCAGGTTGCACTGGTCCATGGTTTTCAGAAGGGTAGACTGTATATGTTAAAGAGGTGGGGGGGGAGAAGATATCTGTATCACACAACAGAAGTTAGCACAGCAGTCAATTACAAAAAATCCCAATGTGGGGTTTTTCTGTGATGTAGTAAAGGAAGGCATTGAATTATGAGACTTGGGAGCCGGTGATAGCTGCTAAATGGAACAGATGGTTAGCCAGGATTTTCTGGTGTCTCAAGACAATTTTCAGATACATTAGAACCAATAAGGGTGCATCTCATTTAACATCTTCAATTTAAGCTTTTGAAAGTTTGACAAGCAGTTATATCTCTGTGGTTAAGAAGAAGACAGCCAGATTGAAGTGGATGAAGACAATGAAATTCCGTTTCATTTTTTATGGTGGTTTGATATAGAGGAGCTATGAAAAAATGACTTTTTAGTGAGGCTCTAAACATTGCCTAATATGTCCTTCTTTTCTGGAGTCTGAGGTGAATCATAGTTCATGAGCTTAGAAATCTATTTAAAACTGAGCTGATACTCCAGCTATTCCGAAGCCTAATCCCAATCGCCATACTGCCACACTTCCACCTTGATTGCCAGCAGAAAATCCTCTAAAGTGTAAGGCAGAGTCAGATTGTGATAGACACCAGCACGTTTGTCCGTATAGCAGGTAGGTGATGTCCCTTTTCTGACTCACGGCCATACAGGGGTTCCAGGGTGAATCTGTCTCTGAAGAACACCTTCCCCACTTACCTTCCCACTAAGAATGTGCTATACAGTGGCATAGAGGCACAGCTGTGTGGGAGATTAGAGAGGTTCCCCAGGTTCAGGTGATCCAGGAAATCATGACTATAAACTTTATTATTACCTTCTCTAGGGTGATGAAGAACCACCTGACAAAATGTGAATCCGGAAAATTCTCTTGCCTATATCACAAGATGAGCTGTTTCATTATAACTTTTCACAGTATGTTCCCAGTCCCGGGCAATGGGGTAAACTCTCTCTGTGCCACTTAAAGCCACTGCTCATTCATTTAGGGGCTGATTTACAAGCGTCTGGCGCCGCCGGTGCGTCACGTTGCATGATGCACCGGCAGCGAAACCTGCTGCCTGATATTTAAAAGCACAAGTTAAGCCACCCTGCATGGCTTTACCTGTGCTTGTAAATATCGCTCCTTTTCACGCAACACTTTGCGTGTTAGGGTCGTGACATGGGTGTTGCTGTGGGTGTTCCCACGCAACACCCATGTCCACTGATGCATTTCCAAATTTACGAGCAATCGTAAATCTGGAAATGCTTCAGAATGCTACGCACCCTAGGGGTGGCGTAGCAAGGTGTAACAAGGAGAAATATTTTCATTTCTCCTCTTTTTATTCCTCTTTCAATGCGTACTGCATTCTACAGCACGCATTGGATGAAGAAATCACCTCAATTGATTGTTTTTGTGCAGGAAGGTGACCCTTCCTGTACATAAACAATCTCCCCACGACGTAGCCATCCTTGAACCATGGTGCAAGGGTGCCTGCACCGGCGAATGGCAGCAGTGTGTGTGCCAGCGCAGGGGAAGCACAGAGATGCAACATATTGTAAATATGTTGCATCCCTGTGCTTCGAAACTAATGCAGCACAACAAAATGACTTGCGGCGCCGTGCTGCGTTAGTTTCTTGTAAATCTGCCCCATAGCTTTTAGATTGGTTATTTGGTGGGTGGTTAGATGTGTATGTGGCGGGTGCATGTTTATGTTACAAAGACCACACTGAGTAGTTAGTAAAAGTAAAAATAAATTTCAATATTATAAAAATAAAACAAATGTGAGAAAAATGTTGGCGGTTATTATAAAACTTTTGCCTGGACTGATGCCTTTAAGTGAGTGGAAGTAGAATAATAATTGAGGGGGTCATTTAGACATTAGCAGGATGGCTGCTGGAAATGATCACTGCTCCCCTGACTGAGAACCAACTGTCACATTTAAAGATCCTTGCCAGGCAGAAAGGGATCTCTAAGACTTCAGTTGAGCTGCCAGTTTGGAGGCTCCACTGAAGGAATTTAACTTTGCCTGTTCAGCAAAACCTTTTTGTTTTCAAGAAACAAACTCCCAAAGTGGTAGTTTGTTTCCTAAAAAAACTAAAACATATTGTCTTTGCACACAAGGAGGTTTTTCCTGCTCTTTAAGGCTGTTAATGAATTTCCCTGCTCACGACTGCCAGGTCTCATGTGGTGGTCTTAGCCAGGGAAATTATGAGATGGTTACCCTGCCCTAAATAAGGCAGGTCAACCATCAATATGGCCTATTGGAGCACTGCAGGTGTAAAGCTAGTACTTCCCTGTTAAAAATGGGGGTCTCTAGTTGACAATGGTTTGCACCTTTGTCCAAGTAGGAACCCTTCTTCCTAGTCAGGGTAAGGGGGATACACTTCTAAAATAACCCCTGCGTACCTCCTTGGTAGCTTGGCATGAGCAGACAGGCTTATCTCAGAGGCAGTATGTAAAGAATTTGTGCACACATCCAGTAATACAGTGACAAAACTACAAATGGACACCACACCAGTTTAGAAAAATGAGTAATCTTTATCTAAACCAAACAAGACTTAAATGATAAAAATCCACCATACAATAATAAAAAGGTGATTCTTAGAAGGTAAAACAGTTCTGTCCATATCACAGTATAGGTGCAACACTTTCAACACAAAGTACCTTTGATGCGTCACAATCAAACAAAAACAGCTGCAGGGAAGGTGAGGCGTATGTTCCTTACACGCAGGGAAGGTGATGCGTTCGTTCCTTACTCAAAGGGAGGTGATGCATCGGTTCCTTGCTGCCACACAGGGGAGGTGATGTGTCGGTTTCTTACTGTGCAGGGAGGGGATGCGTCAGCTTCTTACTGCGGCCCGCTGTCCTAGTAGATTTGGTGCCCCGGTGCAACGCATGGGGATCGGGGATGCCTCGGTTCTCAATACAGCAGTGGAGGATGTGGCGCAGCATTGGCCCCTATAGCCGCGGTCCCACGATGAGTTGGTTCTTGCAGCCGCACAGCAAGGCCTGCATCGGAATCGATGCAGTGATATCGGATTTCGGAGATCAGGGCACCGGATTCAGCGTGCAACGGGCAGGCGCTGCATCGGTTTCTTTGGCCGCAAGTCGGCGATGTATTGAAAAGGTGCGGATGCATCGCGCTTCTCATAGTTGCATCTCTTTTCCAGTTCCCAACAGCAGAAACAACCTTCAGAGGCCCAACTCAGCAACAGGTACCTCTTGGCAGGTCAGAACTCCCAGCAAGGAAGTTCAGTGGAGCTGCTGGTGAAGTATTTGCATTCCTGAGACTTCAGAACAGGAGGCAAGCTCTACTGCAAGCCCTTAGAGATCTTCAAGCAGGATACACAGCACACAGCAAAGTAATTGTCCTCTCCGTGGCAGAATCAGCCACTGCAGACCAACTCCACACAGCACACATCAAAGGGGCAGTACTTCTCATTCAGCTTTCCCAGCTCTTCTCCTTGGCAGAGGATCCTCTTGAGTCCAGAAGTATTCTAATCTTCTGGGGTCTGGGTCCCAATATGTATACAGCATTTTCTTTTGTTCTCTGGTGTTAGAGATGCTCTATGTTCACTCAAAACCAGTTCAGTTCTCTCTGGTCCAGCTTCCTAGCAGGAGGTGGAGACAGCATTGCGTAAGGAAGACCAGACCTATTCAGGTGCAAGGAAATCTCCTTCCCTACTCTAAATGCAGTCCAGGTCTATTCAGCCCAGCCCTGATCATTCAGGAAAGGCAGGACACGCATCAACCCCTTCAAGTGGCTGTCTAAGAGAATGCACATGCCCAGTCGCTGTCCCTCCAAAGTCAGACTGTAAATACACAAACTAGCAGAGGCACATAGGATGGGCTATGAAAGAAAATAACTACTTTCTAAAAGTGATATTTTCAAAACTACAATATGAAAATCATTGTTACTAAAAGATGTATTTTTATATTCTGTGTTCAGGCATGCTAAACTCCATCTTTCTATCTTGTCCCAATTGGAAGTTATACTAATAAGATGGTATGAATAAACTTCCATTCTATTCTATGGGACAAATAGCCTTTTCATAGTGAAAAATGCATTTCACTATCAGGACATGTCACACACACCAGTACATGTCCTACCTTTCACATACACTGCACCCTGCCCACAGGGGTACCTTGGGCCTACCGTATGGGTGTCTTACATGCAAGAAAAGGGAACGTTATGGCCTGGCAAGTGGGTGCACTTCCCAGCTTGACATGGGAGTAGAAAGTGCGCGCAGACACTGAAGTGGCAGGTCTGAGACCATTTTAAAAGGCTACTTGCATGGGTGACACAATCCGTACTAGCACTAGCAGTATTTGATTTACAGGCCTTGGGCACACACAGTGCACTGTACTAGGGACTTAGTAGTAAATCAATAAGCTAATCATGGAAATACCAATCCATTATAACAATTTACACAAAGAGCATATGCACTTTAGCACTGATCAGCTGTAGTAAAGTGCCCAGAGTCCTAAAACCAACAAAAACAGGGTCAAAAACAGGAGGCCCAAAAGCAAAAAGTCTGGAGATAAACCCACTGGAAAAGGCAGGTCTAGCATTCCCTGTCTCAAAATGGGTGGTGGAAGTGGGAGTTTGGCAGAGCTTGAGCCCGCCTCTGTACAGCTGGGCTCAAGATCCACCAAACGTTGCTCTAAGTGTCATAAACAGAGGGATTGTGGCGCCAGCTGAATGAGATGATGTCATCAAGAGAGGTTGTGTATATAGATAAGAGGAATTGGCTAGATACAACTCCCTATGGAATGTCCACTGATAGAGTAGGAAACATGTTATGTGAGTAGTTTTCTCAAGGCAGCTGTGTGTTATCATAAAAATCTAGATTTTTAAGTTGTAATAGCTCTGTATTGCCATTATTAATTGTTATGTATGATTGTATATTCTATATGTTTATCTTTGATGATTGTCATTGACATTCATGTAAAGAGAGTGATTGATTGATTGATTGATTGATTGATTGATTGATTGATTGATTGATTGATTGAGTAGGAGACATTGTCTTAAATACAGAGAAGCATTAGAGTGCAGAGTAGGACCAGTCTGACGGGAGTGAGAGGAATCGGAAGCATGAAGGGCTCGTAATGCTTAAGACATACACAGTTATTAAAGAGTTTTCAGTGGTGAGCTGAATCGGTGGGTGATCTTAAAGTATGTGGATAGAGGATTAGGACTGAGTATAGATGCTTGTCGACGTAGTGTATAGGTAGTTAATAATCTCATTAATCAGTGTAAGAGTAAATAGAAGCCCAATTGTAATAGTGGTTTTCCAGTATTTTCTGGGGTTTTGGAGATGAAGGGTTGGTGGCTCTATCTAGGCAGGGTGCATATAGGTAAAAGTTGCTTGCATGTAGCTTAGGACACCTTTGGTTGAAGCAGAGCTTAGCCTGTGGGCTCCTTGACTACAACTGCCCTTGTCCATGAGTTGTTAGCTGCCCAACTGCTTGCTTGCTGCCTTTGGAGGATGGATCTGACATTGTGGAACTTAGCACGTGTTAGGCCAGTGCTGTGTTTTCTGGGAGTTATTTGCTCGTATCAATGTTTTTTCCTTCCTTCCCCTATGTTGCAATTGTCATTTTGTACCTTGTGCTAAATTTGAGCCTCATACTTAACCCAAAAGAACATTAGTTGTTAGATTAGTTTACTGGGAGACTTGTTTCTTACATCTTTATTAAAGTGTTTACTTGGCTGTGAGAAACAGGTGTTTTAGGAGCTGGACCGAGTGAATGACTGAATAAACCGCTTCCTTCAAAACACATTTACATGCCACATTTACAAAATTCAAAATATATGTCTGCTTCTTGCTGTCTGAATGAAGAACATAGTTAGAGGAGTATTCGGGCCCATTTGTGAAGACCACTACCTTGTACAGCACGTTTCTCTCCACAGCATCAATTATCCAGTTCCACTCACTTTAAGTGCTAAATTACGTTTCACGAAGCTGATTGATGTGCATGCCTGCTCCTGCGGACATATCAATTTCCTTTGAAATTATTTATTTGTTTATTTTGGTATCTTTATGTTGCTTTTTTGGTTTCTTCAGACCACTTTAGGATGATGTAAAGCATGCAGAAATGTCAGCACTAATTTTGATTTGGTCGGTCACATTGAACAGAGAAAAGTTCGAATTCTCAGAAAAGCCTCCCCATGTAATGTATTTATGAAAAAGGCCTACCCATGAGTCACAGCTTTCAGAGCAAAATGAGCATGAGTTGGAACGATGGCGAAATAAGTTTCATAGAAGCATTATTCTAACATTGAGAGCAACTTGATCAATAAAGAGTTGTTGGAACAAGAACCCCTCCTGCATGATGTTACATGCTTCAACCTTTGAACTGAGCAACCACAATGAATGTCTATGGTGTGTTTTGAAATGTTTTTCTCAGCACACATGACTATCCTGTGTGTTCGCTGAGGACCACTACAACTGAATGGATTATGAGGCACAGAGCTGGGCTCTGAGATCTAGAAAGGCACGCCATCCCTTCCTTAGCAAGAGGGATTACATCCCCTTACCAGGTACATGAGTTTGGCGGTGTGTTTTGAAATCATATTCACAGAGCAGTCTGTTTTCCTGTTCTTGCACTTTGGTGGTTTACCAACAACGTCACCTCTTTAACGTTCTGATGAATTTCGCCATGCTGGTTCCTTTGCTAGAACCAGTGTGTCGGGATAACACATTTTTGAGCGTAGCTGTGTAATAGTAAGTGATTAGAATATTTCTGCTGTGTGGATGGTGGCACAGGGGAATCCATATTGGATTGACACTGAAAGCATGAGGTACAAGATAGAGGTCGGTGGTAGCCTGCCACACTAGTACTGTGTAGTGCTAGCATTTATGCAGCTTTTGGGATCTGATATGTGTGGAAGAGTGAGGCAAGACTCCTTTTAGAAGAGTGGAAAATAACTTTTGCTTGTTCCTTCCTGGGGCACTCTCATTAGACTATATGGGTCTAGGGAGCCTGGAGATAGCAGTCTCTTCTGTAGTTAATGGTTAGCCTTTAAAAGGCCCTGTCCCTCTTGCTAACCCAGAAGTCCTGCTTGCAGTGGGTTCATGGGTGCCAAGTGTGAGGGCTTCCATCTTCTTTGTGGATTTCTCCTAGTGGAGACTCCCAGCATCAAAAAAAGGTTATGTTTGCTCTGGAACAAGAATGGTATAGAGTGTGAAGGAACTGACTCCAACCACTTGGAGGAGAGTAGATGTCAAATACACAAACAACCTCTGAGAAAGGAATAGAAGAGAAGAACTACAACTGCTAGTCAGTGTTCCAGAACTGCTCACTGACCAGTGTAGATGCCATCCCAGGGTGTTGGGGAAGTATTTGGAGATCCAGAGCTAGAGTCCTTGATGGCCGACTCACCAGAGGTAAGGGAACATCATCGGAAGGAGTATGCAACATGGAGGAGCTGTGGAGTTGCTTAGAAGAGGTTCTGCCTGACCTGTTGAGAGAGAGGTATGGGTAGTATCCCTGCAGGAAGCCGTCTGCATTAGAAGAGGCCCAGCCATAGTTTCCTAAAGGCAGAGCTGGCCAAAGGGAGTGGAATCATTTTAGCAGGTTGACATCTAGCATGACAGTGAAGCTGCCCCGAGTCTGAGGCAAAGTCCTGCTGCCCTAGTGAGCCATTGAAGGCCCCCTTTGCACCTCGACGATTACCTCAACCCTCTCCCTAATCCAGAAAGGAAAAATGGCATTGCTATAGAAATAAACCAAGGTCACTAACCCTACTCAACAGCACTTTGTCTAGACGTCTAGAGGTTTCTGGAGGGGATGGGAATTGGGGCAGAGTGGGAAACAATCGGAATCCATCCACATTGGCCTTGCATCTGAGATCCCTGCTGCAGTGACAGTGGAAAAACCTGGTTCCCTGACAGCGCAAGCCACATAGGGGAAGAAGTGCAAGGTGCAGGGTTAAAGTTCAATATCCAATTGCACACTACAGCCTTTTTTTCATTTTCAGCGGGAAGTGAACTCCACGTCAGAAGATACCTTACACAGTATCTCCTGAAAAAAATAGTTGGTTATATTAGGAACATTCATAATTTGTGTGCCACTTAGGCCAACTTGACATAGCTAGGTGTTTGCAAAGAAAGGCTATGAGAGTGTCACAAGCCATTGTATATTCTCCGAATTTAAAACTTCATTAATGTTCACCACATTTGCAATGCCAGCTCTCCTGACACTGTCTTGGGCACACCCACTTCACCTGTACCCTAAGCTTACACTGAAAAAGTCTCGACGCTTGGTTTACTTCCTGCAGTTTTAAGTATAATCTGTGATCACACAATTCCACAGATGTAAATCTGGATCTGAGAATTTAGATAGCAAATGGCACTTTCGGTACATGATTTATGTAAGTGCCCAAAAAGTGTTGTGAATGGACCCCCACTATGGTCAAGTTACAAAGTGAAGGATCTGCGCTAGTGCTAGTTTTAGAAAGTGCCCCTCTCGTTTTTCTCGGAGCCTCTCAAGATGCCCCTATCAGGACTTCAAAGACCTGTCTGAAAGGTAATCTAAGACAAACTCCTTTTATCATGACAAGATGGTCACCATCCCCTCAACTCGGTTGTTTGCTGCTGAATAAAGATGTCAGGCACTTCTCCCTCAGGGTGACAGCGAACCTCCAGGTGCCTCGTTATCAGCCCCACATTCCCCTATATTTCTCTCACTTCTCCGCCTATCGCCCAAGACTGTCTCTAGTTTTCTGTCAGCTATGTGACTGACACACTTGTGTCCTGCACTGGGCCATTCCTAATCTTGCTCAATTTCCCCTACACTGCATTTCAACTTCGTTGCCACCTCTGCTGCCACTCCCTACCTGTCTCTCCTGCTCTGTGCGTCACAGCCTCATGCCTGACTCACTGCCTCGATTGTATGTCTGTCATAAAAGTTTCTCTAGCAATCCTCCTTTCCGTTTCTCACGTCAGACCTCTGATATTTCCCTGGCCTTTGCATTGCACACACCAATAATTAGACCCTGCGTGTGTCAGCTGTAATTGTAATTTTAATTGGATGTTTATAGTGCTTACTATCCCTGACAAGGCGTTGAAGCACTAGAGACAGTTTTGGTGCAGTGGCGGCCACTCCAAAACAGTGCTGAAAATAGAGGGGGAAGTGTGCCATAGACCTGGCAGCACACTTCCCAAGGACGAGGGACATAAAATGCATAATGACTGAAAAACCAGTCTTTGTATCGGCTGTGGGTCTTTTCTATTCCGTAAGCTGCTAGGGGTTCTGTAACTCAGATGAACCCAGGACGTATGTAAGGAACTGCCTGAAAATGGCTCTTGTTGTTATGATTTGTGTGCCAATGAACTTTGTGCTAAAATTGCCCTCCTCCTTTTCTACAGCTAAAGGTCAATACAATGGATATGATTTGAAATTATAGATGTTGTTAACCCAGTGAAGAAGTTCATGCAACTGTTCTGCCCATACTGAGGATACACAGGTCCCTCCCTCCCTCCCAGCATTCCAAATGTGGCTGAATACCACCACATTACATAAAAGGCAGGTCTGTAGCAGAGGCGTAATGCAAAATGATGCCCCCGCCCCAAGAATGCAGTGAGGGGCCACTGCCACTCCATGCCTCACAAATATTTGGCCATGAACTGGAGGGGGGACCCCTGAAGGGTGCCCCTCCCCACGTGCCACAGAGGCTGCAGGGGCCTGCGTTACCCCTTGGTCTGTAGGTTATGAGGGTAGGATAGATGGTCTTAATTTTAAAAGATTTGGACAGCTTTTGAAAGGAATTAAATGTAACCAAAAATTGCATATCTTCCTGATGAGATTGTGAGGTGACCAGTGATCCACTGGGCGTGTGAAAACTTTAATAAATCACTAATGTGTACAGGCTGCAGTATAACTAATTATTCCATAAAGGTATATAGCTCACAACATTCCCACCGGATATTTCCAAAACTAATTACCCATTCATTGTCTACTTTCTGTCATTTCTGGCAGTAACAAATATTAGTTAACTGAATCGACCGCCAACGGTAAAGTTCCCTTTGTCTCTGTTCTCTGCTTATCTGTATTGATTTAACCTGTGCTTTATGACAATGAAAACCTGACAATAAAGTTGACAAAAGCGCTGCTCTAACAAAATCGAAGATTTACGATAAACGTCCAGCTAAAACAATTCCAAGCAATCACATAACAGGGCAGGTAGGAAGGGCGCATTCTGAGCCAGGCACACAAACACATTTTATAACATCCTTAAACTGACATATTGTCAAATTGAATTCCATTTATTGTCACAATTACTCTGTTTGTACAAGTCTTTAATGTCGAATGTGCTGCTCCCTGCACTACTTAAAATGAACTCTTTCTTTTTAGCAGGACTGTGAAAACGTATAAATCTCTGACAACTCACGCGCTTGCATTTGAAGCCTTCTTCGGGATCCCTGCTAGGAAGTTGTACCATGTTTATAACGACCATTCGTGATATTCTGAGAAACAGCCAATTAAGTGGTGTGGTGACTTTTGGTCTTTTGGTTGAAATTTTTGTAGTTGTTTTTTTTTACATGGTGGGGTAGCTAGCCCCGCACATAACCCTCTTCCTTTCGCAGCTGGGATTGGGACCAGCCATGGCGGAAAAAAAGCCAAAAGACATCCCAGCCTTGAGGACAGAAGAATCTCCTTCACGGAGAGCTATGATGCCTTGTAGTGAAAGCCAGAGATCCCTGCAACCAAAAAGGCGAACTACCTGCTTTTGACCAAGACCATCAGGACATGGAATGTGAGGACCATTTACGAGACAAGCAAGACAGCCAAAGTGGCAGCGGAGATGAAAAACCAAACTTTGCTCTGCTTGGCAACAGTAAGATCAGATGGACACAGTGTGGACAGAAAAGACTGGCTCCAGGAGAAATGCTGCTGTATTCTGGGCACATAAAAGAGAATCCACTACATACACAGGGAGTAGCACTGATGCGAATACCAGCAGTCAACAGAGCTCTGATTGGATGGGAAGCCCCTGGTCCCAGTATCATCACATAAACCTTGCACACAAAGAAAAAGCGGACCAATATGACTGTTATCCAGTGCTATGCACCTAAAAATGACAGCATAGAAAATGAAAAAGAACAATTTTACAACAGACTGCAGTCCATCTGAGAGAAATGTCTTGACAGAGACATCACCATATTGATGGGGAAGCTCAATGCCACAACTGGAAGCAACAACACTGAGTACGAAGAAGTCATGGGCAACCATGGCCTTGGTGACATGAACAAGAATGGTGAAAGGCTCGCAGATGTCTGTGCCCTGAACAGTCTGGTGATAGGCTGTAGTGTATTCCCACGCAAAAGAATACACAGGGCAATGTGGGTGTCACCAGACCATCCAACAGAGAATCAGATCAACCATGTCTGCATTTCCAAGAAGTTCCAGAGTTCCCTTCAGAAAGTAAGAGTAGTGAGAGGAGCAAATGTGCCTTCCGATCACCTTGTCACGACCAGGCTAAAGATTAAGCTGAAAAAAGCATGAACGGAACCAACAAACCAACGCCAGCCATATAACAACACCCTCCTCAAGGATGCACAGAAACAGAGTGAATACTCAGTCACCCTCAGTAACAAGTTTCAAGTCTTGCAAGAACTAGAGGACAATTTCATTTGCGAAGTTGTGACACATGACTTACACGACTGACATGACTGACACGTGACTTACGTGTCACAAAGAAGTTGCACAGGCTGTGCAACTCCTTTGTAAAACGTAAGTCATGTGTCACAACTTCGCGAATGAAATTGTCAGAATCATGCACTTAAAGGAACAGAGTGCACTTGGAGTGTATGCACGCCAAAATTGAATAAAACGATAAGGTTACCATTAAGGAGAACACATAGGGTGTGCTGCAGACTCTTTGCAAAGAACTAGAGGACAACAGAGACCCAGTACAACGTCAGTGGGAGAAGGTCAAAGATATAGTGACATCGAGCTGCCAGGAGGTACTGGATCCCAAGTAACACTAGCATAAGAATGGATCTCCACCGAGACCCTCTGCAAAATCCAAGAGAGAAAGTAAAAGAAAGCTGCAGTCAACACCAGCCGAACAAGAGCAGAAAAAGAAAAAGCTCAAGGAGAATACCAAAACCAACAAGGAAGCAAATAGAAGCTTAAGAGCAGACAGGCAAATATTCATCAATGGTTGTGCTACAGAAGCCCTGAAGGCAGCAAGCCCTGGTAACTTAAAAGAACTCTGCGTTTTAACAAGGGAATTTTCCGGAAGATACAGCAAGCCAGAAAGACCTGTTGAAGACAAAGCTGGGAAGACAATCATGGGTAAGGAAGGCCAAAACGAAGTTGGGAGGAGCGCTTTAAGGAGCTGGTGAACCAGCCCGAGCCGGAGGCTCCACCAGACATGCAGCCAACTGACAAGGATTTGCCAATCGGCTACAGCAGACCAACCAAGGAAGAAATACAGCATGCCATAAAACAGCCGAGAAATGAGAAGGCAGCAGGACCCTAAAACACTCCATCAGAGGCACAGAAGGCAGACATTAAACCATCAGTAGACATGTTCTTCCCCATGTGTGGAAGGATCTGGCAATAGGAAAAGATACTGTCAGAATGAAATAATGGAAGGGGAGATATACCATCACGATCCCCAAGGCAAGTGTCCTGAGTAACTGTGCACACTACAGAAGGATAACTCTTCTATTAACCGCAGGCAAAGTGTTCAACAGAGTCATCCTGAACAGAATGAATGAACAAGTCGACAATCACTTGCGACATCAGCAAGGTGGTTTCTGCAGAGATAGATCATGTACAGATCAGATTGCAACACTGAGCATCATCAATGAATAGTTGATGGAATGGAACCCCCCCCCCATGTCAACTTCATTGACTATGAGAAGGCATTTGACTGCGTGGACAAAGAGACCCTTTGTAAACTCCTCCACCACTACAGTGTGTCACATAAACTCATAATAATCATCAGGAACTCTTATGATGGAATGACCTGCAAGATAGTCAATGGAGGACTACTCACGGAAGCCTTCCAATGAAGACCGCAGTCCGCCAGGGTTGTTTGCTCTCACCTTTTCTCTTCCTGCTCGACATAGACTGGATTATGAAGGAATCCACAGCAAGGAGAAGAAATGGAATCCAGTGGACACCTTGTATGCAGCTCGACGACCTGAACTTTTTAGATGACCTGGCCCTACTCTACCATACCCACTGTTGTGTAGTTCCTATAAAAACGTACACAGGATCTGCAAGTTCGGACAACATACACTGTAGGACTGGTGTCAGACGGATTCTAAACACCCCCACTGGGTATGTTGGCCTTCAGTATCAGCTAGCTCACAGTGCCACTAGAATCTCCTCTTACCAAGCAGAGAATAGTTCTTGGCAACCATCGAACATGACAACCCTGATTCCTTAGGACCGTGGAAACAGTGTAATAGTTTTTGCTCAGTCACTCGTGCTCACTTAGCCTCAGAGAGATACACAGAATAAATGGTCTGGACATTTTTCAATAAGCATTTATTGAACAGTCGTTATTCTAGTGGAAAATGGATGAGTTGCAACAACTAGTAGACAGTAGCAGATATAAATGATTAGAAGTACTATGAAAGTTAAAGGATGATAGAGTTCTACCATCTTGCAAGAATCATGAATACATACAAGTATAAAAAATACATGACAATAAAAGTGTGTTCTCCTACGATGCCTCCCTAACTAGATGTACCTAAGTGTACCTAGCATGTGTGTAGGTGTTAAGCCAGCAATCCCTCTAGGATAAAGTCAACCCCATTACCTGGATTGAGAGACTGTGGGACCCTGTCCTGGTCTAAGGTTGGACACCCCACAAGGGATGTTAGACTGCTGCAAGCTGAAGTATCTGCATTCAGGAACCTCAGCGTCTCTGGTCAGTGTGTCGGCCTGGAAGTCCTGGTCTGCTCTTCCTGTCTTTTGCAAGATGTGATGTATATATACACATAGCTCTCCTCGGGGGTTCTACCTCGCTGCATTACTTTGTCGGACTTAGGATGACGTCAGGAATTAACTTTGTACATAGATATTATACAGGAGATGGTAGTCCTGCTGTGCTTCCAAGAATCCTCATGCATAATGTATGAAGTTTTTACCAGGGAAAATTCCACGTTCTGTGTGCAGTGTCATATCTAGGTAAAAGTTCAGTCCCTAAGAACCGTTATGTATGTAATGTAGGGGAGAATATAGGTGAAGGGTTATGATGTTACCTGAGCCTTTATAAGGCTACCTATATGGAATATAGCACCCACTCCTCGTGCGACTGGACGACATAATTCAAATCCTAAAGGCACTACTAGGCTGACTAGGCACTGGTATGCAAATAACTATAGTAAAACAAATAGTCATGCTAATAAAATGTTTTAAAAATTATAAAAAATCTTTACAAAATGGAAAAGGATATTGTCACTCAAGCCATAGCTCTAATATAGCTCTAATATGTCCATATGTATAGTTCGAACTACTACAAGCATCTGAAAGCCATGCATGTTCATAAAAAGTGTCAATTTGTTTTTGAGTTCCAATTTTAGTTTGTTTAAAAATGGCCAAATTCCTTCTGGCACACAATGAGTCAATTGTTTATGTGTCATGGCTGGTAGATGCAACATTAATGCTGCCTGCCTTCACAGACGACAAATGAACACAGATGATCTTCCATACTGCCTGCAGCTGATGCTGGGGCTGCCTGTGTGCTGTCCAAGGCCTGAGTGTCAGTGGAGGAGCCGGTATCCATTCAGACAGGAGCAGTGACTACCTATGGAGGCTCTAGGAATGCTGCCATCAACATTGGAATACGCTGGGGACACTGCAGAACATGGGCCGTTTTCGGGTCCAGTAGGGTATCAACGTCCGATTGCGCACATAATGGGAGTATCAGACAGAGATCCAACACGCATTCTTCCCTGCAAACCAGGCATCAGAGGACAGGTAAGATGCAGTCCCTCCAGACTGGTCTAAATGACAAGAACCAAGATGCACTTAGTTCTCTCAGGCGAGGTGTGCCCAGATGTTGTACCATGCGATCACGGTATTTACACTCCTGGAGTGCTTTTTCCATTTCCTTGGTGACTGGGACATCCAGACTGGTTTAAATGACAAGAAACAAGATGCACTTAGTTCTCTCAGGCGAGGTATGCCCAGATGTTTTACCATGCAATCACGGCATTTACACTCCTGGAGTGCTTTTTCCATTTCCTTGGTGATTGGGACATCCATTACGTACCAGAAAAATGACAATCAGGATACCTACTATTAGAAACAGGGTTAGCGGAAGTGCACCAAAAATGCTTCAGAATACGGAGTATATAACGTTTGGTATATCTTTGAGAACTGTCTGAAAGGTGCTTAACAGTCCTGAACATATGTTCTTAAATAGGTGGACGATACCCATGGTATCAGACATGTTAAAGATCCGATTTACCATTTCTGTGAAATGGAAGGGGCAGTTCGTACATATGTATCTCGGCAGAAGACCTTGCGATCTGGAGATCAAAAGTCTCTTGAGCGGAGGTTATGGGCATGGTCTTCTGTAGAAGCATGGCTTTCATTCTGCTCAAAGTATCAAACCGTATTAAAGAAACATTTAGTGAAGGCCATAACGGTGCCTCCCTGACTGTATGTGTTGGTGGAAACAATACTTGCATACAGCAAGTAACCCTGGAGCTCATGGTTACCAGATGTGCGATGCCCGGAAGCATCCTACAACAACCTTGATCGTTCAGCATCAAGTAACTCCCATTCGAAAGCAGCCTGAACACTGGAGTAATCACGGCTGCCGGGGCACCCCTCCAGTGACAGGATAAGTTAGCTACTGAGCCATTACAGGCCCTGTGCAGCATTTTATCCTGAATTATGAACGATCTACTCAAAGAGTTCTCACAGTTCATACCGCTTAGAAGCACTTCTAGATCCCCACTCCTGCATTGAAATCTGTACGGTAATTCCCAAGATTCCTTGATGAGTTCCCTACCCATTTCTTCATATCTCCTGCCTGCTGTTGTTCTCGGCAATACTGAAATTGGAAAGTTGTGACCGGTAGAGTGCTCACTTTGCCACTGGATTGAAGATAGCCTGGCTGATGAGGGTTATGAACCCGAAACCGGTCCCAAGATGCTTGTTTCAGGTCCAGGGAAGACATGGCTTGGCAGTTCGGGCTGGACTGTTCCCATGGGGCACAGGGTCAGACTGATTTGCATATGGCCATGTCTGAACTGGGGTGGTGGAGTGAGCTAAAGAATGATGATGGATTAAACCCAGATCAGTTGACTTGGGGTGAGTGTTTGATTTGCTCAAATGCTCCGTCCATCATCCCCTTTGGTATTGCTTTGTTCACCCTAAGTTGGCAGGGTATGCCCAGACGTGGGTCCCTTGCTCACTTTGCAACTGGATTCAAGATAGCCTGGCTGATGAGGGTTATGAACCCGAAACCGGTCCCAGGATGCTTGTTTCCAGTCCAGGGAAGACATGGCTTGGCAGTTCGGGCTGGACTGCTCCCATGAGGCACAGGGTCAGACTGATTTGCATATGGCCATGTCTGAACTGGGGTGGTGGAGTGAGCTAAAGAATGATGATGGATTAAACCCAGATCAGTTGACTGGGGGTGAGTGTTTGATTTGCTCAAACGCTCCGTCCATCATCCCCTTTGGTATCGCTTTGTTCGCCCTAAGTTGGCAGGGTATGCCCAGATGTGGGTCCCTTGCTCACTTTGCCACTGGATTCAAGATAGCAAGGCTGATGAGGGTTATGAACCTGAAACCGGTCCCAGGATGCTTGTTTCCGGTCCAGGGAAGACATGGCTTGGCAGTTCGGGCTGGAATGTTCCCATGAGGCACAGGGTCAGACTGATTTGCATATGGTCATGTCTGAACTGGGGTGGTGGACAGAGCTAAAGAATGATGATGGATTAAACCCAGATCAGTTGACTGGGGGTGAGTGTTTGATTTGCTCAAAAGCTCCGTGCATCATCCTCTTTGGTATCGCTTTGTTCGCCCTAAGTTGGCAGGGTATGCCCAGACGTGGGTCCCTTGCTCACTTTGCTACTGGATGCAAGATAGCCTGGCTGATGAGGGTTATGAACCCGAAACCGGTCCCAGGATGCTTTTTTCCGGTCCAGGTAAGACATGGCTTGGCAGTTCGGGCTGGACTGTTCCCATGATGCACAGGGTTAGACTGATTTGCATATGGCCATGTCTGAACTGGGGTGGTGGAGTGAGCTAAAGAATGATGATGGATTAAACCCAGATCAGTTGACTGGGGGTGAGTGTTTGATTTGCTCAAAAGCTCCGTCCATCATCCCCTTTGGTATCGCTTTGTTTGCCATAAGTTGGCAAGGTATGCCCAGACGTGGGTCCCTTGCTCACTTTGCCACTGTATTCAAGATAGCCTGGCTGATGAGGGTTATGAACCTGAAACCGGTCCCATGATGCTTGTTTCCGGTCCAGGGAAGACATGGCTTGGCAGTTCGGGCTGGACTGTTCCCATGAGGCACAGGGTCAGACTGATTTGCATATGGCCATGTCTCAACTGGGGTGGTGGAGTGAGCTAAAGAATGATGATGGATTAAACCCAGATCAGTTGCCTCGGGGTGAGTGTTTGATTTGCTCAAATGCTAAGTCCATCATCCCCTTTGGTATCGCTTTGTTTGCCCTAAATTGGCAGGGTAAGCCCAGACATGCGTCCCTTGCTCACTTTGCCACTGGATACCAGATAGCCTGGCTGATGAGAGTTATGAACTCGAAACCGGTCCCAGGATGCTTGTTTCCGGTCCAGGGAAGTCTTGGCTTGGCAGTTCGGGCTGGACTGTTCCCATGAGGCACAGGGTCAGACTGATTTGCATATGGCCATGTCTGAACTGGGGTGGTGGAGTGAGCTAAAGAATGATGATGGATTAAACCCAGATCAGTTGACTGGGGGTGAGTGTTTAATTTGCTCAAACGCTCCGTCCATCATCCCCTTTGGAATCGGTAGAGTGATATGGCCATGGATTAACCATTCTGTGGACGGTGATTCTGTTACAGTAAAAGCTAGTCTGTCCAGTTTCTCAATACACAGCAATGTATATTTTGCTTCACTTTGTGCCATTTTTGTCTGTTTTTCTGTCACACTGTATGCAGAAAGCAGAGACGTATTGTTGATAAAATGCCAGGGCACATGGCCTGCTCACAAAGATTGCAGCGTCCAGCTCAATAACATAATAGAACGCAATTGTGATTACCCGTGCTGTAATATGGACAAATCTTGTTCTAGTACATCAATAGCAGAAGATACAATGTTGCCCAGTGAATAAATCCTGGAAGTTAACATAGTCATACCATTGTCAACTACGGCTAAGGCTTTCTCTAAGTTAATCCTATCTATTTCTTGTAACCTCTCCGCAGCTTCTTGTTGGAAGATTTTCCAGATTTCATTATAGACAGCATATAAGAAACTTTTTTGACGTGGCTTTCTGGGACCCAATAAAAAATCATGTAGGTCCACATCCTCTGTAAGTAAGAATAAGTGTTGTTTCACCTGTGTGAGTGTCAAGGTTTTTAGCCACTTGAGGCATAACCTCCCAACGCTGTACGACATCACTACCGCTGGATGTTCTCTTTGTACATAGCGTGGATCTGGCCTGTGGATACTAAACCTTTTGATTGTACCTTTGAATCTTTTCTGACATCTATTAGTGTCTGTGGTCCAAACCAACCATCCCTTCCATTTGGGGTCTGATCTATTATATTACATGATGTCATCTAGCGTAATCCCTTCTCGTCATGTAAGGTTACCCTCAGTATGTGATGGTGTTGGAATCCGAGGTGCATGCAAATTTTTATTCTTGGCTATTCCAAGACTGGTAGTTTGCTGCACAGTATCATTCAGAAACATAATCTGCTGAGTAATGAGGAATGCTCTAAATAGCGCTTCTGTTCTCTGGTCTTGCCAGTCTCTAGAACCTCAGACTGATTTTGTGTCTATTGTGTCTTTCCATAAATCAAAACCTTGTTCAGACAACTGAGTGATAAAGGAAGCAGAGTAAATCTTTTTGGTGTTTGTCAGCATATTTATCTGTGCTGATGTCGGTGTAACCTCATAATAATATGGATATCTGTCTGACACTCCCATCATATGCACAATCGGACGTTGATGCTTTACTGGACCCGAAAACGGCCCATGTTCTGCAGACATTTTAAACCCTGAAAAATATGAGAATTTCTGTGCAAATGTTTTTGAACTGCTTTTTGGCGGTGTTGGGCAATGTTCCCATTGGTGGTATGTGAAAACATTTCTGGGATTAGCAGATTTGTGCAAAAAATGATCACCATAATGCTGATAGCAATACATTGTGTCAAAATGTGATGTGTCTTTCAACATTTCATTATTAGCAAAGGCAGCAGAGTGTTCTAAATCAGACAACATATTATTCAACGTTACATAATCTCAATCATCGGAGAATGCACTGGAGGTAATGATATCATTTAAGGATATTTTAAATAAATGTGGTATTTATAAAGGTTCGGTAGGACCAAATATATCATAATCAACCATGTCCCAAACTATACCATCAGGTATAGGAACTGCTGTAATGTTCACTGATGACAAGTCTCTTTGTTCACAATGTGATGAAAGGTGAGGTCTCAGAATCAGATTCAATTTCGATGCTGCAAAGCTTTGTCTAAGATAAGTTCCATTAATGAGCATGCTAAAACAGTTACTAAGCCTATCCAAAAATGAAAAAATGTATCCTGGTGATTACCCAAAGCTCTATCCAAGGTAATACCAGGTATGTCTGTTTACGAAAGATAAAAAAGTCTATGATTTGCTGGTGACAAGTTTTTTGGTCTGGCATTGTTTCAGGTTCACTTGGATCCAATGAAAAGGTATCGAAGTTGATGAAATAGCCAGATGCAGTTCTATCAATTTTTTGTTGTTCCGCAGGTTTCGTTGAATTTGTAGATGGCTCTTGTTGAGGCATGTTGATGTAGACATCAATGTTTGGTAGAATAGAAATTTGTCTTTCATTTTGATTTTGAATTTGAGTTTGAACTTCATTTTCAAGAGAAACGACTTCCATGGCATTATTACAGAGTCCATCATTCCGTGCTGGGGACTCTTTGAAGGTGATGAGTCTTACTGTTTGAACCTCCTGTATAGTAGCGAGAGAAGGGCATCGGCTACTCAGGAATCCACGAGGCCTACTATTTAGTATCAGCCACATAGTGTGGTTTAATCAGGTCAATGGAGACAAATCTTTTCTCCTTTTTTCCAGCATGAGGTGGCAGAAGTACAGTTCTTGTTATTTAACTGCCAGGACTGGTACAGGCTTTCTGTATGATGGCCCAAATTATTTTTTGTCCGCTATTTTTTCTCTGACCATATCCCCGACGTTAGGGACCCAGACAGGCCTTGCCGTGACTGGCTTGACTTCCCCAGTGGCAGTCTGCTTTACCTGGACATTGCTTTATTAAGTGCCCTGGATTCATTCAGATCCTGTAAAACAGCCAAACATTTATGGATGTCAAAAGGTTTTTTATCCGCCACTGTGCCTTCACAGTCAAGATCAGGTACCCACATTCCTGTCCCAAATAGGACCTCATAAGGAGTGACACCCCTAGAGAACTTCTTGGCATGTTGTTTAATGTTCTTTGTACTCCATATAAATGTTTGACGTAACTACCACCTGAACCTAATACTCTAGCTGTTAAAGATTGCTTTAAGTCCCGTTTTTCTTTTCCACAACTGAATTTCCCTCGGGATGGTATGGAGAGGAGTATCACAATGCTACATCCAAACCTCCCATGGCTTCCTTGTAAGCCCGAGAGCTAAACACAGGGCCCGGGTCAGAATGTAATGTGCCAATTGAGTATGTCCCTATAAAGACTCGCAAATCTTTTATAACAGTTCGAGCGTCAGCCAAGCCTGGGGCCACACCTATAGAAATCTCGAGCAGGAATACACTGCAACCATGATATAATTGTAATCCCCATCTATTTGTAAGGGGCTGCAATGGTCCAAATAAACACACACGAGTGGTTTGTCTGATATTAATAATGGTGTCTGCGCTGGAAGTGTTACAGTGGAGCCTTTCATCTGCTGGAAGATGTCGCATTTTAAGACATAATCTTTAGCCTGCTTTGTTTATCCTGGCCACCAATAGTGTGTTTCAGCAAGGAAACAGTCACTGTTGTCCCTGCATGCGCGGAACCCAGACCCTCGTGGGCAGCTAGTATTAAGCCTAATCTGCGATCCATATTTGGTATTACACTATCCCCCACTCCAGGAATGAGCAAATGGAATGTTGTGTGCATAACTTGTAGGAGTACTTGAGTGGAAATGTTTTCGGAAGTGCCGATTTAGTGCGTGTAGCAGAAATTGCAACCATATTCTCACCGTCTATTCTTGTTTTTGAATGAGTGATTGCAGCTACAGAAGCCGTGCATACAGCTATCTTTGCGGCTTCATCAGCCAACGTGAATGCCATCATTTCCACTACCTGTTCCCATCGCGTTTTGTGCTTAATCGTGTCACCTTTTGCATCTTTGAACCCATTTTGACCCCAGTGGTGTAAATACTCATTGTACGACTGTACACAGTAAAACAAATCACACACAATTAGTGTGGGGAATTCTCGATCCGTATTAACCAGTGCCAGTAACAGAGCTTTCAATTCTGCCAGTTGAGTCGTGCAGTCTCCTAGGGACTGTGTTTTTGTACAACTTGGATGAAATTTTCCATCCTGCATGCCTTTGTCGTGCCTCTAAGGCTGTTATTGGAGTCACAACTATTATTCGTTTCTCCGGAGCCATTGCTCTTTCTCTCACTACAGCAGTCTGCACTGCTGTCAGAATTTTTTTCAGTTGATTCGAAACGCATCTCAGCATTTGTGTGCAAATGTGACTTGTCTGCTTTTGGTACTGTTTCACCTTCATTGTATGTTAGGGAGTTGTTCCCTGATTGACCAGCAACTATATGGATCACTAGGTTGTGGATATTCATGCGTGTTTTCAAGTGTTTAGACGCTATCATGTTAACTTGTAGGGAACGTAGGATATTTGTGTGTTCCTGTGTCCATTGCCTAGCTGAAAAATCGGGTCTTATTAGATCGTAGAAAGGTTTAACCCTTTCTGTGTAATCCAAAATGTATGTTCTGCCAAAGTTCAGGAATCCCAGCATTGATTGTAGAATTTTCAATGTTTTTGGAGGTTAGAGCAGCGCACACTTTTCTAAGAAGTTAGCAGCTAAACTTTTTCCTTCACTTGAGAGCTCATATACCAGAAATAGGTTAATGAGTTGGGCTATCTTTGATTTCTTAAAATTAAATTTATATCTTTCAGAAGTGAATCCCAAAACAATGGTATTCACTTTTGTTAAGTGTTCCACCAAGTCATCCATTAGATAAATTTCATCCACATAGGACAATGCCTCTTCATCCAGATTTTGAAGTAGTATAGTTACTCTGTCTGAGAACAACCCCGGGCTGGTCTTATACCCCTGGGGGAGTCGACAGAATTGATCCTGAGAGCCTAACGCGGAGAGTGCTGTTAAATATCTACTTTCAGGTGCTATATTTTGGCAGAAGAATCCATTTGAGATGTCTAATGTGGTTTTGTATTTTTTACGCACAATGTTATACATTAATGCAGCACTGTGTGCATTTTGTACTGCAAATGTTTTTTCTCAAGTGTTTAAATGTCTGTAATCCAAAACTAGACTATATGAGTTATCAGGTTTCATAACAGGAAACAAAGGATTATTCATTTGAGAGGTGCAAGTTTCAATTACTCCTTGGTATTCAAGTTGAGCCAAGATCTCCCTGACCTGTTTTTTAGCTTCTTGCTTTATTGGATACTGTCTCTGTGGAGTCGGAGTAATTTTCAATGGTATTATGTGGTGGGTTGAATCCTCATCCCATCCTACATGGTTTCAATATAAGGCAGGGGCTAGGACCACGGCCCACTACCGTGCATATGTGTGTTTGAAATACTTGGGAACAGGATCGGAAAAGGCTGGCAAAATTCCTGTCTCCCCCATAGGGCAATTCATACCAAATGCTGGCTGCCAGTCTTTGTCAGCTAAAAGAATATCATAGCCAAACGTAAAGTTCTCCCAAAAGAAACCTCTAACTTTCCTGGGCTTGTCCCCTTCCATCTGGAGTGTTATCTCATATAACATATGCGGGACGCTTACCCTAGTATCAGGTGTTTTCACCATGATAAAATCATTCAAGTCCACTGTCACCAGAAATTCCATCAGGTTCTGGCGAGCTATCGTTACTTGTGCCGCACTGTCTAGCATCGTCAGAGGCCATTCCCCGTTCAGTAGTTGAGTCCACAGAATTCTGGGCATGTCCGATCTTTAGACCTGCAACTTTCTTCTTTTTGAACTGAGGATTTGGTTTAGGCTTCTCTTCTTTTTTGGAAGTATAGTCTGGAGAGTGTTGCTTGTATCTGGGATTTGTACGCTCTTCTTGTCTGTCTGACTGTCCATCCCTCTCAGAGTTTTTCGTTGAACCCTGAAAGCAACGAGAGGAACGTGTATCAGTATCCTGATACCTGTCAGGTTTTCTAATGTTGTCCCAATTCCTAAGATTATACCTCCTTTCGGAGGGCTCCTGTGGAGGAGACCTACCTCTAGATTGAGATCTATTTTCTTTATTCTTTTGTTTTTTGTTATTGTACCACTTATTCTTAAAAGAAGCAAGTCCCTGCTTGAAGGTGTCCTTTTCTGGACCACCCATCAACTGAGGATTCACTGCTTTTTCCCCCAAATAGTCTCTGCCTAATTCTGCATATGCAGTCTCAATTATTTTGGGTAATTTATGTTCCTGTATTAAAGAACTAAACTCCCTTAGGCATTGGCGAATTGCCATTGATGGTGTATCCCCCTTACCCCTTAATATTTGCTAATATTATAGCTCACACCTTGGCAAAATTACCAAGTAATTTCATCTCTAAGTTTAGAGCATGTTCTGCTCCGTACTCATTCTGTATTTGTCTCAATACCTCTGGTAACACTGCTAATGACAGGATACCGTGTTATTTTTGAGCTACTTAGAATGGCATTTGTTCATGTTTTGCGGGTATTTTACCCATTACTGCATGTAACGTTTGTGGTGTGATTTTAGTTGTTGAGTTTTGAACTGGACTTGTTTTTGTAGCCGTTACTAGCTGAACTGTGAGTGTCCTCATCACGAACTGTGTTATATTTCTGTACAGTTTTATTAGTTCTTTATGTAGTGTGAGTAAGTCTCCTCCTGGCATTATTTCAATGTCAGAATATGGTGTGTAGGCCGCTAATACTGGCCACATCACTCCTTCTCTTCTGAGAGGACCGAGTCTTACTCTATTTCTTGTAATGGGGGAAGGCGCCTTTAAACCAGTACAAGTGTTCCTGGTAAGTTAGTGGAACTTCAATGTCCTCATAGGGACAATATTCTTCCGGTATTTCACCTTCTGTGTAGTAATCAAATGTTTTTGTTCTTGCATTTGTAACTGGGAATATAACCCATGAATAGAATACCTCTGTTCTAAATGATTTGCGTGCCTCAATCACGAAAGCTACCGGTCCACCCCTGGATGTTAGACCACGTGCACCTAGTCATATTGTGATGGCATTCCTAACATTTTCTGCAATGTGAATTGCATCTGCGTCTTCCTCTTCTGTTGAGAGCTGTAATTCTTGTACAACGTTATTTTCTGACTTAGTCATTATTTTAGTAAAGAAGAGCTTTCCAAGGAAACTAAGAGAAGGTGCAATTTAGGAACAATGTGTCCTTTAAGCTTGATTAACCAACAGCCAATAAATAGGATGTTCCCTACTGAGCTGTGACAGAGTTATGTACCCTCTCATTCCAGACGTCTGTGGGGAAATGTGGGTGGGGGTCTCTGAGAATAGCACGACTGAACTACTCAGATTTGACTGTTAAATAGGTACCCAACCCACATTGGTGGTGCCATGTCGTGTAGTTCCTATAAAAACGTACACAGGATCTGCGCATTCAGACAACATACACTGTAGGACTGGTGTCAGACTGATTCTAAACACCCCCATCAGGTATGTTGGCCTTCTGTATCAGCTAGCTCACAGTACCACTAGAATGTCATCTTACCAAGAAGAGAATAGTTCTTGGCAACCATCGAGCATGACAACCCTGATCCCTCAGGACCGTGGAAACAGTGTACTACTTTTCT